>NW_026562410.1:1266666-1900000 GCF_027474105.1 Poeciliopsis prolifica
GGTTTTTGCTGCTCTTTGTGTGCATTTGATGACACAGATTTGTGTGCTGAGATAGACCTAAATCCTCCTCCAGCACAGTTCCCACGGTTGAGAGATTTGGAAAATAGAATAGAAATCATCAGATTTCTATTCTATTTATTCTATTTTCTTTTGATTTTAAAATTGTTGAGCTAAATCGTTTTTAAAAATCTTTTTCACATAATATCCACAAACTTATTTATATTCTTTGAGGTTTCAGTGATAGTCCAACAAAGATTATTTATATTTTATTTTACCTTTATTTTTACAGGTGTCCAATAATAAAGGGCAAATAAAATCTAGAAGTTTCCTAACTCATAAATGGAGTGTGAATACCTCTGAGAGCCACGAAAAAAGGATGTTTTCCTCACGTCCTAGTTGTAAAAATAGCTCTCTCTTTTTGTGGACATGCGTAATTCTTTAAACCAAGCTGGACTTAGTGCTTTGTTGTATATAAATGTGTCTGATTCAGATCATGTTCAGCTTTTGTTTGTAAGTACTCTTGTTTCCTGCCTCTGTGCGACAAAGATGCTGAAGTTTTCTAGGCATTTGGCAATGCCATAGTCACAAATGGAAACCATATTGCTTTTTGGGCATGGCTGGGTCATGTGATGCATGTAAACATGTGACTTAACCACAACAAATCATGAATTTCACCACTGTCAGACTCTGCACTTTCTAACTGGGGTAGTTCCTCCTTTTTTTGCAGAAATTATGATTGTTGCTGGACAAAGGCGTTTCTTGGGTTTTTAACTAAACAAAAAGAAAATGTTCAGCTTTTGGTTAAAACCTAACAATGGTTCTCTATGTGGCACAAAAAAAAAACAGCTCGGTGTGACTTAACTGCAGTGAAACATCTATAACATACGAGGTTGTGACTCTGAGATTCAAGAGGTTATTTGAAGGTCTGGGGCTTCCTGTTTCTCATGGTGCTTGGTAGCTGTCTGCCTCTGTAGGTTGTGTGAAAGCACAAGATGAAGGGCACAGCGTTTTGTGACTCAAATTTAGTTTCCATTTGTGGGACAGTGACAGGGACATGGAGAGGCTAAAAGGGTTATGACCCCAAAACTCACCCTTGTGTAACTTGCACTGCTTAGGAGGAAGAAACTGTTTTGGTGCTTTAAACACATTTGAAAGCAGGAAATAACAGCCAGACTGTGTAGGGTTAGTGTGATGAACTTAGGCGACTTTGGCTGGTGCTGTGTATCAATGATAGCACATCTCACTTAAGAACACCACCTTGAATGAGTTCCTCACCGCTCAAGAGATAATATGCCCTTTCACCAGGAATGCTGCTCTTCATTTGTCCTCCTATAGGATTACCAAGCAGGTCTCTGTGAAGGCTCAGCTTTGGAGCATGGGAGTGCATGACGGGGTTAAATGTGGTGACTGATGTTGGGCTTTTATTGGGTTTAAGGCTTCAAGCCTGCCACTCCTTTCTGTCAGTTCCATTCCCGGGATGCCAGGAACCCCTCGAATGCAGACGAAATGAAGGGTTTGGGGTGCCCAGCGGAGAAAGAACCAGTCTCTGTTACGCTGAAATATTTAACACGAGTAATGTTTCCCATATTTATTGTTGGTGTGGCTTTTAAGTGGACTACTCTGGATTTCCTCAGAGCAGAGCAATCAAAGCGGTGCTGTCAGAAGACATAGATAAGAAGCTATTTCATTCAAGTGGGTTCTGAAAGCTCACATTCGCCAGCTGAGGCTGTCAGAAGTAGAAATGACACCTCCAAAATACACTCAACCTTGGGCAAGTCCTTGGTCACTCCTTTATTTTCTTTAAGTTTTGCTTCAATGGACTCAGAGATTATTTTACTTATTAATCAATAGATCTCTGTGTTTACTGGAAGATCTTTTAAATATTTACTTTGAGTTGTCAATGACCATTTTGAGATTAATACGTATTTGTTTAGCATTAATAGAAGTGTGCCTTCTTTAATTTAAGCTTATAAAGACTACTAACAAGTTGAACTAGAGTTAAGTCAGCTTAGCAAAAAGACATTTGTAAAAATCTTTAAACTGCATGTTGCCTACTGATTCTAGACATGCCACCTTATATATCTATTGTAAAAGGAGAACTGCTACATAGATTGAGCAAGAGTACATTTCTTTGTTCCCCTTACATCAGAGCTGGGAAAATCTTGTATGCAATTTGATTGTGTCAGTGGCCACCTTTAGTTCAACTCATCACCCAACACTACAGAATGAACAACTTTATTTTTAAATGATCCCTGCTTGATCACCTGCTCATTGTGCATTTAAATGCTATTAGCTTCACAACTTATTTGTCAGCTGACGTGCAATGCCTTACTTTCTGACTTGGATCATTAAGTAATGGTTTTACTAAAGCAGTCATTTTTAAGTAAACCCATTTGAAATATGCTAATAAAACGTAGAATTTAATTTAAATGATAAAACGTTCAACTTGGGAAAAAAGATTTTTTTAAACTTGTTTTCAAGTATTTTAGGGGGCCCTCTGGTGGTCTGGTGGTCCTTAGCTGCAGCTTATTTTGTTTATGGCTGGGGCTGACTGTGCGAAAAGACACAAAGTGACTATAAAGACATGTTAAAATGGCTCAGCGCTGAGGATGTGGAGCTGTAATATACCTACCTGATTGATCTTAATCAGAACAATACTGTGTAGGTTAGAAGTAATCTGATAATAGCCAGCTGTTTTCACCGATTTCACTCTGAGATCAGAGGTTGGTGAAAGGGCACAGCCAAGTCAATAATGTGCTGTGAGAAAAACAAAGTTCAATGCACTTACACATTAGCTAAGCGACTAAATTGTATAATTTAGTCTATTTATTTATTTTTATTTGCAGCAAAGACATGTATTTTGAATAGAATCTGTTTGCCTACAACATATAAGATATCACTTCTCTAAAACAACGGGTCACTTAAGAAAAGGTAATTAAATAAAACAAGAAAGTCGCTGTTCGAAACCAAGCAGATAGCGTAGGGACACTACGCTTTCTCAGCTCCTCTCACTATCACATGCAATGTGCTTTTGTCTGTAATTTTGCAGCTGAAGCCCCATGCTAAGCTGCAGTATGTCTGTACACTCTCGACCACAGCTGGGTATGATATGAGCTGGCTATTTGAGGTTTGATGATGTCATTTTTGTCACATCTCTAATCTTAATGATGCAGCTTCCCATCCTTTGGTTTTAATATTTTGTATTAAGTATTCCAGTTAAGAGTTCAAAGCGTTCCATAATCAGTTCATTTCTACATTTCTATAGCCAAACCACATTATTAATTTGGTTTGGCTTACACAGATGTGCACCACAGGGGTCAGATCTTGGCGAATGATTAGTTACATAAAAAAAGAAAAAACAAAACATCAGGGCCCCTTCAATACTGGAGAGAGGTTTGACGAAAATATTTCATAAGCACCAGGCAAAAAAGTACAGGAAGTTCACACGTGTACGCTTTCTGTATGTTGCCCTCGACCTCCCTGCGCATTTTTTCCACAGCAGTGGCATTTCCACTGCACAGTTGGGCTGGTTTTGTGTCGTATGATAAAGTCACCCCCAGAAGTGACAGATGGCAGATCAGGCCCAGTGGGACAAGAGCAGAGAGGGGAGAGAAGGCAAAGAGGCCGTCCCACACTCACAAAAGTGCTTAGGGTCAGAGGTTGGGGAAGCATCTGCTCCGGCCTGAGGGGACATTGCATCGCCGAGAGAGACCTGTTGCCCTGGTGTGCGCTGCTAGTCTGCTCAGCCTGTGGGTGGATCTTTATCTCTGAATGGGGTGACTTCACGACAAAGAGGATCTGTTACAGCTATTTGCTGTGTGCTGATGCAAAAAAAAACGGAATGCAAACATTCTGCTTTAAAGGAAGTCTGCTGCATTCTGCTGAGTGAGAATTCTTACACCAAAACTTCTCAACTTCTCTCCTGAGTATCCAGGATGTTTTGATAGTGAAACACAAAAAAAGAAGCAGGAAACCTCAAAGCAACCTCAAATACTTTTACAGTGGTCTGACAATTGCAACTGTCTGGACTCTCTGCTTTTACAACTCTTTCCTTATGTCACACCAGACTGCTAAAACTCTGGTTGTTGACTTAGCGAGGTGAGACCAGTCGAGGGGGTTTAACAGTCCTTCGTGCACAAACAAACTGCTGGGACCTATAAAGGAATCCCTGCAGGAAAGAAGTCAAGATGCAAGTTGATGCTGAGGTAGTAACCAAACTAGAGGGAAAGAGGATGTTGGGTCAAATGAAAGAAGAACAGGTAGGCAAGAGAGGAATTAGGACTGGATTGCGTGGTTTAAGGGAGTTGAAGCGACAGAAGTTGCAACAGCTGACTTCACATGGGCTCTTTATGTCCCTGGAGGCGAGGTTGGCTTTTCAGTCCCCTCGTCTCAGAAGAGGACAGGAGGAGGGGGGCTTTGAGGGGATAAGGGGACAGGAGGGCGAGGGGGAGGAGAAAGGAAAATGGGAGGAGGAGGAACCCTGTCCAACAGCTGCCTTCATTAACATGCGCACCTGCTCCCTGTGGAGACACTCGGAGGCCAACAGATGCCCTTTCTTACACATAAACACGCACGCTCGTGTGCACAACTGCACACTGTCGCACAAGCTCCAATTCAAACATAAACACGTTTTTTTCCCGCTGACTTTAAATTTTGCTTCACGTGACAGATGGGAGCTTACGTCTATATAAGCAGCATGTAAAACATGGAAGGATTTTGTAAGTGTGAAATCAAAGTTAACAAATTGTTTGATGCCTGTTCATTTGTGGAATCTGTTTCTTGCAATCTGCCAAGAGGTGTGAATATTTGTCATTACTGCTGGGACCTCGGTGTCTTTATTTCAATGATCTCTCAGAGAGGGCCATGAGACTGATGGAGTAATTGTTCGTGACTGGATCAGATGGAAATATTAGAGAGCTTAGGGCCTGAATGCAGCGCTGCATGGGGGACATGCATAGGCGGCACAGTCGCCTTGATCTCTACAGTCATTCGAGATGAATTTGGACAGCGTGGGGTAAAAGGTAGATGGGAACAAGCAGTTATGGCTGGACTATTTAGCAGTGTCTGTTGTACCAGTAGAATGTGTTTTCAAGGTTCTGAGAGGGCCTAATCCGGAGAGACTCACTAGAACAACATGTCGTCCATGTTCAGTCCAGGTTGGGGAGAAAAACTTTTATCTCCCCCCACTTCTGCCCTTCTGAAAATCTCCTTTTGTTTGGCTGTTTGTTCCCATGATTTTGTCAGAAAAAGATCCCAGTTGTATAATCTTCACCGCCTCCTCCCTGTCTTTTCACAGGTGTCCCAGTGACTACGTAGGGGATCGGTGCCAACACCCAAGCCCCTGCAGCCCGTCCCCCTGTCGCAACGGCGGCGAATGCCACGCTGTCTCCCATGGCAACACGTTTGATTTCCACTGCGTATGCCGCCTGGGTTTCACCGATAGACTGTGTCTGACTCCCAGGAACCATGCTTGCATGAGCTCCCCCTGTCGCAATGGAGGAACGTGTGACCTTATCAGCCTCAGCAGTTTCCGCTGCCGCTGCCCGCCAGGATGGTCAGGTATGTGGCGAACATCAGTTTCTATCCTATCTCACTTTAAACTCTCATAATTTACTCACCTCTTTTGTTTTTTTTGCCCAGGTAAAACCTGCCAGACTCCAAACCCATGTGCTTCCAATCCATGTGCAAATGGTGGCCAGTGCTCTTCTTTAGATTCCAACTTCAAGTGCACCTGCCCTGCCAACTTCCAAGGTCAAACCTGCAAGCAGGACATTAACGAGTGTGCCATCAATCCCTCTCCATGCCTCAATGGCGGCTTCTGTGTCAACGAAGTTGGCTCTTACCACTGCCGCTGTCCTCAGGAGTTTACTGGTCAACACTGTGAGACCCTTTACTCCCCCTGCAGCCCCTCACCATGCCAGAATGGAGGGACATGTGTCCAGAAGGGAGAAACCACCTATGACTGTAGCTGTCTCCTAGGTAGGTGTATTGAGGTCTCACAACATTAAAATGCCACATTTTTTGTGTCAAAGTGGAGGTTGTCTCATGAGCCGTTACCCAGTCATTGCATGGATATAATTTCACTCTGAGTAAATTAAATCTAGTCTGATGAGGAAGTAAGGAACCATCAACTAATGATGGTGCTAATCAATACCTCTCTGTCAGAGAATCCATTAAAGAAGTCCCTATCACCTTTAAATCATGCAGCGGTTTGGATATAAAAAAATGTGACTAGATGTAGATACACTGTGAAAATACCCTGGCTAACCATTGCTGCTAATGAAAGAATTATCTCAGACTCTGTAATTCTTAGATCCTACTAGTCTCAGGCCATTTCTGATTCAAACTGTTTTTGCTTTCATGTCCCAACCCTAAATCTTGTTGTGATTCTGACATCCAACCTTACACACAAACTACTTAGTGGTTATATTATGTATATCAATATATCAAAGGTTTGGACAGGTTTAACCAACCAATGACAGTGCACTATCCAGAGATTCCCTAAAATTAGATAATTATAAAGTATTTCTTTCTATTTGCAAAAACCATGAAATAAAATAATATTTCAATTATTATTATTATTTTTTTGACAGTAGCACCACCTTTGAAATGGAATTGGGCAAGTTTAAAAACGAATGTACTAGTGAAACGTTCACTTAAATATTCTGCAGTGATTATTCCTGCTTTGAAATAAAACTTAAAGTTTGTGAAATCACTTCTCTGTTTGTAAAAACAAACAAATTCTGTTTAAATGTCATCTTATAAAAGGCTCAGTTTTGTCCATTGTTCCACCATTAGCAGACGTGCTTACAAGTGAATCTATCTGTCTTGTTTGAACTCATCGGCTTTGCATTTTAGTTTGAATGTTTGTTTTTCCTTTAAAAAAATATGTGACCTGCAAAGCAATGTGTTGTGATAAGATCTATTGGGAGGGGTGCGTAATCTTTGGGTTACCACACTTTCTACCAACCTCCACTGGCAGGATATAGTCATGCAGACGTTTCCTTCTGATAATGAGCAACGAGCCCACAAAGCAGTACATCACACTACCTGTAGATATACACACCCCATTGATTAGGTCACATATGGAAAACAATACCTTGTTTTTCACCCTATTCAAACCAATCTGTCTGCCATCTTTATTGTTTGGGTGCTCAAAGCTGTTACAACATTGTGGTTAGTGTTGTTGCAGTTAGGTTAGCGTGGTCCCTTGACCCAAATTGAATTTTTCTCTTTCTGCATTTACTTGACTTGCGCATTCCTTGAAACATTCAGCTTTTTAAATCTTCTTGCCTTCTGGTGATCAGCACAGGACACGCTATTTAGATAAGCAGATGAATGAGGGATATCGAGGGGTTGTTGTGTGTTAAAGTTTAATCCGTACTGTGTGTGTCCCGTTGGGGGGCCCGCGCTGGAATGCGTTTAGATTGCGAAGCTGCACGAGCACCTGCAGAGCTGTGGGTTGATTGTTAATCAGACTGTAAAACACTCACTCAAGGCTTTGATGTTTGAGGAGGACACAGGCTGTACTGTCAACTCAAAGGCTTTAAAACAGTGTGCCATGAGGATATGGACAGCTTATTGCTTTATGTTTTCTGTGATAAGGATAGGAAGGTAGTGTGATTATTAACCACATCGAAGTGGTCAAGTCTGTCTTCGCCATCCTCCACTTTGTTAAGGCGCTTTTGGTTGTGTCTCTATCTTTTCAGGCTTTACAGGCCAGCACTGTGAGCACAATATTGATGACTGCCCGGGACACAGCTGTCAGAACGGCGGTGTGTGTGTGGATGGAGTCAACACCTACAACTGCCAGTGCCCACCTCATTACACAGGTTATCTCACTCTTTATATTATTTTTGAATGCCCACCTTTGTAGTTGAATTAGAATTCGCTACTGTAAAATACAAAGTTCTTATATTCTGCTTTAATGACCCAATCAGGTCAGTATTGTACTGAAAACGTGGATGAGTGTGAACTGATGCCCAATGCCTGCCAAAATGGAGGAACATGCCACGACACGCACGGCAGCTACCACTGTGTGTGCGTCAACGGCTGGACGGGTGACGACTGCAGCGAGAACATTGATGACTGTGCCAGCGCAGCCTGCTACAACGGCGCCACCTGCCATGACCGCGTGGCCTCCTTCTTCTGCGAGTGTCCACATGGGCGCACAGGTAAGACTGCTGCCAGTGCTGCTTCAAGAACTCACTCTGAACACAAGCTTTAATAAAAAGAGATTAAATGTGGTGCATTTGGTCACACAGGTTTGCTGTGCCACCTTGATGACGCCTGCATCAGCAATCCTTGTCAAAAGGGCTCTAATTGTGACACCAACCCGGTAAATGGCAAGGCGATATGCACCTGTCCCCCAGGTTACGCAGGATCAGCCTGCAACCTGGACATAGATGAATGCTCCCTCGGTAAGTTATAAAGCTTATTTCACAAATGTAAATTTTTCTCTGTTGTTGCATGGGGGTAGCACGGGGTAAATTAATTCTTGTCTCTTGCATTTTGTAGGTGCCAACCCTTGTGAGCATGGCGGCCGCTGCCTCAACACATTAGGCTCTTTCCAGTGCAAGTGTCTTCAAGGATATGAGGGACCTCGATGTGAGATGGATATTAACGAGTGCATATCTAATCCCTGCCAAAATGATGCCACCTGTCTAGACCAGATTGGAGGTTTTCACTGCATCTGTATGCCAGGTGAAACTATTTAATCTGTTTCTTTTTCTTGTGTTGATCATTAAAATTGTTGAAAAGGTGACTTAATTAAAATCGGGAAGCAGAACTTTACAGACAAATGAAGCGGTTCAATAAGCGTCTAGAAAGTGACACTTTCTGTTGCGGTCTGTTGACTACATTATAAATGTTAAATCCAGTTTTATACTAGAAATGGAAATTACATATCCAAACCATATAATTGTCCTCTGCATGTTTTTAGACATTATCAAAGGAAGGAAGTTTGACTGCTTATTTTATGGTTTCAGGATATGAGGGTGTGTTTTGCCACATTAACACGGATGAATGTGCCAGCCAGCCTTGTCTTAACAATGGAAAATGCATAGACAAGATCAACTCATTCCACTGCGAGTGTCCCAAAGGTGAGATGACAGAAGAGAATCTGTACAACTTTGTCCAAAAAGGCTGTTAGAACTCATGTGAAATTAAACTGAACTTATTTAAACCCTTTAGAAACAAAAATGAGTAATAAAAGACGGTATCATTAACCAATCTGTCAATGAGTGTAGCACACATTGCTATACTGACTGAATGTTAATGATTTACTTCTTCTAATGGTGCCTCTGAATACTTTGTGGGGAGACTGGACAATGTGGACCAAGCTGCATGAACATTAGCATATTTGGCGGGCAATGCTTGGCGCCAAAATTGGGGGGCAGGGATTGGTTTAAAGCTGGTGAGCTGGGGGCCATTGTACTGTGACTTAAACTAAAGATTTCCCTGCACAGTAAAAGCTGGGAAGAGGAGGGGGTAGAGTGGAGTTAGCATTGTGGAATGGTTTGTAAAGACCTTCAGCCTCCTGCAGACCTACTTCAAATGCAAATTAACTTGGCTGTGTAGCTTTTTTATTTTACATTTTTGCATATTTTATTGTTAGCTGAAAATATTGTAAAAATATGCTTCTCTTGGTTTCACATACCTGTACTGAGTTTTGGAACCAAACACTGAATTTTCTGTCTTTTTAAATACAATTACAGGATTTTCTGGAAATCTGTGTCAGGTGGATATTGACGAGTGTGCCAGCACACCCTGCAAAAATGGAGCCAAATGTACTGATGGACCCAATAAGTACACATGTGATTGTGCCGAAGGTACTTTCTTCAAAATAGCATTTTGTGTCCTGCTGATATAAATGCAATACTTAATCATTTCTTGGAAAATTAATAAAATAACATTTCTACATGATGTTTGAAGTAAAAAATAATCCAGAATATAAATATTTCCACAAAATATCATTACATATTTTTGTGTTCTGTTGAACTAAATCAAGCACTTAAAATACTTCCTAAATTCTTATAATAGTCTGTACTTAAACTTGAGATAAACAAATAAATAAATATGGCAAGTACTTGTTAAATTGTTTGAGTTATATTTTATTTAATTAAAATATTATGAAATATAATTTAAATTAATTAGATAAAAGGCAAAATAAAATAAGCTGAAAATGTAATGTAATAAAAACAGACATAGACTATGACATTATTCAGCAATTTTCTTTTAAAGTTAATTCAGTATAAGTTTAATTATTGTTACATTTCTATAGTACATCATAAAGCATAGTGTCTGTGCAATTTGTAGTATAGTATTTCATATGTGTTTTGTTGATTTGTTGTTTAGAAGCAGCACTTGTTAAATAATTAATTTCTTATGTTGGCATATTATTAAAAGTATATAATATATGTAATATAGAAATAAAAATAAACAAATAAAATACTTTTAAAATTATTTTATTTTAAAAGTATTTTATTTTCATTTGTTTTTGGTTAAATAATTTACCTTTCTCTTTCAGGTTACACAGGGCAGCACTGTGAGATTGACATCAACGAGTGCTACTCTGATCCTTGCCACTATGGCACATGTGAAGATGGCCTGGCCTCCTTCACCTGCTATTGCCACCCTGGCTACACTGGCCGCCTGTGCGAAACCAACATCAACGAGTGTCTCAGCCAGCCATGTAAGAATGGAGGCACTTGCCAGGACAGGGAAAACTCATACTTCTGTTCCTGCCCCAAAGGCACTGCTGGTGAGAAAACCAGATGAATTTTCTCATATTATGTCAGAGAAAATGTCTGTAGGTTTTTCATGCCCTTTCCAACTTGTTTCGTCACACACCAGGGTCCAACTGCGAGGTGAACCTGGATGACTGCAAGAGTCAGCCCTGCGACTATGGGAGGTGCATTGACAAGATCAATGGCTACGAGTGTGCGTGTGAGCCGGGTTACACAGGTGAGTGGCTGGATGGAGTGTACAGGTGCAGGGGGCAGGGTTCCCTGAGCTTAGGGAGGGGCAGGTTCGACAGGTGGCTGCCGGGTCCGCTGCTGTGGAACAATGGTGTCAGGTTGCTTGTGTGGGACAGACAGCCAGAGAGAAAGGGAAGACTACCCCCCGAACCTGATCCATACACACAAAGCTCTAACTTTGTTTGCCTTCTGAAAAGACTGTGATGTTAAGCATGGAAAGAGTCTGTAAAGTGATCCTACAAAAACAAAAGAGACTGGCTTTTAATCACATATCAGATGCTTGTTAGTGTAAAAGTGCATTTCCAGTCATTTACACATAAGGTTTCACCAAAGTAAGTACGCGACTTGTCTGTATTCCTTTTGCTGGTTCTGGCTGGTAGCTGCTTTGTGATTATCTCACAAAAGAAGCAACAAGGAGGTAACGTGTGTGTGCGCACGCGCGCGCGCGTGTGTGTGTGTGTGTGCAGGCTGCTGTGCATGCCCCCTCCCCATCCTCTCCACCATCTTTGTGTACTCACAGGGTGAGTGTGGAGGGAACAGCAGGACTGAGACACAGAGGGACAGAGGTCTATTGTGACCAAATATCAGGCAGTTGGGCCCTCCTCTCCTGATTGATGAAGAGCAAAGGAGGAGGGGTGGTAGGCCAGGAATGGGAGATCAGAGGTGGTGGGGAAGGAGGGTGGTTAATTGTTACTTGGCCATGTTTTAAATGGGTCTGGCCTTCTGTCCTCGTAAACAGTCCTGGTTTAGGTTATTTCTTCATGAAATGGGGGTGGGGGGATTGACATGAATGAGAATAGGGTGAGAGGCCTTGCCCCTGCCACATACACACAAATGCACACTCCCACTCTCTTGGCAGCACCTCCCTCTTTCAGATCCAGCTTCTTCCTATTCAGCATGGCCCCATTTAATCAATGGGTAGAAGTAAAAAGGCCTCCAGGGGCCACGAGGTTGGGTACAGACTGGAGCTGCTGTGCTTCTGCTTACTAAATGCCAAAAAGGAGATTTTATTTTCCTGTCATCCAAAAGCTGTACTGACCAGCATGTTATGCAAGATTTAAAGGATACCACACCTGAAAGGAGTGGTATTCTCGCCTTCTTTAATGATCCTTGGGGATTACTTGGGGATTTAGATATTTTGTCAAGTTACAACCAAAAATATTTAACCTATTCTTGTTGGAGTTCTGAGATGGATCCATACAAATTAGCGCATAAATAAAGGGTTTCTTGAAAGAAAGAAAAAGGAAACACACTTGTCATCCTATCTTTAAATCCTGCTGTATTACTTTTCAGGCACAATGTGCAACATCAACATAGACGACTGTGTCATCAACCCCTGTCACAATGGTGGGACGTGCATTGATGGCGTCAACAGCTTCACATGCATCTGCCCTGAGGGCTACCATGATGTCACCTGTTTGTCAGAGGTGAATGAGTGCGCCAGTAACCCTTGCATCCACGGCCGATGTCAGGACCTCATTAATGGGTGAGTGGATATGAAGTTTTAAGAGAGAGAGAAAAAAAATCAATAACACCAAAGAGAAAGCAAAACTTACTTTTCATTTGATGTCTCGTGAAGCTATAAATGTACCTGCGACTCGGGCTGGAGCGGCCACAACTGCAATATTAATAACAACGAGTGCGAGTCCAACCCCTGCATGAACGGAGGAATATGCAAGGACATGACCAGCGGGTACCACTGCACATGCAGAGTTGGCTTCACCGGTCAGTTTTAACCTTTCTTTCCACTTGCTTTTCACTGGTGGCAAGTGGTGGCTAATCTGGTGAAAATCTAACCCAAGTATATTTTTTATAATCCTGTCACTGTAGGACCTAATTGCCAAACTAACATCAATGAGTGTGCTTCCAATCCCTGCCTCAACCAGGGAACCTGCATTGATGATGTGGCTGGATACAAGTGCAACTGTTTACTGCCTTATACTGGTATGGCATAGAGGGGCTTATCTTTCACTCTGGGGTCAGACTATTTCCTGGCTTTTTAACGTCATGAATTGCTGTCTCAGCTTTGCATGCAGGTCTGAAAGCATAAAGATAGTCTTTCAGCTTCCTCACAGAGGTTTTGTCCTATCGTATCCTGTGTTGTCTAAGAAAACACCAACTAAAAACAGGGATGCCTGTTTTTGGCGTCTGTGCGTGGAAAAATGTGCTTGTCCGTTTGGCAGGGATAACACAGGGAATGTGTTTTGGAACAACAAAGCAGCTAGTTTCAGCAGCAGACGTGCGCTTCAAGCTTTGGTCTCTCTTCTGCCACGTCCTGTTTCTTGTCTAAGATCAAACAATAGCAGGAAACAGGAAGGCTCTTCCTGTTTGGCTAAGTTGTCATGGAAAAGGATAAGGAAGTGGAATGGAAAATGGAACTTAGGAACTAAAGTTTTTTACTCTACACATCATGGAGGATATGTAGAAAACATGGTATTTTTTACCATTTGGAGTTAGACATTGATGTATGGATGAAGTAATTGCTGCATATTGTTAGCTATTGCTAATGTGATGTTTGTTTTGTTTCCAGGTGAAAATTGTGAGACTCTCCAGGCCCCTTGCAGCCCCAGGCCATGTAAAAACAAAGGAATATGTAAGGAGGCTGAAGACTATCAGAGCTTTTCTTGCATCTGCCCTGAAGGATGGCAAGGTTTGCATCTAATAGCATTTGTGTGTACAGTATGTGTGTGGCTGTTTGTTTATCTCTCAGTTCATTGTTTTCCTTATGCATATCCCATTGATGTGTTTTTTAACAAAAGGTCAGACTTGTGAAATTGACATCAATGAATGCGTGAAGAGCCCTTGCCGTAACGGTGCTGTGTGCCTCAACACCATGGGTGGCTTTCAGTGCAAGTGCCAGCCAGGTTACACCGGTCAACGGTGTGAGACGGATATTGACGACTGCAAACCAAGTAAGCTACTAAGCTGAAGCATAAAAACTTCCCTTCTTTGAGTTGAAAGTAAAAACTTTGCCTAACGTCCACTCTGGTGCGTTTCAGATCCATGCAGTAATGGAGGGCTTTGCCGCGATAGTGTCAACAAGTTTACTTGTACCTGCCTGCCCGGGTTTCGTGGCAGCCGGTGTGAGCATGACATAAACGAGTGTGAGAGCAACCCTTGTAAAAACGGGGCTAATTGCACAGACTGTGTTAATAGCTACACCTGCACCTGCCCACCGGGCTTCAGTGGCATCAATTGTGAGATCAACACCAATGACTGCACCGACAGGTAGTGTGCCTAATTTAGTGATCCCATCTAACTTAATCTACTGAAATGTAGTTTTACTAATAATCTGATTGGGTTTTCCTCACCTGTTGTGCAGCTCTTGCTTCAATGGTGGAACTTGTGTGGATGGGATTAACACCTTCACCTGTCTGTGTCTAACTGGATTCACTGGAAGCTACTGCCAATACGACATCAATGAGTGTGACTCCAAACCATGCCTCAATGGAGGCACCTGTCTTGATGGTTACGGGACTTACAAGTGCACGTGTCCTCATGGCTACACGGGAGTCAATTGTCAGGTAGGCTAAAATGGTACAAAGATGATGTAATGCTTACGACAAATGGCAAGTTGAGTCTTAGATCTGGACTCAAATTGCAAGTTAACACAATGAACATTCAGCTTATAAGTTCTTTGCAAACTGAAGTAAATCTTCTGATAATTACAACAATTACATATTTGGGCATTAAATTAAGCTTAAGTATAAAACTTATTGCTTCAGTTTTTAAGTATAAAAACTGAAGCAATTCAGTGTTATAGAAATTAATTTCTGAATATTCTGGATACTTGCAGTCTATATTGAAATAGTTTCTAAAATGCATTCTAAAAAAATGTCATTTTTCAGAGTCTTGTGCGCTGGTGTGACTCCTCCCCTTGTAAAAATGGAGGTTCTTGCTGGCAGCAGGGAGCCTCGTATACCTGCCAGTGTCAGACTGAATTTACTGGCCTCTACTGTGATATCCCAAGTGTGTCATGTGAAGTTGCTGCCAAACGGCAAGGTATGATAATTCATATCATGTGCCACTGCTCTAATCTTCTACTTTATTAAGTCTAAAGCCAGGAGTAATTGACAAGTTCCTTAAGTCATTTCTACTTTTCTTGGTTCCAGGTGTGGAGGTGTCTCAACTGTGTAGGAACTCGGGCCAGTGTCTGGATGCTGGAAACACACATTACTGCCGCTGCCAGGCTGGCTACACTGGGAGTTACTGCCAGGAACAGGTGGATGAATGTTCACCTAATCCTTGCCAGAATGGAGCAACCTGCAATGATTATCTTGGAGGTTACAGTTGTGAGGTAAAGGAAATACCTTTAAAGAATAAAACAGTATAAACTGTGGGCAATCTTACCAGGGTTTATTGCACTGTACTTGATTTAATTAACCAAATGTTCTTCTGCTTTTTATTAGTGTGTCCCTGGTTACCATGGTGTGAACTGTTCAAAAGAAATCAATGAATGTCAGTCTCAACCCTGCCAGAATGGAGGGACCTGCATCGATCTCATTAACACCTACAAATGCTCCTGTCCTAGAGGGACACAAGGTACACATCTGCAAATTAAAATCAAATGCTTTTCAGATATGCAAAGGCTTAACAAGAGTAATAGATATATTTTCTAAAACAATGCATCTATCTGCAGGTGTCCACTGTGAGATTAATTTGGATGACTGCAACCCTCCCAGCGACCCACTGACGAATGAGCCCAAATGCTTCAACAACGGAAAGTGTGTAGATCGCATTGGTGGCTACCAGTGCTTGTGTCCGCCAGGTTATGTAGGGGAACGCTGTGAGGGGGACGTCAATGAATGCCTGTCTAACCCTTGTGACCCCCGAGGGTCATACAACTGCATCCAGCTTCCCAACAGCTACCGCTGTGAATGTAGAACCGGATATACAGGTACCAATGACCATCGATTTTTGTGCCCTTGGAAACTGATTGTGTAGATGTCCAAAAGAACAGTTGATGAATTTCTAATGTTTCTGCTTTACAGGGCAACGCTGTGACAAGGTATTTGATGGCTGCAAGGGAAGACCCTGCAGGAATGGAGGAACATGTGCTGTTGCCAGTAACACGCCTCATGGATTTATCTGTAAATGTCCACCTGTAAGTTCGACTGCAACTTCTCATTACAGTTGCTTCTTATACAAATCCTAACCAGTGATAATGATACAAATGATAAACTCTTAATATTATAATATTTTCTTATAGGGCTTCACTGGATCTTCTTGCGAGTATGATTCTCGCTCCTGTGGCAGTCTGAGTTGCAGGAATGGTGGTACATGTGTGTCCGGCCACCTGGGTCCACGTTGCTTGTGTCCCTCAACCTTCACCGGGCCTGAGTGTCTGACTCCTACCGACAGCCTCTGCATCTCAAATCCCTGCTACAATGGAGGCACCTGCCAGATCACCCCTGATGCTCCCTTTTTCCAGTGCAGTTGTCCCAGTAACTTCAATGGCCTACTTTGCCACATACTGGACTACTCCTTTGTTGGGGGGTTTGGCCGGGACATCACACCACCTCCAGAAGTGGAGGTGAGCTGTGAGATTCCTCAGTGTGATGAGTGGGCTGGTAACCACATCTGTGACTCGCTGTGTAACAACCATGCCTGTGGCTGGGACGGAGGTGACTGCTCGCTCAATTTTGACGATCCCTGGCAAAACTGCTCGGCTGCTCTGCAGTGCTGGCGATATTTCAACAATGGCAAGTGTGATGGTCAATGTAACAGCCCAGGGTGTCTCTATGATGGCTTTGATTGTCAAGGACAGGAAGGGCAGTGCAAGTAAGTCTGAAAATAAAAACTGTTTTTGAGAATGAGTCATAGAAAATGGTTGTGAAAAATCAAACTTTTTTTCTATGTTTTTCAGCCCTCTTTATGATCAGTATTGTAAGGATCACTATGCTGATGGCCATTGTGACCAAGGTTGCAACAATGCAGAATGCGAGTGGGACGGCCTGGACTGTGCTAACAACATGCCAGAGAAGCTAGCAGATGGACATTTAGTTCTGGTCATCCAAATTCCCCCAGAGCTGCTTAAGAACCGCTCTTCAGCCTTCCTTAGAGAGCTGAGCAATGTTCTCCACACTAATGTAGTGTTCCGCCGTGATGCAAAAGGAGAACCAATGATCTTTCCTTACTATGGCAATGAACAAGACCTGGTGAAACACAATGTGCTGAAACGCTCTGCAGAAGGTTGGCCTGAGTGGACTTCAGTGCCATCCAATGTTTTGGGTCAGGTGAAGGAAAGTGTGTCCCCCATGGTCAGTCAGCGGAAACGGAGAGAGCTGGATCCAATGCAAGTCAAAGGGTAGGAAGACAACAGTTTTAACAAATACTAGAACGAGTTGGGATTTTGAAAAGTAGTCAGTGCTAATATTTCAACCCACTTCTGCTCACAGATCGATTGTATATCTGGAGATAGACAATCGTCAGTGCTACCAGCAGTCTACTGAATGCTTCCAGAGCGCAACAGATGTGGCTGCCTTTCTCGGAGCACTGGCTACGAGTGGGAACCTCAATGTTCCTTATATTGAAGCTGTAACAAGTATGTCTTAATATTTACAGAATCAATTTTTTTTTGTAATAACATATGTAATTCAATACAAAATGACTACTACATCAAAATCCAACATGTTGAATTATTTCTATCTCTCTAGGTGTGAAACCTACTCCTACTACTACAGAGTATTTCTCCATGTATTTGGTATTCCTGGTGTTGGCTATTTTGGGTTTGATATGCCTCGGTGTGATAGTGCTTCAGAAGCGGCGTCGAGAGCATGGCCAGCTCTGGATGCCTGAGGGATTTAAAGTATCGGAGCCCAGCAAAAAGAAACGCAGGGAGCCATTGGGAGAGGACTCTGTTGGGCTGAAGTAAGTGGATTTTATATGTTGCTGCATATCAACACAATATTGATTTACAGGTGATTTAATCTCTTTTATTTTATTTTAAAGACCTATGAAGAACTCAGACAGCAACCTTATAGATGACAATCAAACTGAATGGGGAGATGATGATCCAGAATGCAGGCACTTCAGGGTAAGACGAACAGTTAGTTTATGTTTGCAGTTTTATATTTATTAAACAAACTTTCTTCCTTTAATCACGTGTGGTACTGATATTAATGCTACGATGATCTTTACATTCCTCAGTACGAGGAGCAGGCAATGTTGGATTTAAGTGATCATACAGACCAGAGGAAATGGACCCAGCAACACCTGGATGCAGCTGACCTCCGGATAACATCCATTGCACCCACACCTCCTCAGGGAGAAATTGAGAATGACTGCATGGATGTCAATGTTAGAGGACCAGGTATGTTTGCAAAAGTGAAAACACATAGTATGATCAAATTGAGTAAAAATACTACAATTTCAGGGTTTTGCATCGTTTTACTCAAATGTCGAATTCTACATTCATTTTCAGATGGTTTCACGCCCCTGATGATTGCCTCCTGCAGTGGTGGAGGACTGGATACCGGCAACAGTGAAGAGGAAGAGGATCCGTCAGCAGAAATAATCACAGACTTCATTTACCATGGAGCCAACCTCCATAACCAGACTGATCGCACGGGTGAAACCGCCCTCCACTTGGCCGCCCGTTATGCCCGCTCAGACGCCGCCAAGCGCCTCCTGGAGTCCAGTGCAAACGCCAATGTACAAGACAACATGGGCCGCACCCCACTGCACGCTGCCGTGGCTGCAGATGCGCAGGGAGTTTTTCAGGTAGCTTGCTCATTCGTCCACAGCCCCACATAGCTTTGGGCTTTCACTTAATTGACAGTCTAGCAGCTGAAATTCCTTTACTAAAAAAATGTGTCTCTGCGCAGATTTTAATCCGAAATCGAGCCACCGATCTTGATGCCCGCATGCATGACGGAACAACACCTCTGATTCTGGCCGCACGATTGGCTGTTGAGGGCATGGTCGAAGAACTTATCAACTGTCATGCTGATGCTAATGCCACTGATGATTCTGGTAGCTAAAGTTTTATCATCTTGTAATCTGCACAAACCTTTATATATGCCCGATTGTGTTTGGGAGTTATTATGATAAACTATTGTAATGTAAAATTTTTGCAGGAAAATCTGCCTTGCACTGGGCTGCCGCTGTAAACAACATGGAGGCTGCTGTGGTGCTACTGAAAAATGGTGCCAACAAAGACATGCAGGACAACAAGGTACAGGCAAACGAGGGAAACCATTTACAAGTAGCACATCACAGTGAAGTGGAACAACTTTTGGACACGGTCTTCAATTTTTTTCTCACAAATAAAAATCTGAAAAGGGTCAAATTGATTTGTATTCAGCTCCCTTTTCTCTGACTGCCTTAAATAAAAGGCAGTCAGAAGGGAATTAATGCAACTAACTCCCTTCCTGTAACCAGATTTTACTTGGGTGCAAGAGTCTCAAAAAAGTGATTATTGAAAGAAGAGAAAAAAAGAAAGTGTCTGTTTGCAAAAGGAAAGGCTATGACTAGGAGAAAACTTGTGCCATCCAGCCTTTGCATAGCTGTCCTTTGGTGAAATATACTGGCTGGTTTGTTCGTCAGAGAAAGAAAAAGTCATCATAGTTGATGGCAAGATGTTTGAAACAAAACACTTGGCAATCAGGCACTACTTATACATCCACTTAATATTCCAATAAAATACAAAGTTTTATTGGTGCAGTGCAACAAACTAAAAATAATTTGGGGCTATGAACACTTGTGAGGCACTGTACTATCTGTTTATATTATTGATTGTTTCTAACTGAAGTTTCTGGTTGTTTTTAGGAGGAGACGCCGCTGTTTCTCGCCGCCCGTGAAGGCAGTTATGAGACAGCTAAAGTTCTTCTGGAGCACTTTGCCAACCGTGAAATCACTGACCACCTCGACCAACTGCCACGAGACATCGCCCAAGAGCGCATGCATCACGACATAGTCCGCCTGCTAGATGAGTACAACGTGGTTCGGAGTCCTGGGCTGCATAGCGCCACCTTGAGCACCTCTACCCTCTCCCCTCCTCTCTGCTCCCCCAATGACTACATCAGCAACCTCAAGCCAACCCCCTCTGGGAAAAAAGCTCGAAAGCCGAGCTCTGGTGGGAAAGGAGGGAAGGATGGAGGTAAAGATATAAGGGTAAAGAAGAAGAAGCCAATGGATGGGAAGAGTAACTTATTAGACACAACAGCTGTTCTGTCTCCTGTTGAGTCACTTGAGTCACCCCATGGCTACCTGTCCGATGTGGCCTCTCCTCCTATGCCATCACCTTTCCAGCAGTCGCCGCCTATGTCCTTAAATCACCTACAAGGCAACGGGGACTCCCACACAGGCCAGATTAGCATAGGTAAGGATATGAGTTGCATGTCATTTGATCCCCCCCGCCTCACCCACTTGCCTGTGTCCAGCCCCAGTAGCCAGGCCACAACGTCTGTGGGTGGCAGCAGAGGAGGCCACTGCGACTGGCTGACCAGGATGCACCCGGGTGTGAGCCAGCAGGGAAGCTTCACCCAGGGGCCGCCGATTACACACAACATGATGGGTGCCCTGCATGGTGTCAGTACTGCCACTTTGTCGCAGATCATGGGTTACCAGAATTTACCAACCAGCCATCTGGGCTCAACCGTGCACATGATGCAGCAACCTCGCTCCAGGCAGCTGCAGCACCAGAACTCCAACTCCACCACCGTCAGTCAAAGCATGAGCCAGAGCTTCCCGAACGTTGAGCTGAATGGGGCTGACATGCAGCCAAACGGTGGCTCTGGCCGCTCGGTTCCCATCCACACCGTGTTGCCGCAGGAAACACAGATGCTCGGCACCCAGTTTCCAACTCCTCCCTCCCAACATAGCTATACAGGACCTATGGACAACACACCTAACCACCAGCTTCAGGTGCCCGACCACCCATTTCTAACCCCTTCCCCTGGGTCCCCTGACCAGTGGTCCAGTTCATCCCCACATTCCAACTTGTCCGACTGGTCAGAGGGCATCTCGAGCCCACCAACAAGTATTCACTCTCAAATGAACCTAATTCCAGACCAATTTAAATAGTCATGCACAGCAAATAGAAAAAGAAACAGATTCTGCCAGAAAGACAATGATAAACATTTCTCAAGACTGAAAACTCTTTTTCATCAGTTTTTGAACTAATAGGATAAGTTTGAGTTATTTTTGTATTTATTTATGTGCTTTTTGACCTAAAAGAAAAGATTTTCTATTTATGTTTTTTTTTTTTTTTCTATGTATGAGAACATTAAAAACAGTCAGAAAGGAGTGTATATCAGAGAGAAAACCTCCTTGATATGTACACTGGTTATTTATTTGTTTTACGTAGATATATTCACTGGATTTATTTTTATGCCTTTCAACAGTTTTACTCAAGCAAATTTTATTTGTGGGTAATGGTATGTTTTATGTTTGTACAGGCCTTTCTCACCAACTTTTATAGAATTTTGTTAAATGTTCAGTGTTAATTATATACATTTTAACCTTCTTTTGCCTTTTTTCGGTTACTTGTTTTGCTACTGAACTGCATTTTGATAAGTCTTATCACTGAGTCTGAGTTAGACATCAATTTAATATATTTATATTAAGTGTCACCTTCCCTTAAAAGCTTGTTACACTGTCTTATCTGAAGCGGAAAGTAAGAGGCAGAGTAATAGACCTAAGAGGATTTTGAGATTTTTTTGGACCTTTTTAAGCAAGAAAACTAATATTTCTTAGTGATTGAAAGACTCTGAGCTTACTTTTTATTCAATATTGGTCTGAGCTGGTGCTAAGTTATTGATTTGTGATCACGTATGATGCAAGGATTGCCTCTTTGTCTCATATTGTTTTATGAATCATTGATTATGGTTACCGTGTTTAACCTGTCAAGTGTTAAAATTGCAGACCTAAAGTAGAATGTCAAAATGTTACATTTGCCACTATTTTAAAAAGTGCCAGTGTGATTTTTTTATTCGTTTTTCTTACGAAAAGCAAAGTACTTTTTGAGATTTCTTGGAAAACTGTTTTTAAAGAGGAAAAATTGTTTGTAAAAGTAAATGGGACCTTTTGTGTGTTTATTGACATCGCCTGCTCTTTAGTAAGGAGTGTGTTCTATGGTGTCTACATGTCATGTTTTATAAACTAATACAGAGGTAAAGATGTTTTTAAGATGAATAAATGTAACTGAATCTTCATGCACAGTTGTAGTTTGATAAGAAGAAATATTTCCAGATTAAAAATGTTGTAAATTTGTCGTGATTGAATAAAAAGGTATGACTAAAACAAAAAAAGTATGCATTTTTCTTTTTATTAAATGTGTGTTATTGAATTAAAAGTAAGTAGACATCTGCACGGCAACTGTAGTTTCCTGGGTCATTTGTTTGGACCTTGTTTTTCTGAATTATCATTCGAAGTCATAGCCCTCAGACTCACTTTATGAGGAACATCACAGTTCATTATTTTTATTTATTTATTTTTTTTTAGAATTTTATTTAATTTTAACAAATAACATCACAGGTGTAATAGCCAGAAACACCAACTATAGTATAGTGTTGGAGCCCAGATTTATCTGTAAATGCAGAAATGTCGCCACCTTCTGGTTGTCTCTTTTAAGCACAAACATCTAACTTCAACACAACAATTCTTCCATTTCTTGCTAAAATAACTTTGCATTTCTAGTTCCACACTAGAAATGCTGAAATTATCCAAACATATACATCTATTCCTCTACACATAAATTTGGGAATGATTGCCTTTGATTCAAAGAAACATTTTACTTTTACGTTTAAATACAAGTTTCCAAATGGAATAATAAAAATTTCAAACTTTAATGATCTGATAAATTGTGTCACAATGTTGATAATTTAAAGGAAACAATATGTTTGCATTTGGCTCAGGTAAAGTCTTAAACAAAGCAATAAGGCAAGTCAGTTTGATAGAAGAATATTCAAACTGATCTGACAGTAATTTCATAAATCTGTTATTGTATATTAAACTGTGAGTGCAAAATTGACAAAATTAACAATTGGCAAGTGTCTTGGCAAGTGTCATGGTGCAACAGCACAAAGTTCTGAGGAAAAAGGAACCATTGTTTTTAATTTTATTAGAAATATAAAACATAAAACTGGTATGTGCAAGTGTAATTAGTCCTTCTTTTCTCAGAAACCTCTAAATAAGAAGAAAGATAACTTCTTCACCTACAGTCTTGTGTGAAAGCCTGCTGGAGTCTGAAAAACACCCGAAAGATAAGCAGAGCACCTCTACTCAGGAGAACTGGACGAGTTGGACGAAAGCGGAAGTGTTTAATAGAATGGTCTAGTCAAAGTCCGACCTAAATCCTGTTCATAATCTATAGCCAGTCTTTAAAGTTGCAGACGTGGTAGGAACATTTCCCAAATAACACCTGCACTTAGTCACATCGCCGCTAAATGAGGTACGACTGTCTTTATGAGCGGTCACTGTATGTAAAACAACAGCGCCCCCGCCTGGTGAGTCAGTGCATTGCAGGCAGCCTGACGGTAAAAACCCGTCCCCATAGAGACAGCCTCCTACAAACAGGGCTGCCCGTGCACCGGTGGACCCGTTACTCCTCTGCCCGGAGCGATGACAGCTCCAAAATGAAGCGGCCACTGTTCACGCTTTCAATTTTCCTCGAAGACGGACGCCCGAATGGTTCCCACGCAGATTTTTTGATTACTGGATTAACGGCCATCCACTGCCAGCCACAGGCCGGAGGTTTGTACCGCTGAGCAGGGAGGAGTCTCCCGTTATTCCACCGTTAAACTGGAGGAGCCAGGCCCAGCATGACAATGTTTTAACATTACACCTGTCCGAAAAGCTCAGGCTGCGAACGGGACGCGAATGTGCTGGTAGAAGTGTCTTTCTTCATGCGAAATGCTGCTTAAGAACGACTGTGATCGCAGGTTAGCCGCCCTGTCAACTCTGAGCTTATTATGGTGCGGATCGTTCATCTGTTACCGTTTCCAGCGTTGAAAGTACCGTTTGTTGTGTTTTTTCAAAAGTAATCGGTTGCAAACGAAAACTGTCACTCATTTGTAGACTTTCCAGCCAGACACATCACCACCCCGTATTGGTAGAAACTGCTTTAGAGTCGGAATTAAAAAGGCTCAGGGGGAATAAAGTGACTTGACAGAGAGACCAGGTGAGACTGGGTGAACCGGTGTGTTTTATTTGGCTCCATCGCCAAAAGCAGGTGAACCGTGGGCCCTCCTTGTTTTGTTCTTCGATGATGTAATGCTCTTTGCCTCCACTAGCAGGGACATCTTTGTGTCTCTTCCTGCAGGATGGATGTGAGTGCTGGCAGGGACAGCACCTGGAGGAGAACAACAGCAGGAGCAGCAGCAGATGAGGATGAGGAGGATGGAGGCGGAGGAGGAGAGAGCATGGAGGCTCAGGTTGTACAGATGAAGCTCTATGACTGCGCCAGGGCCAAAATAGAAGCAAATCTCCGCTGGTTGTTTGCCAAAGCCTATGGCCAAGGTAAGGTTCTCTCTTATTCTTTTCTTACTGAGAGGTGCTTATTAAATCAATCATATGTCTGTTTAAGAGAGTATATTTCAGAAATGTATGTAAAAAGTCTGGCTTTCCAGCCTGTGGGAATACTATTTTTTTTTTTTTCACACATGGTTTTAGAGACTGGCTAAAGATTGACAGGAAGATGATTGGAGCTAAGTTCAGGGAAGTAGTGGCTGCAAAATCTTAACCTTTCAGCAAAAGAATGACCCTTGACACGTATGTAAAACAACAAATGAATAGGCTTGATCAAAGCATGTGTTTACGCTAGAATTCCCAAGTTAAAGTCAAGACTTAAATCCAATTGAGACTTTAAGCGTAATGTTTTCACAATCTCCTTGTTTGATCTGATTGAAATAAAACATTTTTTCAAAAAAAATAAACAAAAAAATGGGCAAACATATCAGTCACCCTATCTGAAAATCTGTTACAGAAGTATCTGAAAAGATGTGCGGCTGTAAGTGCAGCGAGAAGTGGTTGCACTAATGCATGCCACAGTTTTCAGATTCATAAAAAAAAAGAAGGAAAAAAGGAAAATCTTAATTTAACTTCAAATGTATAAAGTGCCTTTTGTACATTTATCAAACACAGATGTCCAATAAAGTACACTGCAGTTTGTGGTTGTAAGTTACATGGCAAAATATAAAGAGGTTTAAGTGAACGATTAAAAACAAAAAAACAAAAAAACGCACCAGCAACTGATTGCTATTATTTGTAAGCCTGGCAAATAAATTCCATCACATTTTTCATCGACTATTATTAAGGTACACGGCAGTTTGCTATCGACAAACAATTATGCTTCACGCTATTTGAAAACTTTGTTCTATCTATGCAGTAGTTTGTTGTTTGTAGATACTTTAAAATGAAAAGAAACATTCATATGGGATGAGAATTTAAGTAAACAGAATCTCTAAACCTATAGGAGAGTATACTTCCTCTGCTGCTACGCTTTTCTATAAAAACCTTTTGCCATTTTGATGGGTTATTTATTGGGTTTTTTTTGGACAAAAATCACAAACTTGACATTTTCGAAACTTCTCAAATCAAGGACAGGCTACAATACTAATTAGTAAATAAAAACAGGAAAAGAAGTGATGGTTAAGCAGACTTTAAATCAAATTGTACCTAAGGATTTGTTTATTAGCTTGTGGCTAACTTTAGCCACTACCGAAAGCCACTAACAATGTGCTGTTTCTATGTGGAGATTTTTAAATCTTAGAAATATATATTTCTGTGTTCCACATATGAATCTGCTGGTGAGACTTGTACTGGTTTTCCAGCGTCCGTACGCTCACTGTGTACTCAGATTTCCTCCCACGGCTAGATAGGTTAATCTGTGAATCGATGTCTTCTCTTACTGTGAATGTAGACACTCGTCTCTCTGTGTTTTTGCCCCGTGAAGGACTGCTGACCTATCCGAACTGTACCTCTGTGTCAGCTGATTCCAGGCCCCTTTTATTTTTAATGATAAAGGTCTTCAAAAACAGAAAAGGTCATGTTGCAATTTTTAAGGCTTCTCAGGCTTGCTTTTTCAATAAAGTAAAGTGTTAATGCACCTTTTCATAACTCATAGTTGGGTGTGATTTAATTTTGTTTTTGTTTTTCCATGAAATGAGGAGCCAGTTTTTCAAGCAATAAACTTTAATACCAAGAATGTGGCTTTTATGACCCCCAATAGGGACCGGAAACTCAGACTGCTTCTTTTCTGCAGAGGTCATTAATATTGCTGGCTCAGATTAAGGTCTATTAAAATATTAAAAATGACCACAAGGCCACATTGGTTAGTAAATGTCAGGAAATGACTCCTTTAATGTGGGTTTCTGTGCCACTCGCTGTCTGCTCTCTGTGGAGTCTGAGCAGGAAGTGAATGGTGCTGTTCACGGACCCCGGCGAGACAATGATGGATTTGGAAGCAGCTACTGGGGCAAACCTCAAGTTGCAGAACAGTTGTTGTTATGACATTCAGTTTGTGACTCAGCAGTACTAGATGAGGGGCTTTCCTCCAGGAGTTCTGCTTTGCACAGCTCAGCAACTTGACACAGAGAAGGAGACAAAACCCTAAATGGGTTGAGTCTTCACGAGCTAATTATTTTGTTCCTGACTGCATTTGCAAACGGTGTTCTGGCTTTTTTTTGTTGTTGTCATTTTTAGAATAATTTCTCACCAAGGCAGGCTTCACAGAGGTTCATTTTTGGTATATAAGCTGTTTTCTGAATCTCATAACAGAGAAATGTTTTTGTATTTCATAACATAACTTATCTCTTCTCGGCAAAGCAGCATTGCAGTGCCAGTTATATAACAAGTATCAACAAAGTAAACCCCACTGACTTTGTTCAATTTGAACAAAAGTGCAAATGTGTCTGGTCTCTTAAGGTCGCATTTAGGACAGAAGACCAAAAACACTTTGAGCAGCTTTAAATGCAAACTTGCACAGAAACACAGTGGTGCTGGGAGGATGGTGTTGTCTTTCAGCTGGTGTGAAAGTCAGAGTCAGCCAGTCACATGCTTAAGTGTTTAATGGGATTGGACCTGAAGGCTTGTGTTCTGCTCAACAAAGACGTCTTGTTTAGACTCATATCGTGCTAATTCGAGACCAATGGAGACTTATTTTACTAGATTTTGTCCAAAAATGTAAAATAAACATATTTTTTTTAATCTATCTATTCTATTGTTTTTTTATTCATAGTTTTTGAATGAAACTTTTATTATCCAGCAGTCAGTTCATGCTGTTTTTAAGTAAGAGTACAATGACGATATCAAATTCAGATTCAGATTTATTTATTTTGAACATAAAAGAAGCAGAAAAGCAGACATAGTGTACCAGAGCTACTAACTGAATACTTTTTGGAATAAAAAACACATTTGTCCTGAGCTATACTGAAATCTTGATCCAAACTGAAAAAAGCTGCCAGCCTGACTTTACACCTTCCATTGTTTTCTTTTAGGTAAGACAGGTGCACTCATGCGTGCATCGTAAAGATTCTGTTTTCTCAGCTTGAACTCTTCAGGAAATATCTCCCTTATAGCGTTCTTACTGGAATCGAAGAGATGCATCTTTCTGCTGCATTGCCCAGAGTCTGAAAGCCCTGCATCGTCTGTCAGCAAGATCCATGTGTCCTGTCTGACAGAGTGCCTGAATAGGAACAAAGCCTTTCCCTGTATAAACCCACACACAGACAACCTTTCTTAATTCCCCTCACACTCTCACACATGCTCACCAGGGTGGGCTGTGATGCTTAGATCAGGTGGATACTATTGACAGAGTATTAGCAGCAAGGATTACAGAGGAGCTCCTCCCTCAACTTTCATAGTTCCTCTTGCCACACACGCACATACACATATACTACAGCATGATCAAACGAACAGGAGATGGGACAGCATCCCAGCCCCCACGATTGGCCATGCTGGCATTTCCCGTCTCATCACCCATCACCACGGCAACCAGGAAGGACAAGGGGACATTCAAGGCAGCTGAGGCAGAGGGAGAGTCAGGACAGAGAGCGGTGCGGGTTTTAGAAGGAGCGGGAGCAAGACTAGACAGATTTAATTCGACCTGATGTAGTGTGCAAAGAGCAGTTTCACACATGATCTCGGATGCTCACGCACACAGCACTGAGTGAGAAAGAAATTGTGGCATAGACCATGTCAAACATGCAGCAGGCTGTGAAAAGCACAGCTGAGTCTTCACTGAGTTCTGCTGTTCAGATCCTATCTTGCTGTTTATTTACTTTTCAAAAGGCTTTGCCCTCTTTTGGTTATTTAGTTTGTGTAGAGGCAAGTGTTGAGTATTACCAAATATTATCCATTTTCTTCATACAGAGCCTAACTATGCCATGCTTGTTCATAGGCTTTTGGTTAAACAAAACAACAAGGAAGTTTAGAAAAGGGATAATATATACATAAAAAAAAAATAAATATAATATATATATATATATATATATATATATAATACCAGTCAAAAGAGAAAATTATTCATGTGCAACCACTGTGGCAAACATACAAAGAAATTTGCATACATCAAATGTCTTAAAATAGAGTTTGTATGTCTTTCTAATTCTCAAAGTACACTTTTGTGCCAATATGCTACTAACATAAACTGGAAGCGCTTGTTAAAGCTTTGCATAAAGCTTTATACAACTAAAGATAGCCAACAAGATGGGACAAATCTCTGCAAAATACTTTTATCTGGTGGATTTTATGGGAGGAGTGATTGCATCATCATGTGGAATCATTGTGAATGTGGTTCACAAAATGAGAATTGGATCACTTTGTGAACCCCCTTTCAACCCTGTTTTCCAGTGTTAAGCTTTTTTGTTTACTTTATTTGTTGTTTTAATTTGTGAAATTACTGTTTTTAGCTAGTTTTCCATTAACAATTATTGGAACTTTAATTTAACATTGAATGAGAGAGTCCTGTTGGTCATCTCATTTGATCCACTGGGTAAATTAAATGCATCTTTAATAACAGAAATGGGTTTGTCTCTATTTCTTTGCAATGTAAATAATTATAAACATAAAACAACCCTGCTCTTGGCACCACCTGTCTGCATCAGCCCTGAACGTGCTGGAAGCTAAATGTCGCGAGTCCTGCAGGCTTTAAATCTGGATTAACAAGTCAGAGGCATATAAAAATAACTGCCACCATGTCTGTGACCACAAGCAGGAAAACAGCAGCTTAAACATCACCTCTAAGTCAGTTAACTCATTGACTTAAAGCCTCTGGTTCACAGCATGCCTCGCTGACGTGTTGTTCAGCATCTGAGTTTGTCCTAGGGTTGTGGTTTTTTTTTTTCCCCTTCAGATCGTCTAATACCTTGATAGTCTGTCCACTGAAAGCTTTGTGGTTATGTAACACGAGCAACTAGTAAAACACGTGTCAAGAAAAAAAAAAGCTGCATGAATGACGGTGATAAATGAGGCAAGAAAAACAGGAGAAATTTAAGTGTCATCTCATCGTGACTGTTTTCCAGATCACATCCCTTCAGATCTTCGAGACCCATTCTATACCGACCAGTATGAGCAGGAGCACATCAAGCCCCCCATCATTCACCTGCTGCTGTCTGGAGAGCTCTACGGTCGTGTGTGCGGACTCATCCTTCCCGCTGAACAGGCCGCCTACCTCCAAGGCCACCAGTCTGTCCTACAGGCCCTGTCCAGAAAAGGGATCTATGTCCTGGAGACCAACAGCACACCAGTGTCTGACAGAGATCTCAGCTCATCTCCCATTAAAATGGTCAGTGCCTCCTTCTGAAACAAAAAGCTGAGACATATACAATAAGCCTGAGAAAATGGCCTGACGTGTCTGAATTAGAAATTATTTGTTTGCTATGAGCGTTTTAGAATTTGTTTTATAAACTTAACTTGTCCAGACACGTTTTAATCAATGACAGAGCTAAGTTTGGCACAAAAGTAGGAGCCCTGGAGAGAATCTGGATTTTAAAATTTCCCATTTAGCTCCTTTCATTATACAAATACAAGCTTAGAATGTTGCAGTAAATAATTGAATATCTGACGTGACAGTTTAGTTGGATTTAGAGTGCACAAGAATATTTAAGAGTCACAATGTTCAACATGTTTATTTCATGGGAATCCTTTCCACAGAGATGTTAGTTATATCCCCCACAGTTGCGAAAACACAGTCATCTAAGTTGGTTGAGAAACAAACCCTGAGAATAATGTTTGCTCAGTAAATTGATGTGTTTGTTCTCCAAAAGAGGCACTTAAGACTCTGAGGCAGCCATTAGAAGTTGAAACAAATAAAAATTTTGTCATTCTACTTCATATTCTCAATAATTTTAAAGTAAAACAAATTCCAAATCTCTTTCTTTTCCTAGAGTGCCCACATCAACCTCATTGATGCTCTGATGATGGCCTACACAGTGGAAATGATCAGCGTAGAGAAGGTGGTGTCGTGTGTCAAACGCTTTTCAAACATCAGTGCCTCCAAAGAGCTTCCTTACGACCTGGAAGAGGCTATGATCCTTTGGATTAACAAGGTTTTAATCAATCGGATCTGTTCTCTTTTTATTTTTGAATGTTTTAAATTATTTCAACTAATATTTTTTTTGTCTTCCCATTAGATCACCATAAAAATGAGGGAGTTAATAGAAAAAGAGTGTAAAATGAAGCAGCACTTACTGGAGTCACCTAGCCACCACAAGGTACTCGGCTCTCTGTGCTTTCATCTCACTGAAACAATTCAAAGGCTCGGTGTGTTAAATAGTGTTATTGTTTGGAAATGTAGTTATGCTCGTTGGATATAGTGGTCTTGTTGACTTTGTGAAACTGTCATAGATGATTTGTGGCCACTTGTGTCAGTGTGTGATCCCCTTTTGTGTTTTTATTCTCTGTTTTTCTTGTGTGTTCCTTTATGACAAAATCCCATATGCCACACTTAGCCATTTTCTATAAAATACTTTCAGCATACAAGCGAAATTGAATTTGAGATTAGCTGCTGGTTTATAAACACTTAAAATCTGTCACGAACTGAACTTGAACTATTCCAGAGTTTTGAATTACAGAAATTAACTAAGTTGTGCATTTTTTTCTAGTTTGTTGAGAATTGATGCAATATTTGTTGTTAACTGTGCTTAAAATGACATTGTTTGTGATATGTTTCATTCTAATCCTTTTCCATACCCATTCCTATCAGACCTATCTCCTGTCTAACAGGAGGTAATTCTGATTCGGTGTCGCTGTTTCTGATCCTTTACTTGTCTGCTGCTCTCCCCATTTGTGTCCCATTAACCTTCCTCCTTGTGTGCCTCTCGGAAACTAGTCTCCCTCCAAATGGTACTGGAAGCTTGTACCTGTAAGTGTAAATGTTTGCTATCCTTGTGTTTGTATGTGTGTCTGAGTGGAATGCTGTTGTGTACGTATGTTTCACACTTGGACACATGCTAGGAAAGTTGTATTAAAATAAACTTTGATGAGAGTTAAGAAGAGGAAAGCACAATGAGTAAAACACCTTGTTATAGAAACACTTATGCACAGGGAAAAATATCTAGTGCCACCTAGTGGCAAAACAAGAAACAACCAATGCATGAAACTGCTTTCCCTGTTGGTTAGCTTTCATTTTGAAGCTCTGTAGCGTTTTCCTTCTACAGTCATCTGCCCCCATTAAAATATTCAGAGAATTCACTTCAGTTCACTTCAAACACGTCGATACTGTCAAGCAGCATGCATAAAGCACACTTTCAGATGGCTCCACATGTCCACTCACTGCATGTTTCATTCCATTGTTAACGTCCACCAAATTATTTCTTGTCTGTGTGTGACAAGTGTGTATGTGGTTTTCCGTTTGATCAAATAAGCTTGTGTTCATTTTGTAAACTTGGATGCTGTCCTGCTCCGTAGGTGCGGTATCGCAGAGATCATCTTTCAGGTCGCACTCTTCAGCACTTTCCCTTGGTGGAAGACATATTGAAGGATGTGAGCGATGGCACAGCCCTGCTTGCCGTGATCCACTTCTATTGCCCAGAAGTTATTAAACTCGAAGGTTAGACGGGTTGTTTTATTTATTTTTTAATAGTTTTTCTTTTCTTGATTAGAAACAAGAGTGAAAATTTTTCCTGTAGAATGAAGCTTTATAGCTGATGTTCTGCTGATACTGATTAGAGTTGATTATAATTTCTCTTTTAAACCTATGAAATATATTTTTTTTCTGATTTTAGTTCTTCTGCTATGAACAGTGATAAACTAATTTGTTTATTAGCAGAGGTGTCATCACGCCATGTGAGAAAAGAGTCGCTGTAAAACATGCCATCATTAATTTAAAATAAAAATAAAATGATTAAGAGTTGATGGAAAATCGGACACAGAACTGCAAAATTATCAAAACAGTGAAATGACCAGGCGTCCACTGAATATTAGCTTTGTGTTGCAGAACACCTAATAAACATCCAACATGCTCATATGAAACAGTTTCCTTATAAATAGCTTTTCTTCCTCTACTTTGATTTTATAGTTAATTTATAGCTGTTATCTAACTTTGAATCCTCTTCACTCAGTACCAACTTCCATACTCACACACTAACATCAATGAACACAAGGACATTAACTGAATATGCTAAGAGTTATTGAGCATAAACCATAAGAAAATGTTCAAAATTCAAGCACAAAAGAAACCCCCCCAAAAAACTCCAAAATGATGACACTCACCAGATGTAAGAGCATCTTCCAAAATGCAAATGTCTGAAATAAAAAAACAGAAACATTGACTTAATAAATAGGCTATTTGAGATGAACAATTATTGTTGTGTTGGGTGCAGATATCTGCTTGAAGGAAGTTCCCTCCATAGCCGACAGCATGTACAATATCCAGCTGCTGAAGGAGTTTTGTAATGAGTATCTGAACAACTGCTTCTTCCTGAACCCGGAGGATCTGCTCTACTCGCCACCTGTGTTGAAGGTAAACAGAAAATGTTTCTTTGGAGCTGTTTTGGGCTGCACTGACACACAGATGTTGGCACTGTTGAATCCTTACTGAGTCCTTCCAGTTTATAGTTTCTATGTTTTCCATGTGCATGTGAGGGTTCACTAGATTGACTGGCCTCTTGACACTAGCTTTAGATTTGTGTATGTGGACATTGTTGTATGTGCTGTGCATCTCTGTGTTGTACTTATTGAAAAAAAAAAAAAAAAAAAAAACTGGATTTTTCCCACTTTTAATTTCTTGACTTCTGGAAAGAAATCTCCCTGTCATTGGTCACATAAAAAATGGATGGATGCAGTCATTTTTAGTTGTGTAATGTAAAAAGGATGCAAGTCGTAGCTAGTTAAATAAATATTTGTTTTTCAAATATTAAATATGTCTTCTTAAGACTTTGCTGCTCTCCCTATAAGCTGTTTATCACAAAAGAACATGTCTTGCAGTTATTTCTTGCCTATTACAATGTCCCACCTGCTTTTGGTCCACTGATCTGATATTGGTAAAAATCTTAAGCAGTGAGCACAAGATTAGTTTGTCACTGTCTTCAACAAAATATGAACAGCTACATTTAAAGGTAGCAATTCTGAGACTCTTAGCCATTTATATCTCTTAAAATTAATCACATTGTATGTTTTTTGTCATTCAGAACAATGTCATGGTCTTCATTGCTGAGCTTTTCTGGTGGTTTGAAAATGTGAAGCCTGACTTTGTACATCCCAGAGACCTTCAGGATGTCAAAGATGGTAAAATATTTTTTTACATAACAGAGTTTCTTAGGATTATGTAACTAAATTAATTTAGGTTAAAGCAACACAAAGAATTTTATTTTTGTTATTAATCCTGACACAAACAGCTGCTCTTTGTGTTTGTTTTTTTTTTGTTTGTTTTTTTCCCTTATGTGTTATGTTTTAGTGAGAGTGCTGCTGCAGCCCAAACATTCTCGGTCCTATGTGGCCGTCTCAAATGTCACTAAACGAAGCTTCATGCCTTCATCAAACTCAGTGGACATCTTGACCACAACTGCCACAAATGACCAAAGGTATTAAGCCAAAAATGCTGAAGTAACAAATATTATTTAGTATCATTCTGTGGATTTTTTTGGATAGGAAATTCCACTAGAATTGGACCATTTGGATGTTTGCATGTACTTGTCTAAATTGTGACATCATTAATTATTGCTGAAAATAGGCTTTCAAATTTGTACTGAATATGTAGTATACATATTCAGTAACTGCTTTTTATCCACACACTACATAACTAAGCAACTGCCTACTATTCAGGACAGGAATATACCAATAAATACAACTGAACCAAAAGTCCGTTTGTAAACAGATGTTGCATTAGTAGGAATATGGCTGCAGAAATGTGTATAAGGCAACTTATATTTAAAATAATTTTAAATATTTTCTTTGTTTTTCTGTCTCAGCGCCACATCAACCTCTAGCCCATCTCATTCATTACTGCCACTGAGACAGAGACAACAACATTTGGTTGAGAAGAGCACTTCAGGTAGTACAAATCAGATTGGTGCACATTCTGCTCCCCCATATTCTAATAACAGCATCTTTCTTTTCTGCTTTGCAATTGTCCGCTACTTAGCATTGATCCTTCTCATACAACCCTATCAAAGTATATTAAATGTTTTGGTTGCAAGGTGATAAACAGAAAAAAATTCTGGTGGTCATAATATTTTATGAAGGAACTGCATCTTGGTTTTGCTCCTGAGTGTGAACAAACGAGGGTCATCAGACCCTGATTGTCTTCAATGTATCTTTCTTCTGTTCCTCTGTATTTACTGCTCATTAATTACTACATGTATAAAAAAGTGACTTGAGTTTGTTTGAAGCTTCCAGACTTGAAATTAAAATTACTTGCTAGTGATTTTTCAAATTTGTTCTTGAATATGATTAATATTTGCTCCTCACAGATTTGAGAAAAAGGTCAAACTCAATGGCGCGAACAGATGGACAACGCCAGGACTCAATAGTGGCATGGCCAGAAAGAAGGACAGGGTGAGGTTATGATTACTTCTGTTTATCGCTGATAAAAGCAGTTCTCAGTTCGTGGCAGCAGTAGAAGTGGGTGTACAAATTCAACCGTTCAACAACTGCCTTATTTTAGTCTGTAAAACTCATGGTGTCCCTTTTCTCTGTTAGACCTTTGTCCCAGCCAGTGCCATATGCTATGCATTTTGCCAAGGAGGACGATGAAGACAGCATTAGCCTCGCTCGCACCATAAGCAGGGACAGCTTGGCCTCTAACATCTTGAGCATAACCCCAAAACACATGCTGGGGTCCAGTCTGCCTCAGCACCGACTCAGTGGCCAAAGTTTACTCAGTCACATGCGCATAGAAGACGAAGAGGAGGAAATTGAGGAAGAGGAACTGGTTTCTGTTATTCACCCATCGGCTTTTTCTCGACACCGAATCGGCAGGGACATGGAGCAGGATGAGCTGGAACCGCAGAAACTAGCATCGTCCACCAGGGCTTCCGATGGCTCTCATGTTTTCCGTCATGATGCAAGTCCATTGGCTCTCGATTGTCAGAGAGACAGCTACTATCTGGAGCCTTTGATGCCAACTATTGCTAAGCCAGCCAAGGAGAAGGGTATATCGCTGAACAAGCAGGAGGAAAGTGGAGAGAGTCGCAGCAGGGCAGAAGCTGTCAAAACAAGAACTGCACACGTCCCTTTCTCCTCAAAAAAGAAACTGCATGTGGTTGGTTCAGTTCTCAGTTCTTCCAAACCCTGTACAGACGGGTCAGTTGGTAGCTCAGAGTCTTCAGGCTTTTTTCTTCACCTGGCTGTCGAACCAGAGAAGACGCCACACACCTCAGTGATAGAGGCAGGACATGACTCTGATTCAGATATTGCAGACCTCGAGGAAGATGATGAGGATGATCAGAGAGAGTTGGAGAAGACGCTGAGGGGGAATTGTTTAGTCGAGGGCTACATTGCAGAATTCGGAGACGGAGAAATCGAGTCAGCAAAGCTTCGAGAAGACTTGAAGGTAAGCGAGCATGAGGATAAGGAAGATGCAAGCGGACGTTCAAGTCCTTGTCCCAGCACTGTGTCGTGGGCAAGCAGCTGCAGTGCTTCAGGCAGCGCGGGAATCAAGATGACCAGCTTTGCAGAGAGAAAGCTGCTTAAACTTGGCCTTCGTGATGGATACTCAAGTACGAGCAGCTCCCAAAAGTCTACGCCGGATGGTTCTGAGATTCCCCCTCAGTGGCAGGCGAAGGAGCCTAGCACCATGTTGGGGAAAAATATAATGACTGGTCCGGTTGTGCCTTCGGAGCTGCTACAACTTCACATGCAGTTGGAAGAGCAGAGGCGTGCAATAGAATATCAGAAGAAGAAGATGGAAGCCCTGAATGCAAAGCAGAGACTAAAGCTTGGGAAAGCCGCATTTTTGAACATTGTTAAAAAGAGTGGAGGGAGGAGCGACACACTTCCTTTACCTATGAAACACTCCCTTGAATCTTCTGGACCAACAGCTGCAGAGAGGAAGAAAGCAAAGACCCAAGCTTGTAAAGACGATTCCTGTCTCGATTCTCTGACAAGTCAAACAGACGGGTGGACAATGACAAGAGATGATAGCTGGAACACCCTTAGCCATGATAATAGCTCTGAACCGGATTTCAATGAATGTTCAAACTCCATAGACATGCTCAATCAAGCTATTAGCTCCATCCAGAAACAAATGATGCAGCTTTCCCTTCAGCAAGATTTTCTAATGAAGCAAAGTGTTGTCTCACCACCAGACCATGCACAAACAGAGAAAAGCACAGATTCTGGGATAGACCCCAACACACCCCAAACCTTATCCTCTACTTCAGACTCAAGGTCCTTTGCAGTTCACTTTGTAGATATTGGCGGCACCGCTCCGATGCCTTTTCGGCGTCCCCCCAAACTCACCTCCAGCCAACGCAGCAAAGCGGCAGACCGCAAACAAAATAAAGAAAATAACAAGTCTTCCCTAACCAAGTCTACTGACCCATTCCCAGGTAGTAACACTTCTTCAAGAGAATGTAATGATGGAGAACTGGAGACAGCTGGAGTTCAGAAGGTTCAGAGGAACTCTACCTTCAGAGTCCATGAAAGCAACGGGGATGGAGATGTGTACTTATTAGATAAACTGAAATCGCAAGACCCACCAGTTATTACCAAGACATCTGAATCTGCAACATGGGATGCAGAGCAAGAGGAAGAACAAACCACCAACTACAGCAAACAAAGTGTTGACGTCGATGAGAGCGGTAGGACCAGGAGTCAGCTGATCAAGGTGGACCTGTCAGAGCTCAAAGATCCAGTGGAGGATGGCGGTGCAGATATCACAGACGGCACAGCAGAAGGAGAGCAGAAAGGAATGCTGGGCTTCTTCTTTAAGGTAAATCCAAAATGTTATTGCTGTTGTTTGTCTGGTGCGATGACATGTAAAGAGCCTCATCGTCACAGCCATTTACATCTCCCTTTTTACTATTTGTAAATTTGTAACCACAAACTCGCATTGCATTATTGCAGTATATATTGCATTATTGCAGTATATTGGTGATAAACCATCATGTAAGGCATGTGATGTAGAAAGAGTAGGAAGCAAGGTTTTCAAAAATAAACTTTGAATGAGTTGTGTGCATTTATATTTAGTTACCATGAGCTAATACTGGGTCGAGGTATACTTGACTACAAGTGTTTTGAAGCGTGTCTGTACACTCAGACTTAATTTTTCTTCTTTTCATTCTTAATTTAGGCCATGGCCTTTGAATAGGCCAACAAATGTAGATGATTTTATGCTGAAAATAAATTACTAGGCAAATGCCTTATTAGCTCACATCTGAAGTCTGTTAGTTGCACTACATTTTAAGTACAGTGGATGTATAGACAAAATACAAATGAATACAAATGCACATCATACTTTTAACTTTCATACTCAAACAATTGCTAAAACTGTGTCATTTACTTTCCATTTCCAGAGCTATTTTGAATTGTTCTATTACATAAATCATTTCTCTTTGTAACATGATAAAATGGGGAAAGGTTCAAGAGAAAAAAGATAAATGATACTTTCTCAAGGCACGGTGATCTATTTACAATACAGGACGATGAGAAAGCAGAGGATGAAATGGCAAAACGCCGCGCTGCCTTCCTCCTCAAACAGCAGCGCAAAGCTGAGGAGGCGAGACTCCGAAAACAGCAGCAAGAAGCAGAGAGCGAGATCAAACGTGACGAGGCACGGTATGTGCTGGGCGAGACTCGTGCACAAAAAATAACATAGCCTGTCCTTGGACTGTTTTCACAAACAAAGCTAAAATAGTAAGCCTTAACTGTTATGATGTTTATTCAAGGCGTAAGGCAGAAGAGGAGCGCATCCGTAAGGAAGAGGAGAAGGCTCGTCGAGAGCTTATTAAACAGGAGTATCTGCGGCGGAAGCAGGAAGCCCTAATGGAAGAGCAGGGTCTGGTCAAGCCCCGCACCAAGACCAAACCCCGCGGGAACAGACCCAAATCAATGCACCGGGGATATTCCAGCAGCCTTCCTAAAGGGTCCACCACACGTAAGACCATCATTGGGGCTTACAGAGTGTTGTATGTTGTTTTGAATTGTTTACATGTTTGTTTAATTATGACTTGGTTGGCTTTAGTGTCCTGTGCGCTGTCCTGTGTGTCCTCATGTAAATGTGTGCATGTGTGTCACACAGGTGATTCTCTGAAGGTGTCTATGTTAATGAAAAACCAGAATTCAGGAGCAGCCAGCAGGGGAGGTGAACGTCTCTAACCTGCTCTGCATAATGTCAAACAAGCATGTACAACTTATTAAGCGAAAATGACCAAAACAAAAAAACAAAATATATAAACTATGTGTTCATATATGTATATATGCTATATATAAAGTGACTACTTGTTCTAACTGTACCGTAGTTCAGGATCAGAATGGGGGCAATCAAATGTGAACTGTAACATGCACTGATGCTACCTTCTCTCGTTCTTTTTAGCGGATTTAAGCTTCAGTCATCGTGGATCAACGCTTTCACTGGCAACGGAAGCAGACAGTGTTATCTCTGGCGGGGCAGAATCAAACAGGTAAGAACTTGTGCTTGAAAATTCACTAATCAGATTCAAAATTTTGCGTATCTTTATGCTTATCCAATTGACTTGTGTTTAACGTGTCATCAAGGGCTGCATCTGTGTGCTCTGTGGATTCGTTCCCCATGATGAGCAGAGCTTCCAGCAGGAACATGGATCGGGACTGGGAGATCGGCTCCATAGCCTCATCCGTCACTTCAGTGGAGTACAACGGTGAGCAGAAGTGTGGAAATTCAGAAGGATTATACTGATAAGTAAAAGAAAAGACGCATAAGATTCCTGAAAAGTAATTATTCATTACTTGTGATTCTACTGGTGAGAGATGGTTGCAATGAGCACCATCCAACATCCCTCTTACATGTTGACTGGACATTACCTGGTACATAAGGTCACAATGAATAGAAGATTTAAATGTATTCTCAGCGAAGTTTTTTGTCCCAATAATGAGTTGATGGAACAAAATGTGAAAGGAGCAATTTTTGGTAGGCTTCCAGTTGCATACGTTATATCACACTGCTATTAGAGAGAAGTCACTGGAAAATTGGACTCATCTAGTATTTTAGCCCTACAAAAATAATTACGCGTGTTGAAATCTGACTTTAGGAGTTTTTCTTTGCGATTTACCCAATTAGCACAGCTAGCTTTACAAACTCAAAAACAAAAGTTACACTTATATCAAATGTCTGATTCAAATGATTGAGGACATTTAGAAGTATAAACTTTAAAAAAAAATGTAATAACATTTTGTGTGCTTAAAGGTCCTAAACTCTTCAAGGAGCCTAGCTCAAAATCCAACAAGCCAATCATCATCAATGCCATCGCCCATTGCTGCCTAGCTGGAAAAGTTAACGAGGTCCAGAAAAATGTCACACTCGAGGTCAGTGAAATCTCCTGGAATCAATCCAAGCTGCACACATAAAACTTTTGTCATCTTCATGCATTTTGTTGCGTTCCAAACAATTTTGTTGTTATACCCCCAGACTAAAACTGTTGTTTGTTTCCCAGGAGCTGGAAAAGTGTGAATCCAACCACCTGTTCATCCTCTTCCGTGACGGCGGGTGTCAGTTCCGCGCCATTTACACGTACTCACCAGACACCGAGGTGATCATCAAGTACACGGGCATTGGGCCGCGCAGCATCACTCAAAAGATGATCGACAAACTGTACAAGTACAACTCAGACCGCAAGCAGTTCACCGTGATCCCCGCCAAGACTGTGTCCGTTAGCGTGGACGCTCTGACCATCCACAATCATCTCTGGCAAATCAAGAGACCAGGGAGCGCTCGCAGAAAATGAACAGGACTCGCACAGTTTACTGTCTGTGTTTAATAAGCTACAGTTGGGCAGGACCCAAACATCTTGGAGAAGACTGGCAGGATTAGAGAGAGCTAGATGGTCTGTGGCAGTGTGAGTACCAACTCACTGACCCGCTGTACTCGCTGTTTTCATTTTGTTACCCGGTTCTTATGCATGTCACGCTTCAATAATTTAATTTCATCATAACCTGAAGTCACCAAATCTTATCCTGCTGAGTCTCCTTCCAGAAGCAAACATGCTACTGACACAAAGTGCAGCTTACGGCAGGCTGTGATGAACCGAGGCAAGTCATCAAAGTTTGCTGGCTTAGCTTCGCATAAAAAAAAAAAAGCAAAATAAAAAATCTACTGAGATTCCGCGAGACTGTATCTGCTTTTATGAAGAAGGAACTTTGACGATACTTTCAGTGTATGTAGAGGATAAATGGTGGTAGTATTCGTCCAGTTTAGTGTGTTTGCAGGTGTGAGTGACTGGTGGGATAGGGTTCATCGTTCTGATGATTATGCTTTAAATCTTAACTATTAATTTATTTATTTTTATTTTTTCTTTTAATTTTGGACCTGTTTGCTGTTGTCACACAAGAGAACAGAACCAGAAATATTGGTTCCACAGTAAGGGAAACATTCTACTATTCATCCTACACATATAGTATTTTTTGGACTTCACTATAACATTTGTGTGTGATAATTCATTAATCAAAACAACTAAGTTATGTCACAAAACTGTTTGCTGCTCATACTTTGTTATTACATGTTATTACATGGCAATGCTATTACCTGCTAATGACCAGTTGTCAGTATTGGAATACTGTTTGGAAAAAAACCTGCACTATACTTGATATATTTGTTTGCTGCATTTTGTACATTTTTGAACAGTATTTTCTGTACATTACGTATAAGTTCTGCTTACTAAAAAAAAAAAGTAGGCACTATTTTAAAGTTTATTATGTTAAAGAGATGTTATGTCGGATTTTAGTTATATATTTTGTGTTTATTTATTTTGAGGATATGTAATAAAGTGCAACTAGGTACATTTTTCTTGCTAAAATTGGACCAGATTGTATCTGTTTCTTATAAAAACAGAAACATTATTTCTATGATACAGATCTCTCACTCTGAGTCTAATAACACCTATTCAATCCTAACTACATGTAATGGTAGTAATGGTTGTGTTTGTGATATCGCTTTGATTACGAACATGTGACACAATTCAAACAGCAGGTAGAAGGGAGAAGTCAAATCAAGACAAAGAACAAACAAGCTTTCGGTCGTTTATAAAGTGCCTTGACAAACTGTTCATAACCCTTTAAACCTGTCCCTGTGTTGTCATAATACATCCATTATGTAAGACCAACATGCAGTAGTGCATAATATGAGGTGGAAGGAAAATTATTATTTTTTTTTCTTTTACAAATAAAAATCAGAACAAATTGTTGAGCATTTTTATTTAGCCACACTGAGTCAATTCCTTTTTCTGCAATGACCTTTCTGAGTTTTATGAACCTCACATGTCTGTAGACTGAAACTGATTTTTTCAAACAGATATGATGAATTTTTATTGCCTAAAGTTTGTCCAAGTCTCAGGTCTTTTGCACCCTTTGGCAGGTTGCCTAAGATTAACCTGTATTGGTATTGGCCTGATGATGGCGCCACTGTATATCATGAGGATGATATTTTCAGGGTGGTGTTCATTGCTCCTTTTCTCCTGCATGTAGCATTTTGCCGAGAAATTAATTTGACCAAAGCACCTTCTGCCACATGTTTGCTCTACGGCTTGTACCTAACCATGGCAGATAAAGCATCATGTAGTTTTCTTCCAACAATTTATTTCTTCTTGCTGCTCTTTCATAAAATCAGACTAATAGAACTTGTTTCCTCAAGCGCCCATTTTTGATAAAAGTTGAAGTGATGTTTAAGCAATTTCCATTAAATAAAGAGAATCCATGAAGGGTAAAATAACCAGTCACTAAACTTAACTATAGTTCGCTGTTAATCTATGCAAATCTCAAAAGTAAATAAGTAAATGTGAACCTGAAATGTCAGTAATTCAAGAATTAAGGCAGATGTTACCTTTTAAAACTATGCTTGCATGCAGACATGTCTGTGTAACAATTGTAATTGTAGGGAATTTTACATTTTATATTAAAGTCACCAAAAGCCCTTCACAAATCATTTATAATAGATTGGGTCCAAAATTTACATAGAAAGAAAGGATCACACAACTCAAAGTGATTTTATGTATTTCAGAGCACTTTAATGTGCACATAAAACTGATCCAGTACAAATATTGTAAACACTGAAATTGGTACAAAGTCAGACCTAAATGCAAAAAGATAGAAGAGGTACACACCCGGCTCAACAGTCAAACAATTAGTAAGCGATGCCTTCATGGAGCAACACGACATTCTCTAATTCCTGATGTGATACAAATAGGCATGAACCGAACTGTCTGAACTGTCTGCTAATCTGTGTCACTGGTGTGACTGAAACAACATACCATGTAAGTTGTTATAAATATATTGATGTTGTAAGTCATATATATAAATTTGATATATGTACAAAGGCATCAGGAAAGTTTTGATAGAAACCCACTTAGGTTATGAAAGTTTTTAAGTGCTAATGGTGCTAAATATTATACTTTTTTCCACCCAGTTTTGCTCAACAATTTGAAATTAGGTGGTTAATCAGTCAGCCTCACTGCTCAGGTAGCCAGCAGCTTAACCTGTTATTTAAGGGACTTCTAGGTGGATTTTTCTCTCTTGAAAGGTAGGAAGCTTCATTCAGCTGGCTGACTAGCATTGCATTGTACAGAGATAAATGGACGACCTGAGCGTCTTTCCACAATTGATAAACCATGCGATCTGCTGTCCACCACGAAAACCAGAGGGATACAATTATTAGTTTCTGACTGTTTGGCAGAATTAAAACAATTCTGCAAAGAAGACTGGGATGCAATTTCTCAACAGTGATGGAAAAAACTCATTGCCAGTTGTCAAAAAGTTTCACATCACCTGTTGTCGCCAAGCGTACCTAGTCATTAGTTTATAGAACTGAATTGAATCATTTTTGAGTTTTTAAGTTTTTTAAGTGAAAATTTAAAAACAAAGCAATGATCTGCTCTGACAAATATATGAATAACCGTCATTATTTGTACATGAATCATTGACGTAGGTCTTAGTGGCACTAATGAATACCTCAAGGATTTATCTATAAAATATGACTCTGAAAGATTAATGCACACATTTAGCTTAAGTCACTTGGGGCTTTTTAATTGTAGCTGCACGATTTTAGCAGAGTTGTAAACGTTCAGATGTGTGAAACCTGATAAGTTAATCATCCGTCTGTTGTTCTCTTTGTTTCCACCAAGAGACTTAAAAAGGGGAATAAAGCCTCTAACTTCATTACCAAATATATGAAAATCAGATTTAAGTTGAATTAACTTAGGAATTGTTGGATAAAGTGAAGATACAAATCCCAGAAGTTTATTGTAATTCTAACTAAACACAACAGCAAGTAGGAAAAGCCTTCATGAAATCCCTGCATATTTAAAGAGCTGAAAAGAGAGTGATGCAGTTTTCATATGTACAGCATTTGCAACAAGATGATGAAAATGGCAAACATTATATTCAATGTGATCAGGCAGGCAGTAGGCACTGACATTATACATTTGTGGGCTTCAGCACGTGGAGAGCTAAAACCCAGCTGTGAGGGGGGCCGATCCAGTTAAAGGCCAGCGCTGCGTCAGAGCGGGGTGTCCTCTTTGGTGTCTATGCTGGACTCGTGTCTCTCTTTCAGGCTGCTGCTGTAGACGGGGGGCTCCTCGGGAACGTGAGCCAGAGGGTCAGAACGAATTAAGTATCTGTGAGGGAACAAAGATGTCAGTGCTAAAAACATTTCCCTAAGCTGCTTTAACCTCATAATTGTTTCTGAAAAAGCACAGAGAGCTGAAGATCTCTGTTGAAATCCATAAAATATATATTTACTTGAACTGCTGGTAAATCAAATGCTTTCTGGTATGATGAAATATTGCTGTTCTGACGATGATAATCACAACTGGCACATTTCTTGCTTCTTTAGTTCCTATTGTGGTTTTATTTTTACACATTTTACACAAGACACTAGGAGGAGCCAAAGGAACAGATTTTTACTGTATATTCACTACTCTACTGTGTATTTACACCAGTGCTTGCAAAAGTAATCATACCATTTGAACCATGGCAGAATGTAGTAACCATTGTACCATTTAAACATGTAGCAACCACAAATCAGTGGATTTTCATTAGACTTTGTGTGACAAATCAACACAATGTGGTGCATGATTGAGAAGTGAAAAAAAATACATTATTTTCACATTTTTACATAACTAAAATTAAAAAAAAAAAGTTAAAGTCAGTTTATGGGGAGATGGTAAGGTAAGTATGGGCTCATGTTGGAAAAAAACCTTTCGTTTGAGGCTGAAGGAAACTTAAGTCTGAGGTTTAGGTAAGTCTTCCAGCAGGACCTGAACATGCAGGCAGAGTTACAGAGGAATAGTTTCGATCAAAGCATATTCATGTGTTAGAATTGCCCAGGCAAAGTACGGACCTTAAGCAACTGAGAACCAGTGATTACAAACTGTTGATAACCGGCGCTCTCAAGAATAATACGCAACAATTTCCATCTACTGATGAGCACAACTGGTAAAGAAATATTCTAAAAGATGCTCAGATGTAACTGCAGTAAAAGGTAATAATGCAAGATGGTAAATAAAATCACTCACCAAGATTCACAGATTTTTTCTTGCAAAGAACATTAAAACCAGGTATAACTAACTCCTTCACATCATGATGTTCTAATTTATGTTAGTAGGTCACATGAAATACCAATAGTTTATATATAAAATTTTGTGGTTACAATATGATGAAATCTGAAGAAGTTCAATAATATTTAATACTTTTTCAACTTATCATAGTGAGAACGAATCTGCATATTGGTGCCATCAAAAAATGATACATGTTGTGGTCACATGGATCATGAAGTCGTTTTACTTACACAATGTCGTTGATCTCTAGCCTGGTATCATGTGAAGGGTTAATGAGGACGTAAGACAAAGTGTTCTGGTGATCATTCTGTTCGTCTGAAACAAACAAACACAATCAGCCTAAAACCTGGCCAATGCTCTTAACTGTACATAAAAAGTTTAAAATGTTTTACCTTGTAAGTATCCCAAATTGACTCTGTTCATGACATCACTGGCTGTCAGATTCGTCAGATCATCTTCATGTTAGATAGGGAAGAGACATGAGTGAAATCAAGTAGTGCATTAAAGTTACAGCAATGCTATCAGAGAGCGGGAATGTCCATGGTTACCGTATCCTGAGGTGGGAAGGCCCAGATGCCTCATGCGGTTCCGGACCAGCTCGGACAGCTCTTCCCTCTCGGAGCGTCTGTAGAGGTTGAGACGCTGCTGGGCTATGCGCTGGGCGTGGTCTTTACTCGAGTCCCGGCTTCCCCCCTGCCACCTCACGCTTTTCTTACTGAGACGTCGCGCCCACTGCATGCTCTTCTTCCTCAGCAGGGGGTGATCCGACTGCTCGTTGCTGCGAGGCTCGTCCCCTCTGTCTTTTGTGTCTTCGCAGTAGTCAACACTCATGGACACCTGGGACTTAATTAGGACGGAAGTGTTTGTGTTTTCCTCGTGATCCCAGACTGTGATTATATGTCAGTTTTGATGCATTAATGTTCACAATCTCACCTCTGAAGTGGTGAAAATGTGAGACTCTGTGCGATAGATGCCGATGGGAATTTCTGCACTGGAGGAGCAAAGTTTTTGGAACAGTCTCCCGTAGGTGCCGATCCATATATCTTCCTCTTTTATCTTCATCTAAATAAGAGGAAAGGATGTTGATTTGAAAAGTGGCTTGGTCAGTTTAACCATTTTCTCTTCCACAAAGGCATCTTTAAAATTATTCTAACTCTGTGACCTTTCACTTTTAATGGAAGTTCAATGACCATGTCCCAATCACAAAAATCTGTATAAATTATAAGATAGTAATGCTACACAAAGTGTTGCAAGTGTTTGAAGTGGAAGAAAAAGGAACAGATGGCCTTACTATAAAGGACTTTATGGAACTAAAAGTCCCATTTGTAGTTTTCTACAAGCCTGTAAGGAACACAGCAAAGACGAACACGCCACACAGGGCAATCGTAAAAGGAAACTTTCCAGAGAGAAAAGACTTGGTACATCGCTTCAGCTTTTAGCAGCATCAAGTTCATGTGTTCAAATCAGAAGCTGTCGTAATATTTCAGAATTGAGATTCACAAAAATGTTCCACCCAATTTGATTCAGCTTGAACTATTCTGCAAAAAAATATCTGGCAACTTCTCTGGTTTCCTGACATGAAAAACTGAAAGAAAAAATACCGCACAGTCCCTGTGTGATATTTACAGCAGAGGGTGTCTCTGCAAATATTAACGTATGAAGGCTAATTACAAATGCAAGCCACTTTTCCAGACTTTTATTTTTATAAAATAAAATTGTAAAAACAAACAAACAAAAAAGGTATGTGTCATATTACTTCCACTTCACAATTATGCCCAACTTTGTGCACTACTTTTTGGCATTGTATGTGACTCACAGCACAGAGGAATCCTGATCCAGGGGTGGTGTCCAGTCCCAAGAGCAGTCTAGCAATAAGAATCATGTAGTCCTTTACGAAAGACTGAAAAAGTAGCACATGTAAAACACTTCAAAATCACTTCAAAACCTTGATTACATCTAACAAAATAAAAAGCTTACGACAAAGAAAAGAAAGAAAGAACGAGCGATGCGTTAGTGGCTGAGCACAAGAGGGCAGCTCTGCCTTCTGAAGCCAGCGCTGCGTAAGAGGCAACTGTTTCTCTGCTGATGTGAGACACACTCACATACCTGATGCTGAATAAAGTCACCTGAGGCTGCTGGGTTTGCTGTGGATGTCTACCAACCTGATAGAGGAGGGTGTCCAACATGCTGATGCTGAACACTCGGCCTGCAGCGAAGGGCAAGCGGAACATGAAGGCCAAGTTGGAGCCTTTGTCTCTCTCTTTCTGCGCGACATGAGATGGTCAGAAAGTCATTTACCCATAGTTCAGCATGCGGTTCCAACCTCTGGTCCCCAGGTATCAACTGACCTTCTCTAGCTTGGACAGAGCCAGCGAATAGCAGTCCTTCGCTCTAAACTGCATGAACCTCATGTTGGATGGATGTGTGAGCTCGGTGATTATACTGAGACTTGGAAACAACCTGCGTTGTTTTTTGGAAAGGGGAGAAAATGGGCAAAAAAAACCCAAACAAGTTAAGTGGACAAGATTAATCATCCAAGCAAAGGATCGCACACTCAATTTACTGTCATAAAGTTATTACTTTAGCATTCAACTAAAACGTTTAATTTACCTGAACATTGTTTGTACATTGACAATAGTTTTGGCATCCGCCATGTAGTCTTCCTCTGCGCTCATCGTACTCTCTTTATCCACCACAACTAAGTTATCAGCATAGATAATCCCACACTGGAGCAAGCTGTCCAGACTGCAACACACACAAAAAGATCATTTGACAACAATACCACCGAACACTTGAAAAAATAAAAGTAGGTATCTTCTTTAAATAATTTAAGAGTAAAACAATTTTAATAAAATAAAAACAAAGATTATGCAATGGCCTTACTTGTCTATCGACCCACCCATGTAGTACACCATTGGGAAACAACAAATGGCCTCCAGGAAGTGATTATCAGGACTGCGGGAAGAAAAATCATAATGAAAGTCAATGCCGTTCTGTTTGCTCTTGACATTTCTCAAACAAAAGACTCCGCGCCAAAACTGTGAGTTTGGTATGCAATCAGTGAAACATTTAGTATGTTACAAAGTCAGAAAAAGCCTCAACAAAGCAGTTTTGCACAAAAGGATTTGTCCTTTGTTTCCTCTGTTTGTCCCTGCTACGGTTCAGTGCAGTTTCTTTCTCCATCAGTCATTTGTTTTGTTTTCGGCTTTTAGAAAGAAATTCCTAAAAAAAATATGCTGCAGTAAAAAGCAAAACTCACCTTGTTGTTGGTGATGTACTGTCTGTTTTGTGCATCGACTGCAAAGCTCTTTGGCTAGGACTTTGTGTACGATTGTATTTTCAAAAGAACTTTTGAAAAAACAGTTGTATGATTAAATGGCATTTCAACCATCGAATCAAATCAGTTTTTATTTTTGTAGTGCCAAATTACATCAATGTGAAAAGAGGTTTGATATTATTTAATTTTAAAAAATCACTCATCAAATGCAGAGAGAGCTATCTATTAATATTTTAACAATTTGTTAATGGATTTTATCAATGCATTCACATGCAAGTAGCTCTTTGAGGAAATTCATGATTTCGATGCGGCCCAAAATGAAAATGAGTTTGACATACGTGTTTTAAGGGGTTTGGCTTTGTTCCCTGACTGGACCACAGCCAAAAGAGACACTGAATTAAATAAATGCAATTTAAAGTCACAGGTGAATACCCAACAGTGGCTAATACTTATAAATGCAGGTAAACATCAATGAAGTAATGAGCAACATTTTGAGAAATCCTTTGTGCACGATTAACTTGGATTTTTCTAATTACAGTGAACTAACTTGCCATTAACTTTAAAGCAAGATTATTTTAAGTAAATTACTAATTAATATTACAAAGTAATAGAAAGTACTAGGTTGATTTGATTGGCAGATTTTTAAACTAATAACAAGGGGAAAATATCTTAGTGTAAGTGAAAAAAAACTGTCAAGGGAACTTGTACTTATTATCACTAATTAAGGATTTATTGACATAAAACAAGCTGCTACATCTTGCTGAACAGTTACTGGCAAATTAGTTTGGTCTTATTTCAAGTGTACCAATATATTTGCACAAGAAACCAGACAAAAACACTTTTTGCAAAGCACTGAAGTTCATGTAATGTAATCTGACCAAATAAGAAATGTTTCATGAATAATTTTTCAAGGTGCTATACACCAAAAATACAAATTAATCAAACATTTTGGGGCCTGATATGCACCAAATGAATCCATCCTTTCAAAGCTGCTTCAGAAATGAGTCTATTTCTATTTCCAACAGCCTGCACCAGACTCTTGGGAGCCTCTGTGTAGTAGTTATCTCATTGGTCAGAGTGTCTTCAGGCAGAGGGACGAGTCCATCTGGTGCCGAACGCACTCAGAGAGAGATTCAGACACTTTATTAGTGTCTGCCTGCACCTCCTTTGACATTGCATTACTTTTTACATGTTCCCAATCCTGCTGACACGAGACCCAAGGCTGTTGTAAGTGATTGAATTCCAAAAGCGTGGGTGTTTGCATTTGTGTGTGCAACAGTGATGGAGAGAGGGGGACAGGGAGGGTGGCACCGAAAGCAGCAGCACGCAGGGAGCATTTATTGTTGTGTGTGTGTGCTTCTATGAGGGATCTTTCAGTCGGCATGTGGGGGCTGAAAAGGCGACGCATCAGGGCTCTTGATGGAAGTTAGAGCTCTCAAAAGAAATCATTTTCTCCCCTTGTGGCAATATATATCACCCAAGTTCAAGGTAGAGCAAGTTTCCATGGTTACTGTCTGGTTACTGTACCGGGTTTTTTATTTTTTTATTTTACTTTGTCACTAAAAACACAGAGTAACACCGGTAATCTAACATCAGAATTAACAATGGAGTCCCACCTCCACAGCCTTGTCGTAAGTGCTTGCTGACGTGCGCCTTTCAGCGGTCAGAATCTTTCCCAGCATGACACGGAGGAAGTCTGAGTGAAGCGAAAAGCGGAGGAACAATGTGCTGCGGTACGCGTGTGTTAAGAACTCACGGGTTATCCAGCAGTAAGACAATGGGGTTCAGCTCTTTCCTGGGTCTGTAATAAGCTCTGAGAGGCACTATGAAGTTATAAAGACCGTTCCCCGCCGTCTCAGCCGACACAATGATGAGCTTGTTCTTGAAGCCGTAAGCCTTTGCATCCTCAAAGCTGTTGTGCATGCAGCCCTGCAAGAGGAGTGGAACACAGAGTGGCATTTTAGGTATGCTTTTATGATGTGAAGGACAGAGAGAGACGAGAGGGAACGATTGAGGCGGCCTGTAATTGAGTGACTAAGTGGAAGGAAAAGCGACTGCCCACCTGGTCTAGTCGTAGGCAGCAAAATGGTGCTTTTTCAGCCAACAGATGGCATAAGGTGGGCGAGCTCCCAATGTACGGCGAGTTGGGAGGATAACCTTTAACATACCTGACAACAGATCCAGAAGGGATGAATGATGCACTTTGTCAAATAAAAAATATGCTTTAATGTACTTTATTTTAACAAAAACTCAACCTATGACTGCAGAATACTAAGAAAAACATCTGTGACATGTAAAAAAAATCAATTTAGTTAAATTTTTATAATAGCTATAACATAATGCTAAACATGCTAACCCTGGTTACGTGCATTTTGAATGTTTAAAGCCGTAAGATTGTTTTTCCTATTCAAAAATATCAGCATCCATTAGACTTGCATAATCTAATCTAATCCTAAAACAATAAACAATAATAATATGAGTCAAGTATCCCACCCTGTTTATATATTTTATTTCTTTGCAAAAGCTCCAATATACATTATTTTCTATGTAATTATACCCTTTAAAAGGAGAGACAGATAGTATCAGGTTATAGTAAAACAAATGCTAATTTCCACCTGCAGTTCTTGGACAAATTTATGTAATAAAGTATGACAATATTACACCAATGTTCTCCCACCAATGCTACTTATAGTGCATGTAATGAAATAAAGTGTGAAAAAAAATTAAGTCAGAAAGGAGACACTGGGGTGAGACAATACAAGAACAGCTGTTATAGGCTGCAGAAGACAGAGTAGGGCGACCTGCTACCAGAACAACAACCCTACAGCCAAAGCAGCAATTAAATGTCTTAAATCAAAACCTGTTAGTCGATGAGAATGACCCAGAAAAACTCTAGATCCAATCAATAATCTGTGTTGAAAATTGCAGTTCAAGCACTTTCCATCCAGCCTGATTGAGCTATGTTGCAAAGACGAATCATTGACGAGATGTACAAAGCTGGCAGAAGCACACCACAAATGACTTGTGGTTGTAACTATGGTAAAAGTGATGCAATAACATACTGACACAGAAAATCTGAAAAATAAAAAAAAAATCCAGTCTAGATCATCATCCTGCTCTCCACATACATCTGCTCACTCTGCGACAACTTCCTGTTGCAGACAAAACTCACATCAGAACTTGAACTCCCTACATTTCTGCTCTAAGCTGCTGTCTCATAATGTAAATTTAAATTATTGATAATAATTACCATCTAAGGAAAATATTGCAAAGCAGAAAAAGTACTAATCCCAACTTTAAAGACAAACTTAAAGAACACAGTGTATCCCAGTGTAGCATCTTTGGTCTGAATCCTTAAGTACATTTAACTCGCCCATTTGATACAAAAAGTATATTTGAAATAAAAAATAACTAAACTTGAGCTCTTTAACAATTTCTATTTTCACTTCTACATCAGATTAAAGCTTTTTGTTGTAGATCTGATTTTGTTCATTATATGTAAGGTTTGGGAGTCACTGGGAAAAACGAAATCCTTACTCAGTGGACGAGCTTCTCTTTTCATCTGTAAAAACAGTGTCATCTTCTGACTGATCGCTCAGGAGGTCACACGGCAGGATTGCGGCAGAGTCGGCTATTTCTTGGACTGGTGCGATACTGGGTCGGCGGCTGCTTGTCCCATTCACGGTGGGCGGGACCAGTTTGCCCCCTGAAATGTTGGGCGGACTTGTATTCTGAAGATCTATGGCAACAGTTCCTGCAAACGCAAGCATTGTGCCTCAGACCTCACTGCACGGATTGCCTTCACCTATCCAAATGTTTGCACTTCAAATGCTCTAAAACATGCAAGCATCTCTCACCCATGCTTGCGATGATGCTGTGCACAGGAAGCTGTGAGGGCCCGTCATAGATTCCTCCAGCAGGACGGCCCTTCCTCTCCTCCTGGTTGAAGATGAAGGCGGAGTTCTCCTCTTTGGTGATGTTGATGTAGTAGCAGGTGTCTGTGGAAGCCATGATGTGGTGTGGACCAGGATTCAGCAGGATGCTCTTGTTCTCCTCCCTTTTTATCCCGATGAGACACACGCCGTACCTGGAGACAACAAATCCATCGTTTGTGAAGAAGAGAATGCATTTATTACAATAACACCTGCAAAGCGTTGAAAATATATGGCGACAAGTGAGCAGATGTATGTGGAGAGCAGGATGATGATCTAGATTGGTTGCAAAATCAACCTGAAGGAAAGTGATGCTCGGGGTGTCTGCTTGGATATCTTGGTTCACATCACCCTGGTGAATAAAAGCTTGACTAGAGCCACATACATTGATACTGCAAAATTTTCATCCCTCGTCTTCCTGATGAGATTTCCTATCATTCTGACAAAATTTATAAAAAAAAAAAAAAAACTCACAAAAAATTATTTCTCATTTTCAGCCACTAAGTCTCAGTATAAATATTTTTTTCCTGTCGTGTTTCATAAAAGTAAAATAAAGAAACAATGAACCAATACAGAATCTGTAAAACCTGAACTAGCCAGCCTGCTGAGGGGGACATTATAGCTCACACGTCAACTCACTTCTTGTGAGCATGAAACGAGGCGTACGTGAAGCTTTTGCCATTGTACTCTCCAAAGAACTTGCTGTCGCACAGTCGGATGTGGTAGACCTCGTTGCCGGAGCAACATCCATACATCCTCTGCCACTGCTCCGGAGATTGCTGTCCTTCTCTGCAATTAATTAAGAGAAAATACGGATGGATCCATAAACCAAACATCTTCTCCATCAAACATACTGACAGAGAAGACATGGTCTAAACCCCTCTGATAAGAAGATCAACAGTAAAAATGTATGACTTTATTCAGGATGTGGTTGATCTATCTTTGTCAGTCAGTTCGCTTTGCCTTTTTTTTTTCAACTCAACCACCAATAATAATGCAATGAGGATAAAGTGGTGAGTCAAAGTTAAGGTGACTTTTAAACTGAATTTTTTTCCTTGACTTCATCCATCTTATTGTAGAAAGCAAAATTTGTTTTTAAATTGACATCAGCCACACATGAGTGTGCACTGAAACATCTGGGAAGGACTGTGTTTTCAAACTTAAAACTATAAATTAATGTAAAATGTTAATTAGGAAATATTATCTTATGGGTTAGGGTTAGAGGATAGGATTAGAGTCATCTGTTTTTGCTGTAGAGGTGAGTATCTTGTTTGTAGAGACTCGCTCCATCAGCCAACGACACTTCTGCTGTAAGTCTGCGTGCTGTGAAAAATCATTTGCCTCTGGAGAGCTTTTCAAACTGCCTTACAAAGAACTCTTGACAAAAATATATATCCAACAAAGAAAAGAAAAAGAAACAGCGATATAGCTTGCTGCTGTTCTCTCTTGTGCTGAATTTTTTTCATGTCCTGCTGTGTTGCACAGTACCCAAGATTTTTCTTCTGTGCTCTGGCTTTTCCTTGGAGCTTTCATCCAACGTCAGTGGACGTGAACATGCGAAGAAGTTGAACTTTTCAGTCATACAGGGAGAAATAAAATGGCTTATCAGAGATTACCTACCGTCCGCGGGAGGTGTGAACTAGGAGTGTGACCAAGGTGGAAGTGGCAGGACACACACAGTTGAGAGCCAGCATGGCGTACTTGAATTCCTCCTCGCACACGACTTGATCTAGAATTGGACGACATGTTAGAAGTGTGTAACAATAATAAACTAATATGGCTGTGGAATGAAAAATATACGATGGTATGCAAAAATATTCATGTCCTTTTAACTTTTCCACACATTACGTCACAATTTAATGTTCACTTTTGTGAGACAATAATTGACAGTTTAACGCGTAAATTATGAGCAATTATTTCTGACCTTTAAAAATATTTTTATTTACTTATCAGGAATGGTGAGTAAGTTTAAGGTAAGTTTTTCTAATGGTAAGTGTAAAATTATCACACCACAAAGTTAAATTAGGAGGGTTGAATACAAACATGGACTCTACACTGTGTTCCAAATTATTATGCAAGTGATATTTTGTCAGATTTTCTTAAATGGTCAATGCTAATGATGGTCAGTATAATTTTCAAGTCATGAACTAATACAGTATAAATCAAATTTTACTGAACAAAGTTCCCCATGAGAAAAGTATTTTTTTCAAAAATATAAAACTCAAAATGTTCCAAATTATTATGCACAGCAGATTTTCTAAACATTGTATGGATTATAAAGAGCTGCTAATTTCAATCAAAAACATCTCAACAGACAGAGTTACATTTCAACATAGGACCCCTTCTTTGATATCACCTGCACAATTCTTGCATCCATTGAACTTGTGAGTTTGTGGAAAGTTTCTGCTTAAATTTCTTTGCAGGATGTCAGAAAACCTTCCCAGAGCTGCTGTTTTGATATGAACTGCATCCCATCCTCAGGAAACTCCAAAGGTTCTCAATAGGATTGAGTTCAGAGGAGGATGGCGACAACATCATTATTTTCTTCCTTTTTTGCCCATAGCAGCCAGTGACACAGTGTTATTCCTTGCAGCATGAGATGGTGCATTGTGATGCATAAAGATGATTTTGCTACTGAAGGTACGGCTCTTCTTTTTGAACCATGAAAGAAAGTGATCAGTCATTTTCACACCTTCAGGGACTCTGAAGGGGCCGACCAGCTCTCTCCTCATAATTTCAGCCCAAAGCATGACTTCCTTGCTGACTTCACAGCCGTGTTGGGATGTGGTGGCCGTCCACCACCAATCAACTACTGCTTGGTCCACCACCGTTTCTGCTTATGAGTTGGTTAGGGGGCTGAATAGTAGATTCATGCTCCACAAGCCTCTGAGGGATCCTCCACGTTGAGGCTCCAGAGACACCAGTGGCTTCAAATTACTGTTTGCTGCTTTGTAAGAGCATTTTAACAGCTGCTCTCTTAATTCGATGAATTTGTCGAACAGAAGCCTTCCTCATTATGCCTTCATCTGTACAAATCCATCTTTGTTTTGAATTAGCCACAAATCTCGTCACAGTACGATAACGCATCAGTTTTTGTTAAATATTTAATGTTTTTATATCTTGTCATAATGCACTACACTATCTGATGATTTTCGTCAGCAGAGAGATCCTTTCTCTTTCCCATATTGCTTGCAACCTGTGGCCTGTTTAATAATGTGGAACATCCTTCTTAAGTAGCTTTCCTTTAATTGGGCTCACCAGATAAACTTGTCAACCCAGCTCTCTGAAATTAATTATAGTGATTCAAAGAGCCCTGACACACAATACCATCTATAAATTTAATAGCACAACAAAAAGTTTAATCTTTATGACACTTTAATCCAATTTGCATAATAATTTAGAACACTGTGTAAAAACTACTTTGGTGACCTGTGAGTTTTTAGCTGAACAGAACTGTATTTAGGGTCATCAAAGTAATGGGGTAGAGTTCAAATACATGCCTGTCTTTTGAGATTTCTATTTGTAAAGTGTAATTTTTCTTTACTTCCACTTTGAGTTTACAAACTGAAAAAAGGGGCATAATAACTTTTCCAAGAGACTGTACCTTAATATGTACTTGTAAGAGTCTAATTTTTTTAGCTTTTTATACAAGCGACGGTCAGAAAGTTTTTTTTTTTTAAAAGTCCCACCTGCAAATTTAACATGAAACTTGTTTTCAGGTTTGAGTATTTGGACATAAAGAGGACAGTTAGGGGCAAAGTCTTTCACAGCCCAAGCTCTCAGGATGGTCTGGTGGTCCTATAAGAAAATATTGCAAATTTTTTATTAGACCATTTTCAAGAAATATAACTTTTAAATGTAAAAAAAAAAAAAAAGAAAAAAAAAGTTTGAGCAGAGTACAATAACTACAATTTATCCTACCGCGGCCATACGATCAACCTCGTTGCGACTGCTCAGAATGAAACAAGCCTCTGCGTCGTCCATTCTGCAGCATTTTGATAAAGACATGAAAAGATCTTTGTTGAAATGTCAGCAAGCAAAAAAATAATACAACTTTTGCCACACAATATTCTCATTAGATTTGACCGATTCAATATTCCATTTTGCATCGACTGTGTATAAGCAGAGACACAAACAAGCTGATACGTGCCGTATATTGAGTGTTCAGCGGCTGTAGAACTGTTTTTGCATACGATTAACACAGCCAGAGGAGTGCAGAATGCAAAACAAGTGTGGGAGGATTTGAAAAACTGCCAGAGGAAGGATGTAAGCACGACACACACCCAATCCTTTGCTTCTAATTGCTCTGCTAAAACCATGACAAATGTATACAGTGGAGTTATGCAATACGCTCCAGTCGTTTTGAATGATGTACCTGATGCAGTGCTGTAAATAACTCTGCTACAATTAACCTTGTCAAAGAAATGGTAACGTTACAGAGCCACATTAAGCCACATACGTCTGTAGCTGCCATAACCGCAGAAAAGACCTAAACTGAGTGTAATGATCTGCAAAATCAGGTTATTTATGGCCGGCTGAAGGTCTGCAAAGAAAATCTGAAAGCGGTTTACAATCTTGTGTTTACTTGAACTGGATTCCACAGATGAAGTTTGTTGCTGCAGAAAGAAATTTGGCTAGACATGCTTTTCTTCCGCTTTAGTCATTCTTTTCTCCAAGTACCATTTATTAGACCTCCAGGATAAAAATATGACAAAGATAACGTTAACCTTTTGAGGAGGAGTCATTTTACCAGCCAAGTCAAAAAGCTTTAAAGAACAATTACAGTGTTGTCATTGTATTAAGCCACACAATAGCTCTGACAAGCTTTTATCTGAAAAATGGAATGATAGAATAAGCCAAGTGATATCTAAAATGATTTACCACGTTATAAAAGAATGGTTTTTTAAAGCCATCCTTTTGAATATTTCAAACACAATTCATCTCAAAACCTTTGAGATAAAACGATCTTTTTAATTTTTTTGAACTCAACCACTGCAGCAGACCAACAGGCCTAGTAATAGATGACCTTTGACCTCTCTTTCATCCCCTTTGCCTCTGTCCTGCATGGAAAGATTTTTTCAGAACAATCGGTATCAGAGTCGCTGACAAAACTCAGCTTTTAATAGTTGTTGGTCCAATCTTTCAATATTTAAAAAAATCATGGCTGTTTTTTATTTTCATGGCTTGAAAAACTATTAAGGTTCGTGAACGCTATTTTATTGAACTCCACATCCCTTTTGCCTGCACTTGGGTCCTCCATTCAGATCACTTTTATCTCCCATTTTATCAAAAAGGGAAGGGCATCCAAAATTTAGAAAATGTATAGATATAAATTTGAAAAATCATCAACGTATCAGTGGTACAAAAAAAGAGCTGGGAGTCATAATATTTAAAGTTAGTACAGCCAGGGAATTTATTGGCCAACCAAAATGTTTACCCACCTACATTTGATATTTGTTTGTATCTGTTCTGTGTTTCTATGACAAAACGTTCTTACGTTGCAGCTGTTAGAATCCGTCCACACTTTTCAAAAGGTGCCACTTACTTTGCACGCAGCAGATCCTGGTCTTTGAGGACCGACCCTTGCAGGTAGATGACCCTCTGAGACCACAGGGGAATCTGCAGCACCCTTCGCACCTGGAGGTCCATTTCACTCGGGCACAGGATCACCACATAGTAGTCCTTAAAGATTTAAAGATTTTCAAAGAATCGTGAGATGGTCTGCATGGCAGCGCATTAGGTACATACATGGAAGCTAGTGGGCACCTGCAGTCTGGGATGTGCATAGAATTCGTTGAGAAAGTCCATGAGCAGGTCTATTTTAAGCGTGCTGACACATAAAACTACATGCTTCTCTGTCTGGGCTCTGTGGCGGCTGTAGTTCCCTCCTGACTTCTGCCTCTCCATCCACAAGTAGATCAGCTCCTCAAACTGGAAGAAGAACATGTAGATTTCTATGTAAAAACAAAAGCACTTACATAAAGTATGAAAGTTCAAAACTTGCTTACCTGGAGAGGAAGCACTACAAGAGCCACACAAATCATGATGACGACCAGCAGCTGAGAAGGCCAGATGCGTGGAGTCACGTCTCCAAAGCCGACGGTGGAGAAGGTGACGATGCAGAAGTAGAAGGAATTGAAGAGGGAGAGGTTCTGACCCGCTCGCTCCAGGTGCTGAATCCCACATGTGCTGAGACAAACAGGTGACAGCAGGTGAGCAAGTTAACTCAAATACTCAAGGAAGGATTTACAAAGTTGTACAGAGCGCTCTGCACACGTGTTGCAGCCACTACTCGCTGTATTTGTGCCACAGTTTCACAAGAAAGGTTATTTTACGACTGCAGAAAGATAAAATCTTGTAAAATATTTTTGGTTAAATTTCAAGAGCAAGTATCTACACTTCAAATAAGACTAAGTTAACTTATAAGTAACTGTTCACCAAGATGCAAGAGCATGTTTTACGTAAATAGCTTCTTAAAACTGATGAAAAAGTATGAGTAATATTACAGATTATTTCACTTATAACATGGGAATTGTCTGTTGTTTTAAATAAAATAATCTGCCAGTGAGACAAGAATTGTCTTTATCAATACTAAGGAATTTACTTAAACCAAGCTCCCATATTTTACTGAAAAGTTACTTGTACGTTAACTTAATGAGAACGTGAAATGTTTTCACTCTGACTCAATGAAAACACAGATATATCTGAGGTGAAAATACATTACAAAAACCAAAAAGAAGAGAGATTCATATGTCTGCTAACCTCGAAAACAAGTCTTCATGTCAGAGTTATTTTTTTAAGCTCGGTTGACTAACTTGTTTGTGAAACTCTCACTTGAGAAGTTTCACAGTTATAAGTTTTAGTACAGTGGATCACTTTGTCCCTTTCTTCTGCTGCATTAAAATAACCACAAGTTTCACCAGAAAGACTTTTTTTCCCAAATCAAACTTTATATTACAGTAAAAAAGTAACTTTATCTAAATAATTTTTGCTAATCCTAATGAGCCTAAACAGGAAACTAATTTAGTATTGGCTAAAAAGAAATGGTTGAGTGTCGGCTATAGAGTGTACTTAAGTGATCTTTGGCCTTTACATGCAAAGTTATGTTTTTAGATTTGATAAAGTAGTAGTTAGTTAAAGTTAGACTTTGTAAGCGCAGCTCTTTACTGAAAGTGAACTTTGTTTTTTCAGACTATGCAGCGAAACACCAGCATGTGAGTGAATATGAATGTTTTTGACAGCTTTATTTCATGTTTACAGAACATCACAGTAGCTCTCTAGCTGATCTACTCATTACAAAGCTTTTTAATAGCGGCTTGAAAATCAATCGCATCACCCTGTTAAGAGAAAATGCATTATATGGGTTTAGTGGTGATTTTCTGGGAAATCTCAAGGAAAAGAGCTGCACCATGTAAACATATTGAATTTGTTCAGTAATAATGTAAAAGTAGAATACTGCTTTAGGAAACTTTCTTTCTTCCCGACTGACCCACAGTCAGTCAGTAAAATAACACAAGCTCAAAAATTTTAATTAAAAAGAGGCACAGCAACTTTTTACCCAACTGTTTTTTTTCTCCCTCTCATTACTTTCTTTGATTCATTTGTGTTTACTTCACGTTCTGCACCTATTTCTACATTTCCAACAGCGCGCGCTAACAAGCCTTACCCAGTGAAGACGAGGCACAGCAGGGTGCAGATGAGAACAATGACCTGGTTGAACATGGCCGAGTTTGTCCTCTGGATCGCTCTGTGGACATCATTCTGCATCACAATGAACAACATCAGATGAAGAACTGGTATCGTATCTGACTATCTTATGTAAGTAATGCACGCTGCAGGGAAAAATCCCCGTGTGTCATTTCTCACTGTACACACAAGTCAGGAGAAGTAAGAGAAAAGATCTCTTACTTGCGAATTAACATGAGCATGAAGTGATAACATTGCAGTAAAACGCCGATCCTCTTAGCAAAACAGTCATCATCCGACACATTTAAGAATATGGATTCCACTCACAATCATGTTCTCTAATGCACACTTAGCCAGCCAGCAGTTGAGAAACACAGGAATGAAGATGTCCTTTATTGAAGGCCAGAAGATCTAAAAAGATAGTTTAACAGTTCAACAAGATGGTTTTATTGTGCAATAAAAACAACACAACTGAGAGAAATTTAAAATAATTTCCCATTTTTCTACTTTGATTCCAGCACTTTTCCTTTTCCACCACATTGCTCAGGCGAAAATACACAATTTTCTGACTGCAATCAGAATTCTACTTGAACAAAGAAGTATACATTTTGTTTATATGTTTCTATAATTTATTATTGGAAGTTGGAAGGACTCTGAGTGTTGGAAGTTGGAAGGACTCTTTGCCATCACCCTAATGTTTAATCTCTTCCTTAGGTTCTCCATCAGATTCAAATGGAGACATTAATATTTCTTCTAGTCATAGAAAAATGTTGGCAAAATTGAAATATTACAGCAAAACTTTGATCTTTCAGGAATCAGAATAAACTTGGGTTTAATTATGACCTATTTTCATAACCAATATTAAAATGAATCTCTTGTGTTTAAATTTAGGACATGAAAATATTTTTTTTATGTTGAATATCAGGGCATTGTCAAAGATGATTATTGGTAGGCAAGATGCAGCGAGCCTTCCTAATCCCACACATTTTTCTTGTTCATTCATAGTGATAAATATCTATACAGACAATGACTCATCAAAGCAGACAAGTAACAGCAGTGATACCCTCTGACAGGACAGATAATGAGTATTTTAGGAATAGCAAAAATCCTTACTGTAATGATGAAAGGAACTGTGTTGATCATCTCCAGAAGAAAGGAAACCTGAAATATCTGCTCCCAAATGTTCCCCTAGATAAAAAAAAAGAATAATAAATAAATAAAACATGCACAGGCACTTTCAGTTTTTCATCTGCAACCACACAAAGGAGTGAGTCACAGCACAGATTCATTTTTTTCTTCCCCATCACAGTCTGTCATCCTCATCAACCACTTACTTTCTCACCTCAATCAGATCCTGTAATTAGCACAGATCCTTACTGTTGCTGTGACAAATGACTGGGGCTAATTGCACCACTTACAGATTGTCAGTCTTATGCTGCGAAAGCGATTAATTGTACAGAATGCCTTAATCATGCAGGACCGCCAAGTGCGTTTTTATTCAGTTGTGTCTCTTGCTCACCTTGTAGCTCAGATACATAAGCAACATGGTCTCCAGGAAACTGATGATGGCCACAATCACCTAAACAAAGCAAAGAATAAACATAGCTGCTAAATTCATAACAGCAGCAGCAGCAGCATATTAGATACAAGCACTGATCAGGCGTAACGCTCTTTGCTCTTGATTTTGTTGTGACTCACTTGAATGGCCCAGACTGGAGCTTTCCTCTCCACCCAGAAGATCAAGTCCCTAACAAAGAGAGAGAGAGAGAGAGTGCAACATCCTCCATTTTTAAATTCAGTACTCAAAATGACAAGATATGAGTTGAATAAAAGATTGAGCTTTTATTTAACCCCCAATGCTCTTTGGCATCCCTTTGCAAAGATGTGCAAAAACAGCTTCAAAGTTTAGAATATCCTCACATTTCAGCATCTAAGAAGATTCCCAATGACTCTGCAACCCTAAAGCATGACATATCCTCCACCAAACCTACCAATAGTAATGCTTTTGTACATATCAATTACACAAGAGCCCACCTGGAGAGTCTGTTGCTGAAAGGCTCAATCTGTGACACATCAGTAAATGTAGTATTTAGCAAAACCTGTTTACGACAGCAGAACAGAAACTATTTCTTTTTCTGCAATCCCTCCCAAACTTCATTGCCATGTAGATAAACTCGACTGGTTGTTATGGAGAATTGCTGACCACAAGATTCCACTTATTGCTGCAATATTTTAGCAGAAAACTTTGAAGTTATTTATTTATTTTTTTTACGTCGCATATCCTGCTACTATGTTTGCGTGGTGGCAAGATAATTTGGGTTCTCAGATCTCATTTGTTACAGTCCTAGTTGTGTTAAAGTAGGATTTTTTCTGATGGAGACAAGTTTAGGTCATTAGTTATTTCTCTCTGGTTATTTCTGGACATATGAATATTACCACACATGTTCTTAACATGAATTTATCTTATTCTTTCCAGTTTTAAAGAGTGGCTATGAAAAACAGTGTCATATTATATGAAGTGAAAGGAAACTGAAAAGTGAAATGGGAGCTGTACCACTTCCTCTGTTACAAACTATAGTTTTTTTAATGTGGGAATTTGTTTTGTACTTCAAAATAAGTGCACTTAGAGTTTTTACAGACCTTTGCCAGGGCTGCCAAAAAGCATAGCTGACACTTTATCAGAAATTAAAATACATTGCACCAAATTAACCAATAAAATAACTGCTACAAGTTGGATAGCAGATGCAAGCTCACCAATTAATTTCTCTGTCTTGCACTGATCCATTCCACTGGCAGTCGACACTGCAACGCAACAACGACGGTCATGAAGAGAAATGAAAACACAATGGAAACAGAAGCTGAGAAGGGGATGTATGCCGCACTGAAGTTAAGGTACATTAGTGAGGCAAATGCACCAGTTTCATAAATGTCACCTAAAGTAACATTCTTCAACATTGTTTAGTTAAATAATTTGATCTTTCCTTCATTATATTGACCCTCAAGCCACTTAGTTCAGTCACATATTTGCACTTTATTATCATTTAAGAAACATTATTCTCTTTTTACTGGCTCTGAATTTCATAAAGTGTGCACATATAGAGAAATGTGTGCGGTACTACTGCGTTTAACCCAACTGAGACCCGTCTCTTGGTGTGAACTAACCATTTGTTGTTGCCATTTGGAGAGTTTTGTTGCACTGAGCTGTGGCTGCCGCTTGTGCCCTGACCGGGTCGGTCCGTCATCACTCTGATGATGTACAGCAGACATGTTAGCAGCTTCAGGCAGAAGTTGAACACACGAATCCTGAGGCCTGAAGACGAGAGAGAAATCAGAGTAGTTTCTCCTCGATGCGGCTTCTGCAAATGCTCGCAGTTGAACAGTTTTAGCCCAAAATGGTCAATTTTAATACACTAAGAAACATTTCAGATGCCCCACTGCTCTGGACCACTTACTTGATCTTTGGTTTTTGATGAAAAAAAGCTTCAGGCGCTCCTTGAAAGTGTTTTCATTCACATAAAACTCCACCTGCACCCTAACAGGAAACATCAGTGACAACTATCAGAAGAAAATCGGCTAAAAAAAAATACAAGGCACACAGATGGTTTTACTAAACAGAGATGGGAAAACGGCTTGAATATTCATCCTGCTGCTTTTCTAATCATCTTGCCTTAGGAGAGTTAGCTAATTATCCGTGTCTTATTTTCTTCCCAATTAAAAGGCGAGGTAACTGCAGATCATGCAATTTGAAAGATGCCATCAAAGAGCAGCTGTTGCAACTCAGAGGAAGGATTTAGCCTGAAGGAAATTAAAAAGAAAAGAAAAAAAAAGACTAATTGTTTTATTATGCAACCACTTAATTTGTCAATACTTCTTGAGTTTGGTAAATCAGAAACTATAACCCGTTTTGCTTAGATAGTCATTCAAAACAAAATCTACATCTACAGATGTCAGAAAATTGCAATGATTTTACACAAGTATTTAATTGCATTCTTACAATATATGTATAGTTGATGAAAACAGTGCTTTCTAAAAGTATTGGGATTTTATGTGAAAGGCAAATATAAATAAAGTGCTTATATGGACAAGAAGGAAATAACAGGTTGCTGATTTAATATAGACCATTCCATTGTATGCACCACTGTATACTTACAGTCTAAATCTAATGCTAAATTTTCTAAAACGTGATATGTCAAATCCCTAAAAATGTAATTTTTTGCCAAAGACATAAATACAACATGAATGTATACTTCTGCATCATCATGCCTTCCTTTTCACAATTATGTGCCACTTTGCAATGCCCTATCATATGAAATACTCACAAATTACAATGAAGTTAGTGTTGTTTAATCGGAATTTTGTCAGAGAACACACAAGCAAAGCAAAAAGAGACAAGAAGAGCCACACTGCCATGCAGCTCAGAAACAAAAGGTGAATTCTTGCAGAATTAATAAATAATCTTCAAAACTTTTCTCTTAGGAGAGAATTTGCATGAGGGGAAAAGGCAAAGTGCAAACCTAAGAGATTAGAAGTGATTTAGAAGCGTGTGTGTGCGCGTGTGTGTATGCAGAGTCTGCTACTTATCTAAAGTTTGAGCTTAAAATGACTGTCATGGACAGGGAGAATAGTGCTTGAGGGTTAAACTCTGCTTAAGAGTGCAGAAAAAGTCCAACAAAGATTGAAGGACTGAATGAACGTGTAAAAACAGCAAAACCATCTCGACTGAGATGAGCAGAAACCCAGAGAGCTGCAGAGAGTCCTACAGACTGATCTCTGTGTGTCTCATTCCTCTGCCCACACATGGGCACATGTACGGAATGCCCCTTTACTAGCTCCCATTCCAATTACGAAGCTGAAGCAGCCCTGACATCAATCGCGCTGTGGAGTCACTTCGGTGTTTCAGGGGAAAAGCACTAAAACAGACAAGCTTACAGAGAGATATGCATTAATCAATAAATATATACCTCATGTTTAGCTGGTCAATTAACCAGCTAGTCAAATGAAAGACAACAAATGAATGATATAAAATGATTTTTTTTTTTTAATTGACTGGATAACAGAAGAACTACAAGGAGAGCTTTAATAAGAGTATTCTGGGATCATCCATGAAACTGAAAATGAACAAATAAGTGAATAATAATGGGAACATATGACCAGAACAGTAAATATGGATTAATTAAAAATCTGTCTTTTCTTTTTTTTTACACAGCCAATAGAGAACCTCGACCTGAATCCATTACTAAAGTTGAAGTGACTCTGGAAAAGGTCAGTGATCCATCTTGCGGTTTGCTCCAACCTTGTAAAACGTTACAGGAAAAGTAACATTTTAAATGTTGTGCAGAATATTGACAGCAGGGGCATCAATAGTAATTCTATTGCATTACTATGAAAAAGATGGTTTCTCAACATGAAGTTTCCCTCCTCTCAATAAAAATATAGGCTGGATTTTTCTTAAATTGCCATAGTGGGGAAGTTTCGCAATAAAACATTAATGTATTTTGAGCCTTTTCATAGCATCTTTATGAGGGTTTCCAAAACACTAAATGCGGCTGGCACTGTGTATTTCAGCTTATGGGATAAAGTTGATATAATTATCCTGTAGCAATAATTATACCAGTACTGAGATGCAGCGCTAATTGCACTGGGCATGTTAACAAACGAGATAAATAGATTGATTTAAGGTTATGATTCATAACAACACATAAGCATCTGGAAACTCATCCTAACGGATTTTGAGCATGAACTTGTTCATCACATTTTATTTGTTTTCATCATTCCTTAACGACCAATCCCATAAGCGGCTGTGTAATCTATCACACAGTGATAGTGAAAAACAACATGGACACCCCACAGTGTCAGTCCACAGAGCTCACCTCCACTATTTTTTATGACATCAAAGATCCTACCTCTGGCCAGCATCACTACCGAAAACGTCCGACCTCCAAATTCCCACGGAAGGACTGATCCAGGTGTGGACGATGGCTTCTGAGTCCATCGCGTAGGGACACCTGCTGCTGCGTCGTGCAGAAAGCCTGAACTCCTGCACTAAGCCATGCTGATTAATGCACTCCCATGCAGATTTGTAGTAACATAGCTTGTCTCTGCTGGAAAATGATCACTGTTGAGCTTTTTGAGGAACAAAAAAAAAAAAAAAAAAAACACACACACGCACCGCACACACACTGATTAGAGCTACAGGGAGAGAATTTCGCCTGCGCTGCGTCTGATCATTTTTATTTTGCGGAATGGGAATATTTTTAGAGTTGTATACAGTCTTTTCCCGCCCAGCTTGTGTGCGAACCTGTTGCCACAGCAACACTACCATGATAGGAATAAGCGTATGTGATGGTGCTGCAGCATGGACCTCTCCAGTGACACTGCAACACCTGGAGACACTGCAAACATTAGCAGTTGAAGGACAAAGAGAGACACTTGTGTATGCTTGATCGGATTGTGTGCAAACTGTGATGGCATGTTGATTATTGCAACTTGGCCAATAAAACTCAGAAACACGTTTTTTTATCATTTCTTTTTATGTGCTTTGTCTTGCTAATGATAATAAAATGAAGGTCAAAATCATCATTATTGCAAGTATATATGTTGTTGTAAGTCAATATTTCCTAATTTCCTTTCTTTTTGGGTATTTGTTCTTCGATAAACAGAAAGGAAGCGAAGTGTTTGGCTGCGCTGTTGACTTGGGGCTCTTCATGCTCTAATGATGTGAATGGTTTGGTGAGAAATGACACCTGCAGAGCCTGCAAAAGATCAAAGAATCAACGAACGAGACGGCTTCTCTCTAGTTTCTCCCCGTATTTTTCTTTCCGTCTCCACCGAATAGCAGAGTTTGGGAGGCGGGAAAGTCTGAAGCGCTGATTTATAGATGACCTCCTCCATGAGTCAGTGCTTTTGAAAACACCGGATGAGGAGGTTCCACTTGAACCTCCTCTCGCCCACACAGGTACATCCATTTAACGTGGCTTTTCAAGTTACATGTGGGCACTTCGCGCCGTCCTGTGACTTGTGCCGGCAAAATATGTGACATTTTCTGTCGCTATATTTAGATCCGAGAGGCTTCCCCTTGGTAACAAGATAATGAAAGCACTTAAAATGGGGAAAAAAATCTGCAGCACTGCCAATTGAGGATGGAGTTTTAATGTTTCTCTTTGTATGTATCGACGTGTTTTTCTGTAGCATGCGTTCACCTTTAAGAAAGGAACATTTAAACGATGGACGATCCCTGTTAAGATGTGACCAGTGACATTTGTTTACTGATGACCATTGCAAATATAACCTGAAGCATCATTCAGCTCCTACATTATCGACTGGGAACGGGAGACGGGTTCCTTGAAAGGGCCAGAGCTGAAAAACGATAATGAGACCTCACAATGTGGTCTTCTTCATCAAAAAGAAAACAATTATTCCTGCAAGGACACCCAGGTTAAAGGTCATCTTGGAATAAAAGCTCAGCTCAGAGGCAGTTTTCACTTAACATTGACAGCAATCTACTCTCAAGGCTTTTTTTTTCTATCACTACATGCAAAATCACATGTAGTTGTTGCTACACTCCTAAAAATATGTGTCACAAAAGGAAAAAAGATTTCTATTTTCAAGATGCTGGACTTTGGCTTCACTGGAAAAGCTTTTCTCAACAATATTTTGACTGTCTGAGAAACAGGGGAACAATATAGCAGGAGCAGAAGTATAAAACCTGATGAAAAGAAAGAAATCCCTGATCATAGATGTTGCTCAGTCAGTGTTTCTGTTGATTTTTTTAATAAAAAAAAACAAAACAGATAACAATAGTAGAAAACAATTTCTTAGCCGCTGAATAGTCAAGCTTTCTAAAGACACCTGAAACAGGTATATCGTTTTCACTGCTGCACTTTTCACCCTTTTCAGATGTAAAATATGTAATAAAGCCAAAACTGCATTTGTTTTTCTGTTTTTATGGCTTGGATTATTTGTTGAAGCCTATCTAAAACATTTAGCTTTTCGGGCAGATTAGCAAGCAGGATGGTGCCATGGGAGACAGCTAGAAGTGAACCATCAACAATAAAAGGAACGTAAAATACACTCATCACTGAGACTGAGAGCTCATCAGCTGTACTGATTCAACCAATCATCCATTCATTTAGCCAGTGACTCATGTTAAGCAGATTCAAAACCAGGTGACTGATGATGGAGCTTTGTCATTGTCTCTGTCATAAATATCTGCAAATGATAAAGCCAAAGACTTTTTGTTGAGCTGGAGTCCATTTTCATCCCCGAGAATTACTTCATCATCACCAGACCTGCTTTCAGTTGATAGAATTGCAGAAAGGTTTTTCCAAATATTGAGTGATTGCAGAGTATATGAACATTGAGCCGCTCTGCTCCTTTTCCTGACATCCAGCACGATGTCATTATCAATGAGGATGAACAGCGGGTTTGTTTGACCCTGAATGCTTTTCCTCAACCCCCTTATGTTGTGGTTTGGTATTAGCAATGGTTTACTAAATGTTTTTCTGTATTTGGACAACATTTTTTCACAACATTGGCTCCTGTTTCTGTTTTTTTTTTAATATCCTTTCTTGTGTATTTTTTATTGTAAACTTAACTTGTTTTATATTTAAAACCTGATGCTATCGTTGGTCCTCCAACATTATTTTCTTCAGCAATGTTCCCAACAACTGTCTTGTTGGGGCCCAGATATCCTGTCAGTCAATAAGGTTGTGATTATTGTTTTTTTTAGAAGTTGAAGTATAACTTTTCTCTATAGATTAATGACAGGAGTTTTTCCTCCATTATAGCTGGAAAAAGTGATCTGTCTCTGATTATTTCAATGCCAATTATTTTTGCCATAAAATAACTGAATTAAAATACACAGTTTTGATTTTATCGTTTTTGGAAGACTTATAGATTGCCTGATCAGAAACAACAAGGCAGACATATGGGGAAAAATATGAGACAAAGACAACTAAATATAACGTATTTGCAATATGAAATGCCATCGCTTCTAGCTTTAAATACAAGAAGATGGAAAAAAAAACCTTAGTCAAATATGGGAGTTTAGGTGCATTCTTCAATTTCAGCACCATGGTCAGCACAGGAAGCATCATCCAAACCATCCAAGCATCAAATTCTAGATCTAAATTAACTCTAATATGAATTGAATGAAAAACACAGCTGTTTACGAGTGCAACAAATAGACCGGTTGAAAGAGAACAACTGAAGTAAAGAAGTTTATGTGCGGCACCCCCCAAAATTTAAGACACTAACACGTGAATGCAGTACATTTCAAAATATACTTTTGATTGCTAAACGACTAAAAAGTGCTCCAACTGAAATAAACACAATCTCTGTAGTAAACTGTATGTAAATCTCACAGTTTACAATGAAATTTCAGCACCACGGAGAACACAAGCACCAGCAGGATCCACTGGCTTTGAAGGCCAATATTTGGAAAAACCTTTTTGCAATTCTATCAACCGAAAGCAGGTTTGGTGATGATGAAGTAATTGTTGGGGATGAAAATGGATTCCAGCTCAGTAGTAAAATAAATAAGATCAACAACCACAAAAACTGATGCTGTAAGTGAATTCAAAAGTATTTGTTTCAAATCCTCCTTTAAAATACCTGAAGGAACTGCTGCTGCTGCTGCTGCTGCTGCTGCTGCTGCATTGTAAACTCTGGTAAACTATTTAATCGGGAGTTTAAGTTTAATTAATGTAACAAAAAGATTATTTTCAATTTATGAACAAGACTGTGAGATTTTCTATCCATTTGCTTCAAAAACTATTTGCTTACAGAACCCTTTCCAGCTGACATTGGTAATATTGGGTAAGACTGCGGCAGAGTCTCTGCTCTGGAGTCTCTTTCTCTGCCTACCTGTCGTCGTTCTGGAAGTTCTGGTCCCCCAGCAGGTCTCTGAAGCGGAAGCGGGGCGGCAGCGGAGGCACTTCGCTCTCCAACTGCTCCATCTTCAGCGAGGAGATGTCGAGGATAACTCCACTGCTGCGGCCGCTGCTGGTCGGAAGTGGAGCAGGGGAAGAGCTAGAAGAGACAAGTAAAGAGGCAGAAGGAAAATAAAAAGGGCAGGGCGGAAAAAAGGGCTTTGTACAAATGGAGGGAGCTGGAATGGATGGAGAGGGAATGATGAAAGAAGCGCAGAAAGGGAGTGGAAAAGTGCAAAATGGTCAAGTTTTACAGAAATGCACACAAGTATGGTTTACAAAAGATCAGAAAACAAGCAACTGACAAATGTTTCTTCAAGCTATTATGCATACAAACTACTTGACACAAATGGGGCAGATGCAATAAAAGACTGCAACTTAACACGGATCATTTAACATAAGAAGCAGAATATGAATGTGTTCTGGGAGTCCCAAAGAAGGGTTTCTGCTTCATTTTAACAGATGTTACAACAATATTTCAGACAAGTACAGCATCTCTATCAATAAGCTGTTAGACACAGGTAGTGTACAGCATTTAATTGATTGATTCAACAGCCTTTAGGACCGAACTTTGACTGGGCCATTAAACCACAAGCTAACACTTTATTTGATGGGTTGTGAATAAGACTGTCATGACTTTAAAAATTATGTAGCTTTATGTTATTAAAGCTAAAGTTGAATCAGTAATACTTTTCTGGCAAATTTATGTCAGATCATGAATTGTCATAAAAGACATTTTGAATAATGTCAACTTTGTATTAAAAGTGTCATGATTTACCGAATGACACTTTATGACAATAGTCATAAATATTCATGAAGACTTACTCATGTTCATGACAGGTGTTATGTCATGTTTATGACAGTGTCATGACAGTCTTATTCACAAATAAAGTGTTACCAAATATATATACATAGATGCATTTTGATCTAAACCCTCCCATTGTAGCCCTGTGTGGTTAGAGGCGTTGTCCTGCTGGAAGAGATTTTGAAATAAAAACGGATGTCTATTAATTCAAGGAGCAGATTAAAATGGATTTATTGATGTATTTGGCTTTGCCAGCATGAATGGGAGTCTCTTACAGATGAATGGGTTACTTTTCATACTTGTTAAATAGCCAGCGGCAGCAAAAATAAATAAATAAATAAATGAATTTAAAAAATATGGTATCTTTTTTTGTATATTTAAATTGGCTTAATGAGAGAAGTGCTGATGGTCGCTGTGAAGATTGGTGCTGCATTCAGTCTCCTAGAAACGCAGTCTGCATCATTCACAAAACAGACTGGATGGAGAGAAACACACAGAGAGAAAAACACCTTGAAACTCACATCGTGTCTCCATCGAGGGCTGTTGGCTGCAACTCTGCATTTAGCTTGTCAGAGGTGTTTTATAATTGATGAGTGGTATGTGTTTTCGCTGTGGTTTTGTAAAATGCACTTTGCTAAACAAATCATCAGGAAAGACTCGTGCCTCTTGGGTTTCATAGATGACTTCATAGATGATTTAAGCATCAAAGCGAAGACTGGATTTGTATTTGTGTGTGTGTAAGAATCAGAATCAGAATACTTTATTCATCTCAGAAAATAACCAGTGTTGGCTAAATAGTTTAGAATACAGAAAATAGAGAATTAAAAAAAGAAAGAAAAGAAAAAAGCAATAAAACTTCTCCAAGCATATAAAAACAATAGCACGATGTTGAACAAATGTTTCTGCTGTTTTTTCTCTGAATTTATTGCTGAAATATAACAAATGTTATCAACAGGGACATCAGGGTGACGTTCTTCAGTTTCAAACGTGCAATTTCTGGAGCAGTACTGTAAAGTGTAGCTGCAGGCTGAGGCATTGGGCAGCTGAACAAATGACAGAGGGAACAGGTGAGTGCGTCATGTGTGTGGATGGATGGATGGACAAACAAACAGCGCACATATCACATAGTCACTTTTCATATTTGACATAAAAAAAACTTCTAAAAACCACACAGCTTTTTAATTTGAGTGTAACTTTTAATTATGAATTAAAAACGACAACAAAAAAGAAAGGAAGAAAAAAAGTCACAGGAAGCCTGAACTTCTGTCTGTGTCTCCCTCACCGTTGCTTATGGGCGCTCACGGTCCCATCGTCGTTCACAAATGACTGATTCACGTAGCACTCGCTGCACATCTTGGCCGGAGATCCGGCGCTTCTGTCCGACTGGGGGGCTGCGGTGGTCGGCGTGGGGTCCTGCACAAACTCGTCTTCCTGGGTTAATTGCATCGGAGGTTGCGATCTGCCAGGTAGAAGCGTACCCACGAACTAAAACTAATGAAATAAATAAAAGACGCTCTTGCCAAACAAAAGTTATCCCTTCCTTGCGCTCGCGCCTCTCACCTATGCAGGTGCATTTTGGAGGGAGAGTGTTTTGTTTTCTCCACCTACGCACCTGGGAGGCTGCAGGCCAAAGTGAGGACTGAGTAACGAGGTTATAAAACTGACAAACTGAAGGATGGAGGTGGGACTATTGAACGGGAGGCAGAAACCGAGCATGGCAGCGTCAGAGGGGGGGCGAGACGCGCAGGAGAGACAGGTCTGCAGCGGTGGACATGACAGGGTCCTCCTGCTTCAGCAAAAGGCGAAAGGGAGAGCAGCACCATCTGGTGGACTTTATGTGTACTACCACATAAAACATTCAGGTAAAATACAATAGTCGTGAATGAATAATTGCACATTTTCTCACTTATAAAAACTGTTTATATTATTATTGATTTTTAATGTTGGATTTGCATCACCTACCTTCACCTGTCTACTTAGCAAAATGTGTTTTGATTTAAGTCTGGGTTTCCTACCATGTCATTGAATCGCCACCTAAACCTACAGAGAAATTAGAGCAAATTATGCATGGTAACTTTGGAGGAGCTGCAGAAATCCACTACTCAAATGATTCGCCCAGATTTAGGAAGAAGCATATTCATTAGCCAGAAGGGCAAAATTCAGAACAAGTCATAATGAGATTATGTGACAAAATGTGAAAATTTATGTTACGTAGACAATTGTCGTCCATTCAGACTGAAGTTCAACTATTTTGCAAAGAACAATAAAAAAATTGTATAAATCGATGTAATAATAAAAAAAAGCTGGTAGAGAAATAACAGCTGAATAGACCAAGTACAACAGCACAATTCCCTCTTTACATTTTTTACTAATAACTTTTTTCTCTTCACAATTATATACTGCTTTTTGCTGGTTTATCACATTGAATTTGAATCAAATATATAGAATAAGTGCCAAAATTTGAAAGAGTTAAAAGCTTTTTGCAAGGCATTTATCTATTCCCCAAAACGTGATCTGTTCTGCAAATTGTAATGATGGGTACTTTGCTCAGCTGTATTACTGCAAAGTTGTTCTGAAATCACATTAAACCAAGCACTTACGAAATGCGTGGAAATGGGTTCAGGCATTAGACGACAATGAAGTCTATGAAATGGTGGTTCAAGTGCCTAATAAGAGCTGAAAAATGCAGACATTACAGCAACACAAACCTGCTGTTGAACCCATGTGATTGACACAACCTAATTGATGATGGAGGGCTGATTCATCATGGAAGCAATTTCACATTTCCTCCTACTTTCTGCATCTTGTCAATCTCAGATCCTCCAACCTTTGGAAAATGTGAAGCTAGTGTAAGAACTGTTCACCGTGAAAAAAATCAACTCGTAGAAACATCTGCAGCATCGCAGAAGTTTAACAAGACACTCTGAAGCAAGAAAAATTCCAAAGTTTTTGCTTTTACATGATGAGAACAGATTTAATTACAGGGGGGGACACTGTGACCCTGGCAAGAAAGCACAAAGAAAAAGCATCCTGCGGTTTGTTCTTTTTCTTTTCGTCCCCGTTCTGCCTTTTATGAAGCGAATGTCAGAAATCAAATATCAAGTGAAAAGACTGACGGGATATTTTTTTTCCGATGATCCAATGGCACACGGAGGAGAAGACGTGGGTGAACTGATGAGTCACAGGGGACACGGTGACGTGAGGGTGCTCATGAGTTTCAAGCTTATTATGGATGCTTGAGGTTGAGTCAGAGCTCACAGGAGAAAAGTGTTTTTGTTGTTGTTTTATTGCTGTGGCGATGGAAGGATGTGATACTCCACCTGTGACCAATGGATGTTGGAGCCATTTTGCACTTAGAATGACTCAACAGAATACACTAATTGCATTTTAAAATGATATAGAATTCAAAACGCTATAAATATATTATTTATGTCACAGAAAAGACAACATTAAAGTGCCTGGAAGGTTTAGATATTTAGATATACAGCTCTGGAGAAAAATTAAGAGAGCACTTTAAATGATCAGTTTCTCTGATTTTACTTTTCATATGTATATTTTTTGAGTGAAATGAACATTGTTCTTTTATTCTATGAACTACTGACATGTCTTAGAAATTGCAAGCGGAAATTTTATTTTTGTAGAAAACAAATAATGGTCAAAATAACCAAAAAACATGCTTTCAGACCTCAAATCATGCAAAGAAAACAAGTTTGTATTCATTTAGAAACAACAATACTATTCTTTTAACTTAGGAAGAGTTCAGAAATCAATATTTGGTGGAAAAATTATGATGTTTTCAATGGGGTTCAGTGCAGAGGGCCTTAGCTTTTTCCAGAACTGTAAGCAAACTGTCACACTATATCCTTTCTACTTTATTAATAATGCAAAACAAAAAGTAATGTTAAGCAACTTTTAGACATTACTTTTAAAATTCCACCATTTTGCTGATGATGATGCATAGTTTAAGATTTTGCTTGAACTGCTTAAGGAATAATTTTCAGAAAATTACAAGAATAACTTCTAAACCTATATAAATGTTAATAATTGCACCAAAAAGGATTCAACCCCATCAAATTACTCTAAGCCAACTGATAAGATGTAACCATCAGTTACTTACCATAAAAAGCATTTAGTATCAATATTTAGTATCAAATTCTTTGGCTGATATAGTGAAGGAATGCTCCACTACTGCAAATTGCAGCCATGATTAATGGCCAGACTGCAGCTTCTTGGGCGCCTCCAGAAGCTACAGTTAATTAAAATAGGACTTAGTGCTGAACTTCAATAAAGTCCTTTTATCGAACCATTTAAATTGTTCCCCTATAATGAATTATTTTTCATTACACATTTTGCATAAAAGGACGAAGATTTTGCACTTCGTCCGTTTTCCGCGTCCTGAGAATCATTTTACTGCATACCAAATATTTAATTGATTTGCGTTGATGGTACATAAAAAATATTTAATGTACTTGTTTCTTAGCCTAACATTTGAGGAGAATATATAAAGCGTCTCAAAACATTACCGTATCATTGCACTTGCAGCAAATAATGTGTAATTTACACACAAACGAAGACAGTTGATTTGAGCAGCTTGACACAACTATGGATTTTCTCCATTTTAATATCTCCATCTCAACTAAAATATTAAAATAATATTTTATATTTGATATTAAGTCACTGAAAACTCAACAGGAAAATACATCTTGATAGTGGGATTGCTGGAAGCTGCAGTATTTCTGAAATATAGCATAATTAAATTTTGAACAAAGGTTTAAAATAGAAGAAACTGCTATTGTACTATATGCTTCCATTTTGTAAGGATTTCCATTTTAATTTAGAAGTACAAATATAAATAATTTAGCTTTAAATCAATTCAATTCTGTAATTTCCCCCCATTGGGGGATTAAATTAATAAAGTTATGTCTCATCTTAAAATTGAATGTCAAAGAATGTTATTTTGAATCCCCCAAACCAACTTTATTTGTTCTTGGTTTGTTTTTCTATACAGGAAAGGTAAAGAAATATATATTTGTAAACATTTATTTAAAAAAAAATACAGAAAAAAAAATCAATGACACAAAAAGAAACATAACTTTGAAGAGCAGTGTTGTTGTTATAAGTTCAAAGTTTACAGAGTAGAAAAAAACTGAACCATGTCTGGATGGAAATCTTGTAATATCTGACATATTTTAGAGTTTATTGCTTAACTAAGTTTTTAAAAATGTGAAAACCTGCTTTTTGCTTCCCTGCTATTATCATTTCAAATTTATAAAGTCATTGAAGTACTTTTATTCCAATTATTTCTCTAAAAGTATCCAAACAGCTTCAATGACTAATAAGACTTTTATTTATATGTTATTTTCTCGGGATTCATGGTATGTCTGCCAATTTAAGCCAAAGAATCAGTTATTTTTAAACCAAATAGGTATCAAATAGGTGTTTTGTTAACAATGAATTCACAAATACTTAAACAATAAAGACTAGTATGTATGCTGAGGAATTAGTCTGCTCCTTCTGTGCTGACGGAGGCCACAGCTGATACATAGTAGGGTCCTTCACTCAGATACGTCTTCAGGCGGATGTAGTTTTGACTGCCCAGTATTTCTGATGCTGTAGACGAGCCCAGAAGAGATCCCACCAGTTCAAATTTGGCATCTTTCGCCTCCTTTGATTGACCAGTTGAGCGATCCAAAATGAACTCCATGAAACCAGGAGTGTTAACCATCATCTTCTGACCCCACGGCTGGCTTGCAATGGCCTAAGAAATACACACACAAAGATGGTATTAATTATCACTTCTGCTTTTGGGTAACAATGGTATAGTTCTTCGGTTTTAAAGGTGATGAATGGGTCTGTACTTACAGAGAAGATCCTCAAAGCCCCACAGTGCAGCTCTGGAAAAGGCTGAGTGCTGATGTTGCGAATCATATCCATTGGCTGGTTAGACAGAAGGTGGAACCAGGACTCCGTCAGGGACAGAAGGTCTTCTGTTTGATGCTCTGGCTGTAAAAAAGAAAAAAAAAAGGTAGAAACTCGTAAAAATGTCAAAGTTGAATTGATTAATTTTGTGTATTCAACAGTATCACAGTAAAGTTTCACCAGATTGTTTCTTTAAATACCTGAAGGGTGAGCAGCTGTGATATGGCGTCCAAGCTTCGAACTCTGAGCTCAGTAGCTCCAGAACTGGCAAGTTGGCTGATTCTCAAAAACACAGACTTGAAGTTTTCTCCTGATTACAAACAAAACTGAATAATTAAGAACTTTATAGACAACAAAAGATGGTTATGACTGAATACTTGACTTAGATGTGATCTCAGATGACCAGAAAACCTCCCAAAAAAATCACTAAGTGTAAATAACAGAAAATTATAAAAATGTATGTAAACATTACAGAAACTGGTTCTTGTATTTCAGGCCTTATATTTCTTTTGACACCAAACATTTATTGTAAAGCCTTTTTATTCTCTGCAAGTCGGTGTATTTACATTTAGTTTTGTCCTGCTAATAAGAGTTGTTATTCAAACAATAATTTACTGAATTCCCTTGGCCCACTCCCATGAGTGATTTTGGCACACGTTTGTTCTTTGAAACTATGGAGAAAGACACAAAAATCCAGACCTACAGAAATCATACCTACCCGTCTTCTGGAGAACCTGTTTCCCCTCGACTGTAGAACCAAGTAATCCCAAAGTGTCCAGGGCCACTCCAACCTTGACGGGGTCCCAATCCATGGCCATGTCAAACACCTTGTTTAGGAAGATCGGGTAGGATTCACAAACCTGCTGGGGGCTGTCCATGATGGCCAGATTCCCAAAGAATTTCACCAAACCTAAACCAGCAGCATACATATAGAAAGGGCCACAGTTCTGATTAACATTTCCTGAAAAGTAAAAACAAGTTTGAGAGTGCCCTTATTAAATCAACAATTTTTTTTTCAGATAATAACAACAAGGACAAAAAAAAAAAAAAAAAAAAAAGCAAAACCATCATTTAGTTGCTGGTACTGAATCGTGAAAGTAGTTTTGAAAACGTATTCACCTGGAAGGTAGAGGGAGGAAAACGGGTCCATATCAGCTCCTCTGATCATGTTGGAAATCTTATCCATTATGCCCTGCTGGGCCAAATACTGGCGACCATGCTGACTGTGAGCCAGAGTGGTCACCATCTCAATCGATGTGGCCCTGATGGGAAAGACATGAATAAAAATAGTCTCTACGAAAAGCATGGGAACCCTGTCAGAAAGAAGATAAACAAACATGATATGTCTTTGTTTTCACTGATACAAAACCGTCGCTACCTGATTAGGACATCGTCTCCAGTCAGCTCGCTGAGCAGCTGGGAAATGAGGCCGCTGTTGGCACAGTAACCGAGAGAAATTGGAGAAAAAGATGAAATTTCAACCACCAGCTGCAAGCAGAAAGAAGAACGAGAGGAACTGGTCTTATGACGGGTTTTTGAAAAACAAAAACAAAAATTAAACAAAGTGGAGGACACTTATTTTGCAGCAATCATGTTTACTTGGTAAGCAAATTATTTTCATGCGAACAAGTAAAAGTAAAAGTCAATAAACAATGAAACATTCATCTAGTATTTTCAGAAAAAAAATGAGGAAATTTATATCACCTCATGTATTCTGTATCTTATTATGTCGTTTTTGCCCATCACTTCCTTCATGACTTCAAGGAGATCACTCTGAAATAACTTGTCTAATCCAGGCTTAGAGTGACTTATTTTAGAAAGGGACTGAATTGCCTGGAAGAAGAAGAGAAAACACAACAGTTATTATACACCATGTAGGTTGGACGAACTGGAACAAAATCCTTTCAGTGTCTAAAATTTTCACCTGTTTTGCCACAGCAATTTTCTCCTCACCGATGCAAAGGATCACCGCCCGTAAAATGTCATGATTGTTGAGGATTTGCGTAACAGCCTCTGGGTGCTCCACCACCCTGCCAATCTGAAAGAAAAACAAAGGCTAATGTAATATTTGTTTTACTGGCTGCTATCTACTGTATGTGTCCGAACTCCCTACCTGTGTCAAGGCCAGTATCTTCACTGTGTCGTTAGGATGGCTCAATCCCTCTTGCAGCTTTTCTCTGTAGTTCTGCACCAAATGCAAAGGACTGAGGGCTATTAGGATGCGTTCGAGAATGTCCACACACAGATCAACCTGCTCCCTGTGAACACAGAATATATTAATAATTCAAAACCTCTGTAACAAATGGTTTACATCAGCAACTAACAGTTTGTTATTAAATCCACTTTATCTTTTCAAAGTCATCGTAACGTATTGGTGTATTCAATAGCTTTTTATTCATTGTATTTCTTAATGGATGTTTCAAATACTATGCAATTTACTGCTCCTTCAATTCCTTATATATTTCTTCCAGCAAACATTTAGTCTGTACAGTAAATGTTTGTGCAAATAGATCTAATGCTGAGAGGCAGACTTGCAGTAAGTCTGAAGTTGCAAGGTTAACACCTATGATGGGCATCACTGAATTACATTTAAAAGTAAATTAAATATCCACCCCCACCTCACTATTATATGTGATCTTCAGCATCTTCAGTATGATATTATTCTAATTTATCTCTAATAGGAAAGTTAGACCAAACTATCATAGTTTCATTTTAATAGAAATGTTATTTGTGTTCTTGCTGTTGCTCCATTTAAGGTATAGCTGGAAAATGTTGGAATGTAAAAAACATATATAAAAATGTTTATGCATATTACTTAAAAATATTTCAATGAGTGAAACAGGGCGGCTATTGTTAAAAAAGAACAACATTTTAGTTTCAGAGAGCATGGCTGAAGATGAACTGAAGTAGTGCAGCATTGTGGTCACTTAGCATGCTAACAAATCTTAGCTGCATGCTAGGACACAGGAGAGGTTAGCTAGCCTCTCCTGTCGTTATCCTTATGGTAATACTGACCCATTAGTTGTTCAAGCAGCCACAGAGCTGAGCAACACGCCCTCTGACTCAGCAATAAATGTTGAGTTCAACAGAGTGTAAACAAGACTGAGACACACAAACCAACCTTTCTTTAGTGTTCAGCAGAGAGAAAATCACATCGAAACGCTGTCCGCTCAGCACGTCTCTCAGGGCGCTGACTGGTAGAGACAACATAGCAGTTTTTAAGCTCTGCAACTCTTCAATTGGGTCTTCAACTCCGGATATTTCTTCCAGCAAACTTTGAATGGTGGCTGCCATGACTATTTCTGTTTGGAATCCACGACTTCCGCTTCTTCTTCATGTCACATTAGTCTCGCACAACCAGGAGCGCATTACCACCACCTGGTGGACAAAGTGGGAATAAAACACCTTTGATTACTTTACCTTGCTCGACAGGGACATTATTGCATCATATAACACCAACCACAATTTTATGCTTTTAAGTTTGTCTTTGGCTTTGTTTAAACAAATATAACTCAAATAAAGCAAACAAAGTTACTGAAAATAATTTTTTCACTCACTCCTGCATTAATCACTTTTGAAATTACTTATTTCAAAACTACTTACAAGCATAGATAGAGATAAAAAGAAGTACATATAAACTTATATTTTCTGTGCTATCCATTCATCCTACTGATAGCTTGTATAACATTTACCATTACAGAGTGAGAGACTATCATGGGCACAGATCTTCTGATTTAAAACTCACTGCAATCGATGTTTTGCCGCAATGGGAGGAAGTCATGAATTTGGCAAAGCTGTTGCAAGTAAACACTCAACTCTAAGATTTAGTTAGGATATGTTCCATAAATCAACAGTGTTAATCACCACATCAACGCAGTTGACTATTAATTTACAAACTTAAAATACTTAAGAAATCATGGCCTGTGGAAGTATTGCTGTATCAGCATTAGATTGAGTGCAAAATTTGCACCAGTTACAACTTTCACATGGATTCTCAATAAATGGCTTTAAAGACCCATCAACTGCGTTTTGCATTCGGCCAGAAAAAACATTCCACTGAACTTGTAAAACTTGTCATCTTTTCACATTTCTCCAAAGTTTCATTAATAAAGTTTTATAAGTCACGGCTTTTCTAATAATTGTACTCTTTTCCAGGGCCTATATTTTTATTTTAACATCTGCAACATATTACTTGCAAAGTTAATAAGAGTCCAGAAAGGGAATTTTATTAAAATAATGTCACTTACGTGTTACCTAATATGTCAAGCTGGTCAATAAAATTTTAAGAAAGGTTCACCTTTTGGATCACTAAATTAGATACACTCTTCTAAATGAGGATGTGACCACAGGGTGCAGAGTTACATGTTTCTTAAAACCATCCTACAGCCTGTTTTGTAGGCCAAAATGTTAAATTTTGGTCTCATTTGATCAGTGTATCTTCTTTCACAAGTTTTTCTTATGCGCATGCATGTAGCAGCTCCTCCAGGTACAATAGTTCATTTGGCTGCTTCTTTGATTACTGATGCCTTTGCACAATATATCAGTCCTACTGGGTTTTCATTTGTGCCTTACTCTTTTCATCTTCAATGCTCTTGATATATTTTAAACTCCTATGGTCACATGAATTAAAACCCAACTTGGTAGAGACACAAGCATATCTAGGCATGGTTACTGAAATGTGAAAAAATGGTATTAACTTTTAAAAAATGTCCTTCATTTGCTTCAGTAGTTCATGGTGAATAGTGAATCTTCAACAATCTTTTGCCTTTAATCATCTACTCTTTCTACATGTCACTGAATTAGTATGCATAATGTAAGATGGACTCCTCGAAATCAAGATCTCAGTCGGGAACAGGGTGCACAGTTACATGCGCCTTGGGTTTCATGAAAGTGGAAACCCTGTGTGATCAGCTGTTATTGTTGTAGAGCCTTCTGCCGTGGCGGGTCCAATCATCACTTGTAGCTAATAAACAGATGAGCAACGAGGCTTTTGCAGCAGCTGTCATGCAGGTACAAACTATGTCTTTTGAACTCATGAATTTAAAAATTGTTAAAGTTTCATATACTGCATTTAGAATAATTCATGCTTTTTTTGACACTGCAGTGCTGTTTGTGTAAACTGCGTACCCATCAGTGGTGTTTCCTCCTGTTCAACATCTTGCTGTTCCATGCATTGCTGTTCGGGGCAGATTTCGTTGAGGAGTACCTCCTGCAGCCGTCCCCTGTGGTTTACACTGATGGTATGGTTGCAGATGTGAGGGAGAGAGCAAGAAAACTGGACTTGAGCACCATCAGGCAGAATGTATCCAGGGATTACATTATTTCTAATCCCGATGCCTGCAGAAAACCTGACCTCTTCCTCCTCGCTCTGGTCTTCAGCTCTCCAGCAAATATCACCCAAAGAAATGCAGTGAGGAGAACGTGGGCAAACCAAACACTAATTCAAGAATCTCCCATTAAGGTACTCTTCTTTACAGCATCGACTGAATCTTCTACCACCCAACAGGATCTCATCAAGGAGTCTGAACTTCATGGTGATTTGATCCAAAGCCGTGTCGTAGATGCGTCATCCCTCTACGGAGCAAAGGAGAACACACTGCTGGCTCTGCGTTGGGTAATCACGTTCTGTCCTCGGGCAAGTTTGGTTCTTTTGACTGAGGACTCTGTGTTCATAAACCTTCCTGCCATTGGAAGCTACCTGCGGGGGCTTCACAGGAATTCAGAAGACTTGTATCTAGGCAGAGTGATCCAGAAAGAGTCCCCTGACAGGAACCCCAACAGTCCACGCTACCTGTCCCGCGTTCTCTACCCTCACAAGTATCTACCAGAATACTGTGAAGGAACTGCTTACATTTTGTCGCAGGATGTGGTCCGTAAAGTCTACGTTGCATCGTCGACAGTCCTTACCCCCATCCCGGTTGACGTTTTTGTAGGTTTCTGTGCTCAGAAAGCCGGTGTCACACCAACTCACAGTGCCAGGTTCTCAGGAGAGAGACACATCCACTACAATGCCTGCTGCTATCGACATCTGTTCAGCTCAGCAGGAATGGGGAGCCGAGACCTAGAAAGAGTGTGGCAAGACCTTGAACAGAGAGGTGGAAAATGTTCCCTGCTTAAGACATACTCTGGCCTTGTGGCCTGCAAAGTCCGCACATATTTGGATAAAATGTTATTACAAAACTCAAAAGAGCAGACTTGACTGTATTAATTAAAATGGCATAACACTGTGTTCAGAGTATTTCTGTTAGTTTCCTTTTGTCCACTCTAAAGTGTTACAACAAAAATCTAAATCAGCTGAAGTGTAGATTTGACATCTGAAAAGATTAGCCTCTGAGTATTCAATGGATGAATTAGATGGAAACTAATTATTTTAAAAAAAAGTTCTTGATTACTTTGTGATCTGTGAGTACCTAGTTTGGCCCAGTGAATTTCATACTTTTTCTGGTTTTCACCTATTATTAATTGTTAGGTTCACTTGCTTGAAACCTGAAATCTGGAAAGTATTTAGCAATATGTATTGGACTGCTAAATCCCAGCAACAAGCTTTATTTCATAAATATGCTATTTGACATAGCAGGATGACTCTGTGCACAATTGTAAAGTGGAAAGAAAATGTAGTATGGTTTTTATTTTTTTAATAAAAATCTGAAAAGTTTGTTGGACAAAACTGTGCAGCATTTACATCTATAAATATTTGCTAGTGTATCTTTACCACTTGCATGTCCAGACTCGAGAGACTAAAAACGTTGCCTATTGATTAATGCAATTTAATTTAAGCTCAGCCAGTGGAACAGTTGAACAGACTGCAAAGTCTTTCTGCAGACTCCAAACCGGATTAAGCTCTAGACATTCAATTTTCTCCATCCATTCCCACTGAAGCGGTCACCATTGTTCATGGTGGAGATGTGGTGCTTAGGGTGATGTACAACAGTTCCCTCTAAGAAAGCATGTTACTTTCAAGCTAAAATGTTCAATTTTGACCTCATCCAATTTATAGATGAACTTCTTCCACATGCTTTCTTGTTGGATTCCAGTCAGGACTTCAAGCTATCTGCTCAGATGCCAGATTTATGGCGTACTAGTTGTCCTATTAGCAGATTCTCATAAATATTGTGGCTGCTTCTCTGATCAATGCTTTCCATACCATGCATGCCAGTTTGAATGGGTATCTTGATTATTCTACATTGTAAACTCATTTTCAAATGTTAAAATAAGGTTAAAATGTAAGCTTGTTTTTTACATTTTGACTATGCATTTGGCACGGCTCTGTAAGATGTTTAGAACTTGAGATAGTTTTCCTAAGCTTAATTTTATTTTAGAATTCTTCATAACTTTATCCCTTCCAGTTGAAGAAAGTGTTGCCACAGCATGATGCTGCCACCACCATGCTGGTTGTTCAGTGGCATTCAGAGGTAACAATACAAACAGGTGGGCTGTCTTTTAAGGTAGCTGGTTATATATATATATTTTGTTTTGTTTTTTTTTGCACATAGTGTGAAGAATGGGAACATATAGAAAATAATGTATATTTTATTCCTCTTTCAAATATGTGCTCTGTGCTGCTCTATCATCTTACAATTGTGTGCCACTCTGTGTTGATCTGAAGTATAAACTCCATATAAAATGCTCTGAAGTTATACTGTAAAATGTGATAAACTTCAAGGTGTATAACAACCTTTTCATGGCATTGTGCAGTTTTTCAACTTTGATGGTTTCCCTCCACCTCTGCCAGAGAACGCAGGTTTTTTTGTGTTAATGAGGACATCTGGTGGTTAGCTTGAGTGTTAGCCAAACAACGCTGGAGTTGCTGAGTATATTATGTCCTTTATTCTGACACAAAAACGGACAGAACAGTTTTTACTGTCTGAGTTACAGTGGGAGTTTTATTTGATCTGAAATAACATTCAAGTCAGCTTAGACATTGCATTTGTGGCCTATTAGCTGTTGTCCTGTCTTTCTTTGAGACAGCCTGATTTACATTTTCACCACCAGTAAGTTTATAACCAGCTAAACATGTAAATCAAGAAGAACAAATTTGTGTCCGTATATGTTGTTTTTAAACTTCATTTTGAATTCCACCACTGGAACGTTTGGCTCCTGCGCTGGTGCCATGAACTACCCAAACAAAACTCTTGGCTGTAGTTCACGCTGCAACACTCCATTCCACTTTGGCACAGTTCCACTGTGTCTGCTAAGCTTTCTGTCTCAAAGCCAAAACACTTCAAAGGATAACACGTCAGCATGTCAAAGGTAGCTCTCGCGGATGATTAGTCATGTCAACGGTTGGATTTGGATGCCATCACAGTGAAATGATGGACAAATTTCTCCAGATGTAATTCACCTCTGCAGGTCACTATCCAAGCTTTTCTTTTTCTTTTTATTCAGCACATAAAAATTACCTTTATTTTTTTTATATTTTTGGTTTTTTAATTTATTTTTCTTTTGCTGTTTTCAGTTCAAAAATTGCTTCCAAAAGTAAAATATAATGTTATATTTCCAGGGTTCTTTCAGACCAAAAATGAGCTGACAAACAGCTTCTAAAGACAAACTACATTAGATGGTATTTCTTGTTTAAGACACTCACAAACTTCATGAGCCATATTGCTCCAAGCAGACATTTGTATATTGTGCACTGTACACAAAAATTCAAGCATAACTACCTTCACTTACTGATCCTTTGACTATCAATAAGTGTCATAATGACAAAAAATTTAGCGATACATACCAGATACCTTTGTACAGACGAACATGTGGTAGTTGCCGTGGATCACAGCTTCATTCAACTAGACATGTGGTTGGCTGCAGGCCTCGATCCATTTCTTGCATTATTCCAGCCTCCTGTTGGGTTTTGGAAATGTAATAAATTGTATTCCGCCCAAACAAAATAGAGCTCTCATGACTCGGATGGCCAAGAGATCTTTTTTACAAAAGCGAGATTGTCAAAGATTCATTCCTCTGCTCCAAGATCATGACATTGTTGTACAGAGAATTACAAGGGCTCCAATAAGTTTGGCCTATTCTTTTATATGCAAAAAATTTCAAAATGTAAATCATGAAACTATTCAAATATTTGGTCATTAAGGTATCCAAGACATTGCCATATGTGAGTTGTTCTATAGTCAAAGTCAGCAATACAAACTACTAGTTCCAGACATTGTTGAGGTTTGGTCGAATTTTCCAAGAGAAAGTGGAATCAGGGAAAGGGAAATGGGGGGAAAAATACAAACCACCTCTTCAAACCATATGCAGACCTGATTGTAGGCATGAACACACAGTTGCACACATCCACCCATGAGACAGCCTGCAAAGATTGTTCATGTGAGGTTGAAGGAAATGGCACACTGCATGTGGGTGGTGTGCTCTAATGAATAGCTCTCCTCAGAGAGAACACTCTCTGATGGGAGGGACTCATCAAACCAGAAAAGACTGTTTTATTTAGAGTGTTTACACTAAAGAAAGACGTCTGAGACTCCATAGCATGGTCGACTATTTGAGGGGACGGTCAGAGGGAATTAATGCAAGTGCTTAAGAAAGAAATATTTGTCAACTTTATGCATGTGTCCTATTCAAGAGAACGTGCAGTTTCATTTTATGCACACAAACCTGATTGTGAGATTTATGTCGGGAGTTGAGGGTCAGTGTTCATGTGGCCCTCTAACCCAAGACCATTTACGCAGAAGCTGTAACCTCAAGGATAAACCCTCGTTTTGACGACATCTGTGGTTTCTGGTGCTTTCCCTTTTTGCAAACTCCATAATCCATGCTTTGAGGTTTTGGTAGCTTTCCCATGCCAGAAGCTGGTGCCTTTCTGTGCAGCTGCTTTTGACTTCTTGAGTTTTAATTATGGATTCTATAGGTTTTGACTTGCTTTCTCCTCAAAAACCACTCCATCTGGAGAAAATTGTATGCATTAATCATAAAAGACTACTCTGTGCTTCTGTATATAACAGCTCAACAAGTGAGTATGAACAAAGCTGAAAACATTTGCATTATGTAACAATGCATTGCTGCAAACTATCTTACTTCTCATTTTGTCACATAAAATGTAATGCATCTCATTAATTTCTGTGCATTGTGTCCAATTAAAATTAAAAGGTGTGTCAACTTTGAAAAGGTATAAAAGCAACCATACCTTCCAAAATTTAATGGTTTGTCATTTTCTGTCAACAAAATGTTTTGACAAATGCTTTTTAGGAATTTTGAAGATGTCTTTTTTTTTTTTTCCAAATGTGAAAAATGGCTTTGAATTTCAGTCTGTTTTTTTTTATCCTGGACCTCTTTCAGGGATGCCATTTTGTCCAATCTCTTTCTTACTGCTGGATCGTGAACAGTGATGTTATTGTGGACAAGTGAAGCCTGCAGTTCTCTATGGATGAGTCACTGATGTGTTTTTGGAGTATCTTTTGGCCAGCCACTTGTAGTAAGGTTTACCGCTGTTCCTCGTTTTCTCCTTTTGCTGGCTCTCACTCTTTTCAGCTGGAGTCCCAAAGCCTCTGAAGTGACTTTGCAACCGTTTCCCATTGAGACAAATGTCAGTGACTTTGTCTCATTTTTCTTCTTGAACCTCTTTTGATCAGGATTGGTGTTTGAGTCCTTGTAGAATATTTCATCCCACATAGACATGTAACATTAAGTATCTGTTACATAGAAATGATTCTATGTAAATGATTCCTTGATTTGATGGGTCTGGTAAATAGGTCTGGCTCATGTTTAACTATTGAAAGCATGGCATTGACAGCTCTTTTTCTTTACTGATTTATAATTAATAGAAGTAAAAAACTTCATCTTTGTCATATATCAAACAATCTATAATCCAAAGCGTTTTTGTGCAAGAAAAAGGAAAAAACAGAAACCATTCCTGGTATAAAACAAGTTCCCTTTCGTGGTTGAAGCATATCAGTTTGAAGGGAACACATGGCTGGTTTACTGGCTACAATTGGGGAAGCCTGTCAAAGCACCGAGGCACTGGAGGATTTATCAAAGAGCTCCTCACTCACATCTGTCAGAGGCAGCACTGGGTGGAGACTCAGTCTGTAATGGAGCATATCAGATCACATATTATTACAGGCCTTTTTGAATTTGTTGATGGTTTCTGGATTGCAGTGCAGAATCAGTCTCCCCAACTTTGCTTCAACTACAAAGTACTTTTACCTAGTGTAAACATCATTATATCAGCAGCACAGACTGGCACTCCATGCCCTTAATATGTATTTATGGTTAAGTAAAAGGGCCTAAGGTTGTGGGCTTTTTACATTGGTGCATTGGAATCATGTGTAGGGTGTGGCATGAAAAGTCTTTGTTGTGAATCAGTCAATCTTTTAAGATCTATTTTTTCTAAATGTATGAAGTCTTTTTTTATTGCATTGTATAAAAAATAAATCTATGTTTGTGATAATTTAAGAAATAAATAAATCTAGGTTTGGGCAGCAAAAGGTGAAATTTTGAACACTCATAGTACATAAATTAGAACAAGCTACTTAGATTGATGAATAACCGTCCTGTTTTTGCTGCTCCTGGTTGCTGCTTTCACAAGAATCAAAATTCCTCTTATAGTCATTGTGCAAGAAAGAAAGCACAACAAAATTTAAAAGACTGAGGTCTTGCAAAGGTTGAAAAAAAAATAAACTGAGAATTTCAGCTGTATTTTTCTCTAATATATTGATCCTGATTAAGCCTTCATCTTAGTGGTTGGGGTTGTGTTATATAAGAAAGTATTCCAGATTAGTCAGTCATGGTCCTTTTTTTTTTACTGTACTGGGTTTTGTGTGGCATGTCCTATGGGACATCCTCCAGCTTCCCTCCTTATAGCTTGTTGACCACAGTAAAGGAGCGGAGGTTTAGTGGTCAAGCTGGACAGGAAATAATGACAGTGTTTTAAAGAGAGACCTGATTTCTAATAATAGTCATTGCAAACAGTGGCTTTCCAAGAAATGCAACTCAACTCATTACAGTATCTGCCTGAAAAGCTTATAGTAACTGACTATGAGTTATGAGATTGTAAGGATTTGTGTATTTCATGTATCTAAGTAAACCAAACTATTGTGGTTGAGGTTTAGGAATCCAGCACAACAATGACCACAGATTTAAAACCTTTTTTTTTTCTGCTCAGAGCTAAATATGCCTATTTTATTTCCCTCAGGAGATCCTGTTCATCTTGCTTCGGGCAACAAGTTACAAATCACTGCGTCAGGCTCAGTCTCAGATTTAAAAAAAGAAGTTGTCAGCTTCAATTACTGGTCTGTTTGTAACATTTAATTCGCTTTATTTATGTAGTTCAATTCACAACAAATGTTTTCTGTGGGCCCTTTTTCAAGAAAACTTCTTTCCTGTCCAAGTGGAAAGTTACCACCACGTTTAAAAATACATATTTTCCTCCAGCTTGCTTTGGTACATTTCCAACCATGTTCTGGTCTGGTGTCACCCATGTTGTTTCTGCTCTGAAGTTATTTGAGTCCTGTTAACCAAATTTGAAACGTCAAATAATTAATAGTTTTTGGAGAACATTTGTAACTGAAGTTATAATCTTTGTAAGCTGTATGAAGCCCCAATAGGAACAGAAATATTCTAGTCACTGTTTTTCCACTGTGCTGCAGCTAACATTTTATCTGTGTTTTAAACACAAATTACAGTAATCAAACTTCATTTAGAGAGCACTTTTCATACAGTCATTTGTAAAACAGTAATTTTTAGAAATTAAAAACAGAGTTTCACCATCCAGGGTTATTTAGGTTTTGGTTTTCTTCTGTTTGAATTTTGACCATTTTTAATTTGTTTCTTTAGATCCCCTTAAGTCTTGTCCTATTTTGTTCAGTTCCCTGAATGTATCATTGTTTAAAAGGTGTTCTCTACATATTTTAATTTCTTTAAGCTTAGTTTCTTAGTTTATTCTTTGTGATTTTGTCTTTATAGTGAGAGAAAAATAATTGCAACAAAACCCTACTCACCAAAACACAGAATAGAGAGACCCGTTTTTATTGAGAATTTAACAAAAGTTTAAGCAAAAAAAAAAAACCAAAACAAAACAAATACATAATATTCTTACGATTAGACATTACTGCAAAATCTTGCCCAGGTTGTCTAATTCAGCAAATACTATGGCAGGCAAAGCCAGAATTTGTCAGTATTATTTAGCATGAGGAACTGTGCAAACACAACTGTGCAGATTAGTGAGGAAACATGGTAAATAGATTTATGTATTATATTTAGAATGGTGAAATTCTTCAATTAATTTGTAAGGAGACAACAGTTAGGTCCGTACCTAGTAAGGATCAAGAACAAACAATAAAAACCTAAATAGTCAAGAATGTCATTAAATGTATAGATGTACTTTCGGTTATTATTCATAACTTAAACAGAAACAATAAAGTAGTGGCTCTGGTGGAAGGGGTGATATGCAGCCTTAGTTTTCCATTTTCCTAAGTATTTTGTGTGTTGAACAAAAGGTTTTACGTTGGATTCATCTAACCACTGACCCTTTTTAGATATATGAGCCTTGGCTCCCAAATTACTTATGGCAAACTGGTGCTTCTTATTGCTTTCTTATGATAATGGTTTTATTACATTTCCAAAAATGCCAGATCCGTAGATTAGGGTTAGGGTTGCTGCATCTGGCATTAATACTCTCCTTTACTGCCCTGTTGGCTTAGATCAAAGGAGCCCAAAGTTTGTCGTCAAGGGTGAGGATCCTCCATGTTTTAGTTTTCTCTCTGGTGTTAGTAACCACCTCCTCGACAATGGGATGTTCTGCAGAGATCTGGTAATAAGCCGTCATTTCAGCCAGGTGTGTTGAACCAGGTGGAGTATTAAATGTTGTTTTGCTGTATTCACACAGGTAACCCTACAGACAAATGGTAATTCTGCAAATGCCCATTTTCATCCAATCCACCCGTGGATTCATCTCTCTGATGTCAGAAAGTCAACAGACGTGGCTCGGGGTCAAAATTAAAACAGTCTAGGACAATTTGGACTGGAAGCATCATCTTTACTATTTTTAATATTGCACCAGGAAGAGAATTAAAACATGCAGCATATCAGCTCTAACCATAGCTTAGTATGATTTGGAGTTGTGCCATTCTCTTTCCATTGTCAATGCAATTTTGCACTTCTCTTCCACTCAATCTTTCAGCTGATCCTATAACACACACCTGAACTTTAATTACTATTCAGTTCTGAAAGTGACTATTACATTGGACTTTTCTTTGGGGCATCAGGGTAAAAGGGCGCTTAATAAAAATGTAAAATAAAACTTTTTAGATCATTACTCATTGACATTTTTGAATGTGTATGCCTTTCTTTCACTTCCCGGTGATACTTTGTGTTGGTCTGTCACATATAAAGCTTGATTTTATTTATTTTACGTTAGCTTTTGCTTTAATATAATGCAAAGCTGGAGTACAGAGACCTCCATCTTTTTAGATGGAAAATTTCTGCTTTAATGCACTGTACAAAGTTTTTACAAAAATATGTAGGGTCCACATTAACTATTACCTTCAAACTATTATTAAAGTGATCTAATGATTATTCTTCAATTACCTTGCGAATGTAACAGTTGGTGGTAGGCGGGCTTTCTGATGATTAAGACAACATTGCAGACTTCTCTATTACCACTAACTCAAGTCAAAGGTCCCATTGTGCTCCTCCAGAAAGTGATCTTAATCTGAACTGAATAGGGTTTTGTTTTACAGTGTATGACTTTCTACCAGTCATACACAAGACACAGTGCAGTAAGCAGCTTTTGGTGTGAAGGAGAGATTTTATTGCAGCATTTGTAGGTTCAGCTCCTCAGCAGGTTGAGTTTTAAGATGCAGCCTGCCTCTGCAATATATCACAGTGAATTTCATGGCACTTTTTAGTTGTTTTAGGCTTGAAGCCTAAAATAAATCTGTGTTGTTTTTAAAAAAAATCTGTAATCATAATTTTATATTTTAGGAATCTTCTTCTGTTATAATCAATGCCTCTATTGTTTCCTAATGAGAAGAATAACTATTCTGAAAAGATACCTGTGGATAAACAACATGATTTTTTCCTCTGTATAAAACAATCCTGTTTGATTGACTTGACGTTTCTGGTATTGCTTGTCTACAACCCAAACCATTAATTCTCAAAGGTGCTTTTTTATTTGGCGTCTGTCTTGTCTATCTGTTCTCCTACAGTCAAGTTGAGCCTAATAGACCAGAGGAGGCAATAAGAAAAGGAACAAATAAAGAACAAAGAGAAAGTAATTAATAATAATAATAATCCGATCCTGGAAAAGTTAATCTCCCTGACATTTTTATGCAAACTGTTTGAAAACGCACCAATGCTTTATGTTCCATCATGAAGTTCATTACCACAATAACATCCAATACAAACATAGAATAAAAGAGGGAAAAAAGTGGCACATTCGTTGTCTGTTCAGACCAGGATCATCCACGCATCTTTTCCAGAACATTCATTTGTTGAAGAGCTTTGTGCATGGCTCATTCCTCTTGTTCCCCTTTGCTGTTTTTTCTCTGTCTTGAAACTGTCTTTTCATTTCTTTTTCTTTTTTTGCAGTGTATGCATTTATAATCAGTACTGTGCATCTTTTGTAGCAGCACAGCACTTTCCTTTCATGTGCTACATGTTTGCAATATGTGTTGTACAGTACATAATTCCTTGAACACACGCAGAGCCACTCCTTGAAATCCTGTGGCAGCCTCTCAGTGGTCTTTTAACTAGTGGGAGGGGCACATCGCTTTATGAAGATGTTACAAGCTGTGCTTGCTTTACTGCATGTCATGGAGTTTCTTTGTAACAGTAACTTGATGAATGAGCAGAACATACAATTTTTTTTTTCCTTTCCAATAATTTTGTTCTAGCAAAATTGTTGGGTGGAGTAGGTTTAAAAAATACACTATTTATTGCTGTTGTTCAAAAGTTTAGGTCTTTATCTGATGACTATCACTTTCAGAAAATAGAAAAGCAAAAATAGATTGGTTAAATCCTAAATAGCAGACATGACTTATAGCTGATGACAGTTGTGACATCTCTGCAAAATCATAATGATTAATTATTGAATGTAGACCTTGCAAAAGATTGTAGTTAGAGCAGACTGCATTAAAGGAATTCTATACATCTACAATTATTGGCAATGTGTGGATGCCACAAACAAAGTAATAGTGAACAGGGCCGGCCCAAAGCATAGCAAACTAAGCAGCCGCTTAGGATCCCAATGCCACTAAGGGGCTCCCTCAGTGGAGCTTATTTTTTATTTTTTTAAGTAATAATTTCTGTCATTATAATATCAAAAATACACAACTTCACTATGAACTGATTTATTTTTACAATATATATATTTGGTGATGTGTGTAGAAATTATTATTTTATTGATACAAAGAAAACAAATAAAACAGTAACATGAGCTGCCGTGCGGCGTGCAGAAGTTAAGCTCCAGGCAGAAGTTAAGTCAGCAAAACAATGTCTCAGAAAAAGACTTATTCTTCAGGAAGGGAGAAAAGAAAGAGGAGGAGTAGAAAAAAGCCAAGATAAAGGTTTGTTTTAATGTGCCTTGGCAATGTTATGTAATGTAAAAGATTTGTAGAGCTGCTTACAGAAAATTAGCTTGATAGAAACCTGCAACGTTCCCTCATTTATGCTAGGGTATTTGTGTTTGTGTGAAACTGAGTTTAAATTTTAAATGAGTTCATTCTCATGTTTGTGTCTGTATATTTCTGAGGTATTTTTGTCTTCAAAATGCCATTTTTGATAACATTTGATAACAATAATTAAAACTTGTCAATGTTTGACATCGTCTAGCAAAATGTTTTTACGTCAGGCTGCATGATTGGCTGTGATTGGCATAGATGGCAACTCAGTGACAGCACACGGTCAGCACATACTGAGGTGCATACCATGCGCTGTGCACCAAACTTCATGTGGCCTTCAAATTAACTCAACCACAGTGTGAAGAGAGCATGGTTCTCCATGGACAACCATCTGTATTTAAGCCTCACTTTACCCTGTGCAATGCACAGCTTGGAAATAGTGGTGTAAGGTACTCTATCCCTGGACTGCAGAGCTGTGGAGATGTTCTGTGGAGTGATGAATCATCTCTCTCTTTCTGCCAGTGACGAGTCTGTTGGCATTTGCCTAAATTTACTGTGTCAAGTGTGGAGTTGCTGCAGAGAGTTGCTGTGGGATTAGGGTGTACTTAAGTCTTGAATGGGTGAGTTTGTTGTAAAAAAAAAATAAAAAATTGATCTGCACAGAGCTTGAACCAGAACCAGAGAGAACACTGTTGGGAAAAATCAAAGTCAAGAAGACAAACCAGACAGTTTTGTCTAATGCAGTCAAAAATGAACATCTGGAACAAGTCTTCACTTCTACAACTATCTCAAAAGCCTTTCCAGAAGCATTAAAACTATTATAGCTTCAATGGGGGAGTCGACATCTTGTTAATGTTAAACTATTCAAGTTTAATTTTGCGTTGAAGCAATATTTCTGGCAATTATGCTGCTATTCTTATGCGGGGTTGTGCAAAAACAAAGGATTTGGTTCTAGAATGACTGTAGTGTTTTTTTTTTTTTTTTTTTTTTGGGGGGGGGTTGTATTGTAGGAAATATGGCACCTTGCAGACTAACACTAATCATGAAGGAAGGAGCCTCAGAGGTGCTTTCCATGTTTGTGCATCGGAACATAAACAGATGACAGGCCAGGCTGGGTTTCAGGTAGAGGAAGGAGTTAAAAGGCTCACCTTTCAGATCTAGTTAAATGAAGCCCTTTGATGGATGATTTCTGTGAAATGAGTCACAGTGATGCCTTAGTGAGCGCCCTTCATAAAGCAAGGCACTGGCTCTGCACAGGAGGCAAATATGAGAAATTCTCAAGTCAATCTGCCTCCTTCTTCTCCTCATACCCTGTTTGGATTTCTGCAGGAAGTTCAGCAAGCCAATATAGGTGTGACTGCTATGATATTAATGAGTTTTGTTGAAGGACTCCATTCAAAGTAGAAAGAAAGATGAAAAACAGAGCTTCCCTGTGATTTCACTTGAACTGGCATCCTGTGTGCTCCTGCAAAAAAACAAGGAAGGAAAGAATTTAAATTGTATCAGTTTCACATTTGTCTTTTAATCCAGTTGCAGGAGGCAGCAGAGTTGCAAGATTGTACTAGTACCATTCTTTTTTTCAACTGAAAGCTGAAATAACATTTTCTTTCATAGTCAGAAGCATAAACCACACATATAAAACAAAAGTACACTTAAACTCAGAAAAATAGATATAGGAAATAGACAGAGACAAATGGAAGTACCCAGAGACATTTTTACAGTTTCCAAGTTTAGACAATCCTGTCATTAAGGTTTGGTTTACTGAGACAAGTGTGGTGGTTTAAAGCCAGTAGGCTTCATATGAGACGAGACGGCATAAGACTGAATCCTTGTTGGGAAATGACAGTGGCCTCAGCCTGGTTGCTGGCACCAAAAATACACAGCTGGGGATGGCTAAGGACCGGGTCTGGGAACATATATATAAAGTTAATTATTGTATATGCTCAAAGAAAAATATAGTTGGCTGGAGCTAGCTACTAATTTTCTTTCTCTCTCTTGACTATTAGATTTTAAGTAACAAGCCCTCTCCTTGTAAAGTCAGATTATGGGATTGGATTTGTTTAGTCAGTCCTTGTTGCAGATATGTTGCCAACTTTTCCTTGTTCTGTCTTGCATCTCTTTTACAATACACAATACACCATGAAAATACACTAATATAATCTGAAGGACTGCAACATTTTAAAACTGTTCCCAATATTGAGTAAATCATTAGCCATTGAAAGAGTCCAGTTCCAGTAAACCTGCAGATCTGCTATGATGCACATAACTACCAGAAGCTGATCTTTTGGCTCTTTTAAGGGGCTATGCGGGACATTCATTGGATTACATCTATTCATACAGCACAGTATTATCAAATATGAACCATATTTACACATGATTTCAAGTTAAAAAAAACAATAAAATCTTGTGTTGTGTGCCAACTTACTAAGTTGGCATTTCTAAAACTTGCCATTGTATTGCATATATTGCTTCTCTAAATTGCAATAATTATGCTGAGAAATTTTACATTATAATGCAAAAGAATATATTTGTCTGTAAAAGAACAAAAAAAAATGAAAGTGTGTCATGCGTTTTTGCTCAGACTTTCTGAGCCAATACTGTGTGGAACTTACTTTTACTGAAGTTCTAGTGGGTGTGTCTCCACCAGACTGGAGTTACTCTTAATCTGCTTGAGCTCATCGAGTGTGAATAAAAAGTGTATGTGGAGTTAATTTTCAAGTCTCGACACAGATTCACTATTTAACTAAGGTCTCAGGGCTTTAACACATCAAAAGGCCTTGAGCAAAGCCAGCGGTGCCAAAATTTATTCCTCCAGTGCTGTTATTCTGTATATTTTAGCTCTTTCTCTGGTCCAATAGGCCTGAATCAAATGACAGTTCATTAGCAGAAGTTTGAGAAACTTCATCATGTATAGCGAGTGATGAAAGGAATTCATGAAAATTTTATCATTTTTATAACTGTTTTTTATTGTTTTTTACTGTTTTTTATTTTTTCCATCATTTATACAGCCCTTGTTTAAATTACATCCATGGATCATTAAAGTCTATCAATTTTATTAAACCGATTCTGTCCAATTTTTCAAATTCAGAGACCTAACAGGACCAACAGGACTATTTTCTGCAGCATGCATTATGCACAAACAACCACCAGAGGTAGCATTGCTCCCAGATCTCAGTGGCTTCATATGAAAACTTAGTTAATTAAACTTGAAAAGCATTTGCTTTTATGTATTATCTATCTGAAATTTATTTTTATTTTTTTTCCACAGTTGAGACACATGTCGGAAACAAAATTGTAGAAACTTATTTGCTTCAGGTTGACACATCCAGTTTCTCACCTGAGAAAAGAGTTTGAGCATTTGTGTCAAGTTGAGCCAGTGGCTATAATCACCTCACACTCTCTCAGAACATTCATTTACTTTAATCCTAGAAACGCTGAAGACACAATAGTGAAAGGGTAGCGCAACGTTTTAAACAAAGGTGGAAAAAGGAGGAGTGAGGGAGTTCATGTAGAATTAGCTTGAATTATAGACACCATGAATATAAAATGAAAGAAAAGGCGAGTAATTAGAGAGAGTGGGAGATTACAGGCACGTAGCTAATGGTAAGCTTAAGTAAGAAGACAAAAATGTAGTTTTGAGGAAGAGGACAAAAGAGTTAGCATCTCCTCGACGCATGAATACAGCTTTTCTGATGCAACAGTGTGTTGACCCTTTGAGGGGCCCTTGACCAAAAGCAAGTGTTTACTTGTACACGCAAGGAGCTGCGAGCCTTGAGAGGACAAGCTCTGAGAGGACAAGCGTTTGTTGACTGCTGCTGGAAATGCCACTGGAATGGCCTGTCCCTCTCCTCAGCTCCCTCCCATTGGAATAACAGAGGCACATAGAGCCGGTATTCAACATAAGTACAAGTCACTCCCGCTATATTCGCTCATGTGTGGTTGAGCACCAGATTAGCATGGCTCTGTATACAGAGGGGGTCCAGTTCAGCACAAAGTGAGTTGTGAGTGTTGAGCGATTGTTTGTTTGAGAGAAAATCAGCCGTTTGTCATCATGGCAAAATGGCAACGAATTGGGAAAATGAGGCTCGGTTGATTTTGGAGTTTTTAATATCAAATTAGAGGAAAGGGAGTGGAGATGGATCCAGGCCAACAGTGGACTACTGCTCCTACAGTGTACATATTAATATTTGTAGAGGAGATACGTCTAGATATGTCTTCTTACATGATGCGTATTTTACTGCTAAACTGCAGATAGCGTTGTGCAAGAACAGGCAAGCTCAAACCTCTGAAATGTCTTTTGAAATATTCCAGAAGTTAGATGAACTTTTCTGTGGGGATGATTAAACATCCCCACAGAAAACCTAAATGAATGAGTCACAAAATGTAGAAATAAACTCTCAAAAAAAATTTTATTACACAAATCATTTCATTTCAGTTCTTTGTTTTTTCTTTTCTTTTTTTAACTATCTGTACTTTAAAACGTTAGGGATGTAGTGTTTGTAGGATGCTGATATCTGGAATGAGAGAACTTGATAAAATCTTGAATGATAGATTTTGAAAAAAAAATCACAATGTTCTAATTTGCAACTATGATGAGCAGACCTATACAATGCTTTCAAAGCAATTATATATTTTGAGGTAAGATCACAGAGGTGATTTGCTGATTCTTCTGGATTATGATCCAAATCCCACCTAGAAGCCTAAAGCTAAAGTTTCTGTCATTAGTTGCAAAAAAGAAAGGCCAAGAGTCTCAGAACCTGGCACCTGCTGCTGAAAGAATGGGCAAAAGCTTCCCCAAAAACAAATAAAGAATCCCCTGAAGGGCCAGAAAAAAATTATTTACAAGTTATTTTTTGCCAAAGGGAATGTTGCAGAGACTGACCATACAGTATCCAAACAATTTTATAGCAAAAATTAATGAATAAATGTTCCACATAAAAATTTTTTGGGAGTTGCAGATTTTGACTGCATGCCCGTGGACGTCATTCTTTCACTATGAAAAGACACAGTACAGAAAAAAAATAAAATCTGAATAATTCAAATTAGAGTTGTTTTTAAGGTACAGTATTATGTGTTTTCCAGACATTTGGTGCCATTTTATAGCATGATCAGGTGACTATATTACCCTTATTTGTTAAACAAATGCTTTATAGCTTGAAAGAAATTTTACTTCCTGATTTACTAACTTGAAATTGGGCCTCTGTCTCTTTAAAATCTCCTGCTGTTTCTGAAACCCTGTCTTCAGGAACAACTTTATTGCCAGCGATTCAGTGAGAAGCAGCTCATATAATGAGCTCAGCAGATGCACAATTTCACCCGATGTTTGCTCATTTCTGCTGACTAGTCTGAAGGAACTGAGCACGGAAGCTGATTAGGGATTCAAAAATATATATCTGGTATAGAAATTTTTAAAGAGGCAATATTATGTAAAATTAACGTTTTGAGCTTTACATCATGTTATAATGTTATTCTCTCACATCAAAAACATACCTAGGGTGTTAACTTCATTCAATCTCCCATGGCAACCATTCTGCTGGGTAAAATGCTGGGTCTGACATAGCGCCACCTTCTGGGTCTGCCAAGAAATGATTAGAAATTGCGAATTTTGACAAAATGGCAAATATAGGCCTTAGTGGCAAGCCAATAGCATATTTAACTGCCTCCTCCATACATTCACATGACACATTGCAAATCATGTTTATGAAGTATATTTTAAAAATGCAATGTGTTTTTGTTAACTTCTAGACTGCAAAAATGTTTTTTATCAAAACTAAATTCACCAAGACACTGGCCTAGTTTTTTTTTTTTTTTTTTTTTAAATAAAAATTCCCCAAATTTCCATTTGGAAAAAGTAAGAGGAGGTGTTATCAAGAAAAAGTATGAGTAACTATAATATCTTCTGCTGAAAGTGAGAAAATCCTGGGTTTTCTCACACAAGAAGGTGACTCACTTTGAGGATGTCTGACATCATTGACATTATTATTCTTTCTCTTTTTTTTTATTTCTCAAGCTATCCATTCCTCTGGCATGCCCCAAGTTGAAGTTCATAAAACAGAAATGGTATTAAAGAAATGTGCAAAGCTGAGAAGACTTGGCTTCACACTTTTGGCTTTGTGAAATAAAATTTGGGTTTCTCTCATTCTAAGCAATTTATTTTTTGCACTGCTAAATAATAGCCAGGTAAGTTTCAGCAAATTGTCTCCATGGTTTTTGCTGAATCTCGCTTCTCCAATATACCGCCAAGAACTGCCAAAACTAATTCTTTTCCAAGAATAGGCACCAAAGCTGCAGCGTCATTCAAGCTCACGTAAGGACGTTTTTCAGGGTTTGGGAGAAAGCCAGCTCATCTCCTCCAGGATACTATTTCAGGAAAACCTTCTCCAAGTCAGCAGGTTTGACTTCTTGCCCCCTTTCTGCATTTTAATGCTGTTTGTCTCTTTGACAAAGGATTTGATATGTTCCTATGACATTAGTCCAACATGTAGGAAAGAGATGATCATTTAAAACCTGGAGACTTTTATTATTGACTCCAACTTTTTCCAGAGTCGTAAGGAAATCCATAAATCTGGCTTGGTGGGTTGAAGGTGTGTCTGTTCGTCCGGTGACGAGCAGACAGAGGCTTCTGACCTCAAAGCTATGCCGACTTCGTGACTGAAACATAGTCTGTAAACCAAAACACAAGGCTTTAGACATAGAGGCGACCTAAGTCAGCAATCAAACCCTGAACGTGGATTAGAAAGCAAGCGCAAAGAGTTTTGATTAGAATGAACAAAGGGGTGTGAACAGGAACAGGAACAGGTGCCCATTTCTTCAGAAAAATAAACAGATTATCCCATTTTCCTCCTTTCATCCTGCAACTGTTCACTGGACTGGATGACAATTTAAGAGCGACATGGAAGATTAGTGTGTTTCATTCATGAACAGACGACATCCTCCTGCAGAAAACCTACTTTGGCCGTATTTATCTTTGGCTCCAATATGGTAGCATAGGTTGGATGTAACAGTCTGTTAGAGTAATTGGCAGTCTGGCACTGAGAGGCTCTGCGCTTGTCTAGCCAGAGAAAAAGAAAACCGTCAATTAATGACCTGCTTTATTAAAGCGATATTGGTGATAATAGGTTTATGCCTCTAGTGAACCTATGTGTGTTGCATGCTATGATTTGATTTCCTGTGTCCTTGAAGTATAAATATGACAAGACACAGATGCCAATGTTTTAAGCCTTTCTGAAATTGGAAAAATCAAAAAAAAAAAAAAAAAAACATATGCTGATATAAAAGTCAAAAGTGTGTTGATTTTCAAACATCAAGAATCAAGTACATGGTGAAGAGCTATTTAGTTAAGCCAACCCATTTCTACACCTGAAATGGAAAAGAACAGAAACTGGACAGACTATCCTGGAAAGTTTTATCTTCTCTCCATGCACAATAAGCTTCGTCACAACCATTAGTCATCTACAATCAGTTGGTTGGAAGGCATGCTATCACATCTGCTTTGTTGCATTGTTTTTCTAAACACATCTGTTTGAACTGATTGTGCATTTATTCATAAAATCAAAACATGTCCCAAAGCAAGAGTGTTGGTCTGGATTTAACCAGATATATCCCTTATTTCCTCCAGAGTTACTCTTTGTTGCCTCCTTCTTTGAATAAAACATTCTTTTTTTTTTGCATGATCTATTTATAATAAAGCATTTATATCCTTTTTGCAATATGAATCAAATCCTCATTAATAGATTTAGGCTTTATGGTCCAAGAAAGACTCTCGCCAACCACCCCAAAAAAAGTAGTGAATGACAACAATTTTGTGTTGGCCATTTCTGAATTTTTACATCATGTAAGCCTACCCAGAGGAAATACTTGCCAGAGGAAATGAAATGTTTATTGTGTAACTGAGGGGCTTTAGCAGAGAATTTTGGTTGCCTTAAAGAAAGGACAGGTTTTCAATTCGTAGCCTCTAAATTTGGCTTCCTCCTGTGGAACCGAAGAGACGTGAGGTCGAGGCAGGGTCACAGAAATTACAATGAAAGAGCAGCAAGACAGGATAAAGATTGAGGCCTGAATAGAATGCTGATCTTAAATTCACTCAGTGGAAATTTAGATTCCCAAAACTCATTGGTGAATTAAGGCAGCGATAACAATTACAACATGTAGAACAGAAAATGTACCTGAAATAAAGCAGTTATTAAAAATGTCCAATTAGGGTACAGAAGCATCCAATTCTAAAGTAATTTTTTTAAAGTCATGTTTGTAACAACTGAAGGTAACATAGTTGCTTTAGTGTGCAATAAAATGCCACTATGTGCCTAAGAAGAATATGTAAAATTGCCCTATTTGACTGTAGTTTTCTTACACCATGTTTTCTGACTCCAAGTTAATAGTGCACATGCAAGGGCTGAAAGTGCTGTAAAAACACTTAAATACAAATAAACTCCTACAACTAACTATTAAATTATATTGTAGAACTAAACTTAAGTTAGAGGTTATAAAGTTGAGCAATGCAACAGGTTAAAGGAGATGTTTAGTACTGGCACAGGACGTGTTACATGTAAACTCTCTTGAGAAACACTGCATTTTCTTGCCCCAAAAATTATTGGCCTTCCCCACAACCAACATGTCCCTTACCATCACTTTGGTGGTTCAATTGCACATTCAATTGTGGTTCAAGTACACTCGAGCTATCTGTCAACGTTGCGGCCTGGCCTCTGTTGTGGGCTCCTACTTCTGTTTAGGCTTGTTTTTTCTTCTCTTAGAGAAGCAATTTCAGTCTTGTCATAATCTAAACTGTGAATGAAATTAGTCACAAACAGGTTGAATGTTTAGTGTTGGGCACCGATCCATTTGCCGTATTTCCATTAGAATGGCTGTTTTGGGAAAGAAAAGGTTTTGTGGTTGTGGGAACTCATGCTCTGCTTTTAAATACGCCACATGTTCATCCATGTATAGTGGTGCATTTTTTTTTTTTGTTTGTTTTAGAGAGGCTGGGCTCCAAAGAATAAAAAGGTTTAATTTGCTAACTCGGCAGAATGCTTTGTCATGAAAAACTTGTTGTGTTGATGCAGTAGTAGATCCTGGCTTTGACACAAACTGTTTGCTAGTGTTCTTTATAGTATTACATCCCTGACCACTATTGAGTCATTTTTATTTATGGTGTTTACTGTGATTTGAGCTTAACTCCATATCAGTCAGGCTTGGGTTGCACTCATCCGATAGCAATGCTGTAGTGGATTAGAGCACAGCAGTAGATCAGTCATGTTCATGCCCCAAATTTTCCCTTTTCAAACAATATAAGCCTAACGTTAAGCAGGTCTGTCCTTTTCCATCAAAACAGTTATGATGTCTAATGATATGTCAGGAGATCAAGGGATCGCCTGCCAATGGATGGATTTCTTCAAAAACTGTCATTCAAGCCTTAAAACATGTCCTTTTAGGAGCATTATGGCTGGCATACATAGTTAGGTATATAGAGAGTTTTACAGATCATGTTTAAAACTCTGCATCTTTTTCTAGTTACACAAACCAATGTAGTTGTAGTCTTATCTCGAGAAGGAAAATTTGTCTTTTGCAAATAATCCTATCAAAGGATGATTCACACAGAACTACACTGTCCTTCATTATGGTCCGCTTTTTTTTAATTATCCTTGTTTCACACAAATGCTGCACGTCCTACAGAATCTATTTAGATCTACTGCTCTTCGCAATTTTTAAATTACGTCCGTTTGAGTCTGATTTTGTCTATGTCTTAGTTGCATTTGATCATCAAGATTCCAATCTTTAAGTCAACCTTTGCAGTGCCTTAAATGGTGGAATACATGTTGCATCGTCAGTCTTTTGCAAAAGCACTGGTGGAGGTGGATGGCATGAAAATGTTTAAAACAAGTTCTTAGACCAAGCCAGTTGATACACCTTGGATAACTTTGCTGCAAATAAAACTTAACCAGCTCTTTGCCTGGAGGCTTTCATTCCACTGGATAAATTCTGAACATGTTCAAAGCTTTATTTCCTTTTAGCTCCCTACTCCATATTAATGATATGTAAATAAACAGATGAATTGAAAATAACTAAGTTAAGCCAAGTTTCTGCCAAAAAAGTAGATTCATGCATGTAGATTTATTATAATAATATGAGCGCTTCAGAGCTAAGTTAGCCTCAGTAAGCCGCATTTTGCTGAGTAAGAATGTAAGGCTCCAAGAAAGTCTCTTCAATAAGAAGCATAACCCACTTGGGCCTTGCTCATACTTATGACTAATGTCAGAAGAGGAAAATGTATTTTCAGTGACAGGACACCAGGTCAAAAAACTCATCACTTGGCCTATAGCAAAAGTCTCACAATTTCCTGCAGTCTCTGCGGCGCAGTAAGTCAGATAATAATTCCACTGCTCCGCAGCTGAAAATAATACTGTCACAGCGAGGATTCATTAAGAAGACAAGGTGTTTCCAGATTAAGATCAGTTCTTCTGAAGGTTCACACAAAATGACAATATGACATGGATCTGTTCAGAAAAAAGAACCCAATACATTAGGGCACAGAAATAAAAACAAACTATTAGAACCATAATGACATTTAAAATGTGCATATGTTTTTGGATGGTGAAAAAGAATGTATTTGCACGTTACAAAAAAGAGTGATAACTCAGATCACTGCAGAAAACCTTTAGCTATATATTTCGTTGGGCATATTCAATTTACAAAATCTCCAGGCTTGATGATATTTGAAGAAACCCGTCCATTGGCAGGAGATCCCTTGATCTCCTGACATATCATTAGACATCATGACTGTTTTGATGGCAAAGGACAGACCTGCTTAACGTTAGGCAGCTGCACGTGGTAAAATATATAATTTGCAAAAATACAAGATACAGTGTCTTGTGAAGCTATGAAAATAAAATTGTTCGCTTGCACAGACAGGACGGAGAGAGCAAAGGCTTGGGATAAGTTATTATTAAGTACATTGTCATAAAATTTTTACTCAGAAATAATAAAATAGATTGAAATCCTCAAACAAATCCTTTCCACAATCGATTATTGACTTTGCTGAAACAAAAAAATAAATTGTTGTCTTTCTTTGTTTTGTATTTCTCATTTGACTCAAGAGGAAATAATGGAGGCATTTCGTGGCGGCTTCTGCGATGCAGAAACACTGGACCTGGTGTAAGACCTGGAGAACCATGGAGGTGTGGACAGAGCATCATAATGACCAAGCCAAATATTTGTGTAGTTCATATTCTGAGAGCATAATGAAGTCCTTTTACAGAAGGCATCACTGGAATCTGGACACTGATTTTATGCCAGGGAGAGCAGGTTTCACTGGGCTCTGCTGTTTCAACTACCCTGTTCCCCAGCGGCCCAGAGCAAATTGAATATAGAACCTTAACTTCAGAATAAGAATGAATTCTGGCTCTGTTTGACATATGATGAGTGCATTCGAAAAACTGTCAAATAAATGTGTATTTTGTCAGCAGATGAAGTGAGAATTATACAATAGACTCCACAGAAGGTTACCTAAACTAAACCAGGGTCTTTTTTCACTGAACACAGTCATAGTGTGTCCTGTTAATAGAGGGAGGAGCAGTTTCAGGAGTTCAATTTTAAAGTTTTAATTTCAAAGTAAATCATTTGAATGTGTTTATACAGTATGCTGGAGTTCAAACGTGTGTCAAACAACCTTGTGGGATGTCGGAGCCAATAACTTGTTAATATATTGTGAATTTCTGCAAGTGGGAACACGGCACACAAAAGAAACACAGGTTTTCTGATTTTAAAGAAGCCTTAAAGAATTCACTAGCACACCGTTTTTACATCAGACTACACAATTTAATTCAGCTTTCACCAATTAAAGCATAAGACTTTCATGCAAACTCTGGATAGTGATAGTTTAAGGCAGGTGTTTTGCCCTGTATTTAGCTAAATAAAATTGGTTTAGAGTCACATATTTTGCATGGCTTTCTGGAAAGGAGAACGTCTGACATCAGCAATAGGAAATGTGTGTCCTTTTCTAAGAATCATAATTTTTTTGTTTATATTTTAAGTTTTAAAATGCAGAAAAACTAAACTTTTGTCATTAGGGGTTGGATTTTTCTAGGTTGCTGATATTTGTGAAAAATTATGTAAAGAAAAAAGACCAACATTTTTAAACAAATGACAAGAAGCATGGCTCTAAACAAATATTATTGGTACTTTTAGTATTACTATATTGTGAAAATTTAATGCGATTTTCTTTTTATGTTATTTTATTTTTTTTTTACTATTTTTTTCATAAAAAATTACCAAAACCTCTGTTTACTGTAATAGCTACACTACTACCTAGTTCTTCATCATTTCTAGTGGAAGTTATTAAGAAGGTGAAGGTCCAAAGATCCACTTGAGGCTCAGGAACCACAGGTTGCAGACACATAGTTTAGGTCAAGTCAAGTCAAGTTTATTTGTATACCACATTTCAGCAACAAGGTAGTTATAAGAACATACCAGTTGTTGCAGTAATGCACCAATTTGTTGCTTGCCAACAGCCAATAAAACTTTGTGCAGTAGAAGAAGTTCACATGACACTATCTGGGCTTTTCAGTACTTTCTTTAACATGACATGAATACATTTGTTAATATTTCAGGTTTTTGTTTTGTTCTTTTTCAAGATAAACATTTGTGAGACTTTGGCAAAAATACGTCAAGATAAAAAAAAAACTGGCCTAATTCATTTTATACCCCTCTCTTTCTTTTCATTGGCTGTTGGCAGCAAGTTTTACAGCTGAGTAAGTGATTCGTCCACACTGGTCGACTACATCCAGATTTGACTTTTAAAAATTCAAATAAGGATGGGTTTGGTATGTTCCTCTCACAAACTAACAGATTTTTGTTCCAATGCCAACTGGCCCCAACTAGTGCAGACTGGTTCAAACTTTGCCCAATGAAGAAAAAAAAAGCTTCTAGTATATTCTCACCTTTAGTAAGCCAGATCATTTTTCAGCTGAGATAAAACTGCCACACCACACTGTGTCTCCCCTTTTCTCCCATTTTAAATAAACCATAAAACTCACAGCACTGCTATGTGTTCCTTTTTTAAGGGAGTCAAAGGATGGACAGTCAGGGCAGGAAAACCTGGAAGTAGCTGACAGAAATTGAATGCACCACATCTCAAAGTGTCTGGTTCACTATTCTGTGCAAATGTAACGTTTCAGCTTTTCAATTTTTAAAACTACAAAATGTTATATTTAACTGGTTCAGTTTGCATACATGGAGCATTGTGTTAAATAAACAATCAAAATGGTGTTTGCTTACTTGAAAAATGTGGCTGATTACATTTAGTTTTGTCAAAATTGATGTAAAAGTTTATGTATGTATGCAGTCGTTTGTCAGATTTTCTGCTTCTGTTAACAAGCAGATGCAGGTTGACAAAGATCAAAGTTAAATGTTACTCAATAAGTTTACATTATCCTGCATTGAGCAGCCCTCCCTTTTATGAAGACTCCCTCACCTCCACATAAAGCTGGCAGCATATCACCTACAACGCTGCTCAACTTAGATCCTTGCAACATATTCTGCCAAAAAGTAGGAAGATTGCAACACTGCAGAATTCAAACTAAGAAAAACAACAATGTTCGGGAACATATTTCACACTTCAGCAATTGCTGTTGTGCACAGTGCTGACAGTCCAGGCCAGTCCAGTCTCCAAGCCTACCCCACAAGAGCTTTCCTCCCCCCTACAGGTTATTCTGGTGTTATTATGAGAGGTCAACGTGCTCATTATGGTTGTGGCGAAGATTTTCGGGGTGGCTATCTTCTTCATCATGCCAACAGTGGGAATGTTTTGTTGAAGAAATGCCAGCAAAAGGAAGAAAGATAAACATAATGAGGGAGAAAGAAGCTGTGAGTGACTTTTGTAGACAAAAGTTAGTGTGAGGAATATAATGAAAGATTAAACAGTAAAGAAAAGAGAAGTAGATGTAGGATAAGTCGATGCAGCTTGGTGTGACTGTGATTATTTGTGTGTCTGACCATTTTCCACACCGCAGTGTGTCATCAAACCATCCACAGGAAGGAGACAAAACCAGGAACACAAGCAAACGGACTGAACCACCTGTAAAGGGAAAAATACAAACCACTGAGACACTCCACACACACGTCTGCGTGCTTTCCAAACTGTCAGTTTCACACTCATTCCTTGTATGAACAGTCTTCTTGTGCTCCATGAAGCTGAGAGAGACAGCACTGTCTGGGTTCGTGCCGCCACCTTGGTAACCTCTGCAAATGCCCACCATGGAAATCCATGTACACAGAGGGGGCTGTATTTATACGATGTTTATTTGTTGGGTGGCATTACACTATTTTGATATGCAACTGGACTTAAAATAAGTTGGTTAAAGATAATAATATGAACAAAAATAATATGACTTATTACATATGTAATTTTGTGTACTTTCTATACCCAAGTAAAAAAAACAGTATTTAAAAGAACGTGTCTTTCATATTTACAAAGCCTTGTAAAAGTTTTCAATTCATTTACAGACTTATTTACTGGGAGTCTTGCAATTTATTTATTTATGTATGAAAAGGAAAATATTATTGCAAAAAAAGATCTGGAGATTGGTGTGCATTTCATGCAAAGTGACCGTGTCCCTGACCTTGAACACAAACACCGTTCTTCAGCAGGTGAGGGAAGCATTCTCAGAGTTGGACAAATACGTGGCACACCTATATTTTTATTCATAGATAATAGTTAAAAGCATTCATCATTTTTCATTCATTTTACAACTGTTATACGTGTAAGAGTACGGATTTATCTATCACCTGAAATCCTAATACACAAAAATCATTCTTTCAGCGTCCTTTGCAAAGCCTAAACTAGAGATGTGCATTAATGCATATTTTGGTATTGATCTGATACCAAGTAACATGCAGCAATACCAATACTAACACTGATATTTGTTACTTAAGTTTGATATATCATCAAACTTCTGACCTTCAGTAAGTTTGAGCTTACTAGTTTTTTTTTTGTGTTTTTTTCTGTAAATTATTTTGTTCAAATGTAGGACAGAATTTGGACAAAGTTTATAGGTGTCTACAGAATATTTTAATTGTGTGATTTCTTTTTTTAAAATAAATAAACCAAATGCAAAAACTCATAATTTGATAGCAAATCACAACTAAATTTTTGCAGTATAGTTGAGAAACTACAATACAAAAATAAAACAAAATTTCAAGAGGAAACACTTAAACTAAAGTATCAATCCGATACTGATACCGATTTGGTATCAGTATTTTGGATCAATCCGCCCACCTCAAATCCATGCACACTTTCTACAACATATAACTGTAAATAGGCATCACTCATACACAGACAGATCTGATACTTCCTCTCAGATCAGGCCTCAGGATGGACCTGACTACTTCCCATCGAGGAGACATCCGCTCAACATCTGAACTGGGCACGGTACTTATTTAAAACAGCACCAGCATTTAGATAAATATAAACCATGAGAAACTTGTGAACACCCGACCAAGCCCAGCGTTTAGTTTTCTTTGCTTCAAATCCGCAAAACACTTTATTGGATGTTTATCTGTATGTACAGCACATAGTCGACTGTAAACAGTGGTATCCAAACAGGCTGTGTTGCTGTTACTCTTGTCATTCATCAAAGAAGAGGCTTGTGTCCTCACCAGGCCCAGGCTGCAATTTGGGCTCAAGGCGTGGCCCGGCACCCATTGGGTTGTGTCCGCCCTGCGTACCAGTAATGACCCCTTCCCTATGGGGAGCGTTTGATCTGGGCTGCCTGTGAGCTTCGATGAGGACCTATTTCGGGAGCGTGGGGGGGATAAAGGGAGCTTTCATACTTGGTGCCAATGACCATAATTAAGCTGCTTTAAGGGGTGGCAGTGAGCGCACTAGCAAGCACAGAGTTTGTAATTTTGAAGATGGAGGCAAAGTGGCTCATTGGAAGAGCATGGGAGGGTCAGGTGGCACCCAGTACTGAAGCACAAAGCCCAGTGTGTGTGTGTGCGTGGGTGTGAAGGCCTGTAAACTAAATGTTAATGACTTGTGTCCATTATCACCCACCCTTGTGGCTGGTTGGCCAGCAGCCCTGAGGTCGAAACGAGTGAAGATCACCAACACTGAGTCAGCCTGACAGCCTCACCTTCACTGTGTCACTGAAGACAACCTTTCAGTTCAAAATACCTGCAGCCAGTCAGCTCAAATAGTAAGCAGGACGTGCGTACGCGTCACCTCTTTTGCTATTTATCCACTAATTTTGGAGAATACACCCTTCATCTGGGTCTTTGCTGTAATAACAGACTCGGAGCGCTAACATTTAGACAGAGTTAAACTTTAATTCCTCCCTATCTAGGCGTCATTCCAATTTAATCTCTTTGATCAAATTACCGTCTACGTAGATCTTGACTTGGGCTTATTTGTGATTTGGTGGAGCCCAATCAAATATGTGTTTCTTAAAAATGCTTCCCATTTGATGAAGTTTCACAAAAAGGTAAACTCATTGTGTTATTGATATATTGAATCATTTTAAATATTTAGTTATATTCAATACTTACATAATATCTTTCCTCCAATTAGAAAATAGCCTATGTAAGTAGCTGTGAATAGGTTATTCTCTCTATTTTAATATTTTTGTGAATCTATTTCCTAATTGACATTTTTAATATCTCCTTTAGAAGTTATTGTTTGCATTTATTCTGTCATTTAAGCATAACTAACCCAAAGTCGTTCAACTTTTCCGTATGCTGAATGAAAACTATCCTGAAGATTTGATGAAAAAAAGATACAGCTCCACTTTGGGGAGATTAATAAGATGTGGAGGGGAGTCAGTGCACATCATGTGTCAGTCCCTTGAGTTTATCTCCTCCTGAATCAGAAACTGCATCAGAAATCTCGTAGCTGGGGAAAGGATAACGATGAAGGTAAATTTTGCCTATCATTTGGAAATCAAGATCCTGGAGTCTTAAAAGGAAAAGTGGAGAGACACAGCATCTGACTTTCTGGGAAGTCCAGAGGGAAACTTCCACAGTCAGTGATGATTTGGAAAGCCACATTATTCACTGATGGTGTCTCTGTGTTTGAGTGGCCAGCAAAACTGACCTAAAGCGTTCAAGCAGTTCCTGTGGAGAGTCTAATACTGTCCACTGTTCAGAGAAAAATGAGTACATGAAAAATTTTCAGTAGATCAATTTTTCTATATTCAGCAAAAATTTGCAGAAATATATGCTTGAAAAATATAGTTTATTGAAGGAGTATTTGCCACTGGGTGTGCATGCGCACATTCAAATTAATATTTTAAAGGGGAAAAAAGCTATCCACATCAACCTGCCCCTTAAATATAGCATTATGCTAAACATAGCATTGCATATGGCACGAGCCACATGCAATGACCCATTGTTCTGGAGCATAATTCAACATATTCTCTCTGCACTTTTTGGGACTCCACCAATTATTGCAAGTCTGAGGAAGCAAACGAGCCCCAGACACTGGCAATACCACCGCCATCTTTGACTTTCACATGAATCTTGTTTGATGTTAATGATAAACTTAATCTAAAAAGGGACAATGTACAACTCAAACATAAATGTCATGATCTATACCAGATTATAGCATTAACTAATTTGCATCTGCTGTCCCTTTACTATTTACAAAAAAGTATATTTTAAAAAATATATTTAGAGTTTTAGTTGTGGTTTTTAAGCGATTAACACACACATGGTCCAAAAAGTGTGTCTTTGGCTCATCAGTCCGCAAAATATTTCCCCCCCAAATATTGGGAAATATCAAGGCAATGTTTTAAAAGCACATTGTCATGCTATAGTGTGGTGGATCAAATGCAGATACGGGATGTGATGGTGGATGCAGTAAGGATGTTTGAGAAGTGAAACCAAAACTTCCAATTAAAAGTCCAGAGTCCAAAGACCAAAAAAAGGCGACAGGGAGGGAAATAAAATAAGAAAACATGGGCATAAAAAGTAGACCAACAGACAGCAAAGTCAAGCAGAAGCAAGTTAATGGACCAGATCATTAACTTTTAAAAAAAGAGGTGATCATGAACGTAGGTAAAATAAAACAGATACCAAGAAACAGAAGACTAAAGAGTACAACTCTAAAACCAAGAAGCTCAAATACAGAACAGTGTAAACCAAACATCTAACAGACAAGTGCTTATGTTTATTTGTAGTCAACAATAAATATAATCTTGGTAATTCCAATGAATGCCATTTTTGTCTGGTCTCTTTCTTATTGTTGAGTCACACACATTCATCATAAGCAGGGCTTCGGGCCTTTAGATGCTCATTGTTTTTTTTGTGACCTCCCAGATGAGTGGCTGACGTCCTCTTTTGGTTGGCTGGCCACTTCCAGGGAGCTTCATCACCACCTCTTGCTTTCTCCATTTGTGGATAATGGTTCTCAATGTGGTTCTCTGGAATCCCAATTCTCTAGAAATGGACTTTCCAGAGCAATGCATGTCAGTGTGTTTGATTCTCGTCTAATTTTTTCTTAATTTGGATTGAGGCATGTTGATACACATATATATTTTTTTGAATGATTTATTGACTCACCAAATCTGGCTGTAATTAGGTGTGGCCATAAAAACTAAACAAAAAACGTTAACGACTTAATATTAGTACCAGGAGATTCATGTTTAGCATTCAATAAAAACATAAATAAATAAAGCCATCTCTAAGGGGAGAAAATAGGTCTTCACAGCCCTGTGTTCTTCTAAGTAGAACAGATCGGCAAATAGTTTTATTTTCAGACTGAAATTCATAAAAAATAACTCAATATCTCAAACACCAGCTGACCACCAGCGGCATCACAGTTTGACAGCCTCAGGTGCAGCTTTGGATAGACCCTCTTTGTGCGCCCTGCAAGCACATCCTCACTCGGTGCCTATCCAGCCCAACTTTGTCACCGTGGTTCATTCATATGGTTAACCAGAGTCTCTGGGACAGAATCCCGTGTGGCCACCCCCTGGAGAAAGAGGCGTGTAGTTGCTTTCTCCAACCGCTGGGCTTGTAACTTGACACCTGGCGGCGCGGTTCGTTTGCCATCGTTTGTACCCTCAGAAAAATCTATTTAAAAAGGAAAGCGATGAGTCCAGCGCTTCTGACTCCGTAACCCCGCTGAGAAGAACCCACGCAGCTTCCCTCACCGGCCGCAGCAGCGTCCCTCAATCTGGATCGGCATAAATGAATGAGCCACAAAGGAATATCGCCAGACGATCGCAACCTGGAAACTCTCTCTTGTCAAACAAGACAACCAGGAGGATTCTATGTCGAGCTTGACAGGCAGCTCAGCGTGACGTTTTATGTCTGGAACTTCATCTCAAGATTGTCAAATGCGTGAAACGGCGGCCGGTGTTTTCTGCCCCCCTCGCAAAGGAGTCACGCTGTGATTAACGGATCAGGTTTTTGACTGGCAGGACAAATGAATACAAATGAATTTAGGCACCCGAAGGAGAGATTGCAGAACCTCTCATCTAGATACAAAGTAAGTAAGATTTTTTGTTTGTTTGTTTGTTTGTTTTATGTTTGATGTTTTTTTTGTGGGATCCGTTCAGACACTCTTACCTGTGATACCGGCTTCCTTGGTCCAGGACTGATGTCCGCATGGGGTCAAAGGAGGTTCTGAATATTGATCATGGCACATATCGATGTGAAGCATTTAGTGTTGCAGCAGGAATCAGTTAACCTACGTCATTATTAAAATAAAACATGGAAGCTACGCAATACATGTAGGCTATAATCCTTGCAATTCACGTTTATGTTTATTTTATTTGTATTTTTTTTTTATTTTTTTGAATGTTGGAAAACCTAAACGGTTCAATCTTCTATGCGAGATTATCTAACCTGACTCATCTGACAACACAAGGGAAAATAAGGGGCAATTATTAGGACCTATAAAATGCAATGAGAGGCTCATCAGCATCCTCTGCGCCGTCGGATATTTTCCACTGTCCCGGTGTTCCAAGCGGCCACTTTTACGCATTGCCAACAACGCATTAGTGCTTTAAAGAAAATGCCATTAAAACTAACCTTATTGCTCGTTTAATCTGAAATTAGTGTTGAAATTGTGGTGGGGAATAGGCTGCAGATGTCCACAGATGAATGAAAGTTTCATTCATTCATTCATTCATTCATTCATTCATTCATTCAATGTTTAGGACATGCATGGTTCTCTCCTCACGCTATTTGCTCGAAGTTATTATTATCTTTTTATTATCTCCAGGGATGTAACCACTTTTATGTTCTTTAATTAAACAAAGAGATTATCACAGCTGAATCATCAGAACAAGTTGTTGAGCTTCATCCATAAACGCTTTGCCCTTCCTTACTGCTGATGTAATTGCGCAATAAAAGCAACCTACCTGAGTTGTTTTTCAGTAGGCGTCCACATGGTGTCGCCCTTTATATCTAATAGCTTTTGGACAGGTAATTGTTTTTTTCTTGGGGGTTGGGGGGTAACTCAGTTTTAACCCTTAGGATTAGCTGCAAAATCAAATTCAGATCTAATTTCCAATGAATTTGCTAGCCTTTAGGTATTTATCATTTGCAGGACTGAATTAGGTCATTACTGAAATTAGTCACCAAGTGAACACAAAGAGACCTGGTGATGGAGGTGTGAGTGGCCTCCACATTAGTGTCATTAGGGTCTTCTCATCTATAGGAATTTTCCACTGTGTGCAAGTACTTGTGTGTGTGGGGGGGGTGCGGAAGGATCTCCTTTGGGAAACCTTTGCATGGAATCAGTCAGTAGTCTAAACACATGAACAGAAATGGAAACTATACACTGGGCTTTCTGTGTCTAACCTGTACACTCCCCTCTCCTCCCACTCCATCCGACTGCACCTCCCTTCTGCAACAAACCAACCTCAACTGATGTCTGCAGAAAAACAGTGCAGGTTTCAAGACAGTTACAGTAAAACCATTGCAGACTTAGTGCCTACAAGGAATGCAAGCTTTGTTAATCACTGTTAAAATTCCATATACTACTTGGATACTATAAAAAACACTAAAGGAATATGTGTGTAATAATCCACTTTCATCAAATAGGTCTGCTTTCAAAAGAGAGGTTTAGAATAACATAAAAATCATTGTCTGTTTCATTGGATAACATCATAGGAGCCATTGCTCATCCGTCTTGCATTTTGTCTACTCAGCTTATGGTAGAATTTCCAATGCGAGTCATGTCATTGCTCATGGTTGCAGCAATAAAACCACACTAGTCTGAATGTACTGATGTTAGCCTTTCTGATTTATGACTCATTTCAAACAAAAAAACTTCAATTGCTGTGCAAAAGCCTACCTGTCATGGGCACTTCTAAAGCACTCTAATAGAAACCTAAACAAGAAACTAAGAATTTTGAATAAGCAGAAGCCAAGGAAAACAACGCTGCTTCCTGGGTAAACTTGTTCTAGTTTCCACAGATGCAAACGGCCCGAGGAATAAAGCAAAAGTTGTTTTTACTGCAACAACAACCAGTGCATTCATGACTCGATTTCAGAGGATGGGTCTCTCAGTTGACAAGACAAAATCAGACTGTAATTATCTTGGAGGCATGGAGATAACACACACACCTAAACACGCGCGCAAGCACGCGCACACACACACATCCTGTGAAAACCACAGCCAGCTGTGTGTGGGGATGGCTGTGATGAAGCTTTATTAGCATCTAGGGGCTGAAAGAGCAGACGACGCAGACACCACAAATGTACATGTTGCACACATACTCTGATTATAATTATCCAGGTCTGAACGGGATTCTGATGCTCGTCTGTGTTTAGACTAATTGTTGACTCCTTTAAACACGGAGACAACTCTTTGTCAGAGGTGGTGCAGGTAGATACGTTTTAAGACAGCTGCTTTCATTAATTTCTTTCCCACATTGCTGTATTTGGAACCCTGTTTGTCTGCTTCTCTGTGGCCCTCTAGGCACAGCTGCTATACACATTTCCTCCTCTAATGTGTGTGTGACCATGTGTGTCTGGATGACCTCCAGCAGTAAACAGTGGCTCCCCTGACTGTCACTAGAGCCTGGTCCCCTTGTTGAGCTCTCAATACTAACATGGGCCAGTCTTTAGGTTCTGCTGCACACCTGGCGCTGTAGAGACTGCTGAGAGAGATATTTTTGTTTAGCGCCATGTGTGAATGCATATTGGTTTGAGAAAATAAGAGTTATTGGATAAGTGTATGGTTGTATTTTGGCCTCCAAAATCCACAACCTGCAGCCCTGTGTGTGTTTGTGTTTGGGGGGGGAGGGTTCAAAGAGGTGCTCTAAGTGCTTTTGCAGAATCCTGCTTCCTGTTGTTACTCCCATGGAAACTCAGTTGCTTACAGTTGTTTTTCTTAAAGATTGTGTTTTGGTTTGATGTTAACGTTAATCTCAGGATAATTTATGAATTTGTGCTGTAAAGCGGGTTTCCGAATAACACAGTTCCTTGAACTGAAAGTAATTATACAGAGATGTGTTCTTTGTAAATATTCTATTGATTGTCAAATCCACTATTCCTATAAACTGAAAAATAGAGACTTTCACACTGCTACAGAATACGCCTTTATACAACTATTGTTCAAATAACACAGGAATGAACCAATGATAATCTTACTTAATCTCACCTGATTTAGCAGAAGTCGATAATCCCAACATGTATATGTAAAATTCTGATAAAGGGAACATGAAAAGTGACACACACACCTAAAAGATATGACACAATTTCACGGTCCACAAAATGGCCTTCATTCCCTCAAAAGCTTTTTTTTAATGCACCACATTTTTGTGTGACGGCCGCTTTGAAGATCCTGGTCTAAATATTAGCTACTAACTTTGAATGAAATTGAATAAGTACAGAAGTGCAAAGCAAGGTTAGTCATTTCAGAGGCTTTCAGATATGTGTGTGTGGAAGATGTTGACTGAAGTCTTCAAGTGACTCTTAAAGATAACAAGTCTGAGAACGATTAAAATATAGCAGGGCTCCCTTGCATCCAAAACTTACTGAAAGCTGAATTAAGAAGTTTATTTGCACTTCCAACAATAAGTCTAAATGACCATTGCTGACTCAGTGCTTGATGATGTAATTCTAATTATAGTTAGGCTGTGCTCTAAGTATATCACTTAGGAAACTCCACTGGTTTATGAGCCTAGGACTGGAACACATTTAAGATCGGATTGATGTCATTTTTAATTCCATTGATGTGTTCTAATTGTGGGAATTGTTCTCTGTTGTGGTTGATAGCAATAACAATACAAGCCAGTTTTGTTTCTAATAGCATTGTAAATAAAGTTTAGTATTCTCAATTATATGCATTCAACCACTGGGTTGAATGCATATAATATGCTAGGAAGGAATATGTTCACAGAGACTTCATGTCAGTCTTTTGAATAGATAAGCTGTCAGAGATGCTGATAGACAGTTTATACCTGCAGCTTTTACTCTGCTTGATGTATTTAATAATGTGGACTTGTGGGCCGTTTGGGACTCCCCTGGTCAAAATTTCAATTCTGGAAACATTCTGGTTGCATTTCCAACTGGGAACTTCAATAATCCTATTAGTTTTATTATGAATTCACAATTTGAATGCCAACTAAAGCTGCACAATTAAATCAAATGACAATCAACATTGCAATGTGAGGGAAACTGATTGATAATTTTTGTGAATATTACAATTAGATGTTTTCTTAATATCAAAAAGTGATAATGTCAATAATATGCTTAACAGGTTGCATGTACCAAACCTTTCCTTGGTGCCCACGCCTCATATAAATATCAGTGACAAAGATGCTACAGCTCAGAGAAAGTTGTTGAAACATTGTGATGAAAAGGAATATGCAAGATTATTAAGAAATTCACAATATTTTAACTGGATTGGAATTGCATGTCTCCGCATTATCAAACCTAAGACAACCTTTAAGGAAGGATTTTAAAACTACATGTTTTTAATCAAATGAAAATGAAAGAAAGTCTCTGACTGCATATACTGTAACTGTTTCCTTCTTCTAACACTATTCTTCCTTTTTTTTTACCAGGAGAGCCCTATTGCTCTGTACAGTTTTATATTGTACTTGTTACCTGGGACTTACACAAGTACACTCTGAAGGTAAGACTATTATTCATCTCCATTCATTCCTGTTCTTTGTATATTCAAAACAGTTAAGGCAAAAGAAAATATATGTAAGGTTGAGGTGACTTTGCAGTTGTCCTTTGCCTGTTCAGTAAAGCTGTGGAGAGTTCAAAGCCGTAGCAAGATTTCTTTGTGAATTTGAGGCAGCTGTTGCGATGATACCTGTAGTTCAAAATCAATAAAGGAAGCAAATTTAAAGAAGAAATGGTATTAGGACATTTTAACCACAAAAAGACCTTGTGGTTCACTTCACATTTATGAGCTACATAACTCCAGCAGTCAAGAGGGCAAGAGGGCAAGAGGTGAGGTAACGACGCCCTGGACAGGTCACTACTCCATTGTTTTAAAACAACCATTCACACTCACACCTACACCTAAGGGAAATTTAAAGTGGTTCATTGACCAAACATGCATCATTTAAGACATTTGGGGGAAGCCAGAGTACCTGTAAAGAACCCATACAGGCACTGTGAGAACATGCAAAGTTTTTTGAGAATTGAACTTATGATTTTCTTGCCAGGAACCAATACTGTTAATAACAGGTCCAGTTACGTTTTCACCATTTTGGTGGTTTTTCTTGCTGAAGAAGTTCCAGATTTACTCCAGTAAGTCATCACCATATAGAAAAACAATATTACGTAAGACTTAGCCTCTTTGTTAATTCTTAATTCATAGGTTTTGAAGTAAAACATGTCTTTAAAAGGTTTTTCAAATGATTTTAGTAAACTTTTTTTTTTCAATTGAGGAAAAATTATGCCTTTTGCTTTATATGTTATTCCCAAGATGTTTTTAATTCACACTGTGCAACCAGATTGTTGTTTCTACAGATATATTCTGACTGCGAAAGGTTACAACCTTTAGGAAAAGCCTCTTTTCTTAACTTTTCAGCTTTAGTAGCTGAAAGAAAAATATGAGAATATGAAGAATGAGAATAATCATAACTCCTCACACTGCAGTGCTCAGGGGCAGCTGAGGGGAGATCTCTTGAGTGAGAATAGATGACTTCATCCTCTACAGCGGATAAAATTACAAAGACCCTTGGTTTTTGTATTTGTGCTACATTAGTGAGTTGGCACAGAGCAATGCTATGAGCTCTTGCCATGTGCTTGACACACTGATGTTCAAACATGTATGTTACGCTATGAAACCACTGGGTTAATGTACACTATGCCCCTATAATAGTATAATTTGTTAAATAAGGACTTTGGAAACGTCAGTATGTACATTACATGTAATGCATGTCCTGCTTCACTGCCTCGTCCTGCTGTTCCTTGCTGCCAGAGACCACACAAAGAGGAAAATTTACTGAGGATGACTACACAATACACTCAGTGTATTCCGTAGTTCTATTTTACGAAGACCTTATGTTTTGAGGCAAGAAAAGCTTTAGAAAACCAGACTGTGAAGACATCTTAAACCTTTATTTGGAAAGATTTTCTTTGACTCATAAATTCAAAAACTCTTTTTGCACCGAAGCAGCTGTTCCCTATCTTAGGTATATTCTCTCCACAAAATAAATGCACACTGCATTATAACTTTCAGCAGTTGTCGTCTACTGTACAACTCAAAAGTCTGACCGTAATAATTTTTTCCAAATGTTTTTATTCCAGACAAAGATTTTATGACCAATGCTTTTCCGGAACATTGCGCATTAAGGCAACTCATCCCTCTTCTCAGTGCATGGTCGAAGGTCTTGCACTAAATGTAGCGAAAGAAGCCGACCGAAATGATCCAAAATGCCAACATGCAGTGACTGGCTGCTCCCAGAAAGACACAGGAAGATGCAATTTTATATTTTGTAGATTTGTTCTAAAGAAGTATGCTAAACAGGCAACCACAAGAGCGAGTTACCCTGAGGACAATAGAGATAGTGCGGAGCCTGTGGGTCACAGGTCATTGGGAAGATGAAAGCTGGGACTACTTTGAGACTGAATGCTGACAGAGTTAAAGCTGTATAAAAAGCTGCATACTGTATTCTGGCTCCAGGGAGGGAGATTGTATGCTCATTTCTAAATATCTGAAGAAAACACAGTGTCAATCAATAACCTTGAGTTATTTTGGTGAAAGCAAGTCAAATAATCCAAAAATCTAACTGGGATAATTTAATGTGTGAAAAGAATATATCAGGCTTTCCAAAGCTAATCATATTGATATTGAACTTTAAATGTAACATATTTGATTATGCAAGTAAGCTACTGTGTGCAAAATACACAGAGTATTTATAGATATTATACTTTAATTAATAAAGATTGATCATTCAGAGGTTTTGTGGCAAAAGGTCTATTTTTTTAAAGCTTTGAACTGATAGTATTGACTCCAATCTATTCTTATTTCTCTTACAAAACTGTAAATAACACCGGCACATTTATAACAAATTTCCTAGAACACCTCTGAGTTACAGAGCTGTCTCTTTGCTTCACTGAAAAACTACAAATTTGGGAAATTATTGTGTAATTCTCCAGGTTATGGAATAGATGTATATGTTGAAATAAAACCAAGATAAATGTTTTTTTTTGTACTTTTTTGCAAGACATGTTAAAGCTCGCTTATTGGAAATTAATTTTATACACTTGTTTGTTTCAATCTGCTGCCAATTTCACGGTGCACCTTAATATTTAGTAGTTCTCTTTGACTTGTGACAAAATGTGCTGACTATTAAAACTATAAAAGAAAGATTTAAGCCCCTTTAGGATGCAGTTGGGTTCCAAGACATGCATACAAAGTTCAGAAAGATGTTGCTTTAGTCTCAACATCTACATTTACAGAATTTTTTATTTATTTATTTTTAGCTTCAAAGCAGCTGAATTTCAAATAACCTGATTTCAATCACATAAGGCGTAATTCAAGACGTGTAAGCTGTGGGCAACGTAGTTTGAAATTAGAACCAACACTTACAGACGTTGCATCACATTTTATTTCAGGCTGCTCTTTTGACAATTTGCAGACCATTAAAACAGAAAACATGTTACTGTTGTGGCCAGTTTAATGCTGTTTAAGACATCACAAGTGGCTTATGGGCTAAGACTGAGAAAAAAACAACTTTGTTTTGAGGAACATTTCTGAAACTGCTCATTCAGTGACCAAGACAATAGGTAAAATAATCAAAATAGTCTTACTTCCCTGCAGTGTTAAGCTGAAAGTGTCTTACAAAGTAGCTCAATGCTTTATATGGTTTACATTCTTATGCTTTGTTTTGGTAATAAGATGCATCAGTAAAGTTTTTTCATATTCTATTAGGTTGATTATATATAGCACACTCTGCAAGTATTGACATCGAATAAAATAGAAGATGTGGAAGGAAAAGCTTTTGTTCAAGTTTTAGGTGTTTTTAATACTCTTTGAAGTGAATAGGAGTTCTTTCTGCAGATGTAGAAATGTAAATAATGTAAATATCCTTGCAAAGTTAATAGCAAGATACAGGGTAGGAGAAGTCTTTTATTAGGCTATAAAATTGTTGTAAACCTGATTGCTCTTCTGCAGTCTTCATGTTATGGTGCTATTCCATACCACAGTGTCCATTGTATCCTAATAAAATTGCAATGTAATACAACCTATTTAAATGATCTAAAAATGTTTACACAGAACGCTAATGTAGTCTTCGTTCTAAACATTAAAACTCAGCATGCTGTTCAGATAAGAAATGGAGCATATAGCAACAGGCATGCATGACTAACACTGCATTCTCTTTTTTTCCCAGATGTTGATATCCTCCAAAAGTTGGGGCTTAAGGGACAGAAGCCGTCACGTTCTGTGCCAGAAGGGGTCATTCCATTCAGAGCAGGGATCATCCTCAACCAGAGGGCGCATATTGAGGCTCCATTGCACTCAGTCCTTCCAGCGGCCATCTGGCCCAAGTTGGCACTGGTCCTGAGTGTTCGCTCACATCGTGTAAACAGTGCTTTCCTCTTCACTCTGCTTTCAAGCAAAAAGAAGCTCCTTCTTGGTTTGCAGCTTGTACCAGGTAGTCTAGTCCTACACACAGGACTGAACACCTCAGTGACACTGCCCTATGAGCCCCATGATGGCCAGTGGCACCAGCTGGCACTGGAAATTAATGGAAAGACAGTGACTCTATATGCCTCCTGCGGAGAGCAGAGTGTCCAGGCAGACTTTGGGTGGGACAGTGAGGAGGGACTGGCTCCAGAACTCCAAGGCTCCTTCTTGCTGGGGAAGTCAAGCCAGCACCAAGCATCAGGATACTTTGAAGGAGCAATTTGCCAGTTTGATCTGGTCCCTTCTGCACAGGCAGCTCACAACTACTGCAAATACATTAAGAAACAATGCAGGGAAGCTGACACTTACAGGCCTAACCTTTCTCCTTTACTACCTATTCTACCAAGAGTAACAAACATTTCAGCTACTCTTACTACCCCTAAGCGTGGTGATTCAGACACCGCAAGGAAGACCACAAAGTTGAGCCTTGCCAGGAATGTCGCCGCTGCTGCCTCAGCTGTTAGGTATGTGACCTCCACCCATAAAAAAAAGCTAAATCAGACAACCATACCCACTCCCCTGCTAGTAACTGTGATGCCAACCACATCCCAATTGGGTTTCGTCGTCCCTTCTTCCCTAACCAAGACTGAAACTGTAACAGCACCACTCAGGACACCAGCGCCGCATGCAAAATCTCCAACCCCAAACTTGAAAGCGTCAGATCACAAAACTGCTAAGCCCACACCACCACCAAAGCCTACTCATCAAAGCAACTCAAAAGAGACTATAACAACAGACAAGAAGAAATGTACCACTCCAACCACCAAATCCCCCAAAATCAAAATTGACACTGTTTTACAAGACCAAGCTAGAGTCCTAAACCAACCTCAGCCCACAACACCCAAGAAAATACTCCCCAAGTCTAAGGTTTCTCCATCCAAAGTTTCTTTGCCCAATTCCCAACCAGATTATGTCAAAATTACCCCCTCTAAACCAACACTATCCAAAGAAAAATCATCAGTCCCGAAAACTATAACTGCTAAGCCCCCAAAGCCAATTTCTAAACAAACTACCAAGCCAACAAAGAAACCCAAAACTACCAAGGCTTCAGTCACTCCTCGACCTACCAAGCCTACAGACATAGTAACACCACCTGCTACTGATGATTTCCAGAGCTGGGAGGTGCCACCAACACAGTTCTCAATGCTGACAGGACCAAAGGGAGAGAAAGGAGACCCTGGCCCACCGGTAAGTAATTTGAAGTAGTACCACAAAAAGGTTAATTAAACTGAGAATTGAAATTTGAATTATGTTCTCTGTTGCTGGTTCTGGGTGGCCTTTTCTAGAAAAAGAAAAGAAAATTAATGTCGCACTAGAGTCAAGCCAGTCGGTTCTGAATTTTGTCAAAACTTATGTCAAAACTTTTTACAGATGCCAGTTAAGTCAAACACAAACACTTTAAATAAAAAGCCTTCTAAATACATTTTCCGTTGTCTTGAACAGTTTAGGATTTCCTAATTTACTTCCTTACATTCTCCATTTGTTCATTGAACCATCCAGGATGGTTGTGACGTGCCGCGTTTCACGCTTTGCCATCTCTTGACCAGATTCCTCTGTTAGAGACTAGTCAAGGTCACACTGAGCCCCTTTCAGCTCGGGGTTGAAGGTCAAAGCAGTCGGCAAACACTGAGTTTCTCAATACACGCACAAGGTTAGGTCAGGTCTTCAGTGTGTCGCCTGAAGCTGAAACCCAGCTTAACCCTTTCAAGAGGTCAGTTCACACTCAGCCTCAGAATCTGTCTGCATTACAGGTGACCACTCAGCTTAAGTAATTTCTTACTTCCAGGTCTCTGCTTTTTGCAGATGCACTAAGACTACTTCATCACCATTAATGTGTGCATACTACTATTTATTTTTCTGTATTTTTTTTAGGTTTTATAAGTAATCTGTGGTTTTTGTATTGTTGATGCAATGTACTCCAAACTGGGCATAAGTTGTGGGATAGACAGATTAGAGGGAATTACCAGAGTATCTTATGCTAAGTAAATATTAAAAAAGAAAATTTACACTGTTTGCTACAACAAGTTACTATTGTTTGCTTAATTTAGCAAAGCAAAGGTAATTTCTTCTGACTAATGTGACAGGCTTTCCTACCGCTTTGAAAAGTCTTCTCGTAACCTGAGTTGTGCAGCTGAATCTATTTCATATAGTACCTAAATTGATAAATGCTGCAAGTGAAATTGTTAAGCTAATGTAGTGGCCATATGTTTAAATTTAATGTGGTTATGTGGCAATTAGATTTAATTTTTCAGTTGTCTGCCAGCTTTTAGGGACATTTAAACAGTTAGAGCTTAAATACTCTTGCAACCAACAGAACTTAATTTGACTAAATCTCACAGCATAAAGTGCTTTAAATAAACATTTAAGCCCATTTTGCTTTTGTACAATTTTTGATTTTATGGCTGTTTCATTTTATTGTGGAGAAGGAGAATATCAACCAAAAATCCAGATAATATGAATTATATTGAAGCTGATCTGAATTTACCTTTGTTAGTATTTGATTTCCAACAAAACATGTCCTAGGACTTCATAAAACCTTTGTTGGCAGTCAACAGCAGTTACACATTTCTTGTGGTCTCCAGGTTTGCTCAAAATCTCAAAAAGGATTTTGGCCCACTCATTTGTAAAGAAACTCTTTAAATCTTTTAGGTTTCTTGGCTGCCACTTGGCAACTCGAAATTTCAGGTCTCTCCTCAAATTTTCTATTACATTGAGGTCATGAGATTGGCTAGGCCCCTCCTAGTACTTAATGTGGTGTCTCTTTGGCAGGGTGTTTTGATTCGTTTTCTTTCTGGAATACCCTTCCACAACCCACTTTCTGTGTTCTGGCTGAGGATAGAAACGTATCCTCCAGGATTTTATGTTACATGGCTCCTTCGACTACAGGATGCATTAAAGTCACCCTTATTGAGAAAAAAAAAGAAAACCAGAGCATAATATTTCCATTTCCATACTTAACGGTTAAAATTATGTTCTTCATGCTCAGCATTTCTGTTCCTCCCAACAGAGTGAGTTGTGTTGATGCCAAAAAGCTTGATTTTGATTGCACATTTCTTATTTCCAAGCCTTCTCTGGCAGGGAAACATGAAGGACAGTCAGGATTTAAAACCAGTACTTTGAATGTTTTCTGGCAAATGTGAAACTGACTTACATATGAGGTTTGCAAGATCACAATCCATTTGTGGATCTCTTCAGATCTTGGATAAGTTTCTCCAAGGTAAATGGTTGTGGGCTGATCCCTCACTTTTTTCTTGATTATCTGCACCCCATAATGTAAGATCTTTCCAAATGTTCCAGACTAATTGATGGTCTTTTCCTATTTTTTCACTTCTTTGCTTTAGCTTTACTACCTCATCTTCAGTATTCTCTGCCAGTTCTTTAGTGCTGTCCCTGGTGATGGAGATGAAGGACTGAAAGAGACAAATTCTGTGGAAAGGTCTATTTTATGCACATACCACAAGTGCTATTAATGAATTAATTTGAAGCAGATCTTATCCAGCAATTTTATCTACCCCCACAGAGGACTGAAAACTAGGCACTGTCTCCTTTCACTGATTGATTGCTTATTGACTAATCTGCCCACCAGGGCACATCTGCATGTGTGCAATTAAACAAAAGTCACCCCACCGTCATCAGCTTAGCAAGTTTGTCGCTATATTTGTATTGGAGCAGTTGCACTGATTATGTGTTGTGACCGTACAATACAGTGTCAATTTTTTTAAAAATTGGATAAAATAGGAATCAGCAGATCACCAATCTTCTTATACCAGTGATTAGCTTGACAATTGAATTCGGTGCAACCCTGGTTATATTTTTAAGAGGTATAAAATCGGTTGAAGATGAAATTGATGTGAACATGAATTTACACTTCAGAGCATACAATTCTGAATGTAAAGTATTTCAGACGATCACAAAATGTTTTTCCTTTTTCCTATTTAAATGTTGAATGTCTGACACTAAGATGAGGAAACTTGTAATTTAAATTTATGTGACAAAGATAAATTGAGGATATCTTTTAAATGCAGAGCATCTATATGAAATATTAATCATGGGATCCACAGGCCTTATGTCGGCCAAAGCAGCTACAGCAGCTCTGTTTTCCTTCCTCCTGTCCTTCTTTTCTAATTAAAAGAAAACGAATGAGCAGAAGCCTGAAAGAGACACACAGAGGCATTGAGTGGCGCAGGAAATGACCTGTTATTTCTAGTCTTTCTGCAGTTTCCTGCCGCATGAGCTCTGACAGTTTTGATAAATACATTTTAACTCTTATCACCTGGAGATTGAATTACTTCAGAGGGAAAGAGGACCACTTTTCTTTGACACAGAGCAGAAGCATTTAAGCATTCATCAAAAAACCTGAGCTGATGGATTTGACAAATATGACTGTAGAAGACTACTGGGGTACTGAAGAGACTGTTTGTTTGGTTTGTCAGCATGGAGCACTGATTGAAAATTTTCTCTCCAGGGACTGCCAGGACCTTCAGGGAAACCAGGCCTGCCAGGCAAGAGGGGTCCGCAGGTAAGTCTGGCTGACCAAACACATCTAGACATATCCTATGTATCGTTTCTTGACACATTCTTGCATAGCTTATTACAATAGCAAAGGCTGCATCTCTGTGCTGAAGCAGCTAGATCCCACATCATTTTAAATCCCTCTCATTGAGCAGCTGATGCACGCAAGCTCTTTTGCATGCTTGCAGACAAAGTTCTCCTATGCAGGCGGATTGACCATGTTCAGCACTAGGCTGCGAGTGCTGACCTCCCACCCCTGAGCATAAACAGGAAAACTGCTATAAAGACGGCCTTTCAAAAGCATGTCTGTGCCACAGGATGCCTAATAAAAGCACAGTAAACAGACTGAAAACACACGGCTTCACTGGACTTTCTCCTCCTAACTGAGCTGTTGTAGCAAGCCTCACGGACGCTTCGTAAGAATCCTGCTCTAGACTAATGAAGGATTCTATTTTTCCAAACCAGTTAGTCAGACGTAGTCTCATTCAAGAGTCTTCATTTAGCAAATGTCCTTCGCTAAATTGCTTCTCCTTGAAATTCATGGTTTTGAAAATGTTTCTAAAAGTTGGTGGAGAATTTGGACAACCATATTCTACTGCCTTTGTCAAAAACAGAAATATTCTTACTACATCTGAATCCATTTTAATGAGGTATTGTGTCAATATTTATACAACTCACTTTATCCACTAGTGGCACAATTAGAGTTAAGAATTGTAGCTTTTAGAAAATTTCCTCAACAGCTGTGAGAGTGTTTGCCATAAAATGTTCTCCCCTGTCACAAAGAGCTTCTTTGAACCTGGTGAACTCTTTAACTTTCCTGCCGGTGCAATCAGCATCTCGAAATTGTCCCGTGGTGTTTAGTTTAAAATCCCAAAAAACACATGAAACTAAAATGCAGCCCTCCATTTATAGTCTGTCACCTATAAATGGATCTGTGGTGGCATCTCTGCCCAGTTGGACCTGCTCAGAAACTCTTCGGTGGATCCAGCCTGGCCAGATGAACCACCTCAGTGCATTGTGGAGGAGCAGCAGCTCTATTCCAAGTTCCCTTAACGTAGGATTGAGCCAGACTGAGCTTAGCCGCCCTACAGAGGAACATCATTTCAGTTACTATATTCAGTTATTCATATTTTATGACCATACATGAGGGTTAAGACATAGATTTGGGTAAAGCTTTGTTTTGCGGCTCAGCTCTTTCTTCTCTAGATTACTGACTTTGTGGTTTTTGAAGAAAGCTCAGATCATTTCAACATTAAAGTTCTGCAATTTACTCTGGAGTATACCTTATTATGAATAAAAGTATAGGAGGATAAGAAGGTCTTTTTTCTGGGTTCATTGGAGATAATTAAACCTAAAGTTCCACAATTTCATCTCAGATAAGCAATGCTTATGATCCAAATCACATTTAGGTAAATTAAACTTCAATTTAGCTAGAAAGGCCTCCTCAGTGCAGTGAAACCTAGTCAGACTAAGTGTAATTCAGAGTCCAATATTCTGTGCTTTCTGAAATACAGCAGTGTTTTCAAAAAATGTAAATATAACATATTTATCTACTGTTAAAATTTTGCACAGACTTTGATAAGAATTTTTATTTATCCAAATAACACAATACGGAACACAACTTTTTGTTCAAGTCAAACAAAAAGGATGCATGATTTTCTAGATTTAAAAAAAATCTGGAAAAATTGTATATTTCTGCTCTGTCCCCCTGAGTTAAAACTCTTATTCAGTGTCTCTACAAACTTTGCACATTAAGGCTGAACCCTCAGCCGATTCTTATTTGTAAGATAATTCCATTTCAGTCAAAGTGGAGAGAAAATGTGTGTAAATTTCACAGTTTCGCACGCAAAACCTATGCAATCTTTGCCAGAGATTTCTAAATGGATTTAAAACTGGTCTTTGATCCATTTTAACACATGAAAAGACTTTCAGCTACACCGTTTCATTGGAGCCTCTGTTCCACTCTCAAGTCTTTTGTAGCCTAAGAGAGTTTTTCTTTGAGAATGTCTCTGCATTTACTTTCATGCAGCACAGATCAACCTCTCAAGTTCCATTGCAAACAACAAAAAGTCAGATGGCACTGCGTTCCGTACACCTCCACAAAGCAGCTTGCCATTGTCCCTTAAACATATTCTCCAACCTGAGATGTGAATCTCCATTTCTCCACCGCAGATACGAGTACAGCTTAATGGCCCATATGTACCTGGCTTATTCTTATAGTTGTTTTCCCCTGCCCTGGCTTCCACCCTTCATCCTTAAATGTTGATGCAGAGTTCGCAAAGTGCATAAGATGAAAGTCAAGTTTTACTAAGTATCAATGATTTTGGTGCAAATTTAACAAGGGATTCTTGCAAATACAAGGATCTCTTGCAAAGTTCACAATGTCTGACCACACAGCCATTTTATTTATGACGTTACAACATGGGATTGTGTACATGCCTTTGCACTAATCCCACGCTGTGAAGCAAGGATGTATGCATATGTGTTTATGGGCTTCCTATATTAAGAGTAAGGCCAATTATGGAGCTTTTCCTGTAAACAAAATCATTTATCAAGTTCAACTGCAGCTGCCAAGTGTGTGTGCTAACACATGGATGCATGTACACATATTTACACAGATGGAAACACATACTTTGTGCAAACAAATGCTCTCCAAAAGCCACGCCTCTTAACCAGATGGACGTGTGGTTTCCATTTAGAGAAAGAGATTCACCACATCAGGGACATAATCAACTCCAAATAGCAGCTCTAGGCTTCAAGCTTACAGGTGGTGAAATATAAATTGACTTATTTATATTTCACCACTCGTAGCTTTGAGTGGAAGTTTTGGAAAAGCTTCCACTCAAAGCTTTTTGAGTGAACCCCCAAGCTTCTACTCTTGGGAGTCAGCCGGAGAGTGAACTCCTCCATCATTTTTCCGCCCGACCTTCTTTAGCCCTGGATTACTGGAGTTCTGTATGGTAATACACAGAGGCCCATTGAGCCCCAGAACCGTCACCCGTGAACCTTGACCTCTGGTCTGGCACATGTGAGTGTGAGATGCCGTTGTCATAGTAACAAATATCTGCTTAGACGCTTTGCAAGGTGTCCATGAATGACCAATCCGACCTTTTCCTCCAGGCGTGTTTGTGGGTGTGCGATGATGAGGATGGTAGGAGGGTGTGAGAGGAAAAGTGGATGCTTCATGGGCGTACAGGCCGGTGTCTGTCTCGGGCACTGCCTGCACAGAGTTGTCTGGAGCCTCATGGGTCAAAGGGGTCTTTGTCTCAGAGGAAGAAAATCTCTGTCACCCATCTTTCCCCATGCTTCCTCCTGCACAGCGCTCCTCTGTCCTTAAATAAATCCTTGAAACCTTCATCCACCCATTTGAACACAAAGAAATGAGAAAAACGTCAGATCTGACCAGTCCGGTCAGAGGTTTACATAAACTTGTCAGTAGTAAGATCTTATTGGCTTTTATTAATGCATTTGAAGTGTTTATTTTTTGTTTGTTTGTTTTTTTTTTTGAAAAGGATCATAGAACAAACAAAATTTTTTTTTTTTTTTTTTAAACCAAGATTTGGGTGCACAAGTCTTGTCTTATTGTGGATTTTCTCTACTCTAGAGAAGATCAAAATGTTACACCTAGAGTTTTAAATGGACACTTACGCCCTCACTAACACTTGGATAAATGTTCCTGAGCAAGTCACAGAAATGCCAAACTGCTTTGTAGCCAATAACAGACTTCAGGCTTCAGGGTCTTATCAAAATTGGTGGAGTTATTTAAATCTGTTGGTATCCTAACACATTTTCGATAAATTTGCAATAGGTCTGATTGAGGGACCATTCTAAAATTTTAGGCTAGACAGCTTTGTTCATTCTAAAACCAGCCTACAAGCATGGTTGGGACCATTTCCCTTGGCAACGTGTCGGCTTTGTGAGAGTCTTGATAATCCTCTAAACTGTGATTAATGCTTCCTGTGCTGGAAAATGACTAATATGTTTCAGGATAATAAAAATCACAACCACTTTCTAGTTGTTAACTTTTGCAGTCCCTGTTAGTACCTTCATACATTTTTATATTTGGGCAAATAAATATCTAAATTTTTCCATCCAGTCAATTTCAGACTCGTCATGACTTTTATGAGCTTTTACTGTTTTTGTTGTGCTAATGCGTTGGATTACTTAGAACTGAAGTTGACCAGACCTCGGCTTGGTGTCTGATGTATTTACCTCTGAAACCGGCTGTTAAAGCCGCTCATTAACACAGTCTGCTGCTGTAATTTACGCGACATTATTAAGCTGAGAATTCCACTCCTCTCAATCAACAATGGCTAGACATGCTTTTGAATCTCTAACGAACAGTGAAATGTTTCCCCTGGAGGAAAATGTTTTCTTGTGTACATGTCCGGCTCACAATCTGTAATTATCAGGACATCAAGTGGTTTCGCATGCTCACTTTACTTTATGTTAGGTCATTAGATGTTGTCCCAAAGAGTCTTGTTTGGCTCAATACCACAGAGTACTTCTTTTATCTTTTTTTTCTACCTTTATATGCATTTGAAGTGTGTTTTATGTGCCAGGGTCTGTTTGTTGCATAGCCATTTAAATCTCGGTGTGGGAATGTAATGATAGAGGTGATATCACTCAGCGAGAATCAAGTTGTATAACATAGAGTGTAGTGCGTGACAAAAGTTTTCACCTCCTTGAACTTTTCCACATTTTGTCATTTTACAAACTTAATGTATTTTGCATGAAGGTAGTGTATAAAAAGGTGTAGTGGAATTTATTAATAAATCTGAAAAGTTTGGTTTATATTCATGCTCCTTTCTGCTCTGGAACCACTAAATAAAATCCAGTCCTATCTTCAGAAGTCCGTCTGTTCTGTCCTGTCAGATTGATGAAAGGATTCTGGTTTTCAATAAGACAGAATGAGGAAAAAATAGCTGAAAGGACGTGAACATGAATGTTTGGAGTCCACAAAGAATGTGTTGGATGGGAACATTTTTATATGAACCACAATGACGCCCCGAATCCCTGTTCACTGAATAGTGGTTTATTTAAAAATTTTTTTTATTTAGTAGCCCTCAGCTGACTTGTGCTCCACCCTAGTGCTCTCTAATTAGACACCTGTTGTAAGAGAAAGGCACACTACATAAAAACAAGAACATATACAACCGAACCCCAGTGCCAGCCCATGCCCGCTAGTGCACTGCCCAACCTGTGGTAAGCCGCTGGTTTAATTTTGAAACATGTAATTCAAGCGTGCCTTGTTTGTTTAAGGTTATTTAGGGCACAACAGCGTTCCTTAATGCTGTGTGGACAGACCGCCTCCCATGGAATGCCAGCTGCACTAAAACTCAAGGGTGAAATGGGAAGTGTGTGGGATGAAAAGATCTTTAAAACGTCACAGCATTCAGAAGAGAAGAATTGTACATTGTGAAAAGGAAATGTTTATTTTATAGCATTTTTTTCTTAAAGTAGTAGGAAACAAAAAGTCTTCTATGAATGAAGAAGGTTGGACTTCCAGTGCCTTGCAACAAACTTAGCCATATTTCAACCACAACCTGTAATGTATTTTAATACATTTTTGTGGCAGATTGGATGCAAATCTAAAAAGTGTGTCGCCTCAACAGAGACATAAATCTTGGAGAGTCTCAAAATATTTCTTCCAGGATTGCTCTGTGTTTAACTGCATCCACGTTTCTTTGCCTACCTAAGAAAACATCCCCACAGCATGATTCTGCCACTGCAAAGTTGCACTTTTTGGGAACGATGTGTTCAGGGAGTGGTGCATTGTTCAAACCTGAGTGTTATTCTGTCAGGATCTTATCTGATCAGAACATCTTCTTGCGAATTGTCGCTGTGTCCTCTATATTTCTGTGGATCTCTGCAGCTCCTCCAGAGTTACGATGAGCTTCTGGGATTGTTTTTTGATTGATGCCGTTCATGCCCTGACGATCACTTTAGGTTTGCAGTTGTTATTCACTGGTGAGCAGACCTTACCATGGTGTGTTTCAGTTGTGTTTATACTGATATTAAATAACTCACATGTGAGCTTTATTTATTCTGTAGATGGCTTCTAAAAACAAGTCCACCTGTTCAAAGTTAAATGGTAGAACACAAATGCTCGTATTTTTAACTGTACAATATTTGAAAAACATGTATTTGTCTCCTTTCCATTGCATTTCTGCTGCTCTGTTACTTAAAATCACAGTGAGATACTGTACTTTGGATTTTGTGGAATAAAGTGTCAAAATTGGCAAAAGTTGATGGAGTATGAATGATTTGGCAAAAAAATCCTGATCTTGACTCTACATCACAATAAGAAAACAATCTCATCTTTTGAAATGTGCAAAAAACAGAAGATCTCTTGTATATAAATAAATTTTCTGCCTTAGGTGATCAAGACAAAACTGTCATCAGTTTCTGACAGAACGATCAATTACAGCAGAACGGATTTATGCAGTCTTGTCTGCACCAAACCAAAAAGTCTGTTTTTGAATTTTTCTCAAAGGGCATTTTTGTGGCACTGGATAGTCAAGTCCAAACCCCAAAGTGTTTTTCTTTTCTCTCACTTGGAAAAAATGGGTCTTTGAGAGTCTAGTTGACAGTTGGTGTCGGCTTTTGATGCAGTTGATCAGACCTTGACCATTAAAGCCTCGTTGTTTGTTTGACCCAGTTCCTCAAGCACTCATGGCTATTCTTCTACACTCAACACAGCCAACCCTTGACCCCTGAACTGGGATAGGTTAGGGGCCTTAAGGTGCCACATCACATACAGAGAACAGGGGGGAGGTCAGAAATTCAACAGGAAGGACTCTCTCAGGGTTCCTGAAAGCAGACAGTCAGACGGGTTGATGAGCGTTGTGCAGCCCACCCCCCACGCTCCTGTCTGCAGGCAACAGCTCAAACCCAAAAGCAGTTATGGATTCGTTCCCTGGCTCCCAAAGTTTCTTTGCTGAACCTTCCCATGGGGTGGGGGGTGCTGGATAGACTGTGAGGGTTCACATTACCAATGCACTACCATGACTGATCTTGCTCTGTTTCTGTCCATCTCCTCATAATCTGCCAGCGCAGACAGACAGAGATCTGCGGTGAAGTTCAAACTCGCAAGTCTGTGACATTGGACTGTCAGCATTAGTCATTAACTTGCCTGGCTCTTGTGTGTTTGTTTGTGGCTGGATGTATGGAAGTGGGGGTTGGATCATGAGCCAACTATGGACAGGAAAACACAGCCATATGTTGGAGCGGCTCCAGGGAGCCCCATTTTCCATGAGCCCCCCTGCAACATCAACCCCAAATACCACATGCACACACCCACCCACACACACAAAGTTAAAACATATTAGCAGTATGGTTTAGTTTCTCCAGACGTTCTTTAATCTTGTCTTTGCTATGGCAAAGGCACACATCATGCATTTTTACTTGTAGACTGAAAAGAATCCTACAATATTTTTTATGTGTTTTGTTTCATCTGATGTTTTTTTCTAGGGCGAACCTGGCCCTCATGGGAATCCTGGTAGACCTGGTCCACCTGGACTAAAGGTAAACGGTCTTAGTCAGACTTAAAATCACAAGTAATCATTTTGTTCTTAAAAAAAACAACAGTAAACCATGCTTTTATATCTGCCCTAATTTGACTGTATATCTGCAAAGGCATGTTGCATATTAATTATTTTCTGTGTGTGTGGGGGGGGGGGGTGTGGAGGTGTGTGTGTGTGCGTGTGTGCGTGTGCAAGCTTTAAGGAAAACAAGGCTATGGAGTTTTACTGCTGCAGAAGTGGGGTCACTAAAGTTCACAGCAAAGCCACGATACTTGACAGCTCATTAACTCACTAACACCACTCCGCCTATGTTAGAATATCCAAACTGAACTCAAGTTATTTTAGGCTTTAATTGTTGACACAATATTATCCAATGTTTGAATAAGTTTAAAAAACCGTGCACAGATTTTGCAGTTTCTGTATGAAGGCTGACTCTGTGCTTCTACCGTAACCTGAGTACAAAGAAGAGAATAGTACATTGACACCAAGGGGGGGTTGAAATGATTTATCCAAGTGTCAGGGAAAGACATTAAGAGTCGGAAAATAAGAACTCCAAATAAATCTTACCTATTTTAACGTGTGAAAAGGAGATGACCTTGCCCAAGACAAATTCTGCATCCTCCATAACGGTCTGAAATGTTGTATGCATTAGCAAAGACTTTGTGTGTTTGGAACAACACTCAAGAAAATATCGAGGTATTGAATACAAGCACCTAAAGTGAATTTGTCGTCATGGAGTAGTTTGAAGTGCAGTCCCTGCATCAGTTTTGTTCAGGCAGACAATCAGAGTGCCTCCTAAACACTTCTATATTGAGTTTTCCCACTGGGAGAAGACCCCAGGGTTGACCCAAAACACACCAGAAGGGCTGTACTTAACCTCTGGTCTGCAAACGCCTTGCAATCCCTAAGTATATAGTGGAGAGGGTTAGTGGGAGGGATGCCTTGGGTTTCCCCCTGGACCTGTTACCTGCAGATCTAGTTCTGGGTCAACAGAAGACAGCAGACTGATAGACTTTCTTACCTTTCTATTGTTGTAATTCAAAAGGGGCCTTACACTGAACCAGTAACACAATTATAGCCATCTGCTTAATATTAAACAGTCTAATTTTGTTCCTCATAAAAGATCGTGAATCATTAGAGAGTCGCAACTGTTTTGCATATCTTGTGTTGCCTTACACCAAGACTTGTTTCATTTATGGATGTGAAATCGTATTTATTTTACAGTATGACTGCCAGGTTCAACATCTTCTAAAAGAATGTTTCACTCATCTTGCTTTTTTTTTTTTAGTTGTCAGTGTTGTGATTTGAGTACACCAGTTGTTAATGAAATCCAATATTACACACATTGACGAGGTTCATTGTACAAAACTTCTCTAAAAGTTTTAAGATATTATCCTGTAGTCTGAGCTGCCATGAGATAATAAATCTTCCCACTTTAACATCCTCACCCTCAGTCAAGCTACTCCTGAGACAGCTCAGTTTTAGCTTTTCAAATAAAAAAATGAAAAAGGAGCAATGTAGAATGATCATGAGTGAGGATTTAAAATCCCCCCCACATGAATCATCAGTCAGGTTTGTTGTTTGGCAACCTGGCAGAGATTATACTCCTCTAACCCTGTTAAGTGAGTTGAAAAGAAGATTATGAGGTGTTTGATGTCTGGGTAAGGTGGGGGGTCACTGCAGTTTTTGCCCTTTCATCATTAATAAATGAAGCAAAGTTGTAAATGCTGGCAGCCCGAAGGGCAACGAGAGGGAGCCAGCACCCAGTCGGTGTAATTTCCGATTCATTGCTTTGATGTGCTGAAACCCTGTTATTGTTACCTGCTGACGATGAAGCTTGGTATGTATGTGTGTGTTGCAGCCGCTCTTAATCAACTAAGAAATCCATGCCTATTATTGTATGAATTTTACTTACTGTGTAACTTTAAGTTGTGTCTTTTCACAGAATAGTATAATTTCGTGATTTCTTTATGTGGGATTAAAATATCTACCATTTGGATGTATTTAATCCATATAAAATTATTGTTCTCAGGGGAAAAAAGGAGATCCTGGCATTTCACCTGGCCCAGCACCTAAAGGAGAGAAGGTATGTCTTCTCTTATGGCTCCTACTGATCTGCAACGTTCGTCTTTTCTTGTCCTCACTGATCTTCTTGCATTGTATTTCAGGGAGACTCAGGGACTATTGGCCCTGTTGGACAGCCTGGACAAGAGGGCCGAAAGGTAAAATTAAATAACTACCTCATACGTAATAAATGTCCTTAGCTGACCATTTACCAGCTTTTATTGTACGTGAGCACACCAGCCAAATGTCACAGAAAGAGTCTTGGAATCAGATTCTGTATGAGTCACTTGCGTCACTTCATAATCGTTCAGTGCCAGTGCTGTGTCAGAATGATGTGTTTGGTATGTAAAGATTCTTACTTCCTGCTTCTCTCCTCTCTTTCTCCTGTTGTGCATCTTTAGTTTTTGAATGTTCGCCAGATTCTGTGGAGATGGGTTCTTACGCAGAGCACAAAGGACTTTTTTTTTTTTGACAAATAAAGGAAGACTATATTTTTCAGCAGCCAAAACTATAATGTCAATCTGCTCTCACTCGAAATTACACACTTTGGGTTTTCCATAAGAAAAAAAAGTGGAGTTGGAATTGGAAGATTCAAATTGTGCAGTTTCAAATCAAATTTTCATATTATCAAAGTTCCTAAAACAGAATTGAGGAGCTGCACAAAGCACTCTCTCTTAACTAACAAAACATCTTTAGTTAGTCAGACATGGCCTTGGCAACATCCATCTTTTCAACTTTTGGCTATGTTTCTGTCTGCCAGGTCTATCAACTGTCATATTGGAATGTAAATGTTGGTATTGCAGACATTGAAAAGACCCACGCTGCTTCATATTCTTCCGGTTGCTTTGAATAAGAATTTGACACAAACCCCAAAAAACCGAAATCAGTTTATTGAAATTAATGCAACTGGGAAAGTAAAATTGATTCCACATTCCCCCAGTGTATTTTGGTGCTTCTTACTGCCGGACCTGTCTTTTTCCAAACAAACAGAAGCAAAGAGGAACCACTGCCAGCCACGTTTTATATTGGTTACAGCTGATTCATGCAACCTTGTCAAACAAAGTCAAAGCATTATTGGGTAATTGAATACAACAGGCCACTTATGTGCATTTCAGTAGATGTGGAAAGCTTGTCCTCATGTAGTACCTTTCTTCCCAGAGTCACAATAGTGTATGGATGAGTGTCAGACTCCAGCAGATTATTTTTTCTTTTACCTCAAGCTTAACATGTGGCTTTTGTTAAGAGCCTGCTTTTCCCTATGTGTGTGCGTGTCTATTTGAGTGTTTCTACCTCTTTCTTTCACCCACACTGACACACTGAGCCAGAATGGAAAAGAAATTAGGGTAGTGGAAAACATTTACAGATTCCTTTAAAGCGAGATAGAAGTGATTTTAAGGCCTATTGGAAGGTTAGCCAGTGATGCATCAATCAAGTTGACAGTGACGACCGATTCACATGTCGTAAAGCTCATATAACATGTTTCTCAAAAGTATTTACACCCCTCAAATGGTTCTGATATTTGTCCATGTTTCACCTGGAAACTTTAACTTACTTTAGTGGGATTTTTTTTGATAAACCGACAAAGGGCAGTCCCTCACTTTGAAGTAGAACAAAAGTAAAATTCTGAAAAGTGCGGCAAGCTTTTGCAAACAGGCCAATGGTGACTGGAAGAGCTGCAGGGATCTACAGCTCAGGTAGGATAATCTGCTGAAAGAACAACTTACAGTCAGGAACTAAAGCAATTTCCACCTTTGAAAGATTGATAAAAAGAAAGGCAATGTTGAAAGAAAACAGTAAAAAAAAAAAAGTTGGATCTTTGGTTTGTCATCACAAGAAGACAATTGGTTAGAGGCTGCGAAAGACTTATGACTGGGATGGAGGATGATTTTCCAGCAGGGAAAAACTAAACATGAGCTCCAAAGAATGGCTCAAATCAAAGCCTGTTCATGTATTTGAGTAGCATCATGAATGTTAACACTTCAATCACGTTCAAAATTATTGCTTACTATATAGATGAGACCATCAATCAGGAAGAAGGATGAAGTGTAAATAACTTTATCATGCACAGCAGCTTAAGTGCTCTGCAGCTTCTCTTTAGTAAACCGCACAAGCAAAATATAGCTGCTACATATCAGAGTGACGTAATAGCTTGGCGTCTGGATCATTATTGCCATAGCAACATTAACAACATACACTCAAATGGGCTGACCTCATTCGAGTAAGGCTCAGGTATTGTTCAACGGAAGGAAGCTTGTTAAATTAACCCCAAGAAGGTAACAGCTTTCCATACAGGATGCAAAAAGGTTTACTCAGCAGAGAACAATACACAGGAACCAGCTGTAGCTCCACTTTTGACAACTTTCCACCCAATGACAAATGCATGAATCAGTCGTCTGACTCTGCTGTTATATTGCGTCTTTGTTCTTTCTCTTCATAGACGGCTCAGATGGAAAGTTCCGATGCAGGTCTTCCCCACCAAGACATACACTGAAATACTCAAAACAAACATAAGCTTTTATAGTTATGTCATTTGAAGGTCATCTCAGAGCTGTCTGCATAGCTTCCCTGCTGTTTAGCTTTGAGTTCTGTGGTCGAGGACAATGGGAAAACATACGCTATTTTCTATTTCTTTTTTCCATTCCACCTTTTTTCAAGACACTGTTGCACACCCACCCCAGTTCACCCAACAGAGCAGACCCTAAATCTGCCTTATGCTTGATGCTACGAGCGGGAATTCAGGAATTTGGCTGTGAGGTTTTCATGGAAAACTTTAATGGAGAAAGCAGCGGTGCTTTAAAAGCGCCATAGTGGAGTGTGACTTTACACCACTGGCCAGGTCGAGCATGTTCCGCTCTGTACAACATTTGTTCTAGTAAGCAGACCCTGAATGGCTTTTCAGTATGGCGGGCAGGGTCAGGGAGAGGGGGACATGCTGCGAGCCAAACCTCAGCTACAAGGCCACAATGCAGGCCACACTTCTCCCCGATGTGGCTGCGTCTCCTCTCTCTCTGCTACATAAGCTGTCTCTTCTCACTTATCCAAGCTTTTCCCTCCTGAAGATGATGTGCATTTCATAGCATTTCAAATAATGTAGATATGTCATCCATGTACCCATTTTTTTAGGCAGCTCTGTAAAAAACAGTGACCACCTTCAGGCATGTTATTTTTAGGTTGCGTTATAAAGCAACTCGACATGCCTCTTTTCTTTTCTCATGTACATCATTTGCGACTTTTTAACAGAATAGTCTCCAAAATTACAAATCTGCATGCAAATTAAAAAGAACTCAATATTTTCATTGCAGGGGGGTAAGCTCAGTTGCTTTTAAATGGATTACAGCCAATGATTTTTCATGCAAAGAGGAACTTTAGCGATTCCAGAAAGATTACCCCATAAAACATAAGTAAAAGTATTTGATGTAATGTCCCTGAAGAAGCTAAAATAACTCATCAATCATTCCATTTTTTTATGCATTGCAGGTTTTTCTCTGTGGCTTCTCAAAACCTGTTTCGAATAAAACTCCCATCGTGTTCTTGCTCCTTGTTTTAAGCAATGCTGGTCGCCTTTTCTCTCTGTTTGACATTGAATCAAATGAAACCTTTCCTGTTTCAACTCTATCAGGATTAATATTACGTTACAATGGTACATATTGGTAAATTATATTTACTCTTCCTAATTGCCAGAAAATTAAGAAATATGCATATATTTTTTAAAGAATTTTATTACTTTCTTCAACTTTTCGATGACTTTACGCATTTTAAGAAAGTCCAGACTCTGAGTTCATGGTTTGTAAGATTCCAGTTGGTTAATTTACAACATTTAAGTTAAGAAGAGCCACATTTGTTGAAGTATTTTAACACACCTTGCTGGCACTGTCATTGACAAAAACCTTAATTTTTGTAGAAAAGTCCTTTGCTCCGATTAAATAAAAGAGCATTTGGACTTCTAATTTTTGATTTTGCTTCTCAAACCTCAGTCTGGAAGAGTAAGACATTTTTAAATGAAAAAATTATTGGAAACCTGTTATTTGGACTTTTCTGAAAAAATGTAGTTTTATGTATTTCAGTTACTGAATTAACTCAAATAAAACATATATATAGTCCATTTACACAGACACTGATATTTTCAAACCTTTATTTTTGTGAATTATGATGAATCTTTGCTTACAGTTTGTGAAAACACACTTAACTTCTGAAAATATCAGAATATTAGATTATATCAAACCAACAAGGAAAAGTTTTTTTCTCCACAGAAATTTGGGATCAATGAAAAGTACGTGCAATATATACTCAAATTATAGGTACTTTTAATCTGTCAATTGAACCTCATTGGAAAACATACTTCAACTTACAGTGATGTAGCTGTAATGATAACACTAAAAGCTCAATTTTATCCAAATTGTCCATTTAGTTCAGGCTGTTTATCTCTTCCAGGCAGACATCAACATTTATGTTCTACTGTACATGCAAGCGTGCAAGGAGCCAGATAATTACCGAGCGACCTTCTGGCTCCATGCCTTCATGGATCTTGGAGAGATGAAAGCTTAAATGAATGAGGTGTTTATCTGGCAGACCACCAGTGCAATGTAAAGTGTGATCTTTAGTGTAGGAACAAGCTTGCACTCAGTTGAGCATCCCAGCAGTCAAATGTGTACAGAAAAGAGAAACTAAATAGCCTCCCTTATCTTATCATGGGTAGACGCAATGTGTCTTCAATTTTCTTTGTGCAAAAATGTGCTTTGCCCTGCCTGCAGCACTCCCTATAACTGAGGAGGTTATAGGGCGTTATTGGAAAGCTGCTGCAAAATAAAAGCATTCTGGTAGGGCTGATCTGATTGCACACACATGCTTGTTAAACAAGTGCTACTGTAAATACACTCGCGCTGATGGGAATGGATGCGCTCATTAGAAAAATAATAACGAGTGAGATAAGGATCTGAGACGACATGGCTTAGCGTTGAAGGCTCCAGTTAATGCACAGGATCCACAGCATGTGTTTGCATGTGTGTGTGCTGGGGGTTCTTTGATCAGCCTGGGAAAACAGACCTTGTAAATGTTTCTACCGCCGGGTATATAATCTAAAATGATGTGAAATAAAGAGGCACATACATCACAGCATGCTCATTTTTAAGGGAGTCCTACTTCAGTTCAAAACACATGAAAACTGAGTTGTTGTTTTATTCTTTTTTTTTTGCGTCCCAGTCATTTAAATTAACATTTTTATAAACCTTCTTCAAAAAGTGAAGAAATCTTAATTTTGATATCAGATTTTTGTAAAGTTTTAGTTCAGTCATAAAAATCTACTATTTTCTCTTTCAGAACTATAAAAATACATCAGAACATCATTATAGCCTTCCGCTCCTCTGGGGCGATTAGCACTTAATTTTTTTGAACAGAGGTTCAAACCTCAAATGGTAAAAACAGAACAACTCTGCAGGACAAAAACAGAAAAAAATAGCCTTCCTGTCATCTACTGAAAGTTTTACTCTCTGTCAGTTAATTGTTTACAGAGCTAAATGCAGGATTCTTTATTTTATGGGGTCGAAAAATGCACAACGTTTCACCCCATCCACGAATTAATAGTGAATATTTCTTCTTGGGACATAAAGATTATATAATTTGTACTAATTCACGGACACAGACGTATATCATGCAAGTGCATTTGTTGGTGGTTCTTTGAAATTTGAAGACAAACCATTCATTGCTGAATAAACATTTATTCAATCTTACCACAATGTGGTGTGCACAGTTTATACTCTTAGGATAAGAATCAGCTCTAAAGATTTAGAACTCTGATTTGGGGATGCGAGCTTTGAGTTTTTTTTCTGCACAAGCAGTGTGTATGCGTGTGTGGGTGTGTGTGTGTGTGTGTGTGTGTGAAATGAATTGAAAAGCTAGCATGTAAACTGGCCCATCATCATTTTCTTTCTTTTTTGCAGTTGCTTTAATCTCTCCCTTTGCTTTATGTACCACTCCTCCATTACTGAGTTCACTTGACTTCTAGTGACGCTTTTTAAATAAGATCACACGATTTAAGAATGATGGTGGGACTCAATCCTTTTTGTCTTTCATGTGTTTTGCAGAACTGTTCTTAGTTTTACTTTCAAAAGTATTGCTTTGTTGATACATTTTGTAGCAGCTAATCAGAAGCTGAGATCCATGTTTAGGATGATATTTTAAAGTCCTGAACCTCTAAGACAGCGATATTGACCAGGTTAAAATACTTTCAACCTGGTTACTTCATCCCTTTTCTACTGCTGAAATCAAATGGTTTAAGCTACTCTGAACCCAGGCAAACTGAGTTTTTCCATATTTACCATGTCTGTTTTTACTTTATTTTTTCTCTCTTTCTCCTTGTTTCTGCCTTGTTCTCTCAATCTTTCAAGCTGTGGTTTGCGGTGGCATGTCCTCCCACATTTTATTTAGTTTTTCTACACTCATTGACTGGGGTTTGTGTTTCTGGAGTCAGCAGATCTGTGGAAAAACACAATCGGGTTGTCTTTCGTTTTGCAGTTGCCCTGCACGCAGTCCGGGAGTCCTGATATCTGACTCAAACAGGAAGGCATTTATATCCTCAACATGCCATGAACCTGGCACCAAAACTCTGTGAACGCAGCCAGTGGAAACTCTGATCCTTTGACAGAAGAGCAGATTGAATTCTTGCATATGGCACTAAACCGGTCTGTCGGTGTTGTTAATTTTAACATGCATTTTCTTTGCAGATTTTGCAAATTTGCCATTCACCAACTTGAGAAACCCTCCAAGCATGTGCCATAATTGAAGTGGAAATCTTTTCGTCTTACTTTGTTTTTTTTATCTGTTCTACCCACACTCATCTTTTCTTATTTTTGTTTCTCCAGGGACAGAAAGGATACCCCGGTCCATCCGGACTTCCTGGAGAGACAGTATGTATTTTTCTGCAGTTTATGCATGCTTAAACTCTTGTTCCTGTTATTTTTCACATGCTGTTGACTTTAAGTTGGCAGATTTTTCTTTTTACATATCTTCCTCCTGGTGCCACAGAATTCGCTGTCTGTTTATTGGGGTTTTATGTGATAAACCAACACAAAGTAGTACATGATTTTGAATTGGTTGGAAAATAATCACAATTCTGTATTTTTAAGAAAAATGTAAAAGGCACGGCATGCATTTGCATTCAGTCCCCTTTACTCTGAGACTCCTAAATGAAGCTAAGGGCAACTATGGCCACCTGGGGAAAAGAGCAGACATGTGGATGAATTTTTTCTTATTAGATGAGATGTCGACCCCTGTGCTTTGGGAAATAAACTTTGAATCATCACTTAGAGCAATCTGTCCATTCAGTAAAACAGTGGTGGTGACACCATACAGTAAGGATGCTTATATTTAGCTTATATTTAGGGACAGGGAAGCAGGTCTGAATTAAAGGAAAAGTAGGTAAAAGTAATACCTGGAAGAAAACCTGTGAGACTCTGGAAGACTGAACTTTGTGGTGAAGATTAAAGCACATTCAGACGCTCAAATGGCCAAGTCAAAGTCTTGAACTTAATAAAACTGGGAAGCTGTGTCTAGACTTGAAAATTGATCTTCACGGATGCTTGCCATCCAAGTTAGTCTGAGCTCAGAAAAGAAACATGAGAAATATAGCCTCTAGTGGTGCAAAAGATGGTCCCACAAAATGTGGACTCAGTGTTGCTGATTGCAAAAGCATGTCCACTTTTCATATTTTGCTTTGAGGAAAATCTTGAGAAGCATGTAGCCATATTCATCAATAACATTATAAAATGTGAAAATATTCATCATGTATTGGTATTTTTTTCAGTGCACCATTTGTACAGTTTTTTACAGGGTCTTGGATCCACTCAACAGCTTTCATCAGTGTCTTGCTTTCATCTTGCGTACTTGACTTAAATCTAATCCCTCAGTCTTACATTCATTTTCTAACTCTTTAGTCATCATTTATAGTTGTTTGACCTCTCTATCTGTCTCTGTGTGCTTGTGTATGTGTGTGTGAGGACCCTGCCTTTGCCTGCAGGGAAGCCAGATTAGATTAGCCTGTTATGAAGCACTGGTGAGAACTCACATCTGGCTGTAGCACTGTGTTGCAGTGACGCTCCTCAGGATATTAGAAAGTGATGCCAAAGAGAGAGAGAAAATAGAGTGGAGAAACCAGAACACGCCAACTAGGCCAGCAGTGACACATTCATGGCTATTAAGTTGCAGCCTGTAGAAACTCTCCCCATTGTCATTTTTTTCTGTCTTCCTGCTGTTGCCAGCATCCAAACAATCACGTTTGTGACTACAGATAATTTACTGTGCAACATTTCTCTCACTGCTAAGCTTATTTGACTTTTTTTTCTATCTTGCATGAGTGCATTGAGAGTGCATAAACACTCAGATTCCTTATTAGTGTAGAGAAACTTGGATTTAATTAAGTAAGCCTCCATGACATCATCATTTCAGGGAGTTCCGGCTGCGCTCCTTACAAAGAGTGAGCACTTCTTCTCTCTTAACAATATCTCCTGCATGTGTCCTCCCTCAAACGCCCCCCAGTTTCCCACAGATCTGCTGCTGCTGCTGGTTATGATGATGTGGATGATGATGGTGTGATTTTGCAGTTTGAATCACCATAGCACCGACGTCTGACTAACAGGCACAACTGTTTGGCATTGTGCTCTACACAAGCCAGCTGGTGCTCATGCAGTTCTGCTGACTTTGTTACTGTAAAGTACGTCTGGCTGAGTCCTCAACCCCTTCGCTCCTCTCTTACACACACACTCACACACTCCCACCCTCTTTGCTGGTCAGTTAAAGATCTGAATCCACCCCTGGCCAAAGCCTTGTCTCCTTCTAACTAGCAGCATTATGCACTATATTTATCCAGGAGAGGGAATGGCAAGTGGCAAGCGTGGGCTGCGTCAAAGGAAGTTATACATGGATACTGGTTCTCTGTGAAATTCGGACACAACCTGCTTTGAGTGTGTGTTTGTTATGCTTTCCAGAAGTTACATAAACACGCATAACCTCCTAATCAGCATCTACAGGCTTCTGCACAGAAAACATTTGGGAAAGAGAGGAGAAAAGAACAGCTTTCATCAAAGGCAATGCCTGTAATGTGAATTTAAGCACATCCATAATGATTGACGATGCATTGCGAGACTTTACAAAGCTAATTATCTATCATCTTAATCTTATGTTATCACTGGTAGAGAAGTGTAGGAATCATCCTGATTAGTGAAACAATGTATTTTATGATTTACAATACTTACAGAAAAAAACAGAAGAATTTCATTTCTATAAACCTTGTTTAAAGTTGTAATCCAATATGAATATCAGAGCCAGTCCATGGTGCCAAAAAAATTTAACTGGAGGTTCATCAGCTTCCATCATTCAGATAATGTTCTCTATATATCTCTGTAATGTAGCACACACATTGAACTGCAACCCACTGAATTGTTTTGTTTTTGCATGTAACATCTGATGGTTTAGTAAGATCAGAAATTTAGTCAAATCAAACTTTAATCCACGCAAGTTATATTTTGTTTAGTATTTAGTTCCCTGCAAAGAGATATATTTACTCTGGAGATTTACTTTAGTGAGTTATGAAACTGATTTATATTATTTTAAGCTAGTTTTAAATGTATTACATCACGTTGAAATGTTTAGGCATTGTAGTACATCTGCATTCACAAATAAGGAAAAAAATGTACAGTACAAAATTGTTTAATAAATAAACCCAAACTAAAAACAATTACAGCATATATTATTCAATCCTTAATAAGACAACTTTAGTGAGGAATCTACATCAAAATGTAAAAATCAATCATTTTGAAACATGGTTTTCCTTCCAGGTCCATTGAAAATAAAAAAAAACAATTTAATTCAATGAAATATCTGAATGGAAAAAGTTAATTTTTGACTCATTTATGTGACATATAGTGAAGTAATTTAAATTTTCTAGAACTTAGAAAATCTAAATTACTTCACTATCTGCTGAAAATACTTAGTGGAAATAGATAGCTTTGAGGGTTTTTTTTTACACAGCAACTACTTTCATACTGGAATATTGTCATTATAAGTTGTGTAAAATTCGATCACTGACTAGACAAAACCCAGGACATTTAGCTTCCAATCTGCTGACCACAGATTAAGGTCAGTCAGGTGTAAAATCATGCAGTGTGTCAAACAAATCATTGGTACATGTCTGGTCAAATCTCCAGTTTACCAAAAATGTATTCCTCTTGAAAAATGTCCTCGCAGTCTGGCAAAACTGTTTCATATGGGACATTTTTCACTGATGCATACTTTACATGAGTCATTTATATTTGCAGAAAGCAGTTTGAGTGTTCTTTGGAGCTCCTCAAGTGTCTCCTTATGTGACTTATAACTTGGACCATATCTTATGAATTAAAAGCTTGATTAGGATTTGTGTTAATTGTGTTCATCTATTCCACTTTCTGTCCCTTCCACTTCTTTCTCTTTCTACCCACCAGGGAGAGCAGGGTCCAATCGGAAGCCCAGGTGCCAAAGGTTATCCTGGCAGGCAGGTGCAGTAAATCCTCTGCTGTGACTGGTACAGTTGTGGTCAGGGCCAAAGAAAGGCAGAGAGCCAGAGTGGAATTAGCTTATACTGGTCAGATGACCTGGAAGAAAAAAGTCTTGGAAAACACTAAGCAGGTTACCTGCATTAGTCAGAAAATGTTCAACATTAACAGCAACACTCCCTTACTGGGATGCTCAACTGGAGTATTTATCAGATATGAGATAGAGTTGTTTTCCCACATATTATTTTGAATGTGTCTTTGCCTTGCATGGAAATGTTGTCATGTTTTTATATTGTATCAACATGTAACATAAATGCTTGAAGCCAGATTTGAATGATCGTGCATCCCAGAGCCAGAATGAGGTTTAGACTGAAACTTGTTCTCTTGACGTAAGGAGCAGAAAAAAAAATGAAGGTGTTAAATTTGTATTCATTCTTCTTACTTCTCAGGGTTTACCAGGACCTATTGGACCAAAAGGGCTGAAAGGCATTCGGGTAAGGGAATGTGGCATTAAAGTTTGATTTTATCTGATAAAATTATAAAAATGTGGTGCTTTAGCGTAATTAGTGAATGTAATGATCAGCCAGGCAGCTCATTGGCGCTTCTCTCTCCACAGTGTTTGTAGAAGGGGGCACATAAATCTTTGTTTAGCCAGATAACTTTTTTTTTCCTTTTTTTTATTTAGAGCCTCACACCACGAGTCCTTTATGCTGTAAATGCGGTGCTGCATGAAAGCATGCTTGTCTAGCTCAGTGAAACAACATCCACATGCATGCGTGCATGAAAAGAATGCGTGTACTTCGTGCTCCAGCATCCACCTCTGCACACATAAACATAATCTCGGTCACCCGTGCAGTAAGCGCTGCTATTAATAGTGGGCTAAAAAGGTAGCGCCCTCACACAAGGCGTAAACAGTGTGTTAGTTCATACAGTAGCGGTTTGAAAATCTGTTAGTCAATCAGCTTCTGCTTACAAACAGAAAGAAACATAGTCAGGGACACAAAGTGATTTTTATGTTGTGTTCCTATAAAGGTCCTTTATCAGCTCTCCTTGGCTTGTCCAAAGTCTTCCCTGCCCCCGAAGGCTGGAATTTCCTGTTTAAGCTCCGTATGAGGCCCTGCTGTCTTAAGGAGGCATTCTAGTCCCTTCTCCCCCTCTCACTGAGCCACCTTTTCATATTTCCCCTCCCGTTTGGTGCATATTCCACATTTTGCAAATGTAAACCTGCTCAGGTTCATGCTCATCAATAACACGCATCTCGACTGTTCTCGTACAGTTCAACTGTGACGTTTGTGCTTGTTTTCCTTTGTGTGTATGTGTGTGTGTTGTCTCCACTGCACTGACAGCCCAGTGTGTCGCCCCCGGTTATCTTCAGAGATCCCTGGCGTGAGGGTATGTGCCCTTGGACTACATCGTGGAAGCCAGCACCATGCAGTCCATGGGCATATACACTTGCCTCATGGCTTGGTTCTTCATGGAAGCCCACCCCATGCTGGAATGTCGGGCCCTGAAACCCAGCCTCAGAGCCGAAGGGAGCTGCTCTTCTCCTAGCTGCTTGTACAGGGTCGAAGCACTCACAACTGTGCCCTTGCTTTCTTCTCTTTTCTCCTGCAGGGTTTCATTGGAATCCCAGGCCTTTTCGGCCTGCCTGGCCCTGATGGCGAAAGAGTGAGTTCTTCTCAAACATACACACTCTCAAGTATTGTCAGATGCTGATCAAGCGAACCTCAATCCACATTTTTTAACTCTTTCACATTTTCTATTATTACCACAAATTTTTATGTATTTTACTGGGATTGTATATGATGGATCCTTTTTTTTTAGCACTTTGTAAAATAAGATTCTGCTGCAATTACAGATGGTCTGAACCCAACCCGAACCCAGACTGAATTTGGGGATGGTGTTGAGTCAGAATTATTTGCTTTATAATCAGGTTCGGGTTGGACTCGGGTTTCTGTGGCGTGTTTAATAAGCCTGCGATACATACAGCATATAAACATGAATGCACGACATAATGTTGTGTTAATCTACTTATATAGTCTAAATAGAGAAGTAGATAGTTTAACTAGTTGAGGAAATAATGAAAGCAAGTAGGGTGCAGAAATTCCTCAAACTGTCAGAAGCAGCGTAGGTAAGATCATACGAGTCAAACTTCAAACTGATTTGCACTTGGCTCGTCCTGCTGTTACAACAAACAACGAAATGGAGCAGTACGACGTTAAACAAAAGCTTAAAACAAGAGAACTTACACTGTTTACCCAATTTGTGGTCTAAACACAAAAGCCGTGGAACCTTAGTTAAAATATGTCGGGTTTACTTCAGGCTCAGGACCGTATTTAGGGTTAACTGGTCGGGTCGGATCGGGCTCAGAACACAATGCCTATGGCCTCATGCCTGGTCATGTTGGATTTTTTTTAGGCTCGATCTCAATTCTAATTTAGGTTTGGACTTTGGCCAGGACATTTTAGAAACATCCCCTGGTCTAAACCTCTGCAAGGTGTCACTGGTTGTATGTTTAGTTAACCGGCTGACAGCTCAACATCCGCTCTAATCTCATGTGTTTTGAGTCTTTAACCTGTTTTCCTCCAGAATAGTCCAATCTGTTCAGTGCACAAATATCCCCATCGTATGATGCTGACACCACCATGTAGTACTGTAAGAGAGACATCTTCATCCTTTTGTATATGTTTGCAGCAGCTTGAGATAAACTTTGAAGTGGATGTTTTTGTTTCCTTCCATTTTTTAGCTTTTTAACTTACCGTTGCCTTAAGCTTCTCCACGTTATTGAACCTCCTTGTGTATTCCTTGAACTTTTGTGGTGCTTTTTCTTCACTAATGTTCCCTCGCACTCCTCTGAGGACTCCACAGCACAGCTGTATTTATATAAAGATTAATGGCTGGTCTTTATTTTTGACTTCTGAATGCAGTTGGTTGCACAGGATTTTACAAGCAGATGTCAGACTGAAGACTTTTTAGATTATTATTTTGCAAAAGGTTTTGAGCCATTAATAACATTCCTTATACTTCATAATTGTTATCTAACTCTTGTTGATATTTTCAGACCTAATTCCAACAAAAGACATCGACGTTTGTGGTTGTAATACGACAAAAATGTGAAAAAGTTTGACATGCATGAACACTTTTGTAAGACACTGCAATTTCCCATTGAGATACAAAAAAAAAAAAAAAAAAAAAGAAACGATGGCTCTCCTGCCAATTCCATTCAGCTGTTTTGAAGTTGTTATAACACAAGATGTAATCTCCAGCTGTCTAGGATGTTGGTGTGTGGGAGTGCTGATGACTCATATGATAAAACCCCCCTCTGGAAACCTTTGAACTGCCTGATCTCCACGCCCACTGCTTGTGTACAGCCTCGAAAACACAAAGCGATTTGTCCAGTCAAAGCATGATCCGGGTGGGTTGGGGGTTGCGTCACAGCAAGGGAGGCTGTAATCAGGACCCCTTCATCACCAGACAACAAAATGGGTCATAAACCCTGCAGTGCCTGTCTACCCCGGAGAAACTAGTGGTTGTTCTCAATATGAGTGTCGAAAACCCTCCATGAGGGTTTGGAAGCATGTTTAATGGGCTGCAGTCAGCTGCTCCTCACATCTGGCGACAGATGAAGTGGGAGACACTTCAGCTTTTTAATGGTGTGTTTTGAGCTCAAATCAGTGTCGTCCATGAGTGTTTCAGTTGTAATATGTCTTTTGCATATTTTTCACTGACTTCATCTTCTTTTTCTTTCTTTTCTGTCCTTCTTGAACTCTTTTTTTTTTTTTCACTTGCTTCCCTCTCGACATTTGGATTTTCAGGGAATTCCGGGTGAACCAGGGAAGAGGGGCGAGATGGGTAGGCCGGTAAAGTTTTGTCTCAACATACTTTACAGATAATCATTTTTAAATGTGATCATGTGTGTTATGATAAGCTTTTATGTGTATATATATATATATATGTATATGTTTATTAAAACCACTTCCATACCTCACAGACATTTAAACCATAAGTCATGATCCATCACTTGAACCAAAGTTTGCAGTTTGCATAAAGTAATACTGAAATATCACACGCAGGTGGAAATCATACTGACAAAGACGTGTTATGCTAATGCAGAGGTTCTCAACTTTTCATAACCAGTACCATTTCGAAAAAGGTTTTCTAAGTACTGCCACACTGAACTACACATTAGCAGTAACACAAGAGTTTTTTTTGTTTGTTTGTTTGTTTTGGGTTTTTTTTACTTAGCTTTCATTTGTATTGAGAGAAAAAATGCTGTTCTTATACTTAGGCACTAGAAATATGGCAAAAGTTTGAATTTTTAAGTTCCAGAAAAAAGAAAAATCAACAAAAAATCCACTGAAGTCAAAATTTGAGGTAGAAGTAGAGGTTGCCATTGTTGCCAGTTTCTTTTTAATATTTAGTACATTTTCAGACCCCTTTAGTGACATTTGCAACAAAACAATTCTTGACAAATCTAGAAGCTTTTTATGGCGTAATTAGCAACCTTTAAAGACTTGTGAAAGCTCTCATTGTTTAAGGCTGCTGGACATAAAAGAAGGCATGAGATGTACTATTGCTTTGTATTGTAAAAATTAAGCCAAACCTCTGCCTTGAAATAAATTCATCTTTTAAGGTAGTGGTATGATGGTACCACTACCATATATATAATATGGTAATTACAATTCTATTTCTTTCATAGGTAATACCTTTCAAAGTGTGAAACAGTCTTTATATAACTTCACAGAGGCTTATTTCTTGTACTTTCTCTTCAAAGTAGGAAAGACAAAAAAACATGCTCTTCAAGTAAGATTGTTGACCTTCAAAAGTGAGGAATTCCTTCAAGTAAATAACAACTCTTCATGCAACATTTTAAAATCTCAAAGCAACTATTGCTGGAAGTGGATAATGTTTATCTTGCCACTATGCACAGTGAGGACAGGAAAAGAAATGCTGACAGTTTCTTATATCAACTACCTGTTTCGAGGATTCTGTATACAACCCAGAGGATGGATGCATTCAAGAGCAAATTTCCATCATCCAAAGCAACTCAAAGTCAGAGATTTTCAGAGAGTGCTGTATAGCTACTATTTCTACACGTTACTGCTTTTTCTTAAACAAGTTTTTGTTGGAGTAAACTCGTTTGCTGGTTGTTGGAAGACTTTTTGTGTTAAATAGTGTTTAAAGTCAGTCTGAAAGAATGCATTGAACTGTGTAACCCCAAAACACATTGCTGAGATCATTTTGCAGCTGTTGCTTATTGACTTTTCAGTAAATATGATATTTGTGTTGCCAAAACTTCTGAACACTCTAATGAGAGGGGCGGGAGGTTCCTAATGTGAAGCTTTGAGAAGCGACAACTAAACTATAGAAGCATAACTCTTCAGGACGACGGTATAGATGCATTATAACATTTTTGTGGCTTTGTTTGCGTTTTACTAAAGCGTTGGAAATGCCTTTCCTGCATACACGTTTTCTATAAGGCTTGCAGACTGACACGTTTCTGCCATAAAAAAAATGTTTCTGGTTGTTTCACAGATCGTGTAAATCTAAAAACATTCCCATAGAAGAGTTGCCGTCACATTTTTATCGCTCCCCTCCTGCAGGACATTGCAGATGATGTATAACAGCAGTAGCTGTGTATTTGAGGCGTCACTGAGTTCGACATGAAAGCCGCCGTTTTGTTTGTGTTTACGGAGGAGGTGAGAAGAAGGTGTCAGGAGGAGTTATGTAATTTCAGTGGTTTTGGAATCGGCATCTAATTGCTCCTGTAGGAAAAAACGGAGCGTGAGGGCTTTTGACAGGATGATCCTTAAGAGATCGCTCTCGTCTTCCAGGAGGAAAAACAGGAGAACTGCTCAAACCTGAGCCAGACATTTTAATGGTCATAACCGCAGCGCTTGTTCTCTCTCAAGGAAGCACACGCACGCAGACACACATTCTGTCATTTCCTACAGACCAAGATATATCGAAAACGGTAGAGTGTGCAACAACTTTCCGAAGTACATTGCCAGCAGTTTTCCTTCTCCATTTGATGCTTCTTTTTAAATAATATATCTTAACTTGTTTTTTGGGCAGCTCTCTTTGCCTGTTGTCAAACTCAGTGCCATTTTTTTAAAATCGTACATGAATCTGTTTGAAGTTGCTACTGAATGAAAGTATTTTTCTATGTCACATGAGGGAGAAGGTTTCCTTAAAGTAAGATTTTTTAAAAGATTATCTGAGATGTTTTAAACAGTTCATATCTGACCTGTCGTAAATAGCTCTTTTGAATTTGAATTTCAGACAAATCCAGAATACTTCCCGAAAACCTTTACCCAGACCTGGTTTTCAAAACGTCTTGTCGTCTGAGAATCCGATCACTTGGAGACATGTAAACATGCAGCTGGATTGTAACAAACATGTTGGGGTTTCTCTGAAAATCGGCTCGGTGCGAACAGGGCCTCAAGTCTATGATAGAGGCTGTAATTAATGAGCAGCTTAGAGTCAAGAACAAAACTAACCTCTGGGGTCTGAAAATAACTAATCCCTAAAAAGACCTTAGTGGTTTGAGTGAACCTTGTGGCCTTTCAAGCTATTGTCATGTTATTTATAACAAAGCCAGGATCTGTTTACATGGTGAATGGATGTAGAAAGTCTTCCTGAGTGAGAACAAATCATGTGAAATATTTCAGACCACAGTAAACATTTAAGTTTAAGCTATTTATCATCATCCTTAACTTTCTATCAAACCTCTGAATGAGTGATTTACAACTCACATCTACAGAAGAAGAACTTAGATGTCACACCTCAGAGTAATGTTTCCAGAAGTAACAAAGGGTCCAGCCATATACGTTTTGAAGTCTATTGAGCAATGAGAGCTGACAGTATTGTCACAGGATCATAACAAGACGAAAGGAGCTTATAAAAATGAAGCACAACTAATACCAACAAACTTTTTGTAGCATTTACTGAAACTTCTGTAGAGAAGTCTGTTTGAATGTGTATTCAGAGTCAGGAGTGGTGGGACTGGAATGTGATGTGCTTCTTTCATAATTTCATGGTTTTATTATTCACATCTGGGCGCATGCCGCGTGTCTCGTATTGATGAGGTAAAAGTCGGATAAAATGCGACATGACCAATCTAACTGCAGGCGCTTTGAAAACACTCAGAAACAAACTTTGGACGTGGCTCAAATGAGACTTTTTTCCTGGGTGAAAAGATTGGATTTCCACTGTTCTGATTGGCAGAAAAAGTCAAAATGGATTGCATACGGGCAAAAAAAAAAATTTCATCACATCTGTCTGTTTTGTCACACAAAAATCACCAACACTTAATTGGTTTCTGTTTGCACTTGCATTCCCTCTTCAAGCTGCCCAATCACTGATCCTATTTTCCGTGTTTCTTTGTTGGTTCTTGGAGAGTCTCAATGACCCCTTTTTTCTCCTCTATTAAATAAAATTAAAAAAAAATATCTCTGCCTGACTTATTTTGCTCCGAATTAAAATGTCAAACACAAAGAACTACATTTAGTGGGGAGATTGTGTTTCTAAGATGACTCAACGATTAAAATAAAACGTACATGCAGTTTATCTGGGGGATCTTCGCTCTTACAGAAATAACTGACATTATCTGGAGGTCACAGTAATTATCATGTTAAAACAATGCATTGAGGCCAGTGTAGTGAAAAGTAGTCATTATGAGCGCTGAATCGTCTCCGTACTAAAGCTCTTAGCGGTAGGGCTTTTTGCAGATGTGGTTGCTCTCTGCTCCAGCACCAATGTTTTGTAAAGCTTAGATTAGCCTCCCGATTGCTGCTAAGTGGACAGAATAATCGCTTGGCTCACTTTCTCCCCATCCAAAGTTTAAAGTTACCAACAGCAAGCTACCCACACCCTAAAGTTAATAGATTTAATGCTTTTAATAGCACCATAACGGTCTCGTTTTAAGTAATTGAACAAGTAACATTATTACAGTTCATTTGCAGCAACAGAGCTTTGTTTGTTCAGCAAAAAAGATTAAATAGGTAAATGTTTGCTCTAAATTTGAATTGTAAGATTCTGTTATTATTAAAGCAGTATTTGGAAATTTTCTGCTATGGCAATGGAGCTCAAAATGATTTGCTTTGCGTTCACTTGCAGCAAGCCATTGTGTAAAATGAAGGTCAAAAGTTACTTGCACTGTACAGTCAGTCTCTTCTGACCAAAGCACGCAGTTGCAATGAAAATCACGGTTGCATTTAGCAAACTCCACATGTTTACATTTTGTGTGTTAGGACATAAAATGTAAGGGATGCAACTGGTTGGCATGGAGTTATCATCTAATGGTTGCTATTGGTGGCCCAGAGATGCCACTCTTTGTGTCAGATTTGGAGATTTTTTTTTCTCCTCCTTCAGTGCTTACTGTGAGTTGTGGCAAAATACAAATGAAAATGCAATTTTTTTTTTCATCGCTGAATAAATGCACCAATAGAATTTATATTAGTTTTAAAAACTTTTTTTTTACATGTCTTTTGCAGGTGTGCCTAAAGATTTGTCCATGCCTTCATACTTAGCTAATACCTAGTCCTTTAACTGCTTGATATGTTTCACAGAAGTTACCGAGTTACGAATACTAAGCAAAATAATTAATAAATAAAACCTAACCTAATACTGTAAGAGCTGACAACAATCTGTAAAATGCTGGATATGTAATTCGTGTGCAAGTTTTTAAAAAAGCGCCACGCTATCAATCTAAGCCCAAATTGCTTGTTTTTATCGCCACCAAGTGGTAGCAAATTCATTTCTTACATGCCTAATGGTTTCACAGAATTGAAGTTGTTCTCTGTTCTCAGGGGTTTCCAGGGGATTTTGGGGAGAGAGGGCCACCTGGACCAGACGGAGAGCCAGTATGTTCCACATTAACCTACTACACATGTAAAACCATTTCCGGTCCACATTTGAACACACACAAGCTGAGAGTGAGAGTTTAGCTCTGAGCCGCGCACACAGACTCACATTGCCCCTTGTGTTTTAGCTGCTGGTTATATGATGTGGCTTTCTACCCATTTGTCTTCTCTGTCTTGTTTGAAGTTACGGGGGACAAGTTTTACTAGTGTATTCGGTTTCATCCCATGCTTTTGGTGTGTTGAAAATAATTTAAGTTGGCTTTCAGTTACAAAAAGCCCACACTGTTAAGTGGTGAGCAGTTTACAGCGAAGGCCTTTCCGTTCACCACTGTGAGCTGTCCACCACCACACATGTAGACCTTTTTACAACCTCATATCCAAAAACACCAAATGATGTAATAAGACGTCAGGATGAGTAATTGCGTGTAATTCATCAATGCAGCCGTTCCAGATCACATGCAAATGGTATTTTTTAGATATTCCCTGTAATTTTTACAAATGTGCCACTTCTTCTGCCTGAATGGAAAAATACAAGCCTGCCAGCACCTTGCAGTTTGACCCACCTATAATTGAATAATGAACATAAGGTGCATTTAGGTTTAGAGAAAAACACCAGCTTCACTTCCCCAATGGTTTGGGCTTCCAGATCAGGGATTTACTCTAATGCCTCATCTTATTAGATTCTTTCTCTGTATTTTTCTGAGAATAAGTATTGTCATCCAACTAGAAAAGGGCCAGTTGCTGTCATGAAGTTATACTTGGGCATACGTAATTGTATGCTTTCAAAACTTTTTTGTCATTTCATCCCTTTGTTGCAAAGGCCATGTAATACAAGGAGCTTAGAGAGTAAGACAGGGTTGCCCCTCCACCGTTCATTGTTGCCCACAGCCAGACACCTGGCCGAATAAAGGCTCCTATGCTTTTTCCTGTGGTTACAAAATAACACATTCAGCCACTTGGAAGCAATTCCGGTAAACCTGAAGCAGAACAATATTAAAATGTAAAATATTCTGATTCATCAGCTCTTGAAAGCCAGTAATTTAACTCTAAATTGTATTTTAAGATTAGATTCTTATTATTTCAATAATAATATTAAATAAACATGTTAGAAATCTACAGCTCTGATAATATTAGTGGTTAATATAAGTTTAGCTGCCGCTGGAAAAATTTAAAATTTAGTTGACATAAAATAGAAATTTATTTAGCAACTAGTAAAACAGACACTACACATTAAATCAAAAATATTCACACAGCACACAGCCAAAATAAACACATCTTTTATGTACATAAAGTGTACACATACTCGAACATATGCGTTTACAAACACACACAAATCTATTCAATTATTTCTAAAAACACCATTTGCAAATGATGCAATGTTTATTGATAAGCAGAACAGGGAACCACAGAACGCAAAATTATGAATCAGGCATGTCAAATATTTATTTGTCTTGCTTAGGATCTACTTCAATTACAAAAATGGTGAGATTCCTCTGTAAAGAAAACCAATAAGAGGTCAAAATATCGTTAAATGATACAAATGGTTTTTTTTGTTTATTTTTTTGGTCTTTCATTGCTAAATTAACTCTTCACTGATGAAGCAAGAGTCTGTAATTAATAGGAGTGACAACTGAACTTATCTGGTAGATGATGACTTTTTTGACTAAAAGAAAATTAATTTTGGTCATATTTGAGGATTTAAAGAAAGGATTAAGCTACCATTAACATTGAGATAAATAGTTTGTGATCCATAAAGTTTCCTTCTTAACTTTTGAGCTTTGACAAATTTAAATATTTCAGAATGCCAGAATGAGATGATGGGGCTCACATGCCACACCACCTTCACCTTTAACACATACATACCCACCAATACATGCACGCAGCGGCCTCTCATAAGCTTCAGTGAATACTAAGTCACTCTTCTGAACATGTTTTTTTTTTGTTGCCCTTTTTTTTCTTAAATGCCAATAACACTTGTGTCTCTGCTGCTTCTTCCATCTTTCCCCTCCTCTCCGATTAGGGTGACCTAGGAGCCCCTGGTCCGAACGGAGTCCCTGGATTAATTGTGAGTAGCGCACCGCAAATTTCAACCCGTCGTCATTTTACTCCGCCAGGTACTTTTGTGATAAACTGCCCACAATCTGAAGGTCGCCATGAACATATTTGAAACACAGAACCAGGATTGATTGTAAACGACGAGTACACAGTTGACAGTTCTCAAAAGTTTGTTGAATCGAACAAAATTCTCAAGGTGCATCATCTTCAAATTAACTATTTTTGTCCAGTAGCTGCCCGCTGCCCACCCATCACCTTATCCTGAATGCCTCTCTGACCCAACAGCCACATAATTGGACCTGATTATAATGTCTCCCTGGTTTCTCTTGTTGTGTCCCATCCTCCGCTGTCACTGTCTCTCCTAGCTGGTCTATTCTAGGCCACTAGCGGTTGTAGAAGGCCTGTAATCGGGGGACTGGTTGATTATAGCTCCGACTCCACATTCATGTCCTCTACACCCATCTGACTCCACTGCATGCCGTACCAGCAGCAATGAGCCACACTTAAATGATTTAAGTATACAAACACCCTCCTCTGGGGAGTCGTTGCTGAAAGCTTTAAATGAAGGCTGGCCACCGAGGAAAGACGAAAATGTCTAGACAGCTGTTCTTGTTTACGCAAAATACAAAAGACAGAAGTTGTCTCTCCTTGTCTCTCATTACGAGTGTCAGAAATGTAATTTCTGGGCCATGTCCTTAAAGTAACTTTTTCTTTCTGTTTTTTTTTTTTGTAGCCTGGCTGCACAGGTTGTTCTGGACTAAATTTTATATAGCTTATAATTCACAGCTTTTTGAAAAAAAAAATTTCAACACCTTAATTTCCACATATTTTTCTTTTTCAGGCACAAACTTTCATGGTTTATGGATAGATCAATAAAAAGTAGTGCAAAATGGAACATGATGCACGGTTTCCAAAAGCTTTCAGAACTAAAATGTGAAAAAGATGCTATGCATTGGCATTCAGCCACCCTTATTAGATAAAACCCATCAAAACAAAAGCCTTCAAAGATCAATTAATAAAGCCCCTTCTCCATTGCCAAGTCTTAGTCTACTCAGTTAAAGTCTGGCTTGGTTCTAGTCAAGTTGGGCGTATCTGTGTTGGCGGTGTGTTCCTCACTATGTGGTATGGGCAGGAAAGTGGGTGGGGATGTGGGAATATGGGAATATGGGCGAGATGTGCAGGAGCTAAATTCGACACTAATTCCAATAATGGTGAATGGTTTCTCCAAGATATCTGCTGGTTATGGGTTATAAATCCATGGGCCAATAAATGCAGAAGGTTCACTTTTTTGAAATTTAATTTAAGATCTCAGAGGTTTGTCAGAAAATATTATGAACTAAATAATATTCTGAAGAACAAGAAATGCACCAGCTAAAGATGCCCAGTGCGCTGGACATGAAGTGGGGCATTATTTAACTCATCCAACAATGGAGTGGGCATCTTCCAAACCTATCAGGACAAGGCTGTCCTCCTAAACTGGCAAACTGCGCAATAATTGCTATAATCAGAAAAGCAGGCAAGAGTTCCCATAGTAACTCTGGAGAAAATGTATTAGTCTCAGGTTGGATCTCTATACAGAACCACTGCTAACCGTCCACAATTCTGGTCAAAAAGAAAACCATTTTTGAATGTATGGAAGGATGTGCTCTGGTCACATGAGACCAAAAAGCAAGTAGAACACCATCTATTGCAGAAAATTAATGTCACATCTTCCTGAACACACCATCCCTTCTATGAAATATGGTAGACTGCTGAGACAGTGAAGCTCAGTCCATGAGAAGAGCTAAACACAGCCGTCCCAAAAAATGAAAAACTGTTCTCGGCAACAAAAGATTTGATTTGGGGTGGAGTTACAGTGTAAGGGATCAAATCAAAGAATGTTATTGGTCTAGTCAAAGTCAAATGACTTGCAGCTGTAACTGTACTGAGTTAATGCATCTGCAAAATATAAACCAATCAAAATGCTGCACTTTTTATATTTTTATTTGTGAAAAAAATTGGAAACCGTGTATCATTTTATTCTACTTCACAATATATTACACTATATGCTACTTTGTGTTGGTCTGTGACTAAAAATCAGTGACATAATTAAACGCATTTATGCTAGTGATTGTATTATGACAAAAATGTGAAAAAGCCCCCCAAAAATTGCATTTTCAAAGCACTGCTTCGTGACATCATTCATCTGCATTAGATGTTCCCAGATAACTAGGGAGAAGCTTTTCTCCATCTAAGGTCTCGATGCCAGAGGATCTGATTTGTTTTAGGGACTTTTTCGATGTCATGTTCTTAAATAATCTACTTTGTCACATATGGAGATACAGCCCCATTCAAAGAGGCAAACATTAGATACACGCAGCCAAAACTCCTTTATTTCAGGCTTGAGATGAATCATAATCTTGGCCTGTGAATGTTCGCATATTATCATGCATTCTTCTCTGTAGGGTGATATGTGCATGGATGATCTGGAAGCAATGATTTTTGTTCTTGCAGTTGATAAACAAAATTAGATACTGTTCACATTGTCTAAGTGTCAAAGGAATATTTTTGAAACTATCTCTACTTTATGCATGTGTTATCACTAAACGGTTATTGTCTTTTCCCCTCTTTTTTCTGGCTTTAGGGTGATATGGGGCCTGTGGGAGAAATGGGCCCTCCCGGACCGACTGGACTCAAGGTAATCTCTGAAACGCACAGACGGAAAGTCCATTCTTGCGTTGCTTGTCAATGGCAGCCTTACATGTGCTATGAAACAAAAGAATGGTTGGAGTCGCAAGGATGGCCATTCCTGGTCCTCAAAAGCAGACGTCATGCATGTATCATGTGTAGCCTTGCTCCAACACACCTGAATAAAATTGCTGACCAGTTCATGATTCAGGTGTGTTTAAGCAGGGAAACATCTAAAACCTCCAAGACCCGGACTACTGACTCCTGGTCTGTTGTCCTCTGAGCAAACTGTATGTTGTAACTCTAACCTGCGTGTGGGTCTTTTCTCCAGGGGGTACCCGGAAATTCTGGAGAACCAGGACTGAAAGGTGATAAGGTGATCTCAATATTCCTGTTATTGGCCTGTGTTATATGCAGCATGTGATTATCATGTGCTCTTTTTATGCAAATGTACTCAGCCTTTAGATATCAAGCACATTGTAATTGGAAATTCATTACTAAAACATACTTTTTATTTTTATTTTATACATTGTTACAACAAGACTCTTGGAAGGTTTTATTTGAACCTGCCTGCCATATTATTTTTTCTGATCTGCATTTGTGAGAAATCTTAAACTTTCTGAACACTGAATATGATTAGCCATTGAAAGAATCAGTTTTTGAAACATTTCATATTCTGAAGCATTTTGAAACAGATGTGTGTGTGCACCATATTACACAGAAGCTATAAAAATTTGGGTTGATGGTAATTTCATCTTGTTGTAAAATTACTGTTCAGTTGAGCTCTCCAATCAGTTGAGTCACACTTCTTAAATCAGCTTTAAAAAATTTAAGCTTGTGCACTTTCTAAAGACTATTACAACACAAAAAAGCACAAATAATGCTCTTGTGCTGCAGTGGAATTAGAGGCCATTGGGCTTCATGTATTTACATTTGAATTTGAATGAAACTGTATGATGGAGTTATATTGGAATGAACTGGATTGGTTTGAACTGAATTTGGCCCTAGAGCAGCTTGAAAGGTGCACGCTTTTATTGTAACAGAAAAATCAAAGAGCCTGAAATACTTTCTACACACATAATGTGACATAATATGAATTTATACTTTATCCTGTTCGACTGAACTAACAACAAGCTTGTCTGTTTGAGGGAAAACAGGTTTGAAAAAAAAACTTAAGCAGTCTATTTAGAACTGCTTACAGTTGAGTCCATCTTGTCAGAAAGTCTTGCACAGTCTAAAGAAAGTTATTTCTACAGCATGATACTGCCTCCTCTGTGTCTCATATTGTAGATTTTGCTTATTTGCTGATGCTCACTGTTGTTTTTGACCAGAACTTTCCTTTTGGAGTTGCGGCCATAAGTTACAGTTCGGGTTCATCAGCCCATTTAGCCTATTGTTGCACGACGTCTTGAGAAACAGCCAAGATCAGGTGTTTCAAAGAAATGGGTTCTGCCTTTCACTTCTGCTCCTTTGTCCAGACAAACGGAGAATTCAGTAGATTGTTGTCACATGTAGAACAAAAACAGTGCTAATCAGAAAATCCTGCCATTTCTTCAGTGATACTGTGGGCCTCTTGGCAGCCTCTGTGACCATTATTTGTCTGTCCTTTTAGCTGTTACGGAGAACAATTGTCACAGTTGTTTTGTGTTTTCCCCCTACTACAGATTTGTTTGTATTTCAGTTGATAAAGGATATGTGTCACATTGGAGATGGAAAATATTATGAAGTGACTCCTGATGGTCTAATATGTTTACATCAGAAAAAAGGCTTTTTTTTTGTAGTTCTTTTGGATCACATTTCTTTCAAATGTTGAATGGAAATGAGTTCGGTTGAATTGCGTGAAGGATTTGCTAGCACTCCAAGTTCGTTTGACTAAGATTCAAAAAAGATTTATAGTTAAATCAGAAAATGAGAAAAGCCAAACAGATTTCAAAACGTGTCTTCCACCAGCAATAGAAACCTTTCATTTTGGTTGTCTCCATTCACAGTGGAGCTAAAATGAGCAAATTGCTGCAATTCTCAATTTGGTGAGATCTGACTCACTCTCTGAAACAGATGGTGCAGTGGAATGAAGCGACTGTTATCAGACATATTGACACCACATGAAGACCTTGGCTTATCCATTGAACTACATTCATTGTGCATTGACAGTTGCGATTTATAGGGTACTAATTTGTTTTGTGTGTTGAAAAAAGTAGAGTATTTATAAGGTAGAGTATTACGCCCACTTCCCTAATGTTTTTCTTGCACTTTTCTCTCTTTTTTTTTTTTTTTTTTTTTGTCCAAAATCCATTCGTCATCCTCTGTGCATTTGCATCATTCTCTGCATATCAGGGGGACGTTGGGATTCCTGGACAGCAGGGGGAGATTGGGTTCAAAGGAGATAAGGTAGGCATCTTCTGTAGCACATTTTATAGTGGAAATCCTCTCACATGGTCCTCGCAAGGCCCCCCACTGACTAAACCTCATTAGGCCTTTCTGTGCACACTTGCTTTTGATCATGAATATCCCTTATTACACAACCGCTGTTGTGCTGCTGCCTCCACAAAATGACTTAGCCAGATGTCTACTGTCCACCTTATGGAAACTCTTCTGTCAGTCTTTCACATTTGTCTCTCTGCTTGTAAGTAAAATCTAGTGCAACAGAGACCTAAGTGGCCTCAAGAGATACAGAGTATGGAGCAAAATCATGCATGTCTAATGTCTGTTTCCCTAAAGAGGAATCAAATGTTTTGTTTAGAAGTTTTTTTGGATACTATTTGTTGAATGTGTCTTGTTTGCACTGGTTAGGGTATCCAAGGAGCGCCAGGTTTACCGGGCATTCGTGGGAAACCAGGACCACAGGTTAGATCTGATCACTCTCAAAGATTACTTTAATATGTTAAAATGTTTATGAAACACTTTTTATCTTGATTGATAGACTGAAGGCTTAAAATGATATCAGCTAACATGACTTAATCTCTTTATGTGATTTCTGGCATAAAAGTCCTTTTTTTGTACTTATTCTTTTTAAGTGCTGCACATTTACTATTAAATATTAAATGTAGTCAGTTTTTTTATCTTTTTTATTGGACACACCTGATAATGTTTTGTAAAAAAAAAAAAAAAAAAAAAAACTTTTATTTTAATCTGACCTGATCCGACAATTCCTTAAAATTAAATGTAACTAAAGCACTTTTAAATCTTTACTTCACTTCTTTTAAGTTGATGATTATGCTTAGGAACTTTAAATGTGTTATTCATGAATTTCCTGAGCATTTTAAGAGCCCCAGTGAGACGTGAGTCTCACAGAAAATCTGTGGAGGTAGCTTGATAAACTATCACTATGCCAGTGGGAACATGGACGAGGCTGGTCATTAACCTGCCATTTTTAATCAAATGTGACTAAAAACTGATATTTGAAGTCCGTGTAAATTGTTTTGCTTTTTATGATTAATGTCTGTCTCAAGAAACAAACTTCCAAGTTGAATAATTTGAAATCTATTTTTGCCAGGGATGAGAATATTTTTGTGCTTGTGTATCTATGAGATTTGTCAGGGAAAAAATGTTTTCTCTCCTGTCATTACAAACTGACAAACTATATTGAGACTTTATCTATAAGTGTGTCTGATCAAATGGGGTCTGAGTTTAGTGTAAAAACTCATGCTTATTGTTAAGTATGGTAGAGGATCAATGATGCTGTGGACCTGTTGCTCTTTTTAAGGCCTTGGGAATTCATTTTGAATATAAATCTGGTCATCTGGTAGACAACTGAGCACACCTAGTATTCATGCAGTGTGCCTATGGATAAAAGGAAAAGCATATAATAAAGTTTTAGCACTTCACATTTGCATATGAGACAATGCCAGCACAAAAATATTTCATTAAATTCTTCTACTGTTTTAATAGGGGAAACTAGGAGAGAAAGGTCCTGATGGAGCACCTGGACCACCAGGCCCAGAGGTTTGTGTTTGCACTTTGATTGCTCTGTTGGGGGTGTTTATTATTATTCTGAAACAAAAATGATGTCTATTCTCTTATCGTTGGGGTCAGGGTTTTCCTGGTGACATGGGACCACCGGGAGAGAACGGCGTCGAAGGACCAAAGGTGAGTTAAACTGTCCACTTAACATGCCCAGCTTTCAACAAGCATGACTTAAAGCACGAATCAGAACATGGCAGTTGCCCTCCATCTGTGTTGAAGCACAGCAGGGATTTCCACTAATGTTAAGCTCTGTAGAAATCAACTTTTTAAGAACCAGGGTACCTTGGCTGGAAACTTGTGTGTTAAAACCCAAATTTAAACCCCAGCATTGACTGAAATTGCATTTATTTTTCCCCAATCAAGGGAAAAATAGGAGACCGAGGTTTACCGGGGCCCCGAGGGATTCCTGGCCTGGAGGTAATTCTGACCGACACTACCCAACATCAAGGGAAGACACTAACATTTCATGGCACCAGCCCTGCCGTCAGCTAGCAACATTTGATATCCCAAAAACATAAGCTGTCCTGAGATCTGTATTCTCTGTTTCCAGGGAGACGAGGGTCCGATCGGGCCACCGGGACCATCAGGACTTGAGGTGAGATGAGAAATCAATCTGAATATGTTTTGGATTATGCAAAGTTCAGATAGATATGATAAGTGCTCACTCTTTAATCTCCACAAATCTGGTTATTCCTTTCAAATTAACACATAAGATAAACATACTGGTATTCTTTTTTTATTAACTGAAAATACCTGCATTAAATAATTTGTCTGATGTGATTTTATTAAATAGTTTTGTCCTATATTACAGACATGACTCCTACTGTAGTTTTGTAAACAAAATCTCCGTCCTCTTGTGTTGTTTGTTCATCATTAAGTCATTTTAAAAAGAACGTTTGTAAATTTAAATTAACATTGCTGGGAAATCAATAAATTGGGCAGTAAAAATGTTATGCTTCTGCAGTCTATTAACTGCAGTTCTGTTTTAGTACTCATATTTAATTGTGCATGGAAACGTTTATTGTACCTCTTTTTTAATCATGGGCTGCAATAACATGATTTTAAAAAGTTTTTTTTATCTCTCTTCCTCTCTCAGGACAAATAAAAGAAATTGCATGTTTTGCCGTTTTATTGAGACTGCTGCAAGTCTCTATAACAACATGTGTAGTCCTTCACTTTGGCCGCCAGGGGGTGATAGCGTTCATCACCATGTTCAGAGATGACTCAGATTTAAAGCGAATATAAAAACACTGGAAAATGGAAATAGCAAATATAAGTTTTTACTTTATTTTTCTTGCAGACATTTTATTAACTGATGAAAAAACATACTCGGTCATATATGTTTCCAATTTAATTTTCTGACTTAATTATTATTCCAGATGTAACAGGTGAATCTTTCTTTCTCTGCACTTTCTATCAGTCTGACTCCCTATTGACTTGCCCACATTCCGCCCACCTGCTTGTCTCATAATCTGACTCAGTTTCTTGTCTTCTGTCCGAGGGGAAGTACTGTTTGGCTCCTGCGGGAGCTGTGATTTATCTCTGGCCAGGTGCCGCGAGTAGACCTGCACATTCACTGCTCTAACAGGAATGATTCCTCATCCTTACCTTTCTTTTTTCCAGCGCCTGTGCATTTTTATATGATGCTCCTTGCATTCCCTCTTGGCACTGCACCTTTTTTTTCCACTATTATTATTATTATTATTATTATTATTATTATTATTTTGTATCCGTTTAGTCATAAAATTGCAGACATGAATATAAATCAAGTGACAGGAAGTCACAAGTCCAGGAGAGCAACTATTCAACCTCTTATTGCAACCTAAATTGACTTTTATTGCCTGTTTGAGTGAAATAAAGTGTAAGATTTAACTTTTTTAGAACGGCTGCCAACCTTTGTGAGCTAAAACTTTGGAAATACTGAGTCACTCAGTCTCACGGAGTTTGGCTGAGACATTTCTGACCTAGAGGTATTGCTGGTTCATAAAAAAAAAAAAAAAAAAAAGAAACAGTTTTCAGTCACTGAACACTTTTGCAGCCTGCCTAAATGTCCTGTCAGGATTACCTGCCGATGTAATCAGCATGCACCCTGGAGATTTTCCACTGATCTCTCTTTAAACTGGTCCCGTAAACAGACCCTTTCCATTCACAGAGCGTTTGTGATGAATGTTAACGATGCGTTCACTTCTCAGTGAATGTCGGTTCCTCACTGTTAGTAGTCATATGGCTCTTTTGATTTTTTATTTTATTTTTTTTTCAGGGTAGAATGGGAAGAAAAGGATTTCCTGGGAAGGTTGGTCCAGAGGGAGTGAAGGTGAATGAACTCAAACTCATTTACCATTCTTTTCCATTTTCCAAAAATACAGAAGTGATGCATATTTCATAATAACTCAATGAATGACAGTGGATTTGCATCTGCAGGGAGAAGCCGGTGTCCCAGGAAAAGTTGGGTCCATGGGAGAAAGAGTAAGAATTCCTGACATTGCTCCTTCCTGTGTTGAATGATGGTCCCCCCCACAGCCACTTATCCAGGAAACTCTTTCCATTCATCCATCCAATGCTGAATTTTTACATTTCAGGGATTGGTGGGTTTCATCGGACCTGTGGGAGAGGCAGGGCTGGCAGGAGAGAAGGTAAAACTCCAAAAAAAAAAAAAAGGAAATGAAAACAAATGGATCAATTTATTTCTAAATGCACCCTTAACTTGAAACTAACTTTTATACTTGTGCATTTTAGGGAGACCGAGGAGAAATGGGCCTTCCCGGACCACCCGGAGTAAAAGGATCAACGGTAAGAAAAACTAAAAAAAATTAATTTAACTCATCAGAATGTTCAATCATAAACTTAAACATGAATATAGACATAAGGTGGTTCATCAGTAAAGATCACAATGTATCATGACACCCTTTGCATTACAAGGGTTGTGAAAAGACGCAGCTCTTCATCTTGACCTTCTGGTCCTGAAGTGTGACTCCCTTCACTGCCACCTACTGGGCAGCTATCAGAACTAACCCCTATATTTCTTCAAATTCACATGGCCACCAGTCAGTCACAAACTTTGTGTTAATTATCTGTCCGTCAAAGTGAGCTTTATGCATTATTGGCTTTGTTTTGCCACAATGTTTTAATGCCTGTTTAAAAAACTGAATTCATAATTTTTTTCCCCACTTGGAAGGAAGGTCTAAGCTAGTTTATGATAATCCAAGTGTGAAAAAGTTTCCTCACTGTTTGAGTTATTTGGGTCCTTACTGTTACATCTCATGTTCACCATATGGTCAAAGCAGTATAGTTGTAAATGGTGCAATACTTACTCAAACAAAGGGGTGGTTATTCCAATAGAACCCATACAATGATTTATTTTGCTATTGGGATCTTATTACTACGGAAAGTTTTAAATCATCCCAAATGCCAAAAAGATCTTCCAAAAAAAATAAAAAGATGAAAAAAAATGAATAGTCCTGCAGGAGTATTGGCATCGTCCCGAGTTCTGCAGGACATGATCCTTTATGATGGCTGTTGGAGCTACAAACACTTCTTTTCCTTGAGATTATTTATGAATTCTCAGGGCTTTTTTGTTTCTAATTCTGTGACTGTATGTGACACGTTTGAAAATCCTTGAATTTTTCCATACTTTATCTTGTAAAAAGATCCACACTCCTTAATCATTTTTAAAAATGTTCTCACTGCAACCACAAACTTTTTCTTTTTATTAATTTGGGGGAGACTGTATGTGTGATAGACAAACAGAAAGTGGCGCATTATTGTGTCTGTATTCATTTGTGTTCAGCCCTACTAGAATAGTGCTTTGTAAAAAAAAAAAAAAAACAACATTTTGCTGAAAATTCAGCAGTAGGACTTTTTGAGTATTGGTCCTTTAACTTTGTACATCCAGAAACCAACATTTTGGATGATTATTTTTTGTAGACTTTATCAGGATTGGAAGAATTATCTTTGAATCTTTTCACAAATTCTCAATTCAATTGATATAAAAACACAAATGTCTTACATTATTCCATAGTGTCTGAAGGTGAACCTCTCCCTGTGTCATGTCTTGTTCAACTTCTGATAGATTATTTTCCAGAATTGCTCTGTCCATTTTCTCAATTCATTTTCCCATCAACTCTTATTAACTGTTGCTGGGAAGAAAATAAAGCAATCCTGCAGCCTGGTGCTGCTATGATCAAGTCTCGTTTGTTCGTGGCGATGCTCAGTGTTAGTTTTCCACCACACGAAGCCAAAACAAGCACATAAATTAATATCACCTTTGTGAGTTGATTTATTTTTAGATTTTTTACTGCACACACTTCCCTTTTGTTTCAACAGCAACAACTGCTTATTCAGTCTAGACATATGTGAGGCATAGTTGAGATGCTTTCTTTGACAAAGCTCCAAGTTGGTCTAAAAAATAAACCCATACAATCCACTTTCAAATTCAGAAAAATGGCTACTTTAATGTTTTGTTTTTTTTTCTTTTATGGACCATTCAGTGTATATGACTGTTTGGAGAGGAGGAAGATTTAGTTATCACTGCTGTTGGCTCAGAGCCAGCTGGATTTCCCCTGAGGACATTAGCACTCATACACACTCTCACTTTAAAGGAAGCTCTCTGTTGGCTCTCTTCCTCATCTCCAAAGCAGAAACAGACCCTTTGGAAAAAGAAGGCATCACTAAAAATGAGAGAAGCTGTTAACAGAAAGCTCTTACTGTAAGCGCCGATGTTTTATTTCTGTGGACTCATGACGTCAGAGGTGCCTGCTACGCTGCGAGGCCAGCAGACTGAATGGATTTTATTGTTCTCAGATGTTCTGGGGAGTCTGACCAAAACATTCCCCATTATTCCGTTCGACTTTTACAAATGGGCCGGCCGGTAAATTGAGTCCAATAAAATAAAGAAAAAAGAAAAGAAGCGAGAGAAAAAAGGAGCCAGAAGTGGCATGTTTTCTTATTTAAAATCAGCTCCTTAAGCTGTCCTCTGCCCTCTCTGATTTTCTCTATTTGCACATTAAATCTGTTTTCAAGCACAGAGTCTTACTCCAGCAGGAAATTTTATATATTCCTGTTAAGGAAACTCTGCACAGTCTAGTTGATTTACACCAAATTAATGTGAACACGTCTGTAATTAATTCCAAATTGGAGAATTAACTCTGGAGAAACTTCTTTCCAAATACTGTAATATCTGCAGACTTAGCTATATGTCTTGTGAATAAACCACAAAAGCTCCTTTCTATCATTTTCTTTTGTAATTTAACGTTGAAATTTTTTGTCTTTTGTGCATATGTGCAAACACAACAGGGCCACCCAGGGACACCGGGTGAGACTGGACCTCCTGGACCACCAGGAAGACCAGTAAGTCATCACTTTTTTTTTTCCCCTCCTTTTTTTTATTTTGCACTCAAAAGAAAATCACTGAATGCTCTTTTTACTAGAACTATAAGTCCAGCAACTGTAGACGATCTCATTATGTAGGGTAGAATTCCCAATATGCTGCAGAGTTTTCCTGAGCATTATGAACTTTGACGGCCTCCCACTGAACGCGCATTATCCGCCTGTCAGTCACAAACCCAACACCTATAACCAACTACAAGCTGCTACCAGCCCCCCTCGTCCCTGAGGTGTGTCTCTACTGTGGCCCGTGCGTGGCTTAGAGCAGGCCCTGCCCCGGTTCAAAGTGGGGGCCACTGAGCCACCAAAACAAACATAAACATGGAACTTTGGGGGCAGCAGGACAGGATTCCTGAGCGGGCTCTTTAATTGGTGTGAGTGACAGATCTAACAACAAACCCTATACTGTGTTCCCGAGGTCAGGCTGCTCCCTCCCTGGGGTCAATAGCCAGGGGGCCCTCTAGTCTGTCAGTGTAAACCTTTGTTTTATCTTTCCATCCTTTTTTTTACCCCATCTCCTTCCCCCTTTATTCCCTTTTTTTTCTTTTGTTCATTAGGGCCCTGCCGGAGCAAGTGGGCCAGCCGGCACCAGAGGACCCAAAGGCTTGCGGGTAAGCCAGCAGGTTGACACAAGCTTTAATCGCTGATCTGCTGTGAAGGCGTTCCAGCATCAGCCAGTGTGGCTCAAGCAAGTGTGTAAATATTCCGATGTTTGTTTATGAGAGAAATAAACAGCTACTTCTGCAACTTCTGCACTACCAGAAAACATCAGGAACCGAGTGAGGTGGCATCAAGCTTCCTCAGAGACATTGTTTCACTTTACATCAGCAAACTTAAATCAGTTTTACTGGCATTTATGTGATGGATTAATACATGGTAGTACATCATTGTTAAGTCGCTGCAAAAGGATACATATATTTACATTTTTAACAAATAAAAAAAATATAAGAGTGGCATGCCATATTTTATATTTGACTCAACTCCCTTGAGTCAGTACTTTTATATGCGGGCACGTCCACAAGTCTTTTGTTGTTTTTTTTGCGTAAAACCGCACATTTAATTTGCACATTTAAAAATGTCCTCTCTTTGCAAAACACTGTAAGCTCATTGGCATTGGAGTGTGAGCATGTCTTCTGTCTTGTCACAGATTCTCAATCAGATTTAAGTTTGATTTGAAGAGTTTTCAATCCTCAAAAAGTGTTCCTGGAGGGTTACCCTGATTGTAGCTCCATCCACTTTTTTGTAACAATTCTGATAATCTTCTATATCAGCGTCAAAGATAATCATCCACATATGACAATGATGATGATGACGACGGTGATAATGCTACCACTATCATGTCTAACTATGGGTTTGGTGTATACAGGTTGATGATCAATTTCGTTCTGGCATTTTTTTCTCTGTTAAAAATAGATAGAAAATCTGAAATGAATACACACCTGAAGCCAACCATGATTATATTAATTTCTTAGAAAAACAAAAATAAAAAGAATACCTTGCTTTCAAAGCTTATGCACCAATCATATATTGGAGACAGTGGCTTTAATATAGTTATGTTTGTTCTCTGTTTTCAAGGCAAAGAAGATTAAGTCAGCCAAAACATCTTAATCCTATGCTTATGTAATCTAAGAATCTTAGTTCTAAGTTTAGACAACTTTTTTTTCTGTTTCGCATGTGAGGAGGAGAAAATAACCCTGAGGTTATTTTTTTTGTCAGAAGCCTTTATGGAACACTGGCCTTGCTGTGGTTGGCCTGGGCACACTCTCACTCCAGTATGTGTTTTTGGTTAGTGCTAATGTCAGCAGGTCCCCCTGCTTTGTCCAAGATTAGAAAGCTGAATGATTCATTTACCTTCACAAAACATTTCAAGAAACAAGTCACGGAAAAAAAAAATAATTATTTTTGAAAACACTCAACAGTGGCTTAAAAATAAAGCTGAAACGACTCATAAGAAGATGCAAGATGAGAAAAATGTTGCTGTACATACACCATACGTCTTTCTTGTGTAAAGCTCCATGTAGAAAATAATAGTGACAGAAAAACATCTGCCTCTACTCAGATTCAAAATTGAAATGCAGGATGGCTTCAGAACATAAAAAAGTTAGATCCAGTGCTGTCTTTATTTTCACTCACCGAATTAAGTAACTTCATATTGTCATGTTACAACCACAGGTTTCATGATGCTGTGTTAAGTTTCTGTGTGCGAGACTTGCACAAATTGTTGCATAATGTGAAAAGTGGAAAAAATGATTAATGATTTTCCAAGATTTTACCAAGAAATACCTCAAACATGTAGGGTACAGCTGTATTCAGCTCCCTTTACACTGAATAAATTCAGTTCAACTTTTCTAGAGGTCCATAGTTTGGAAGTGTTGCTCACGTTCTTCTCAGTATATGTCCAGTAGTGTTGTGAAGGTCTAAGCTTTTTTTTTGTTTGTTTGTTTTGCTTTTGGTTTTTTAGAACAAACCGCATAATAAGAGGAAAGGAACACACAAGACAGGTCAGGGATGAAATTGTTTAGGGGATTAAGACAGGCTCAGGTCATAGAGTTGTGTCCTCCGCAAATCATTCCTGTGTAGAAGAAAGGCAAAGAAAAGCACAATAAGTCCTGTTTTTAGCTTGTCACAAGCCAGAGGACCCGGAAAACATGTGACAGAATGTGTTCAGGTCAGATTGACACAAAACACTGGAGACGAGAGCGACGATTCAGCTTCCAGCTGAAGAGCGACAGAAAGCCAGAGCAACAATGAAATGGTTGAGGATCAAATTCCAACACATTTTTATGTGTTAGACAAAGTCCAGACCTAAATTCCATTGAGGATCAAGACTTGGAAACTGTATATGCATGTTCACACCAGTTCTCTGTCCAGTCTCTAGGTTTTTTACCTGAGTAGAAATGACATAAATTTCAGTCTCTGGATGTGAAAAGCTTATAAAAGCTTATTGAAAATAACTTGTAAATTTAATAGCAACAAATGGCATAATTGAGTGAAAAAGTGGCTGAATATAAATGGATATGGATATTACACTATGGGTTAGGGTTTTTACAAAAAAAAATATTAATAATACATATTTTCCTTCCATGACACAATCATCACCTTTTTGTTGTAATCTCTCACATAAAATCCCAATGAAGTATGTTAACATCTTAATGTTACAACATGTGGAAAAGTTCTGGGATTGCATTATATCTGTGTGCTTAAAAACAACTTAAAAGAGAGTCCCAAGTATTACAAATCCAACACTGTTTCCAATATTTGCATTTTAAGATATCTGGAACAAATGATTTCTCTGGCTATCGAAGGAACAAATCCAGAGTTAATATGTACCATGTTGCAGAGCATTATTCCTACAACTCAGCAGTTTGCGGTTGCTTCTGAGCTGGTTTAAATTGAACTGCTTGAATTCATGCTTTTGGTATTTATTTTGTCTGCCATGTTTGTTAGTCAGAAAAGAGCCTTGAATCCACGGTACATTAAAGTTACTGGATGTAGCGTGTTTCTTTTTGTTAATTATTTGACTGGAAGTGCAGGGGGGAATAGTTTCCCTACTCATCGGCTAATCAGCCAATGTAAATGGAACCAGCGGGCAGCAGGTACCCCAGACAGGAATGTTAATGAGCAGTGGCCATCCAGCTCTATGTATAATAGGCTTATAGCACTTCAGCTATTGTTATTGCTTGTGGGCCAGACCCCCACTGCGCCTGGTCATCAATCAGTCAAACAACAAGGCCTCCTTCAGTGTGATGTCCTGAGAAACTTGCCATGAAAAAAAAAAACTACTACCAGGAGATTCATAGAGATTTTTAATGTATTCACTGTTAATTACTGAGCATCGCTATGTCGGTAACGCTGCATTTTCCAGAGTAAAGCTATGAAAGTTGATTGGATGCAGGTGCAAAGCAGATGAAGTGTACTGGAACACTGCCCTGACTTATATTTGTTTTTATTGGTCCCTGGACAAGCAGGAGTTTGCAGCAATTTGGATTAATTATGTTTGAAGGTGTCACTCATGTAAGATAAACAGTTGATCTGTGTTGATCTTTTGTGTATTTAAGTTTGAATTCTTTTACCCTGAATTCAGTGGTAAAATTAGAATAAGGCCAGTGAGTTTCACTACTATTAAGGCCAGCCACTTTTTAGTATATCAAGACTCTGCATTGATGTATTTTTTTTTGTTGTCGTTGTTTTGTTTTTTGTAGAAGTGGAGTTTTCAGATATTGTGACCCTCACATGAGGATCCTGGTTGTTTTGTCTGGTGGTGCTACAGTGACCTCTATTGGTGAAGTGACATGTGTCTTGTTTTCTCAGGGAGCAATGGGGCCTGATGGTCCAACAGGAGAGATGGGGTCAGAGGGCAAGAAGGTAAGTAGTTTTTTATTTTTTATTTTGGTGGCGAACTGCACTTGTCTTCTGTTTTATCTGAGGAAAAGTACATATACAATGAACTTGGCACTGATTATCTTATCTTTTCTCTTCACTGAAGGGTTCTGATGGACCTCCAGGAAAAATAGGTTTCCCAGGATCACAGGTGAAGCTCCTGAACACCATTTGATTTTTTTGTTTCTATGTCAGGTTTTTGTTTTGTTTTGGCTACTATGTTCTCAAAGAACCTCTGCTTTGAACCAGCAAGGTTGAGATCCAGACTCAAATATAAAAAAGAATCACTTTTTATTTTTTCAGAGTTTTTTGTTGGGGGTTTTTTGTAGAGTTTATTACTAGACTTACATATGTGGCCATAGAACAAGAACATTACCCCATTTTTATTGCATGCTCCTTTATTGGAGCATATAAAATTCCATTCGAAAGTATTCAACCCTTTGAAAATGTTTTGTTATTTTAATACTAAGTGGAAGTAAATATAATGTTATCTCTTATCTTTTTAGTAACACTTCTAATATTTGTCAGACACAAGTCAAAATAATCATTTTAATCACCTGATTTCATTAATATATTTAGTCAAGATAAACAAAAATATTTTTAGGACAGGTTTGATTTTAACCAGCTCTAGATTTCCACAACTGACTTTTGTTAATCCTGTCTTTCCATCCTTTATGTCCCCACAGGGAAAGATCGGAGAGCCGGGAGACACTGGGCCAAAAGGTTTTCCAGTAAGTTCAATGTTTTGTTTTGTTGTTGTTGTTGTTTATTTTCTGAGACATAGATCACTGAAAATAAACAATAATCAATAAATTGATAAGTCAAACATACTGTATGTAGAGGAGGAGCGGTGGATTTATTGGACAGAGCTTCATGGATGTAGTGAAGGAGAATTGGCAGAGGGTTGGTGTCGCTGAGACAGATGCCATGAATATGGTAATATCTGCTTTGAAAGCCAAAAGAAGAAGAAACTTTTTAAAATCTGTTTATTAATGCTTTTGTATAAATAAAAAATAAGGACTTTGTATAAACAACTTGTGTTTCTTGGCAATTATTGTGTTAATTTCAGATTGTTTTGTTTTCAGGGAATCCAAGGGCCTTCTGGACCTCCAGGGGAAAAGGGAATAGCCGGCGACCCAGTATGTTTGGACTTATAAACTCTTGACTATATTTCTCATTTTTGTGTTTCTATGTAACATTCCCACAGAAGCTGTCACAAAGTTGTCTCATTTCTCTTTTTTATTGTAGCATAAATTGCAGATAAAAAGAGCTTTGAAAATATAGCTTTAGTAGACATTGCCTCCATATTTGTTCATTTTCCAAATTTCTGTGCTGATAACTTAAGTAATATTTTAATTATTGCTGCAGCCTTTGTTGTCATGCAAGACAACAAAGGCTGCATGTTGCGTGATCTTGCATGACAACACAGACTAATCAATTTCAGGCAAGCACTGCACATTTGATTTTGACCTGTGAATACCAATAATAGATCTCTGATATATAAAGATTTCCTCTATGGGAATTAAATTTGTTGTCATATATTTTCTTTCTTTCTTTTTTTCTTTCTTCCTTCCTTCTTTTTGTTTCCTTACTTTGAGTATTTTTTTAGAAATAGAAATGAATGAAAATGTGGGAAGTCTGAGTGAATCTTCATTTTTTGGATTTTTATACATCAGCTGGGGAGTTATGATTTCTATTACTCCCTCTAGTCAGCAAATTTTTCTAATGGAAGACTAACCAACATGATAATCTTACACTTAGAAATTGTATTTTATGATGAAATATAAATAAGTTGCGTATTATGTTGGTTAGGTCATCACAAAGGTTTAATCTGCTTGTTTTTCAATTTATGTTGTTTTTTTCCCACAAATAGTACTAGATCTGATTTCTTTAATGTAATAATCATTCAAGCTACCATGTTATCTTCTGCAGGGACCACCCGGACCACCAGGAACTGTTGGATTGTTAGGAGAAATTGGTCCAAAGGTAAGCAAATATACAACACTGTGCACAGCTATTCAACCTTTCACATCTTTTCACATTGCATCCACAAGTGTCAATGTGTTTTCTTGAGCTTCAATGTAGCAGACTAACACATAAATTGGGAACACATGTTTTTCCAAATAAAATCTTAAATGTGTATACCATACCTATGTGTCAATAATTTGTAGAAGCACTTTTTTCTCTTAATTGCAGCTGCAAGATCAGTCAGATGGAAAAATCTATTTTATAGTCTTGCCTTAGCTTCTCACTACAATGTCTGATCTCCAGCTGTACATTTGGAAATGTTGTCTGTCTGGAAGGTGCTTCTCCACCAAAGCCCCAAGTCTTTTGCAGCTCATTCTGTCGTTCTAGCATTAGCCCTTGATTTAGTTCCATCCTTGTTCTCATGATCTCTAACCATGTTCCCGATCACTGCTGAAGAAAAGCATTCCCACAACATGATGCTGTAATCACCATGTTTATTTATGGGGTTGGTGTGCTCAGGATGATGGACACAGTCAGTTTCCCTACATGTAGCAAAACTTGCATCTGAAGTCTGGTTTCATCTGACTACACCTACCTGTTAACTGTGACCTCTATATGACTTATGACAAACTGGAGGCAGGATTTTTCACAGCTTTCTTCCAACACTTGCTTCCTTATTGCCACTTCTCAATAGCAGCTAGATTTGTAGAATGATTAATATCTGTCTTGTCAAGAGATTCTTTCACCCGATCTGTGGATATTTGCAGAGAATTACCACGGGCCTCTTCTGTGTTTAATTTATTTGCCACTTCCCCAGCCTGTCACTTTAGGTGTTTTGGTAGGTGTTCAGGTATTTCATGTTCTTGACAATGCCAGATGATGAGCTGAACACTGCTTCATTTCATTGGCAAAGCTTTGGATATTGTTTAATCACTTAACTCTGCTTTAAACTTGTCGAAAAGTTCTCTCTGACTTTTAAGTTACACTTTTAAAAGTGGTCTTAAAGCAAATTAAAGCATAATCTGATTTGATCTGTAAATAAAACAAAAATGGTAAATTATGAAAGCTTTTTTTCCAAAATGTTGTGTTGGTCTGTCACATACAATCTCAATCTATACATTAATGTTTGAGAGAGGAGAAAATTGGAAAACGTTTAAGAGGTCTACAAACTTATTCAAAGAGTTGCACAGATACATATATTTACATCTGTTTTTATTACAAGTAAAATACAAATATGTAATTCTTAGCTTCTTTTACTGGATTAATAAATTATATCAGCTATCTACTCTATTAAACTAATTACCCGCAGCTGACATGCATCCTTTTTCATTTTGACTACAGTTAAGATAGTAAAAGATGGAACTTAGCATTGATGTATTGCTTTCATGCAGTGAAACTATCTTAACATTTTAAATCAGGTTTATAATTTTACTATTCTAGGGTCCTGATGGCAAAGAGGGCGAACCAGGACTTCCAGGCGAACCTGGGGAGAAGGCAAGCAAACTAAACCATCGTAATTATGCCCAAATGTTTTATGTCGGTTCTTTTTGTCAACACTAAAAATGTACTGTTTCTGGGCCTCAGGGGGGGCTTGGACCAGCAGGGAACATCGGAGAGCAAGGACTCATAGGACAGAGGGTGAGTTTGTCTGAACTGAGTTATGAAACCACTTGGTTTACTGAAAAGCAGGAAAGTTGGTTCACTTTGGAGTTTTGTATGTATTTATGTGTGCAGGGAGAGCCAGGCCTAGAGGGAGAAGCTGGTCCAGCTGGTCCTGATGGAGCAAAGGTAAACATATTGCACACAATACTTAATGCTGTATAATTATGTTATTGAGAAAATACATTACATAATCAGTCAGCCAAAATTCAAATAGCCACTTGTGTTTATGTGATCAGGGAGAAAAAGGTGACATGGGTCAGGAGGGTGACAAAGGTGAAAAAGGTGAAACTGGACTAAAGGGAAAGGAAGGTCCATCTGGTAGTCCTGGACTCACTGGCGTCCGGGTAAGTCATTGGTCTGCTTGAAATTTATGCACAATTCACTGCCTTCACCATTAAGCATTAATTTGAGTTTTATCAATTCATTTCTTCACTGTTTTTACTTAAGGGTTCAGAAGGAAAGCCCGGTAAAATCGGTGAACGAGGCAAACCAGGCCTAAAGGTACAAACATAAAATTACTTTAAAATCACTTAGTAACAACAAAAATTCAAGAACAGAGGGACCGACAGCATCTGCTTCAAATCCTTGGAGTTAATTATTATGCTTTATGCATGTCTAGGGGGCCAAGGGTCAGCTGGGTCACCTTGGAGAAACTGGAACAGTGGGAGAGACTGGACCGCCAGGATTTGTAGGGCCAAAGGGTTCCAGAGGGACTATAGGACATGTGGTAAAGTAGAACAGTAATGATAAAGACACACTTAAAGCAGCCATTACTTAAACTGAAAACACTTGAGATGTTATAATGGATGGTGTGATTACCTGCATATTTGTTTGACGCAGGGAGCTCCGGGCCGAATGGGTCAACAAGGTGAAATTGGTCTTCAAGGCTATGAGGTTAGAGAAATTATTAGCATAATATTCATAAAACTTGAATTCTGTCATGTTATAACTATGAACCTCAATATATGCTATTGGCATTTTTTGTGATGGGCCAACACAAAGTGGAAGGAAAATGATCAATGGTTTTCACAATTTGTCACAAGCATAATTTTGAAGTGCTAAACTCGAAATTAAAATCTGCTGCAGCAACTGACAGCCTAATGGTTAACCTAGAGATTAGCCAGGCCTCTCTAGTAATTCTTCTCTAGTTAGAGGTTTTCTAGGTTAACCTAGCTAAAGTTTAACTTCGGTTAAGAGGTTGCATGGTTAACCTAGAGGGTATCCTCAACTTAGCTGTGTTGGGTAGAGAAGAATCAGTTCTTCTTACAGAAAAATTGCAAAGAGAAGGTTATTGTGGGGAAAAAAACCATAAGGAGTCCATTACAAGTCATGAAAGCAACACAGAAAATATGTAGAGGAAGTTCTTTTAATCACATGAAATGAAAATTGAACTCTTGAAAACCATAAAATGATACCCCTACTGTAGTAGATTTGAGCTAGTAGAAGGATGGATGGCGCTAAATTCAGGAAAACGATGGAAGAAAACCTTTCTGCAAAATCTGCAAAAATATTTTTTCTGGGATGAAAGTTTACCTTCCAACAGCACAACAACCCTAAGCAGACACATATAACTAAAGAGGAACTGGATCTGTTTAGATCCAGACATTTATGTATCTCATGATGGTCCAGTCAAATTCTCCTGCTTCAATTGCAGTGGAGGTTGGTTCTATAAAGCGTTCAGATGTAAACTGAGTTCATAAACTGCATGAAGATTAGGGATCATTTGATAAGGGACTGTAGTATTTCATTACTTTTTCTTGTCACTTTGCAACAGGGCCATCTGGGACCACAGGGCCCCATGGGGCGTCCAGGACCAAAAGGTGAAAAGGTACACCTCATTCACTTTATGTGTAATGTTGATCTTTCAGTGTAATAAGTACAAATTGTTCTGATGTAGAAGTTAGAGTCTCGAAGGCATCCCAATTTGATTTTACAACTTTTAAATTGTTTCTATTCAGGGTGAGCAGGGTGATGACGGGAAGCAGGAAGGTCCTCCTGGTTCTCCAGGTCTCATGGTAAGTCCTGTATGACTCTGATTCTCTATATTTCTATTTGTTGTTCTTCTACACATTAAATTGAATCAGAAAATCTGTTGTTTATATTTATATATGTTTTGTGTTATCAGGGACCTCCAGGTGATAGAGGAGAGAGGGGTGAATCAGGAGACCCAGGGTATAAAGTAAGAACGACAGATTATTTCAAAACAAGTTCTTTAGGTGTTTTGATAAAGAGTTTAAACATTATGTTCTTAAGGGTCAAATTGGTTTGGATGGAGAACGAGGCAGATCTGGAGCTCCTGGACAACCGGTGAGTGACCAAACTTTAATGTAACACAGAGCAGAGTTTATGCAAAACAAACACCACATCTATTCATGCAGGTTTTCTTGACATGCTTTCATTTACGGAAAAAAATAATTATAATTTCGACTGCAGGGTCATCCCGGGCCTCGTGGACAAAAAGGACCCAAAGGGGCCAAGGGAGACCAAGTAAGGATGTAAAGAAATGCGAGATATCTGTAAAGAAATTTTTTTGCAGAAATTCACAATCTGAAACTGATACTTGGTGTATGTGAATCACAAAGTATAGCATTAAAATAAACATTGTTCAACGGGGATTTGGGGCAATGATTTGACAACGGATGTTAAGTCACCGCATCACAAAATGTAGTTTAGAAAATTGTACTACTAAACTATGCTGAATTGAAAGTTTCTAAATCTGTTTCAAGATAAAGAAGGAAAGAAAGAAAAAAAAGAAAGAAAGAAAGAAACAGAGAAAGAAAGAAACCAACAAAGGAAGAAAGAAAGAAAGAAAGAGGGAAAAGTCCATAAAACAAATTTTGAACAATTCAACAGATATGTCCTCAGAAATGTGGTTTACTATAAAAAAAGACTTGAGCACTTAAAAGGTGGATTCTCTGTTAAGTCTAAGTTAATAGTGTTTACCTCTCTAATTTAGGAAGACGTGACATTTCAGTACTTTGACCAAGTTAGTTCACTTAAACAACAGACCGGAGAACTTGTTGCACTGCTACGATTCTTTTAAGAGCATTTAATGAGCTTGTTGTAGATTTCCAGATCATTTACTGGGCTGTTTAATTCAGTAAATAGGGTTAACTGTTAGTGCAACGTTATGTTAAAATAAACAGGCCTTTGACAAAACTAGAAACTTGAGGTCAGAAAGAGAAAGTAAAATGTTGATTCACTCATAAAAATAGAAACAATTTATAAGTGAAAATTATTTAAGTGTTTCACATTTAAAAATTTGTTGTTGTTTTTTTTCTTCATCCAGGGTGAAAAAGGCAAAAAAGGACAACCTGGACAAAAAGGAGCTAGAGGAACTGAGGTACGTCATTGACTTCCTGTAGGACAAAGCTGTGACTTCTTCACTGATACAAGTTCTTCCAAACAAAGAAAGAAATCTTCTCCAAGAATAAAAAAAAAATTAAGTTCAACATCAGAAACTTATAATTTCAAATTCAATGTATATTTTATTGATGACATCACTTGCTGTCATCAAAAAAGTATTGATGACAGCAATATTATACAACAATTTTTACTCCAAGGCATATTACAGCACTATTATGGACTAACTATTCTTAGCTAAATACAACAAGCGACTCACAACCATTTTAGTTACATGGTCTAAAATGAAGATAAATTTAAGAGCAATAATAAAACATGAAATCAAAATCATTTTAGGAGTGTAATAGTTCAACATCTTGTTTTGCATAATTGCAGAAGCAAAATTACACATTACACATGTTTTAAAAATGAAAAACCTGAAACTTGCAACATCCACTTGTCTTTACCTCCCTCATTTATTCTGACACCTGTAAATAAAATCCAATGTAACCAATGAACTTCAGAAGTCACCTGATTAGTCATGTTTACAAGGAATCCTTAAGCCAGAGAAGTGAAATAACCAAATGTAGGGCTCGGATATCGAAATGCTTTTGTAAGCCACTGCATCACTGTGAAGCATGTAGATCAGTCCGGTCGTACCGCCTTCATTCTCCTCAGGGTGGGGGTGGTCCTCCTGGTCCCAGAGGTGTGGTGGGTCCAGAGGGGCAGGAGGGAGTACCTGGAGAGGATGGAACCACGGGAAAAGATGGAAGCAAAGGCATGCCGGTGAGAAACTTTAACTTCATTAAAGTTTTCATTCACACAGCTGTTGACTGATTATATGTTGTCATTGTATAAAATTACTGTGACATTCTACACAAACAATTTTCCATATTTAACTCTTGAAACATACCCAACATTGTGTACCGGTTCAAAGTGATATTTTAAATGCTGGTGCTATGAACCGATCATTAACTTTCTCTATTTGTGAATAGGGAGAGCACGGTGATGATGGGGTGGTAGGGCTTCCTGGTAAATCTGGTGGACGCGGCAAAACTGGCGTTCCAGGACTCCCCGGGGATCAGGGAGGAGTAGGACCAAAGGTGAAAGGACAAAAATAAATGGGAACAACTACAGTTCCTTGGTTGTCATTGCATTGACATATTATTGGTCATGTTTTCACCAATAATGTTACTGTTTATCCGTCCACTCAGGGGGAGCAGGGTCTTCGAGGCCAGAGTGGACCTTCGGGAAAAAGGGGTTTCAAAGGTGGAATGGGACAACAGGGGCCACAGGGAGACAGAGGACCTAAAGGACAGCCTGTGGGTGTTACTCAGACTTAGTTATTATGAAAACTGGGGGTGGGGGCAGCGGGGGATATTTTCATTTTTAAACTTGATTATTTTTTCTATAGGGTGATGCAGGAGAACAAGGTTTTCCAGGAGTTCTTGGAGTGTTTGGACCAAAGGTGAGGTCATCTCAAAATAGCAACTCACAAATTGAATCAAACATTGTATTGTCAAAATGTAAGAAGAATTTAGAGTTGTTAGGACACAACCAGTGTAAGAAATTTATATGACGGATCTTCTTCATGGAAAATAAAATCTCACCAAAAACATTTAGATTTCACTTTATGTCACAAAAATTGTCACGTTCATATAAGGATCTTTAATATGAAATCATACATTAATTTAATATTCGTCCGTCATTCGTCCTTTTGTCCATCCCTCTATCTCTCAATCCATTCACCTGTCTTACTATCCATCTGTCTGTTGTTTATCCATCTCTCCATGAATCCATCCATCCATGTTTAAGGTTGAAGTGATGATGCTAATATAGAATTATACGAATTAAAACCTGGAAAAATTTAAGATAATCCAAAGTATGAAAAAGTATGGATTTTTTTTTGTTTTTATTACAATATTCTTTTTATTTTAAACAAAGCAATAAAGATTTTTTCATTATGCAAATTAAATGACATATTTTGTTTGAGAAAAATTTTAATTAAGTCCTGACAATTTATAGAGGTCTGCTTCCATTTTCAGGGTCCTCCAGGAGACTTTGGGCCAAAGGGCATACGGGGGCCGAAGGGGCCACAGGGTGCAATGGTACATGGCTTAATAATCTAGTGAGTTTTCCAATGCTTTGCAGTCCGTTCCATTTTATCCTCTTGTGTTGTTTTCATGCAGGGTGGAAGAGGAGTTGTCGGCCCTGTTGGAATTATTGGTCCCAATGGAAGTGCAGTATGTAGTATTCCTTAAATTTCTCTCAACTTTTCTCGTCTTTCATTTTCTCCCCTACAGTATTGACTCATCTGTGAATGTCTTCTAACAGGGTCCTAGAGGACAAAAAGGCAACCGTGGAGAGAATGTAAGTATTTCAGACTTGTTTCTGGTCTATTTTACATGCAGTCAATTTTAAGCACCATATGAAAGAAAAACTATGCATCATTCCCAAGCTGAATACATGTCTGTATTTTCTCAAAACAGGGATTTCAAGGTCCTAGGGTATGTCTTCATATTAACTTTCTTCCCTTCAAATACTAAAAATGGGTGCCTTAGAGTTCCCATATGTCAGAGCAGTTTACAAGTTTCCACTGGATGTTCGTTTTTATTTATTAGGGATCACCTGGACCTCGTGGACGTCCTGGACCTCCAGTAGGTTTCAACTTTAATAAACAATACCAAATTTCATTTCTGCCACTGAAAACTCATTGTCTAAGTAACTTTTTTTCCTCTCTTTAGGGCCCTCCTGGAATCCCTCTTTCATTTGTAAGTACCTTAATGCTAATTGTTCAGGTTTACAAGTTGTAAAAATGGATTTACTAAAACATAATTTCCAAACGATGGCACTGAAACTGATTAAATTAATTAATCTGAGATTTCTGCTCTGCAGAAAGAAGATGGCCTTGTGATTGTTGATTCGCCCAATCCTGTCAGGACTCAGGTTGGTCAGATTCTACATTTCTGTTATTTTGTGCAACTATTAGATTTTAGTAGTTGATGTCCAATCTTGAGTTTTTATATCACTTTGACGTTTTGATTCCGATTTTAGCAATTTGCAATTTTGCTTTAAAAACATCAACATGGATAAAAGAACAATATTTAGAACTTTTATGGTTCCCTTAAAGCTATTACAGCAGCTTTTCGACTTTTGTCTCTTGTTGGACTTTTAAAACCATATTTAACAGGCCAACTATCTGAAACCACATTACACTAAAATACATTGTCAAGGCAGTAAAAATAAAGCCAACATACTTAAATTATCTTTAGTATATTATGCTAGCTATCAGCATGGCTAGCAGCGAGTGCATATTTAAGAAAATAAATCTTTGATTCTTTTCATTTGTCCTCCAGCATAGACCAGCAATGGACCTGCCGATGCTCGACCAGGGAGCAGAGATCTTCAAGACCCTCCACTACCTCAGTAACTTGATCCAGAGCCTGAAGAACCCACTGGGCACTCGAGACAATCCCGCCCGTATCTGCAGGGACCTTCACAGTTGTGAACAGAAGTTAAATGACGGTGAGACGGGATACTTGTTAAGCTAAATAGAGTGAGTGTTTTATTGTTTGGATAGTTTTTAAACCAAATTTGTTTGTTTTTTCTCAGGCACTTATTGGATAGATCCCAATCTTGGTTGCTCATCTGACACAATAGAAGTCACCTGCAGCTTTACTGGTGGTGGACAAACTTGCCTTAAACCAATAACGGTTTCCAAGGTATACAAGATGCGACTGTAGTTTTAATGAATGTTTACACAAATGGGCAATGTTGCATTGATCTCGTTTCTTCTACAGCCGACAATTGAGGTTGGCCGTGTCCAAATGAACTTCCTGCACCTCCTGAGCTCAGAGGCTATTCAGCACATCACCATCCACTGTCTGAACATCTCAGTTTGGAGGTCAGCTGAGAATCAGCTCCCAGACCATCGGTCTGTGAGATTCAAGGCCTGGACCGGAGAAGTGTTTGCAGTGGGAGGGGAGCTCGAGCCAGATGTTTTGGAGGACTCCTGTTGGGTAGGTTTTACGATGTTGTAATCTGGTGTAAAGGGCTTCAGACCTAGTGCTCTCACACTATCTTCAAATCTGCTGACTAAAATGTATTTATTTATTGTTGTTATTGTGTTTTTAGAGAAAAGATGGGCGCTGGCACCAGACCCAGTTTGTGTTCCATTCCCTGGATCCAACCCTGCTCCCTGTGATCGACATCTACAACCTCCCAAAAACAAACTCTGCATCACATTACCACCTGGAGATCGGTCCAGTTTGCTTTCTTTGAGGGCCACAGCGTCAGTCTTCTGAGCACAAAGGGAAGGACAACCTCCCCCTGCAAATCACCTTCATGTAGGCGTGGAGACCAGAAAGGTCATGTAATCGTGACCTTTCACGATTACATGACAAACATTGTCCAAGTGAGAAAAAAACTCACTGCCTTCCCTCCCGCCCAAAACAGACACTGCTTCACAACCAAACTCCTAGTGGACTGCAAGCAGAGAGAAAAGGAGGAAGCAGGGAGAGCAAGGCGGCGGGGTTACAGGAGCAGGGGAGTTCTTGCACTACTGGCTTCTCAGACCAACAAATGCTTCCTCAAGCTCCATCGGGCGGATCTCCATGTTAAAGGATAAAATACCACGCAATGTCTCCAGGACATTTTAAGTGAAAGGAGGCCAAGTTCAGCAGTGAATATTTGAAGTAACTTATTTCCACAACTGTATACAGTCTGTATACTTTGTGTAATATTCAGATTTTGTCATAGCACCTAAAGTAATTGGGATTTTGTAAATATAGATATATATATATATATATGCTCTATCATTGATTTTATACATGTATGTCTTTTGTAAATTAATAATCTTTAAGTGCAATAGATAAAAGTAAAAAAATATATATATTTTGGAACATAGAGCTTAAAACCAGATGCTAGAGTACACTGTGCAAAAAAGCACATAAGCTTTTTCTCCACAATGTCTGACATCAGATTAGACTGTGCTTCTCTTGTTTTAGTTGTGTTATTTGGATTCGCTAAATGCCAGAATAGTAAGAGATTTTTTAGAGATTTCTTAAAATGCTGTTCAAATTCAGAGGCTTGCGTGCACTATGTGGCTTTAAGAAGATGGGTAAATTCCAGAGTATGATGTCATTTTTGCAAGCTTCTGGTAGGTTAATTCAGGGTGTTTTAGTTGAATGAGGAACATGACTGTTGCTTTATTGTAAATCAATACCTAAAAAGGCACTGCTTCCTTGTAAAGAAAAAAAAAATCTGCTAAGATAGAGAAACAGAAAATTGTGGACCTTCACAAGTCTGGATTATCCCTGGGTAACAATTTCCAGATTTCTGAATCTGTCACATTCATCTCTTCAAACAACTACATACAAATACAAACAGCGTGAGAATATTCAGTCATACCTTCAAAGAAAGAGGCAGGTTATGGATCCATGAGATGAACACGTTTTGGTGCTAATGTATGTATCACCCCCGAAACAGAAATGTAAGGCTGGGAAGAGGGATTCATTATCGACTGTGAAATGAGTCCTGTGTCGAAATGTTCAGAAAGGCCACTCTCCGAAGAAGAAGTCATCATGGCAAAAGCAACATAAAAATCGGATCACAGTTTGCAAATACACTCAGGGACAACTTTTGGTGAAAAAGAAGGACATTTGCAAGACTGAGAACACCGCTCCATGCATGAAGCATTGGGTTGGCAGCATACTAACAATGTGTGGGTGTTTTGTTGCAGTAGGGTGTTCTGCACTTCACAAAATAGATGTTATGATGAGGACAGAAACATTATGTTGAAATATTGAAGCAACATCTCAAAACATTATCCAGGACGTTAAAGCTTGTCCGCAGTGTTCCAAATGGACACTGATTGGCAGAGCCCCGATTTCAGTCCCATAGAAATCTTGGGAATTAATATTTACCACAGTCATGCAGTTTAAATGACAAATCTACCAGACACAAAGAACGTACACATACAAAGTGCAAAGCATTGTTTTTATTCTCTTTCTGATCATCCTGATATTCAGCATATATTAGTAATTTTGGTAACTACCCTAAAATAGGAAACATTCAGTATGCTTTTATGACAGACAATGAAGAGAAAAGTTGTTGTGTCTTTTAATACAATGTATGCAAGTATCTGGTTTAAGCTGTTTATGGAAGATTTTTTTTTTTCATGTCAAATGGGGTGCCATTTTACTTGCCTTTGGTGCTCATCTGTTCATGGTATTTCACAGGTGAATTTATCCAAATCATATATTTATGTATTCTGAAAAGAAGATTTACATTTTCTTCTTGCTGTGAGAAGGACAGTGGTCACAAGCCGAAGCCAAAAACAAACGAATGCCACTGACGACTGGAAGGGCTATCGATATCAGACTGAGGAAGAGGAAGACAAGCTTAAGTTCTCAGTAGTGTTTTAGTAAATCTTCTCTAACTGTGGATTACAGCTTCAGGTTCTTGCTTCCTCACTAATGAATAAAAACAGAATACATAGTCGGCACCAGCTGAGCATTTAAAATCAAAACGAGTACATGTATAGGGTGTCCATAAAGGAGATCTGAGCCACAGAAGAATGGAGAGCGGGTACAGGAATCAAAACGGAAACCTCCATCTTTTATCCCGGTGCTGAGAACATTTTCAAAGGTGCTAGTGATAGTGCTGTTATACACCACTTTGCTAAACTATTCATATGCATATAGTGCATGCAGGCTTTGCTTAGTAAAAAAGTTTATATACAACTTACCCGTTCCATTACACTACGCTACATCATGAGCCCATTTATCGTGACATAATTGCCAAATTATTTTTCATTTCCACTCTGCATTTAAATAAAAGCTAAATTTAAGCTTTTTGTTGTTTTGTTTTTTGTTTGTTTGTTTGTTTTTACAATTCTCAAATATTTCAGTTTATATCCGGCATAAATCGCAGGGTTTAAACCATTTCCAAAAATATGTACAAAGCCCCGCTGAGCTGTATGTAATATTTTTAGCAACTAGTAGAAAGTTTTTACAGGGCAAAAAAAAAAATATTGTAGCTGGAATCAAGTGTATATAATTCTGTAAACCTTGCTGTATACAGTGGATTCCCTCTTGCTAATTTAATGTTATTTAATGCTGTTAATGTGGTTGCAGATTGCGCAAATTTCTGCTAGTTAAAGCAAAACTATTCTTATTGACAATGTTATATAGCCGTGCTCCCAACTGGTCTTGAAGTTTATGGGTTTTTTATGTGTAAATTTGGGGCTCCAGAGAACAAATTTATTGCAATATTATTTCTTTTATTTTTCTAATTTTTTTAATTGTTTTTATTTCTTTCATGATAATCAACCATGTACTGTATGAGAACTGTGCTCTTCTATAACTTGTGTTTTAAGGAATTATGCAAATATGTGAAAATGGTTTCTACTTTTTTTTTTATAAATCTTTCCTGAAAATGAGCTAAGAATACCTCATAATTTTACATGAGCAAAAATTTTCTATTGCATTCATAATTGAAACCTGTTTGAAAATATCAGACAAATGCAGCAAAGCATCAAACTTTGAATGAGATCATTTCTGGTGCATTCATCTCTTATTTGTCCGCTCTTTAGTCATTGTTCAGTGTCTGTTAAATAAATACTTTAAATTTGTCTGTGGATTTTTACTGTTCACCTCACTGAAAGTATTTTGTTAAATCTGTTTGCTAAAACACATTTAACAGTAATAATGTCATAGGTGTTAATACCTATACAGTATGTGTTCTATTTAGACTCACATTGGTTTCACACAATTTTTATCTGAGGATTCCTGATGGGGTCATCTTGGAACATTAATTCTCACACCATAATACAAAAAAACTCAGCAATATATGGAAAATATCCCAGTTATAGTGGTTAGCTAAGCTTAGGTACTTTATTAAACACAACAAAGCATGAATATTGTGCTTTCAAAAGTATTAATAATATGCCTTGAACAAGCAAATAAGGTTTAATGTGTTTTATTTGGTATCTCATAAGATAGACCTACACAAATTTTTGTATAATTGTGAAATAGACGGCTAAAGATAAATAGTTTCATCACCTTTTTAACACTACATATCTGAAGAAGGTGGTGTCTGGTTAACCCTTGTGCGAGTTTAACATTCTGTTTAATCCCCTTGTCCTACGGGTCAAAAATGACCCACCCTATAAAAAAAGCCCCAAAATAAAGCAGCTTTATTGGCAGGCCACGAGGGGGAAAAAACAAAGCCAGAAATAGTTCCCTACTCTGAACTGAAATGATCTGGAGATAGGCCAGAAGGTGGCGCTCTGGTGTTTCTAACTACACAATCAGTTCAGTTAGAAACTAAAACTTTTCTAACTGAAAAGATTAGTTAGAAACTAAGCTTTTTGTTTTCTCAGTTATTTTTCTCTCCACAGAAGTTACACCTCGTCTGGCATTGATTAGCTGCAGTTGTTTCCTGGAAAAGAGCATTGGCTGACATGATGCTGCCATCGCCTAACGGTTCTCCCTCTCCTTTTCATTTCCATGAACATGGAAAGTTCTCCTGGATCAGTTGACGTGTTGGGTCTCTGCTCTGTCTTCTCTCACCTTCAGTCAGTCATGGCAGATGGGTACTAGTACTAAGCCCAGTTCTGGTTCTCCTGTTAGAGGGGAGTTCCTCCTCTCCACTGTCACAACATGCATGCTCTGTATGAGAGACTGCTGCAAAGTCAACACAACACAAGCGATTTGCTGTCACCCCCTGCTGGTCAGGGGGAGTGAATGGCATGAGTAATGACTCAACAGTCTGTTGGGTTTCATTTGGTCCAAACTTTTACTGCCTTTGCTTGTGTGCAGGTAGGATGTATTGAAAAGAAATCTGCTGAGTAAACAGTATGTGACATAGCGTTCATGTGCGCATGCGCATTGGCGCTAAATCTTTTAGTGGTACAGCTTATTTTCACCACTGGTTGAAGTTAACTTTTACACCACATGGTGTCGCTAATGATATTTGGACATTTTTTATTTCAAGCTGGACCAGTTGAAAGACTGTTTGTTTAACCTCGCCTCTAAGAACTGTTTTTGAACGTCATAAAAAGTCCAGATTACATATTGCTGTAAACGCTTTTCATTAAATGGCATAATTACCATTTGCCTAGAGTAAGTGTTAATTATGCTGTAACACACCCTGCTCACCACAAGTTATCTTGAAGGAACTCTTCAGTGTCATCACGGTCACAGCTTAGCATTGTGCTGTTTAGACATTTTTGCACTTAAGGGAAGGGGAAAACAGATACAAGACCGTGCACTCATACCACTGATAGCTCTGCAATACCACTAATTTTACAAATAGCTCTCTTTTCTGTCGTTTGGCTACATTTTATGTGTCGGATAATTTACTCATAAGCCTTGTTGTTTTTAAGTAATGTTTTCATTTTATCAGAGACAGTGACGTGCCCATGTGGGTGGACTTCGCCTGGAACAAATTATTTTAAAATGACAACAGTAATATTTTTGAGTCTCACGGCCCTCCCTTGAGTGCTTGTTTGGACCAATAGCTTTTTTGCTTTTCTTATCCATCTCAGTGCCTCCTTCCCAGCTGTTTAAAATTTTCGATTTTTATTGTTGCATAAAATAATTGCCCACATACGTATGTCTAGATGCAAATATGTTGTGGAGAATGGAACATTTATAGCGTCCCTTGTCTTGTTGCAAATGTAAGTCACTCTGCTTGGCTTCTGAAATTGTCCAAACAAGACTTCTTTCAGGTAGTTTTAAAAATTCCTACAACAGTCGAACGCATCATCATTTTTCAACGTGCACAATGGTGACGTTTACCATATCGTAATGGCGGTAGCCTGAACTATTTTGAATTCTTATCTGCTCTTCGAGGTTTACGGCGCGTCTGCGCGGTAAAATGACCTGTTTTGTGGGCAAAAACGATTTATAAGTTTACTGCTATAATGGATTCCGTTCTTGGCGACGACATGACCCTCCCTGTTGATGTCAACGGAAGGTAAAAACTAAAACAAGAAAAGCTAGCGGGCTGCCGCTAGCTAGCATGTCAGACCGTTGTATGTTGAAGCTAAGTCATTTATAAACCTGTCACCTAACGCCCTGTTTGTTTCCACTTAGTCAATATTTATTATACAATATTGACTTGCATGTTGCGAGCTATTAAATAAATTGCTTTTTGTATGTTAATATATGTAAATTGCCCTTTTAGGCGTTAGTATTTCATCTTATGTGGTATTGTTTTATTTTAAGTACTTTTCACGTCATAATGGAGAAGCTTTTCAGGATATGTTAACGCTGAAAACCGCTTAAGGCTAACTAAAACATTGTTAGTAATGTATGCTGTTAAGTCGTTAAGGTTGCATTGGGAATGAATAGTCCCGTCACTTGACATTTTGACAGTAAATAATCGATCTGTATTTTTACCTAGATTGTGTTATAAAATTATTTCCAGTAGATCAATTAAGCAAATCGTATAAGGACTAGGCAATGATGCCTGTAGATGTAAACAATGTTTTTTTGAAAAAGGTCTCATATCAAACAAATTTGATGATGCTGTGATAGTAGGGCGGCATTTGAGATGTCATTCTGGGTGTATTAAAGCGGAAATTATGAGCCAATGTGCTCCGACTGTAGCAGCGACGTCTCCCTCTTTGCTTTGTGCAAGAGGGGTAGTTGTCATGCTGAATTTATTTTCAGTTTGGGTTTTTTTTCCCCCCACTCGTGCTTTCCCTAACCGAAGATTGTGATTGTGGTAGGTAAGCATACATTTTTACAGCGCTTGTTGAATTAGCTAGTTCATTGCTTTCCTGTTCCGCTGTGAAACTTGTTATATATGTGCTGTTTCGTTTACACTTGTATCGCTGGTTGCTTAACCTTAAACTGACACAGTCCAGCTGTGGTGTGGAAAAGCGCTCATGCAGGTGGTAAGTTTGCCTCGGTAATTTAAGATGTTATCTGATATGTGTGGTGTGAGTTACTTATTGGCTAATTGGCTAATTCTGAAACCTGATTCATGTTGCTGTTTCAGTTTTGTTTAAAATATGAACTTTGTTCTGGTGGCTCGTGTAATGCCTGGAGTTTTTTTTTATATATATAAATATATATATATATATATATATATATATATATATATAATATATATATATATATATATATATTATAAGATTGTTCAAAATTATGTGTGCTTAGCTGGTTTTGTGTTTGACATCTGCAGCTGAACAAAGTGAGAAAAAGAGGAAGTCATTGTTTACAGAATCTTGCATTTCCATTGGAGGGCTCACTGACAAAACATCGAGCTGTCACTGTGTCCTCTTTTATGTCTTAGTTTTATTAAAGGCCATGTTTGTTATGTTGAATATGTTTAGCAGTAATTTGTCTGCTGTCACTGTACTGTGTTGACTCTTCGTTTACACAGGAAGAGGCTGCTTGTCATGTGAAGCCTCAGTAATGCAATGATTGTCCACACATAGTTAATGGCGTTCAGTGTTTTTTGGACGAATATTACACTGGGCAGTATTATGATTGTTCTCCTCACATTACATCAGTTGTTTTATTTTATTGAGCTTTTATTTAACCAGATAAAGCAGTTGTAGAAAGAGATCAAGACTTCTTTCACAAGAGTGGCAGAGAAAGGCAGCTACATATATCATATTGGACAAAACAGATAGAAAACATAAACAGACATAGCAAATATATATATTCAGTTTGGATTTTGTAAATTACACCTTTACAAAAAAGTTGTAATTTTTGTAAAAAAAAAAAATAATAATTCCAGATTATTTTTTTTAACTCATGTTAACACTTATGACTCTGACTTAATGTAAAATGTTATATAAATGTAATACAACAGCAAGCACCAACACAGTGTTTGCTGTTGGTTAAAGCGGAATGAAGACGTGCCATAGGTTGACTCTGGAGGTTATTTAAATATGTGCTTTATAACTCTGGATATATTTAAATTCCTTAAAAACACAGAGACTGGACAAAATAAAAAAAAACTAAAATATTCTAAGATGTGCAGTGCCTTACAAAGCGCTCAGACCATGAACCTTTTCACATTTTTGATGTTACTGCTATAAATGTGAGGGTGTTTTATTTGGATTTTATGTGATGTTTTGTTCCCCAATCATTTTATAGTTTTATACAGATAAAAATCTGGAAAATGTGATGTGCATGTGTATTCAGCCCCAATTGGTCAGTATGATGCAGTGCTGACCAGTTTCCCTGTTCCTGGCTATTGATATGTATGATGCTGATACCACCGTGATGCAGTGTTGGTTTTCTGTTAAGCCCCTTTTTATGTGCTGGCTCCCTAAATGGATTTCAGAGCAAATGGGAATGAAATACTTACCCATCTAGCACTTTGCAGTTTTTTATTTGTAAAACATTTAGAAAATTGTTTCATTTTCCTTCCACTTTGCAATTATGCAATACTTAGTGTTGTTCTATTTCACAAAATCCCAATAAAATGAATTGACTTTTGTGGCTATAAGGTGACAAAATGTGAAAAAGGTCAAGAATACTTTGGCAAGGTACTGTAAACGTCTGACTCTGAAATTATGATCAAAATAGGGTCGTTCTTCGATTACGTTTTGCCATAAGTTTTAAATCTATAATTATTTGTTTTGCTTGTATGTCTTTCATTTAGAAGCTGAAGTATGGGCAATGTAAAGCAGTGGGAGGAAGTTTTTTTTTAGGGCTTTGTATTATTAGATATGAAGGTCAAAGCACAGGGTGTGGAACATAGAATTGGAACCACTTAGGTCTTTTGTTTTTATATAAAGCTCTTTCTCCTTTCCTTCGGAAATAATTCTTTTTACAAATCAGCTGTGATACATGTGGAAGTGATGGACACAGGCATACCCATTTGTGTTCTTGTTTGTTGCTATCCAGATGTGTGTTGCTTTGTGCTTTGTTCTGAGTTAGAAACACCACTGACCCTCCACTGTGTGATGCTTTGCTGATTCTGGGCCACAGTACTCTGCTTGTCTAGCAAATGAAAGCTCCTTCCAACCTCTATATTTTTGTCTCCTCCTCCCTGTGTGAACACAAGAGCTTGGCTGCCTCTGGCACATGATGTCACTTACACACAATTCTTGTTTTTATGTCTTTGAAGGGACCTCTCATTAAAGACATGCCTTTTCTTACACCTTAACCAACACACTGTTTGCATAAACCTAAACAGAGTTTGGGTACTTAAAAAAAATCCAGGTAAACAGTTTGTGTTAATCAAAGTCCAGCTCTTGGACCGTACATAAAGAAAACAATACAGAGAAAGGTCTCAATGCCAGAGTGAATGGAAATGAAGCGGATTCATTCTGAAGCTATTTATAGAGCGTCCTTAGGGCTCAGTGGAACTAACCAGTATGAGCAATACATAAACAACATGTGTCCCTGTTTCTCACATGATGTATGTCGAGAGCTGAGCTTCATTGGATATTTTTGATGCATCTTTCTTTCTTATATCAGCAGAATTTCAGGGAGCGATAAGAGTAGAACTGCTAACTTATACTTGCGTATTTGTAAACGCTGCACGATTAACAAATGAATGTTTGTTTCCAGCTGCCGGCTCCCAGATTCCATAAATGCAGGAGAGTTTTCTTCAGACAACATGACAGGTATGGTAAAGCTTCCTTTGTTTCTTCTTTTGCCCGGGTGTGTGATTCTCATGTGTATTCATTAATTCTGCTGCAAAATTGGCATGCCCTCCCACAATTTTATCTCCCAAAGCCTTAACGAGGAGCGAATAAAGTAATGTCTATCAGCAAGCACCTTTCAAATTATATACTCACCTCTTTGTTTGCTGTATGCCAGTAGTTAGGAGACTATTACATCCAAATGAATTAAAAAACTATAGGTCATCATTATATGGAGCTGTTTTTTTTTTAAAGTTATTTTCACTTAATGTAAATAGACACAGAGAAATCTTAATTTTGTTTTTTGATTGATGTGTTTTTGTTTTTAGAAGAGACAGAAAGCTTTCACACACATGAAGATTTGGGCCCACTTGCATCAACTCATCATTTTAATTTCAACCTTGAAACCTTTATCTCAAATAAACCTCCAATTAGAAATCTTTATTTGTATTTGTTAGCCTAACTGATTATGAGGGATCATCTTAGATAAACTGTAATTGAAGTTTCTGTTATTTTAAGCAAACCCTTCCATAGTTAGCGCTCAATAGATGTACTTTCACAGATTGATAGTGAATTGTTTGCTTTCCTAAAATAATAGATTTTAGCTATTCTTTTATTCTCTTGTTGCAGATTTGATTCAGTTTATTAGTTACAGATGGTGTTGATAACTGATTTCTGCTGTTTTCTCTTTCATTGCTAAAATGAACAAAAGCATGAACATGAGCATGATAAGTTATTGTTTTATCATATATATTTCCATTACTTAAACATCCATTTAGTAATCAAGTTTAAAAGCTTGTTTGGCTTCTCCACTTGTTTCTTTTGATTTTCTCGTGGAAATCTGTTTTTGGTCAGTATGATGTTTTTGAAGTATTGTGCACCAAAAATATGATTTTCTGTTTAGTCTACCTAAAAATGCACTTCTCCATTTTTGACACTGTCTGTAAAATCAAGCACTAAACTTAAATGGACTGCTTGTTTTTGTCTCAATAATCAACATCAGTAATTTTGTAAGGACTTACGTTCTAAAGCACAAATTAAGGACAATTGAATTTATTTTGCTCATACTTCCTTTATTAACTTAGTTGTTCTTTTTGTTATATTTTAGTAAGTTAGCCCTCATTTTACTGCATCTTCTCAGTATTCTGCAGAAAGTTAAATGTTGCAAGCTGCAGTTTCTTTGATGTCCTGTAATAGCCTTCCTCATCTTTGTAGGCAGCAATTAGCTTTAACACTTGACAAGAGTGGTTCTTAGTGGTGCCAAGAGGTTCTTGAGTTAGAGATGGCATCAAAGCGTTGACCTGCCATAAACTCATCTGGAAATAAAAGTCTGCAAAGTGTTACATGTTAAGAATGACTAAATGTTTATGGTATTTCACATTAATGAAGACACCTAAAACAGAAAAAAATGTGTATTAATTATTGAATAATCCAGAAATAGATTGTTATCAATATTCAAGTAGAACTGATCGAAGTAAGGCCAGAACCCAGAAAAACAACAACAACAATGGTGAAATATACCCTTTACTATATTAACGAAATGGAAGTCTAGTGCAGCTTAGGCTTGCTTCATTATTTGTGAAACTCAAGGCAAATATTTTACACTCAAAAGTTGGGAATGTAATAAAATCTGGAGAAGTATTAAGTACAAAAAAATGGAAAAAAATAGGAATCTAAGGAACATATTAATGACTATCTGACAAATTTACTTTAATTATTCGTATGTTAACCATGTCTGTTGGGTTCATTTCAATGTGGAAACTTACATAATGCTTACTTGGTAAAATATCCTACTCCTACTAACCCAGGAGCGAATTGTGAGTCAAGAGTTAGAGTTGTACGGTTACATGAGCAGCTGCTCACTGCTTCACTTGGCTTAAACAGGGAAACCCTGAGAAGCTGTTTCACCTCCTGTGTCGCTGTACTTTAAAAAAAAAAACAAAACAGACACTTCTTTCTCTTTTGCTTTCCTCCTCTCTGAAATAAAGGAAGGTGAATGTTTAGCTTTTAATGTAGCCTCAATGGTTTCCACTGTGTTATAAACTCTGTTATGAAGTTTTACTTTAAATGTGGTGAAAATGAGCTGTTTGTTCTTCAGCTCTGGCCTTTCCTGAAAAGATGTCCCCGGTCAAAGCTCTCACCATGAAGGACTATGAGAATGTGAGTAAATGTATCAACTTTACTCTTTCTTTATTATAGAAAATGTTTATGATTCATTGCGCTGTAATGAAATAATTATGGTACACGAGAAGCATGTTGATAGTTTAAAGTTAACGCCTTAACCCACCGCTTTAAATATGCAAGTTATGAACTTTTTTTTAACTATTTCCTTTAAACCAAGACGCTCCATTTATGGACATTTGGAAGATGGAGCATGTGTGTAGGAGGATGAGGGTTGAGGTGGGCTAAACTCTGATTTCAGCATTTGAATGGAATGCATGTTCAGGTTCTGGGCTCATGCTTCAGACTGACTGCATGATTCGAGGCTTATAGAGGGGTCCAGACTTCTACCTCCTCCCTTCAGCAGTGCACCCAACCCCCACTTACCAGATGTATGCTGCTCTGACCCTCCAGCACAATGATGCACAGTCTGCTAAACACGTACATGCTTCTCTTCCTTTGAAAATAACCACACATGCCCCCTCTATGCATTTGTGTAATGACCTTTTTTTCCACAAATAGATTTGACTCGTAGCTACGTAGATGTCTTAAATGCCTTTTATGTATGACAGGATTTGATCAAATACCTTTATGTTTAACAGCAAATTACAGCTTTGAAGAAAGAGAACTTTAATCTGAAGCTTCGCATTTACTTCATGGAGGAGCGTATGCAGCAGAAATGTGATGACTCCACTGAAGACATTTTCAAAACGGTATTATTTATTTTGTATCAAATGCATTGTGCCATGGTATTTACACAATTCTATCAGTGTCGAGTTTCATGCCTCCGACTAAAGTTGAAAGAGTTTGAAGGGACAGATCAAAAGATCATCTAGATTAAAGGACCTAAGGTTATCTAATAGGATCTTAAGTCCTTTCTGTCCTTGGCCTTCTTAGTTGTACCAGTCAAGCTTTTCCTGGCCCTTACAACTTCAAGGTTTTTGGTGCAATCTGACCTGTCAATTTTAAACTTTAAAATGTTGTTCTTATTTTTTTTTAAGGATTATAAAACAAAAAATGTGCTGCACTTTTCTTCATAGTGATGCTAGTTTTTAATCCTAAAGAAATTAAATATTATTCCAGTGTCTATGTCAAAGCATTATTCCCTAAGCTGTATCTTGTTGATGCATTCATTGACTGAAAATAGTGAGAGTTCTTAGATATGAACAGAAAAAAATAATCTGAATTTTCAGTGTTTGACACATCGATCAAAGCGAATCAAAAGAAAAGTGGTCAGTTCTGATATCCGGTAGATTGATTGGTGCATCTGAACTTAGAATTATTATTATTTTGTTTGTTTGAATTTGCTCTTTATAAAGTTATAACTCTTTGTAGAACATAGAGCTTAAGGTGGAGTTGGAGTCGATGAAGAGAGAGCTAGCTGAGAAACAGGAGCTGCTTGTGTCTGCATCGTACGTATTTTTCAGAAAACTCATGTCGACTGGCAATAAATTTTCTACTACTACATATGGATGTTCTCATTAACCTGAGGTAACCTGTGAACGTTCATTCCAGTAAAGCGCTGGAAAGTCTAGCAGGTCGAGAATCAGGAGAACCCCAGCGAGTGAGGGAGCAAGCTCAGAGGGAGATGGGCGCATTAAGAGATGCATTCAACAAAAGGATAGCAGAACTAGAACAGGTGAGTCCAAAATACAGTAATTTAAAAGATAAAGATCTTTTATTGTATATATAAAGATCAAGTATTATCTTCATATGTACAGTAGCATAAAAAAAACAACATTTTTTTCCTCATTTGCAGAATTTACAGGCAGCAGAAGAAGAGGTTGGGAGGATGGCTGCCATTGCTGAAGAGGAGAAGCTTAAGAATATAAACATGGAGAAGCAACTTCAGGCTGTTGCTTCAACAGATATCCATGCCCCGTTTTCAGTAGAGGATTTACAGCAAGCTCTACAGAAGAGTGACAAGTAAGAAAGAATAAGATTAAAACTGGAGTATGTAACTTTTAATATTTACATCATTTTTAAAACTGTCACCATGTCAAGACAGATAATCTGTAAAAAGTGGTGTATTGCTGCAGAAATACACCACTTTGTCTGAATCATCCAATCAGATCCAGAAGTAGTTATACTGATCAAAAAGTTTAAAATGTCTTGAACATGAAATGATCTTTGTAACTGTCAATGTTCTAAGCAGAAAGTACATTGTCATTTAAGAACGGCATATTTATTTGAAGGTGTAACACTATCAATAATAGATACAGAAATATCTGCTCATGTAGAAATAAATCTAGGAGTCAAATGGGAAAAACATCCCATTTGACCTGAGAAATAAATGAAAGTTAAACATGTTCAGAACAATTAATACATAAACTGTGTTTTTTACTCATTTCAGTGAAATTAAGCAGCTCAAGATCACCCTGAAGAACCAGGATGCTTTGATCCAACAGAAGAACAGTGGAGATTCACAGACAGATCCACAATCAACCAAGCAACTTTCTGAGCTCATTCTAGAAAAGGACCAGCAGCTTAAGGTGTGAATTAAAATTTCTCATACAGATTAATTTTTTTCTAATCTTTTTCTATCACGTCATCTGAAATTAAACAACTCAAAGGTTGTTATGATACAGACGTGGAGAAAACATAGGGGTAGTAGAATTTCTGCGAGAAAAAGTTTTTTCCCCTAGCATCTTTCATAAAAAAGATTTAGTCATGTCCCGATTGTGCTGTTAAAATCACTGTCTAAACAAGTGGCAAATTTGCTGGACCCTCCTCTTTCCTTATGTTTATTTTATAAACATTCTACTTGTAAATAATCTTTCTTACAGTAGAATTGTGGACTTCAAATTGTTTGGAAATGGTCTTCTAAGCTTTCACATACTGATGGGCAGCAACAGTTGATTTTCTAAGGTCACTGCTGTTTTTCCAGCTGGGCTGGAGGATTGACACATTTGCTGATTATCGGTTAATCACTAATGCTTTTGATCAGCTGCACCTGGCTGATGCTTTACCTTTTAAAATCCTGAGAAGTAACAAGGATATATAATTTTTTTTTCCAATGGCTGTAGGGAGAGTGATGGGGAGTTTGTTTTCCAATGTCTCTATATAAGCAACATTAAAAGGACTCTTGGGTGTCTCTTTTCCAGAAACTGAGGGACGAGCTTCAAAGAGAGAAAGACAAAGTGCAGCCAGACCAACAGGTTGGTGGTTTTTAGATATTTCTAGAAACTCTTCAAGAAAATGTTTATTTATTTATTTATTTTTGGCACAGTGACTGGTTCCTTTTGGACCATATGCTGTGACTTTTCTCTAATGTTTTGCCTTCTTTGTCAAATCAGACCTTAATGTGTTTTGGTCAAGATACCCAAATCACAACAAAAATCTTAACTGTGAAAAAAACATGCAAGATCCTTCAAATATATAGATTGCAAGTGCCCACAGGTAGTGTTCTCAGTAACACTACCTATGTTACTGTGTTACTGTTGTGGCTATCTGGAAACATTTAGTTGCTGGATTTCTGTCTTGCTTTTGTCTACTAGTGTGTGCCTCCTTGGGCTTTTTTCCCCCCCTCAGCTTTAATAACGAGGGACATCAGACTTTCTGTGTAGTAAATTTGGGGTTTTAGAGTGTTACCACCAGTTACACTTAAGCTTGTTATTATCAGTAGAGAAATGATGATGCTTAACTGTTTTTCTTTTTGTTTTTTTTTTGTCTGATATGGAGCCCAAAACATTAAATAACAGCCTGATGCATGTACAGATTTTGAATGTCTTTGTTTCTGTTAGGATTGGGTTGATATGGACTCAAAGCGCTACCACAACATTTTGTGGTTCTGTTGCGATAATGATAAAAGTGATGATAAAAATTATTTATTCCTCATTTTTTAGGTAACTCTTTGCATGGTACAGCAATCATAGCCCCACAAACACAAATGCTACTCTTGATAAACATGCCCGTTTGTAATATGCTTTTTTCCAGATACAAGTCACACAAAGAAGTGTAATTCATATCACTAAAGTGCACACAGTAACTGCATTTAATCATATTTTAAAATAATTGATATTTATTGATACTCTCATTGAACAAACAGTGGAAAAAAATATATAATTCTGACAATAAGAATAATTTACGGGATTTGTAACCATCATTAATTGGTATTTATTGTGACAACAATAAATCAAAAATATCTGTCACAATAAATGATAAATGCCCATCCCTACAACAACAATATTGATTGATCACTTCTTGACGTGCACAGAGTACTAGGTACTTTTGAAATGTCCTGGCTACACCACCGATACAAGAGACTCAGAGGATTTGATCTGACTGAATACGAGGGGAGAGGGAAAGAGAGGCGGAGGCAGGGATTATTAAGGCTTAGGGCTTATTGTGCTTTGCACGCAGTCATTCTCCGCTATGCCTGCTTGCTGATGGAGAGAGAGAAAATGCAACATGGCTGGACTGTAGCTGTTAGGATGATAGCCATTAAGTCACGGGATACTTGATGCGGCAGACGTAGGTCTTCTGGACTTAACCGAAGCGTGTGATTATTCAAAATCCAAGGCTCCATGAAGGACCCGTGTCGTATATGTGGTGTCCGTCTGGTGGGAAGCCAGTGCCGCTGGATATTTAGTTCATCGGGGAAGAGGAAGCTGCAGGTCATCCTGTCCCACGTGTTGGGTCGGGAGGTGATCCGTGATGGTCGTGGAGAGTTCCTCTGTGGAAAATGTGTGTTCCAGCTGGAGAAGGTTATTCAGTGTGATATTAATATCAACCAGTTGCAAGATGAACACAACAATAAGATTCAGAAATTCTTGACGGAGAAGGAACACCTGATCCAGTGCATTGTCCATATCTACAACAGAAACAACCCTGGGAGTAGTTCTAGGGGAGGCGCCCACTCTAGGACTCCCCTCAGGTCCTCTGAGGTCGGCAGTCCCGATGTGGATACCATGTGTCAGCCACTCCACGAAGGATTGCTTTTTAGGGATAATGGGAGCGTTGACGGGGAGAATCGCATCAGAAGGTGTGTGAGTCTGGATAGAATCGTCGGTAAAGGAGCGCTACCTGGTCGCTCTGGGCTTCGGAGCAGCAGACTGGGTTCAGGTTCTGGGCTAGATGGAGGCATGAAGAATATTGGACTGAATGGCACACGTCACCGCTCACAGAGCATGTACCTCGATCTGGTGCAGCGCAAGGGAACGCTGTCTAGGCAGGGATTCAAAAGTCACTCCACTTCTCTACAGTCTCTCAACAGAGACTTCTCCTCTGACCAGCCTGCAGATCGTCTGCATAAGCGAAAACGTTGGGACTCAAAGTTGTTGCCTTCTGGGCACGGTACCAACAGTGACCCAAGAAGAAAAGTTCAGCCAAAAGCAATGCTCCACAGGTCCTCAAGTCAGCCATCTGTAGTCTCTGACCTAATCCAGCTCCTGCGCTGCATCTCTAAGCACCAAGTGTCTGCCCCGTCAGGCAGTCGTATTCCCGTGCTGAAGAGGTTAAACACCGGCGCTGCCATTACTCGAGTCAAACTAAGAAACAGAGAGGCAGAATGGAAGTCTCTGCAAGATCTCACTGAGGAGTTTAATGATCAATATGCCCCTGTCAAAGTAAAGGTAGATAATGTCAGTAATGGTGTCTAGGTTGATCTGTGCCCTTCTAAGTGAAGTGATGAATGCTTTACAATAACTTATTTCATTTGATTTTTATTCTCTTTTTGTGTGTCTTTTGATATTATTTAGAAGAGTGATATAAATCAATTGGAATCCATCAATAAAATGCTGACTGAAGAGCTCAACCGGGTAAAAAGCGCCAATGAAAACATGACAAAAACACTTGAGGATTCACAGAATCACAGCAAGGTACAAAAGGCATTACATTCTGTTACATGTTCCCTAAATAACTGAATGTGAAATATGTTATATAACATTATTTGCTGTCTGTTGTGGATAGACCCTCTCTGTGACATTGGAGGAGAAGGAGAATGAGCTCGACACAGAGAAGAAAAACGCTCTGAAGAGAGATAAAACCATCCAAGGGCTTACCCAGGTCCTCAAAGAAAAGGAAAAAGAGGTTGAGATATATTTAAGAAACAACACCATTATATCAATGTTAAGAAATGCCACACTCTTAAAATGACTGTGCATTTTTCAGATCGAGGAACTTTGTCAGGAGATTGAGGACAGGGATGATGCTTTGGCCAAGGCCAGAGAGGCTGCACATAAAGCCCAACTGCAGAAATACCAGGCATGTTGTTCCTACTGTCTATTACAGAAACTAAGGCATCAAACCTTCACTCTACTCTACAATGGAGGTTTCGCTCCATGGCTTTTAAACCTCATCCTGTGCCATAACAGAAAGAGGTTGAAGGCCTTAAAGCGTAAAACATTCAGCCTTCCTGTTTTCTGTGGTTCTCTCTCACACTTTCTCACAGGATGTGTAATCTAAGCATACATCTTCCAAAATCTGCCGATTCACATCAGCAGTAGATTTTTTTTAGTGCATCTCTGTATTGGTAAAAAAACAACGGCTATCTTAAATTTAACTTTTTTAAAATGTTTTAAATTTTTTATTTAGGGAGTAGAAGAGCATCAAAGCCTGTTAATGGAAAAACAAACGGAGTTGGCCCAACTCCAAGGGGAGCATCACACCAAGGTGCTCGAAGCCCAAAAACTACAGCGTGCCTTGGATAGGAAAGAACAAGAACTTGCTGATTTGCAGCAGTCAAAGGACCAACTTGAGATGGAACTAGAAGACATGCAGCAACAGAAAAAGAAAGGAGACAAAGCCCTAAACGTAAAGTAGTATGAAGGCATTTACTGCCTTTACATTTTTTCTCCCTCCAAAAAAAATCTTTAAAATTTTTTTATGTGATTATTTTCTTCTCCCAGGATCTCACCAATCAGCTGAAAAAAGTGAACAGTGAGATGAAAGAACGAGAAAGTGCTCTGGAACAGCAGTACCAGGAGATTCTGGAACAAACCAAAAGAAAGCTGCACAACCATGAAGTCACCATCCAGAGGCTCACAACCACTCTGGCTGATAAAGAGCAGCAGCTACAGGTGACACAATCTATGTTTAACCAAAAGAGCTCTTTGATTTTCATTTAAAAAAAATCTCCTTTGGAACACTGAAATATATGTTTAACTCTTGATTATCAGGAATACATAAACATGATCAGAGACTTGGAGCAAAGCAAAAGCCCTGGGAGTAATGACGGCATGCTTGCCAAGCTGCGGCAAAGGCTAAAAGAAAATGAGAGCGCCCTGGAGGTTGGGATGCCTTTAATGTCATCTGCTCACCAGACAGACAATAATTAGATTTTTGACACTTTTTTTGTTTGCTCTCCCACAGCGAGCTCTGGATGACAAATTTGCTGCCATTGAGGAGAAGGACAATGAGATCCACCAGCTGCAGCTGCTGCTCAGAGAAAAGGAGCGGGACTTGGACCGGCTCAATAACCTGCTCACTCATAATGAGGAAACCATCAATGTAAGTAGCTTTAAAAAAAAAAATTGACTGTAAAGCATCTTAACATGAATGTGCTTGATGTATAGCAATTTCTTTTTTTTCTTGCAGAACTTTGACAGTCTGATCAAGGAGAAAGACGTGGAGCTGCAACATCTTGCCAACACTCTGAAGAACCTGCAGAGAGCCAAGCAAGATGTAGAAGATAATCTGAACAGATCACTGAGGGAGAAAGATTCCATCATCCACCAGCTACAGCTCTCCTTGGAGGGCAAGACTAAAGATATGGAAGTTAGTTTACCGAATTACTTTTCTTCTTTGAAATACGTTCAGTAATGACGATTTTAGCTTTCGGTTGTTGTCACAGCTGTCTTGTTCCAGCCTGGTCTGGAAGTTGCAACGCATTGTCTCTAAATTTGTCGCTTTGTGTAGGAAATGGCGAAGAACGTTCTGAACCACTCACAAAGTCACGCTCAGGACCTAGCTGAGCAGATGGGCCAGAGGTTAAAGGTCACAGAAGCAATGCTGGCTGAGGCTGTGAAAGCCAGAGAAAGACTAGTAGATGACAATGAAAGCGCTGTGACGGGACTGTTGGCTACAATTAACAGCAAGGACCAACTTCTTAAGGTCAGTGCATGGGCGTAACTGGTGGGGGGTATTCATGGGACATGTCTCATGAATACCAAAAGACAAAAATAATTGCAGTTTTCTTCCAATGTATAAGTTGAGTAATGCTGCTTCATGCAGATAATTTTAGCTAAATGATAACTAGATAATCCATTCCAGAATATCTTATTAAGCTAGTTAACAAGATTATATCTATTTTACATCTGTTGCAAGTTAGTTAATGCCAGGAATAAACCCAACACTCTTTCATGTCTGTACGGAAGTTATACTCACTGTTGCTTTCCATATATTTAAAAGAGATCTTTATTGTCACAATAGAAAGATCAAAATCAGGAAGGATGTAGTAGACCAGAGGCCAGCAGCAGTGGTGATGATGATGATGCAGGGTTTTCTCAGGTAGGGATAAGGAGAAATTCTGACTTGCTGAGGAAAAGATATTTGTTTTCAGGTATTTATGTTTTGAAAGAAATAAATTGGAGTCTGAAAATGTTTGGATGTCCAGACATTAGTTGGATCCCATTGTCTAAAAGGTTTTCTATCTGGCTATCTTTGTTTAATATGCATCCATTCATTCTCTCATCTGTCCTTCCGATGTTTTGTCTAAACTTTTTTGTTTTTCTTACAAAAGATCAGCTATCAAAGCAACACTTTATTATTCTTCACATTTCCAGTGCTAAAGACTTGTTTATGGAGTGGTGGGAAAAACAAGTCTAACGTGCTGTTTGTGTTTATTTGCCGTTTTCTCTCCTAAGGAGTCTGCAGAGCACTTTAACCGCATGCTGTCTGAGTGTGCTCAGGAGATTCAGGAACTGAAGATGCAGTTGGCTCATAAGCAACAGGAGCTTGCCAAAGCTGAGAGGAAAAGCTCGTCAACAACCCAAGAGAGTTATTTAGAGACGGCAGAACTAAGAACCCTGCTTGTGGAGAAAGACAACCTCATTGACGTAAGATCCTTTACTGCTGTTAAGCTGTCGACTTCAAATGTCCACAAAACATGAACAACACAATTTTTTGGGCTACTAACATTAAAACAAAAGTCAGATATTATCTTTATGTGCTGTAATGTTATTCTGCAGAAGCTTTTGCAGCGGGGTCAGGAGAGGGACAAGGTCTTGACAGAGATGAGTCAGAAGGCCGGTGGAGATGACACGTTGGAGCTCAGGGAAACAATTCAGATCATGCAAGAGAAACTTGATGAGAAAGAAGGTGAGACTTGGGTCTGCTTTAAGTCTTTATTTTGGATGTTTAAACCTGGGCTTTGTATTTATCCTACATTTGATTCTGTTTCGTCTCATTTGAAGCTGAGCTATCAAGAAGAAACACTGAGGACAATCAGGAGAACATTCCAGTCTCCAAGAACACGGTTGTTGTCCTGAAGAAGGAGTTGGCTCAGAAAACTGAAGCACTGAACAGAGCTCTGAAGAGGGAAAATGAACTGAAGGTCTGTGAGCAGGAAGTGCATTTTCACATTAAGTGTTGGGATAATGTTAGCAGGAGCTTATTTATTGGTTATTCTGGTTGTTTATTTTCACTTCCAGATTTCTTTGGCTGATCTCCAGTCACTGCTGTCTGAGCTCCAGGGTCGCAACGAAGGTCAAGCTGCTAACATCGATTCCCTCACTGCTACACTGAAGACCAAGGATGAGATTATTAATGTAAGAACTGAATGCATGGTAGGGGTCCCACACGCAGCATTATTTAGATTTAAAAGTCTAAATAAATATAAATTTTTTTCCAGTTAGGCCAGTTTTTATTCTGGCGTTTATATATGTGATGCGCATTCATCCATATGTTCATTTATCAGTTTATCCACCTTTAACTTTTCCTTGTGTCCTTCGTTAGACTCTTTTTTTTTTTACTGCCTCCCTTTCTTCCATTAATCCGCCAATCCTTCCGTCCCTAAATCCCTTTTTCCAGTCTTCCTTGCTCTTGCAATCTTTTCTTCAAACCTACAAAATTTTCTCAGAGTGCTTGCAGGTTCCATATTTAAAGTCTAACATAAATTATTGGGAACTTTTGTATTTTCATTTTACAAACAAGCCAGAACAAGTCTGCAAAAGTATTTCATTTTGGAGTTGGTAGGAGTCCTTAGAATTTGTTGGTGATTAAAGCAAATAGTAACTGGGATTAAAGGAAGTTTTTTTTTTTTTTTTTACATAGACTTCAAGCTTTGTGTTCTTTAGTCATGCATCATGGTTCCTTTTTGATTTTTGAGCAGGTTCTCCATCAGCGCCTTGGACAGGGAAGTGACGGCCAGAATGATTCTACTCAAGACCATCTGATTGGCTCCAACATGGATAGATTCCTACCTGCATTGCCTCAGAGAGAAATAACCATGATAGGAGGAGACAGCCAGCAAGACGTAGGGATTTAATTCTCATCATCAAATGATTTGCAACATTTTACTCATTAGTAAGCTGGTTCCTGTTTTTGTCCTCAGGCTTTGCCCCATCGTTCAGCCTTGCAGCAGGAGCATGATGCTCTAAATAAAGCCCTGAGAGCTGAACAACAGCTGTACTCTAGTTTAGTAAGGACTGTGAAGGAGCCAGATAGGTAAGAAGATGTGGAATGAGCTTCTTTATATGTTTTAATAAAATAAAAAGTGACTTAATATATTCAGAAAATATTGATGACATTTTTTGGGGGGTTGATGCACCGAGTTCTTCTTCTGGGCTAAAACTCTATAATCCCTACAATCTGAATTGTGCTTGTGTTTAATTTAACAGTTAAATGTAACAGAAATTGAGTATGAAGAGAAAAAAATTGTGCTGCAAGTTTATTATAAACCTGCAGCACAATTGTTTTTTATTCTTTATTGGTTGTTTTTAAACCAACTAAACATGAAGGAATTAAAATATAATACCAACGAATTAAAGCAACAATTTGATTACGCCCATGACTGATTTTAGGTTGTTTGTGTGGGTGTTAACTCTGTCCATCCTCTTGTGCTTTTCAGTGGCCAACGTCTTCATGCTCTGCAGCTGGAACTGACAGCCGTTCAGCTGCTTAGGCAGCAGCTAGAAGACAGCGTCAGAATTAATGAGGCGCTCAGGGATGACTTGGAGAGAGAGATACAGAGAGCCAAACTCAGAGAAGGTGCAGTCAAACACACTGGGCTCTAGATGATCTTGATAATTAAGTACAGAAAATACAAGGAATGATGGGAAGAAACTGCTTAACGTCAGTGTGTACTCAGCTCCTAGGAAATCTAAAAATGTCTGTCATATTTGTGCAGTGTTTTAATTCATGACTCAACATCACATCTGTCTGAAAAGCTTGTGGCTCCTGTTTGTTAATGCTGCATGCACATCTGCTCTATCCTCCTCTCATCTGTCTGCACTGTTTGTCTGCTGCTCTGTACCTAATCATCTTTTCATCTGCATGTCTTTGTCTGTACCTGAAATGCAACTTATTGCACGGTCACTAAATACATGTATTCTCCCAAAACCCATTATAAATACAATAAAAATAATGCTTCTGTTGCTCTATGTTTCTCTTCTCAACTGTCAGGGTGAACTGTTCCTTTCAAATGTTTGTGTTGTGTACACATCACCTCTCCATCTGCTTTGCTTTACTAATCTACCCATTCTAACCATGTGTTGTTACATTATTATATAACAGCTTCAATGAAAGATTGATATATTTGTCATATTTTTCTGGTGGAATTAGAAATTGAACAAAAAAAAAGAATAAATGACTCCTCATTCAGAAAGTTTTGCAGCATGCAGAATTCACACTTCCAAGTAAGGCTGCAAATATTAACCTTTTGATTTTTCAGATGATTATTTGTATTAAAAGAAAATTGGCACATTCTGCAGATTTTTCATCAAAGCCTTTTTGAATCAGTATTGTAAATGTATTAAAAGATGCAAATAAGCAGAAAAATTTTATTCCTTTTTTTAAATAAGTAAATGTTTTATTGCTTAAATACAGTAACGGCATTCCTTTAGTGAACACTTAGTCATTTGTAGCAAAGAAAGTAACTGCAGCTGAAAAATCAGCATGAAAAGCTCAGCACTTTCTGCTTGATCTGTTGATTAAATTTCTATCAACCGCTCAATAACTGGTTAGAAAAAGGTGTGTTTTGGTTAAATACTACTCTGTTTTCTGTGAAATTTGCTTTTTTGAGTTTTAATACTCTAGTTAACGATTAACCGATCACTACATTAATTTATTATTTCAGTAATCGATTCATCACAATTAATCCAATCAATTGTTTTACCTCTGCTTCCTTTAGTCAGTCAAATATAACATGACTTAGGTACACAGCCTCATTTAAGTCCTCTCTGAGGGCTGAGGTTGTTGTCTAAACATCATAGCTCAAGTGTCTGCATGCATGCATGCGTGTCTGATGCCACAGGGCAGATTAAGTGCACGCTCCTCCCACATACATTACTATCTACAGGGCAGCAGGTGTAGAAATAGGTCAGCTGTAAGTAAAGCAGCCATGGCTTACATTCTCCCAGACTGCAGGACAGACGACTTGGGCTAATTGGCTCCGATGACGTTTTGCTTTAACTTTTAGTGACACCATTACATAATCATTATAATTATGTAAAAATTGAAAATCTGTCTTTTATAGTCATCTGTAGTGTTGATAATTAGATTTCTTTTTCGTCTGAAATGAGAATGTGGGAATTTAATTACTAATAGATGTTAGTTTATTTTTTAATTAGTTTTTAGATCTGCCATAAATTTATTGTAAAAATCAAAGAAGTCTTCACCTTACCCCCATCCCCACAAACACACACACACATTTTTCCAAAATGTGAATTATTCCAAGAAAATATCCCCATCTGCTCTCGTCCACATACAGAATTTCAGTATTTTAATAACTGTGAAATTTAATTGCTTCATTTAACTTCTTACTAAAATTTATTCTAAATATATAGATGCAAAATATGCTTCACTTTCAGGTTGTTTTTGAAATGTTACCTTCACTAAAAATCTAAATAGAAATGTGGTGGAGTTGTAAATATACTTGCATGTGGATCTGCTCAGGTATGGACCTCATTGATCCTAAGGAACTGGAGAGCATGAGACATCAGCTTGAGGACGCCCAGCGCTGGAATGCATCCCTGCAGGCTCGCTTGGGAGCAATTCAGAACCGTGGAGGAGGAGTTGGCGGAACCAGTGATGGTAAAACTGAAAATATGCACTGTAATGATTTCTCCAACGTTTTAGTTGTGAGATTTAAATGCCGGTTTTTGTGTTCAGGTGAAACCTTGAGTTTCATTGGAGATCAGACTTCTTACATGAGTATCTGTGTGGGAGAAGGCCCGGATGATAGCTTGCCTCAGCTTTCTCCTCAGGAGCTTCAGCAGAAGGTGAGCTCATATCAAATATTTAAAGATATTTTAAAAATCACCAGCTTTATTTTCCTCATTGTCTGAAGTTAAATCAGACCAAATTTTTTTTTGTTTCAGGTCAGTTAGAATTACCAGAACTACTTCTGTTTGCTTATTGCCAGAAAATGTTCTGAGAACACTTTTCTTTTGAGATGTTTCTTTTGTAACTTTAACAGACCAGTGAGGTGTATAGGGTATATATATATTTGTAAGAGACATTTGAGAACATAAGATATAAAAAATAAAATCATAATCAAAACCAAAAATAGAATATGGGACAACCGTTGGTGTCTTCTCACCTCACCTTCTCCCCTTCACAATAAGAGTATACATTCAGGTGTGAAATATATACATTGCATCCGCCACATTGTTTTGATTAATGACAGTAATACATGACATAAAATAGTGAACTAAAACAGTTTTCTTTCATTTGTATTGTTTTTATCTCTAAAGTGAGGTGCTGGAAAAGTTTGAAAACATACCTTTGTAAGTGTTTGAATTTTACTGTGAGAAAAGTGTATGGACCTTGTGTATTATTCTGTGGTTGTTTAATTAGCATGCACTATATGACTTGAATATAAAATGGATTTAATAAAGAAACAAAACAAAGAATCATTATTAAATTGAGTCTACATTTTAGAAAGTTAAATGCATTTGGAATACATTGATCAGTGCTAATTGATCATTAGCACTGATTGCGAACAATTTAAAATACACAAAAGACACCCTAAATCCAGATATGCTAAAACATCCACATATGACTGATCTCATATGATTTGGTTGTTTCTCATGCTAGAACTTTATTATTAGGCTTCTTTTAGACTGATTTTAGAGATATTAGATTAAAAAAATGTCACCTTCTTTCCAGTGTGTTATATTTAAAATGGTTGATTTTGGTAAAACAGTCTACTAAACTAGTTGAATATAATGCATATGTCAATAGCATGTATTGTGGAGCAATAACTGCACTTGGGGAAAGATGTGTATGCTGCAGTACATGACACAAATGTAATAGTTAGATTGGATTGTTATTTTTCTTTTTTTCAAACGTAAACAAAATGATACATTAAAAAAATCTTGACAACAGTTCCCTTTATGCTGCAGGTGCTGGATTTGCAGGAGCATGTCGCTGGGCTTCAGAGTTTAAACAGTGAGCTGCAGAGCAGATTATCACAAATGGAGAAGTCAGAGCGGGATGCTTTGGAAAAGGAAGACAAAGATCTGACCAGCAGAAGCCAGTTCAAACAGGTTAGGGGTCATAAAAGACAGCTCCCAATACATTAAGTTCAACAGGAATTTTTTTATAGTCTTTGACTAAATCCTAGATAATGGGAAATTGTTGCTATTTAGAGTTTGTTTAAAGTTCAGTCAGTTAACTGAATCATAAGTCATTGTCTAACATCCACCTTTTTAGCTCCTCTCTGAACTCCTAACCTACATCTTAACCTCTGCTCTGTTCAGCCTGTTACTGATATCTCTTTGGTCTGTAGAGCTGAATGTCTAGTTTCTCTAACAAGTTAGTTGTTTGTTTATAGTAGAAGCTGCCCTTTTTTCTGTCCTCCCTTTTCCTAACCATTCCTTGTCTTTTTTTTTTTTTTTTGTATCTCTGTGTCTCATGAAACGGCTTCTCTTCACCATGCCACATTAGACACGTCATGCCATTCTGCTGTTGCTGTGCAGTGTTTTATGGATTCTGTTCCCTCTTTAAGTTTTCTTTTACCAAGCCATATGTGTCACACTCGCCTCCCATCCCATTACTCTAGCAGCTCGAGGAGATGTGTGACAGGCAGCCACAGTGTGACACTGAAAGAAAACGTGTTCCTGGTCAAGACAAAGCACTCCAGACAGAGACCAGCAGCTTAAGAAAGGCAAGATATTAACTGCTACTGAAAATTATTTTTTACCACGGGAGTTTTTATTCACTTTTTGTCACAGCTATGCAAATAAACTTGATTTTTATTATGACCTGGACCAACACAGAGTCTATACAATTTCCTTCTGTTTGTGAAGTAGAAGGAGAATGTAACATGGTTCTAAGGCTGCAGCTATCGATTATGTTATTTATTGATTAACCTATCAATTATTCTAATGGTTAATCGATTATTTGGATTTAAAAAAATGTCTCATTGAAAAGCCTTTCTATACAATAATAGAAATATATTAAAATGAGCAAATTATCTATTTAAATAAGATAGGATATTGCCTAGAATGCAATATGACTTATCTTTAGTGAATTTGAAGTATACTCCTGTAAATGATTAGTTGATCACTAAATTAGTTGACGATTATTTCAATAATCAGTTCATCATGATTAATCCGAATAATTGTTTCAACCCAAATTCTTTTTCCCCAAAAATTCAGAAAAGTGTAATGAGCATCTGCCTTCAGTCCTTTCCCTCCGATTTCCATAAGTAAAACCCATGAAATCCATGTCAGCAAAAGTTTCCTAATGAGTAAATGATGGATTTAAATGTGCTGCAGGGAAACCTTTTAGAGGTTGCCAAAGGTGATAGTGAGATGACCAAATTTAAGTAATAGCATTGTACTGCAAGTGCATTATTTCAAAGATTTCTGGCAAAAATGTAACATTGGAACTAATGTTAAATGTTAATTTGTATTTTTAATATCCAATTTGAATGAATAAAACAACCGAAACAGCAAATGAAATGGATATTGAAGTCCCAGTAAACAGAGAGCCCTTCAAAAAAAAAGTGGCCAGCTGAGACCAAAGCACCCTACTGAAGCCTTTTGTCATCCTATCTTTGGTAGAAAGAGGAAAAACAAATAATTGTTTGTTTCATTGAGCTTGTTTTAATTTATCATGCGATGAATAGATTTATTGCTTACTGCAGCAGGCTTAGTTGCTAGGGACACTAACTTATGACATTCCTTAATTTAGTAAGTTTTTATTTGATGAAATTTTAAACACGTTTTGAAAATTGTTTGCCCCATTTTTATCAATTTGTTCTAGACTGCACCTAAAAATCTGCTTGGTGATGGAAACATGACCAGCCAGAGTAGAGAGGATGCTCACTTTGACAGCACCCTGTCAAACAGCGGAGACGACGATAGCGCAGAAAGCAACACAGAGGCTTTGGCGCAGACGTCTGAGCCGGCAGGGTTTGTGTCAAAATCTAGGAAACATCAGAGGTTGGTTTTTTTGCTTAGTCAAGTCAAGATCTTATTATTTTCACGTTCTGTTACCTGAACGTCACGGTAATCATAAGTTTCTAATTGCAGAGAGGAACTACACCGACTTCGATCAGAAAATCTGAGGTTGTGGGGTCTCCTGAAGGAACTGAAATCCACTGAGTGTAAAGAAAAAGAGAGCACCGAAGTCTCAGGGAGCAGCAGCGATGGGCAGGCTAAAGTAAGGAGGACTTTGGAAACATTTCAGCCTAAGCCTAAACGCGGTTCCTTGGTCTTTAAATCACCAAAGCAAACTACAAAGAAATCAAGCAAAACATCGGCTGGCGAGACCGCTGTCACTAATGTCAGCTCTGCAGATGAGAATTCGAGACCTCAAAGTGAAACACACCACAAGTCTCCAAAGCAGCATGTCACAAGACACAGGGCAAGTTTAACGCAATTTTAGAAATATAAAGGCAGAATATATTCTTTTCATTAGCTCTGACTCGCAGTGCTCCTAATATCTACTTGATTTCTGTTGTTTCCAATGTAGGCTGGTATCAAGTCTCGCCTCCCTGTTCCTGTGAGGCTCAGAGCAGAAGGTAGCCCTCGCAGGCGGTCTTTGACCCCTGACCCACTGCAGACTGATGCACAGCAACACTCTGCTGTGGAAGATGTTTTTGGTTCTGACCAGCAGCTGCATACCAACTCAGATTCAGCACTGCAAACCAGCGCTTCCCCTTCCTCCACCGTGAGACATTCACACACTAGCTGCAGTCCTGCAGAGTCAGACGGGGGCTCTCACTCCAGAGCACCAGTGGATCGCACCCACAGCGAATCTGCTCTTCTTTCCCAACTCGAGCTCCTCCACCAGGAATGCCAGGAAAAGGAGGTCCTGATAAATAAGATGAAGGAGCAGCTCAGCGATCTAGAGGAGCTGCATGCTCAACTGGAGGAAAAGAAGAGACAGAGTGCCCAGCAGACTGTGGCCCTGCAGGCTGCACAGTCCACCATCGCTTATCTGACAGCCTGCAGTCTGGACAACCAGGGCAGCTTGGCCCCGCACCCTAGTTCTGGCTCTGTGGGTTCTGACGTTGACCTCCACAGTAGATGCATGGAGTTGCAGAACGCACTACAGGAGAAGGAAGAGCTCAACAACCAGCTCATTGAGCTCCTGAGCATGGCGGAGAAAGCCATCGCCTCTTCTCAGAGCCAAGATCAGGAATCTGTAACAGATGGTCTCTCTTCACGAATAGAAGATGCTTTACATGAGGTTCACACACACTCGCACAGAGATAGCCCAAATCAAGCCAGCAACCAAACTGAGAACTCTGTGCTTGAGTTGCAGCAGCATGCAGACTCTTTGCAAAAGGCCCTTTTAGAACAAAGCAAGCTAAACGCAGAGCTCCAGGAGCAGTTGAGGGCTGCAAATGAAGCTGCACGGCGTGACAATTCTCATTTAAATGGCCCCACCTGGAGGCAAAGAGATGGAACTACAGAGTTGCTTGAAGATGACGAGTCAAGGGATGACCAAGATGCAAAGAAAGGTTGTCATAATCCCGATTTAAATCAAGAAATGTTTAGTGTTGCACTGAAGTGCTTCAGTGCAACAGAGGCTGCTGTTTCCTCAATAGCCAGCCACTGTAAAAACACAGCCTCCCCGACCTCTGATAAATCAGAACTAGACGCCGACCTCCAGAAGGATTTCGACAATCTTCAGAGAGCCCTTCAAGAGAGAAGTAAACTGACTGAATCTGGAGAGCAAGGAATGAAAAGCAGTAGCAATCTGTCCTCTGCCTCATCAGAAACAAAAGGGCTGAAGCTCTATCAGGATCTCTGTCACCTTCACAAGGTTCTCAGTGATTACTCTCAAAGATTAAGTGACCTCCAGGCCTCCGCGCAGCAAGAGAGAAGTCACAGAAGAGAAGGCGAGGTCCGCGGGGTCGATCACAATGACAAAGGATTACCACCAGATGTTAAGCTCCAACTGGAGACGTTACATAAGGCTCTGAGGGAGAAAAAGAAAGCGTACAAAAACCTAGAGGAGAAACTGGCCAGTGCTCTTACCAGTACATCCTCTACAGAAACTATAAGAAAAGGTTAGATATCTTATGTTGAATTGAATGTTCTGAGTCTGTAAATATGATGGAGTATCAGGACCACGCAAAATAAAAATGCAAGCATAAAGTCATAAGATTACAAGAGTAAATTCTTGTAGTCTTGTACGAATAAATTCGTACAAGACTAGAGTCATAAAATTACTATAATATAGTCATAGTATTATGACTTTATTATCATAATTTTTTTACCGTATTGTTATTTTTCTTAGCATGGCCCGAATACTCCATCTTCCCTGTGCTTTCTAGGATTCCTGTCTAACATGAAATATATTGCTTCCAATAGCAGCTCCTGAGCAGGGACACAAAAGCGTGCAGGTGGATTTGCAGGACCTGGGTTACGAAACCAGTGGCAAGAGTGAGAACGATAGGGAAGAGAGCAGTAGCACAGGTAGACAGTCTATAGGCAGACTTTGCATGTTGTCTGCTGTGTGGACACTAATCTCACACGTGGGTAGATTCTTTCATTATTTGTGCGCATGAGGATGGAAAAGCAAAGTGTTTTTTTAGTTTGGGTCTCGTAACACACAAAGCCTTTTTTTTTTCTGGTTTTAACTTTGGATTGCTTCTGCACTCTCCTGCAGCTCCCTTAAAGTAAAATGTTTCACTGATCGGTTCTTGCATGTTTCACTCTGAGGTTCGGGATGTCTTTCAAGCACTTTTTAACCTCTCAATTTGATTTCTTGCCTCGATTAAATCTAGCTGCATATAAATTGATTAATTATCTTGAATGTGAAGGTGTCCCTTTTTTAAATGTCTGTATTTCTGTTCCACAGACCTAGATTTGGGGGTGAACCCTAGGTGCAGTGCGTCCAGCCTGCCTTCGCTCTTGAAAAACGAACATGCCACCTTCTCCTCCACCGAAAACTTGGACTCAAACTCTAGCACTCCTTACCCAAGTTCCCCGGCTCTCAGCTCAGCCAAAGTAGGCATTTTGATGTTGGTTATTATAACAATGAAATGTGATTAAATTCTGCTGATTGCCTTGGTCAGGATATTTAAGTTTAAGTGCCAGTCCAATAGTTGCAGACACTAACATTAGCCTAGCGCAGTTTGTTTTGATTAGGACTGGGCGATGTAGCTTAAAAATGAAATCGGATGTTTTATTTTTTTCATACCAGGTCTGATTTCCGATTTTAATTAAAAAAAATTCTCGCTTTCTTTATCAAGAAAATAAAGCTACTGATAATGATGTGTTAAAATATGAAGTATTTCCCTATCTGTAAAATCTATACCAAAAAATAACTTCACAATATGTTCAACATTCCACATTTAATTATATATTTTTTGTTCATATAGTTCTCCTAATTCTCCTAAGATCACAACTTTTTTCTGGTAAAACAATGATTTTATTCTAGTATTAATGCCCAGTCCCAGTCTTAATGTCACTCGTTAATTATTTTAGGTTGACACATATTCTCAGTGAATTAATCTGCCACGTTAAGCTTTTATCTACCACCCATTGTGTCTATGTAGGTTAGCCAGAAAAACTTACAGATGTATGATGAGTTCGGGGCTTCAGAGGACCCGCTGCAGCTTCAGGCGCAAATCAGAGAGTTGAAAGCCCACCTGGAAAACCAGGCAAAAGTCATCCTACAAATGCAAAGCCTCCTGCACAGAAACTCCCTCTCCACTGATGTGGTTGCCAACACCTCAGATCCGCTGTCTATCAAGGAGAAAGACGGCGCGCACAAAGTGAACTGCAGTCAAGAAAGGGTCGGGCAGCCGAGTGGGAAAAGGGAGGCTGAAAACCAGTCAGCTACGGACAGAGCCGGTGTTGTGAATATTGACCTGTGGAAAGAGAGAACACCGAACCGAAGCACAAACGAACAGCTGCAGCAAAACCGCAGCCGCTCAACGTCACCAGCTAGGTAAAAGCTCATTGCGCAAAATATACTCTATTTATTGATCGAAACTTAAACGTTGTAAACAAATTTGTTATGTTTTTACCACTTGACAGGCTTGATTCTCTGGTGAAGTCTCAAGCCAGAGAGTTGTCACAACTGAGGGAGCAAATCAAGCAGAGCCGCAGGTTGGGGGTGTTGCAGCGCCGCCAGCTGGAGGAGCTGAGCAAGGCGTTCAAAGACCTGCTGCACTCTGGAGAAGTGGACTACTACATGGGGGAGGTGGTGAAGGAACACCTGAACAAGAGTCTGAACCTTCTGGACAAGCTGGAGGGACAGCTGGACAAAGGTGGTCACTGCAGTTACTGTCTAAGAACATGATATCTGCTCTACAGTTTGCATTGGAGGGGGAATACAATGAACCTTTTACTTGGGAGTCAGTGTTGAAAAAAATATCTATACGAGTTCTAAAAAGATATGACTGAGTTACTTTTCATAGTTATTGTGCCAGTTTGTGTCTAAAAACAAAAAATAATTATTAGAAGCTAGCGCAGCAGATACTTATTTCTGTTGTAGACAAACTTGTTCATGACAAATGTTTTTCTTTTTCTGTCCTCCAGAGGAATCTCATCCGGTTAGTGAGGATGTTGCAGCTTTAGAACTGTCTCGCAGGTACGCTCCATATTTATCACACCATCTAAAAATTTAAATGTAACTAACATGCTTGTGACATTTAAGACTTTCAACAGGCATGTAAGGATGGATTTGAGAAATGAAATGAATATCCAACATTCTGCATACTTTCGACTAATCTGTCTTTGTTTTATCTTTCTTGGATTAATAATTGTATACCAAAATGTGCTTAATTGAAGATTTTATTGACAAAATTTGAACCAGGTGAAGCTGAAACTGCCTCTGTTATCTGATGAAAGTGTTTCAAGCCAAGCTGAAGAGGCCGCACCACGTAGCTGATGTTCACGATTAGATCAGTATTGTTAATTATTTAGCTTTTTCAGAGAGTTGAAACATTTTCACAGCTGTCAAAGAATTGAAAATTTTTTCTGAGTTAGTGTGATGAAAATGAACCCGTTACTAATGGCAGCAGCCCTGAGGAGCATCAACAGGTATCTCTCTCTGACGAAGAGAGCGAGGTCGATCCCCATGACAGCCTGTGTAGAATCCAGCAGGACATAGATAATCTGCGTCTGGAGCTAGACGTTGAGAGAGAGCTGCTGCAGCAGCACGTCAGGCTTCTGGTCCAGCAAAACCTCAGCCTGGCTGAATGCACTAGGGAGCAACTGGACCTGTGAGTTGGTTTCATTCAGACGCACGGCGTGACGGTTGCTGTGGTGATTTCCAGCTGAGTGTTTTCCCCCAAACGTCAACTAAAAACCTTCTTGTTAGGATCATTATATAGTCTCCCACCGTCTCCTGATTTCTCTCTCTCTTTTTGAGTGCCTTTTTTTTATTTTGCTCCACTGTCATGTTTTCATATTTTGTCGAGGTTCAACCATAATCTTCAATGTATTTTATATGTAGAGTGCCAAAAGGAGAGCTGTTGTTGAAAGAAAGTTGCTTTTTTTTTGTTTGTTTTTTTCTAATTAGTGTGGCTAATTTTTGAGATTTTTAGCAAAGAAGACAAAGAAATTTTCTACAAACCATCTTTTCATCTTTTTTGCTCTCAGAAAAGATGAGTACAAACACGTTTTTTTTTTTTTTTTTTTTTAGAAATGTTTAAAAACCATTGGTCTTTTTCCTTCCACTTCACAATTCTGTGCCACTTTTTGTTTCTCTACCACATTAAATCCATTTGTCTCAATAAGATGTTTACCTGGTACGTCTCAGTAAGAGTAAAAATCTTTTTCAAGAGAGACTTGGCCAAGAGCGGCAGCCGGACACCGACAATTACAAATCATACAAGTACAGATGTCAAAAACCCAATTAAAAGACAATGTACCAATGAGCGAACATACCCACACAGGTAAAAATAGGACTAAAATACAACTTGATATTAGTCCAAGCATTTACAAATACCTTATCTACAAAATGGTTGCGTCAGTGTGAACCTTAGGCTAAGTTAATAAAATGAAGGTGGTTGTAATGTAACAAAATATGAAGAGGTTCTAAGTGTACGAACTTTTATAAAAGAGCTAACACACACACACTGAATTTGACTTGACTCCTTCTAGACTGGCGAAGGAGTTGCAGGAGAAGAATCGACTCATCCAGAGCCTCCAGAGTCAGATCTGTGGTCAGACTCCCAGCAGCCGCCGCAGTTCCCAGTCCGACCTGAGCCGCTCGGACGTGACGATTTCCTCCTGCCACAGCAGCACCGCCACACAAGGTGGCAGTAGAGCGCACAGTGAGTTTCCTCGTGAAATATTGAGCAACCTTTAAATCAAGATAATTGTAGGTGTGGAGTGTATGTAGTCTTTGGTGTCAGAGTGGTTGGAGAGGTATAATGCAAGTGATTAAAAGTGATTACACCACTTCCTGCCTGGTGTAATGTCACTTATGATCACTTCAGTCCTCTGTGTAGTTTCTGCCTGTAGTGTTTTCCACTCAGGTCCATTCTGTCCCACTGAGGCGTGCTGCTTGACCAAAGCCAGAACTGGTGTCCAGTTTCAGTCCACCGCTACTCCAAGTTGCATTATTTAGTGGCACCTATCTGGTTCACTCCTCAAATTGTTTCCCTCTTGGGGAAAAAAAAAAGGAGCAAAGTGAAACAAAGCGTGTTACGAACACCTTGTAGACGTCTCTGGAAGCTGAGTCAAAGTGTCCAGAAGTATTAGTTTAGGACATTTTTAATTAAAGTTGGTTGATTAACTACATCCTCCTGTTTCTGTTCAGGCCAGCAGCACTCTGCTGAGAACTCGGGAGCAGCCCTCTGTCCTGCAGGAGGCGCTGCCGAGAAAGGCGCATCTCTTCACAAAGTCGCTTCCAGCAGACTGCAGAGGGAGAACCGACGGCTGCAGGAGCAGCTGAGGAGCAACGAGGAGATCAACGTCATCTTACGCAGCGAGCTGGACCTCCATCGCTCCATTATGGCGCAGACCAGTCTGCATCACCAAGAGCAGGAGCCAGGCCCGGATCAGGAAGCCGCAGAGCCTCAAACGGCAACACATGAACAAGGTGGAGACGTCGACTCACAAGGAGAAGGAGGAGAACTGCCTCGCACTATGAATTCAGGTAAATACGAGAAACTATCAGTAGAATAATCAAATCAACTTTTCATTAAAGTATCAAAAACACAGAAAATGTACTCTCCTTTTGTAAGCTGTTGTTTTCCACATGGTATAACTGTTGATAAAGATTTTCAAACAAAGTCCAACAAATAGCAAGTATTTGGAGAAGCTGTGCATCACCATGAACCAAATACTGATTTATGCAAATGAATACTAGTAAAACATTTGTGCAGCAACTGTTTTGCTAACACAACTGTTCACTTTATTGTGAGCTTCTGTAAAGGTTTTAATTATATGCCCATAAATTTATAGTACATAGTTTGTAGTGATCCAACTTTTTCTGATTTCCTTTCATATTTTGATCAGTTAAACTTTTAGTCAAAGCATTTTTAATGATTAAAAGATAATAAATGTGCTTCTGGTTTAGAGGGAGGTAGACAATTTTAATTCAACGGAAGAAATAGAGAGATTCTCTTGGTTCAATCTGATTTTTACTTAAGTTCAGAAAAATGCTACTATTAATTTTATCAGGATTTTACATGCAAATCAAGGGAAATTTAACTGATTCTTCTCCTATCTTTTCTTGCTTGATAGATTGCAGCAAACCTATTTTCAGCCAAGACTTAAGTAATTCTGTACCAGTTTTGAAAATGAAAGCATACAACAAATATCCACCAAAAATCCCCTCAAATTCCAACTGTTAAATTATAATAACTGTAGCTGAAGCAAACTATAAGGACTCTACAAATGTAGTTTTGCAGGATCCTATAAAAGTCCAAAACAAACAAACTGCATGTGCTTTGAAAGGTTAGCCCGATATTTACATGCACACTTTAGCATGTCCACATAAAGTCATTTCACCGACCAGAAGAACAGTTCAATAAATAAAACATCAGTGGGAGTTACCTTAGCTTGGAGAGTCTCCTTATAATTTAGCTGTGTGTGTCCGTGTTTGTCAGACCTGCTGGCTGAACATCTCCAGGAGATCAGAGCGTTACGCCAGCGACTGGAGGAAAGCATTCGCACCAACGACCGCCTGAGAGAACAGCTGGAGAGGAAGTTAGCCGAGGTGGAGAAAGACCCAGGTACGTAAAGCCGACTGCAGCCCCGGTTCATTTCTGGTTGACACAGCAGAAATCTCTCTAAATATGTTTCTCTCCTGTTCTTTTTTTTTTTTTTTTTCAGCCACAAACATTTTTATTCAGGGCAGCGAGGAGCAGGGTCAGCTGGTTAATGAAGTTTGCTTTCTTTGGGAACAAAATCAAGTGCTAAAAGAGCAGCTCAATGTGGGATCTCGAGGTAAATTTGCTTTCGAGTTGTTGATTTCCTTATTTTGGTCCTGAAGGCTCCTTTACAAAACGCCTTTGTTTGTTTTTAGACAAGCAGAAGGAGAATGAGAAGCTGCGCGAGACTCTGGCGCGGCGGACAGCCAAGCTGGAGCAGAGCAGGAAGGAGAGTGAAGTTCTGCGGAAGGAAAACCTCAGACTGCAGGAGACGCTGGAGCAAAGCAGCCAGGAGAAAGCGCTGCTGCAGAACTCCCTGCAGGCCAGCAGAGAGGAGCTGCACAGGTCAACACCAACGCTCTTGAGTCATTTAAAACGGTTGTGTGTTTGGTGCGTGACCTCCTGACCCCAGGGCTACTCACACACTTCAGTGAGACTGCAACCCAAAACCAGGAATCAGGTTTACTTTTAGATCCAAAAACTCCTGAGTGTTTGGCTTTTCAGTCCAGTTTTCACTCTTTTTCTACATCAACTATATAAAATGCATCCTCCGACGTTAATCCAAGCATATTTATATTCATAGTTGAATCAGTTATTGAGCCTCATTCCTAGTTTCTTTCCAGGTCGCAGTGTGAGGTGAAGCTCCAGAGGCAGCAGCTGTCCGACTCCCAGCAGCTGCTGCAGTCGCTGCGAGTGGAGCTGCAGGTTTATGAAAACATCAAGAACGACTCCAGCCAGCATGGTAACCTGCACCAATCGCTCATAGTTCTCACATTCTTAGAAGAAATCAAAGAAACTCAAAGTAACACACTCTTTAAGATATCGGCAGATATCGGTAGTTAACCAATTGGGTCAACATGGAGTACGTTGCAACCTTTAACCTTCCTCATGCAGTGCAGTTTTGCTCTTCTTTTGGCTCTCTGTAGCACCTGAGGTGTTTGTCTTTGTTCTCCTGTCAGAACGGCGTCAGAAGGCACCGGATCCTGACCCCGTGTCGCCGTCCGGCTCCATGGACCTGGGAGAGCTGCTGTCCGAGATCAGACACCTGCGGCTGCAGCTGGAGAGGAGCATCCAGACCAACACGGCGCTGCGGCAGAGACTGGAGGAGCAGCTGCTCAGAGGACCCGGTCACTCTGAGACCATCAACATCAACTACCTGCTGTCGTCTCCAGGTACAAATGAAATGAGTTAGAGCCGATTTTTAGTTTTGGAAGCTGGATTTTTCTAAAAACAAATCTGTCACCAATGGGGGGTTCTTTAGTTGTTAGCCCGTCCAAAGCCCATCGTCTTGCCTAATAACTATTTCTATTTATTTGGACTTTGAATTCAAGTCAAGTCTATGCCAGAATATTTGGACCAGAATAAGATTTAATTTTAATGAATTGAAGTTGTATGACAATAAAGTTGAAATAGAACAAGAATAAAGCGTTAATATTATCAGAACAAAGTCATGAAATTAAGAGAACCAGGAAGTAATTTTATGAACAGAAAAAAAGCTATCAGATTAAAATGAGGAATGTTGAGCATCTTGTAAAGTTATACTTTGGGATAAGTTTTACTAATAAGGAAATATTTAATCTTTTATCACATGAGCATCAAGTTATTGGTAGCTGAATGTTGAAATTGTGCAAATAAATGCATCTATTTTAATAAAGCGCCACACAGAATTATCCTGTCATATCAGATTTTTATAATTGTTGAAGCTTTTTATCATAATTTTTATACAATCTTTTGATAAAAACATCTTTATTCTGTTAATATTACAACTGTATTCTAGTAATTACACAAGAAGTCCTTTTTGAAAATCTTTTCATTTCTATTTTTCAAATAAATTAATTTATCTTTTTTAAGAATCAAGTCAGATTATATTTAGAAAAAGAAAAATTACACGACTAAGGTCGTAAGATTATGACTTTGTCCTCACAATTGTTTTATTTTATTTTCTGCTATTTTTTCTGGTATGAAAATATCACAGATTTTATTATCAGGCCTATCGCCCAGCCCTAACATAAACACAGGAAGTAGGACATGAAAACTCCAGTTTTCTGCGTGTGTTGCAGATGAAGCGGGCCGGCCACCGGGTCGGGAAGGCTGCGATCCTCCGCTTCGATCCTTCCGAACCCGCGAGCAAACCAGTGTCCATCATGGTGAGACATCCTGCTCGGTGTCGGCATAACACTCCATAACACTCCAGTCGAACCTATCGTTATCGTTTCAGTCTCCTCAGATGCGAAACATCAGGCTCAGTCGGAGAACGACGCCGACTCCGTCTGCAGCAGCTCCGAACAGAGCGTCTCCGGCGCTCCTTCCCGGTTGGTCCCGGGCCACCGGATGTGGGCGACCCGCAACGGGCGCCACGTCCTGGGTTTGATCGAGGACTACAACGCCCTCCGCAAGCAGATCTCAGAGGGGAGGAAGCTGTCACGGAGCATGGACGCGCAGCTGCACGAGTGTCTGCACGCGCTCAGACAGCAGGGCTCTGACAATCAGGTAGCGGCCGCACCGTCGTGCCGAGGCTTCTTCAGGAAGGACACCATGAGGCCAGCAGTTTGATTTTCTGTATTTTAGATGAGAGAAAAGCAACATTTGAAGAGTTTATCCAGCAGCAGCAGCACCATGCAGCAGGTGCTGGAGGAGGCCGGCCGGCTGCTCAAGCTGCTGTGGAGGGTCTCTCTGCCGGCTGCCGGCACAGCAGGGGGCATCACCGACAGCCAGCAGGTGGGAACCAGCTCACACGCCACGAACGCTCTCACTAACGAAGCTTCTGAAGACCCGAACCTCCTCTGCTCTCCCCCGAATCAGGATGAGCTGCTGAAAAACGAGATCGCCAGACTGAAGAACCGATTATCTCAGCAGGAGCGGATGCTGAGCGGAGCTGTGAAGCGCCTGCGGACCACCAACCAGCTCAAAGAGGGGATGGAGAGAGTCATCATTGACCAATGTAGGACTTTATGAACTGTGTTACAAGTTTCACAGCAAAAGTACTTTTTAGGGCTCAAATTGCAAAGCTCAGCCCGTTCTCCTAGACTAAATCATAGGATAGAATTAATCTGTGAATTACTTTTTGGATTAACTGATAACACTTGTGTTGCTTAGATTCGATTAAATGCAAAATGTATAGCCTTGATTTATTTTTTCTGTGTTTAACTTTCAGAAAATGGCCTTTCTTAGTGTATAAATGGGTTTACGATTTATCAATTAGTTCACAATTATGTCAATAATCAATGAATTAGTCTTTTTATTTTACAAGGCCAGCTTATTACAAACTGCTAGTTCACCATTGAAACCCCTTCACTGTCTTCCAGTGTCTCTGACTCATGGAGTGTTGAAGAAAGCTCGGGGGAATTTAGAGGTGAGTTCCCACTCTGCACTTTTCTCTGGTGTTTCGTCCTCTGTGCTAAATTGTCCTTCAGTGAGTCGTTCTTCTTTGTCCTCTCTGTGACGTAACATTAGACAAATTACTGCACCCTCTTTGGGCAGAAAGGCCCGTCTGGAGGAGCAGGCGCAGGTCAGTGCGGTTGGGTTGCAGGCCGAGACTTTGCATGAGTTTCATGAGCTCTCGCATGAGGTGGAAGCAAATTGAAAACTAACTACAGACTTTAATGTGTTTCATTGGGATGTTATAGACCAACACCAGACAGCGTTCGATTATGAAGTAGATTATAAATAAAAACTATCAAGTGTTTTTTTTTTTCTGTTTGTTGGTTAAACAGAAAATACATTGTGGACATTTTTATTTAGTTTACTGTAAAAAGCATGCTCCTTTCAGAATAAGTGAACTTCATGCTGGTCTTTCACATCAAATGCCACTACATTAAAGTTTGTAGCGTGACAAGAAGTGACGGCATTTAAATAATAAATTAATCTAGTTTTTGCGACCCAGCTAAGATGTAAAACACATTAGCACCATAAGGACACTTATATTTCCCATCATGGTAAGTCACCATGTACTTTGTTTTTTTTCCCTTAGATTAGCATGTTTCTGGAGCTTGTCTTGCATGTTTGCAACCAAAAGTTTTATTTTCAGTTTTTTTTTTCTTCCTCCTGTCCCTTAACTATTTCATGTGTGTTCCAGGAGGTCCCAGTCGGTGTGCTGTAGTGGAGACTGAGCAGAGAAGTTTTCCTGTTTCCAGTCTAACTGCAGACAGAGATTCTGATTTATCGGATGGAAACAGCGCAGCCTCTTTGCGCTGCAGTGACTAAACCCAACGGAGCTCCTTGGTTTCAACCCGGCATTAGCCAGCCTTCATGTCCTGCTGTAAAACAGTCACCTTGTCCCCCATAAATCCAAGCCTTTTTATACCTGAATTGCACAACCTTTGCCTTTATTTTAATTGTGGTACTAAAGCTGTAAAAGTTTATTTTAAAACAATACCTGTGTAAATAGCCATCCATGCAATGCAGCAGAAATATTTTCCTTTATCGTTTTTTATATGACGAAAGTATTTTACTACTGTTTTAGCTTGTGTAGGAGCGACTGTGAGACAAATATGTTCAAATGCAGTAAAAAGTATCATGAAGTACCAGGAAGTCTGTTTGATTTGAAGGAAAAACAACCCTAACTGTGGAACAAAACTCCCTTTAATAGCATATACATTTTTGTTTGAAAGTACAAATTTTGGCCATCACGTCTGAAACAAGAACTAATTTTAAAAGAGTTTGACAAGGTCATGCAGAGATTATATTTAAGTAGCACTTGAAACTTTTCTAGTCATAGTGACCTATAAAACTAGGCCTGGGAATGAAGAAGGACCATAGTCAGCAACGAACGAGGAACAGCACCAAGATCTCGACGCTCACTTCCTCATCAACATAAACCAGTTTGAAAGATATCAGGCTGTCCTCAAGTGTGACATTAAATATTAAAATCAAATGTTTCCACGCCTGGAACCAGAACTGTTCACTTCAAAAACAGGACTCGATATTAGAAAAGGTTTCTTCTGAACACACGTATGAAATGTAGTTCTTTCTTGTGCGTTTATCTTTGCACGAGTCTGACGAAGGCCTGGACCAAGTGGATGATGGGTTCCTGGCCCTCGTGGCTTGCCTTTGATCCGGGCGTGGAGGGTTTGGGCTGAATGGAGGGGAGGATCCCACTGGCTGGGGATGACGGTGAACCCCTCCTGAAGTGGCGCGACAGGCTGGAGAGAAGAGTGCTCTAAAGTTGGGGGGGAAAATTTGTTATTTTTAACTTTAAAAAAAAAGAAAGTAATTGAAAAAACTAACACTAATGAGAAAATATAAAAAGGGATTTAGATTACCCTTCAATAAATGAATTATTTTGCTACAGCCAGTAGGGGGCAGCAGCGAGTGGCTGTTGCATATTTCACACATACCAAGAATCATTAGAAGCAATAGGCTGCCATCTAGTGGACGCATGTTTACTATCAGATAGGAAATTACCCATTTATTATCTCCACAGCTAATTTCAGGAGTTCTTTTCAAGTTAATATGTAAAGAATTTAATGTTAGTTTGATGGCAAGAAATTTCCTCAAAAATGGAAAAACTTGGACTTTTTCTTTTTAAAACAGACAATATATAAATTCTGCAATATTGGAATAAAGTGGAACCTTCTGCACAACCCAACAAAAATTAATTGATACTAATTTCAGTGTTTTAACAACAAAACATGTGAATTAACTATAAATCAATTTGGAGTGTGTGGTTTAAATTGTTCACTTATATCTGTAATCAAGAATTTTCATGTAGTTAGATATTAAAACGTTCGGAGATTAAATGCCACTTAAAATCTGCACATTAACACAAGCCAGGTGGGCTTCATGGCCAACAGGATGGAGGTCTCACCAGTTCTGAGCTGAGCTCCTGTTTGAGCCTCTGCTTGTCACGAGGAAGGATGGCTGGGTCTTTGAGGCAGCGGACGGCCTGAGAGATCAGGACGTAGAAGCAGTTCTCCATGGTGAACATCAGCAATGACCTGAAATCCAAAGAAAATGTCGCAAAAAAAAATTATGTGAATGAGAAACTGAATCAATTTTATGTCATGTGCAGGAAATGAAAAAAAAAAAAAAAAAGATTTACTTCAGAGCTTGGATTTCCTCCAGTGAGGCCAGCGAGGCGATGCTCAGAGAGGCCGGCTCCTTCCTCTTCTCCATCTGAAAATAAGCAGCACCGAGTCATGGTTTTTGAACTTTTGGCTGATCGATGTGGACCTTTGAGGCATTTTGCAGCCCACCTCGCTCAGCATGCCCAGGGCCACGTTGATGGTGGCCAGCAGGGTCCCGAATGATGGCGCCACCTCCGGGTCGAACGCGGGAGTCGTGAAGCTGAGCACAAACAAGGTCCTGTACTCGGCCAGGTCCATGCACTGAAAAACAAGACGGCCACACTAAACATTTTATCATCCTGCTGACATAGCGCAGCGAAAATAATCAAGACTCCTCATTTAATGGGGGAACTATCTGAGGGAGTGACCTGGTCCAGCAGTATCTGGCAGCAGTCTGGAGTGAAGTGCTGCAGTGTAGCCAAAGTTTTACTCAGGATCTTCAGCAGGCTGCACTGAACGGCCAACAGGGCCTTCTGCTCGGCTTCCTCTCTCTCTCCTCCTCCTCCTGATGATGATGATGCTGTTGCTGATGCATCTTTATTAAAGGTTTGAGGCGGCCGCTGCGTCCTGGTGCCGGCGGGCAACGCCTCACCATTCTTAGACTGATCAGAAAATGCACATTTAGTGTTGACATCATCATCTTCATGTGATTGAAAGTAATAAAAACGCCCAGATCTTAACCTGCAGGTAATGGTGGAGCATCTTTTTGCTGTGGAGCAGGTAAGTGCACGTCTGGCACAAGTAACAAAGGTTTATCTACGGAGAGAGCGACAAGAGAAATGGTGAATGAATTTAAGAGTTTGCACTTTTCGATGAGGCTGTTGACTTCCACCAGTCTTGCCTGCACGTCTCTGAGCAGATTGGGGAGATGGAACTGCCACTCCTTGCAGAAGCTGGAGAGCTGCAGCAGGAATCCCACTGTGTGATCTGCCTCGTCTAAACAGGAAAGGCTCTGCACGGTGCGCACTGCATTCAGACACTGAGCGGAGAGGAAACACAAGGCGGGAACCTCCGGTGATCCGATCTCAACTGTTTTAAGTTGTTTAGAGGCAGCCGCAGCAGCAAAGCTGTGAGCCTCCTCCGGGAAATGTAGCGATAACGAGCTCATTAACAGGCTCGCATACGGATGACATGGGCTACAGTGTTATCAGGGGTCCGACCTGTAATATGCGTTCCTGATGCACTCCAACAAAGTCCAGGGCTTCATTGATGAAGTTGTAGCGAAGCGTCTTGAGGAGACTCTCCATCAGAGACATGCAGAGGCGGTAAACGCCCGGCCAGCAGGCGGAGTCCTGCGACTTCCGAGAGAAACTCTGAGAAACACAAACCATCTGGTCATCAGAGACATGATGCAGCTCTGCAACCTGGGCTGATATGGGGCCTGTGGGAAAATCTGTGATTTAACTGGTTAAAAAAAAAAACAGTCAAATAAAATTGTGACGCCGTCATATCGTCCACGCTGAGATGTGCTAATACAACCTTTGCTATAAAAAAAAATAAACATAAAAAGCTTCTCTGGATGAAACTGATTATTGGAGGGAGATTGACATTCTACAAATCTTGCACAAACGTAGACTCAATCTATACTTTTCCAGTTTGTTTAGAAATCTGCAACAACTACAAGCTGTTCTCTCAATGTAAAGTCTGTTTTTTTACCTGCGATGTGCCGTTTGAGGAAACCTCATACACGCTCAGCAGGGGCAGGCAGATGGTTTGAATGACGCCTGCTCCAGCAACAGCTGCTGCCCCCTAAAAACACATTAAGGACACCCCTGGTTCCTTTAGACTACAATGGCGTAGAAATGAAGCGTTAAGGCTTAGAGATGCGCTCGTGTGTACCAGGGGAGTGCGGGCCAGCGTCAGCAGCAGGTGGAGCGCCGCCTCGGTGAAGAACAGGTTGTGTTTGCAGCGCAGGCTGATCTCCACGGCGCTCAGCACCGACGGCAGGACTGGGACCTTCCTCATCACCAGCACCCAGTGCTCGCCGTCCTCATCGCCGCGACACAGCTCTTTGGTCAAGTGCAAGGCAAGAACGCACACCTGACAGAGCAGGGGGGGGGAGGACAACGGGGCGTGCTGAGCTGAAAACTAATCACTATCTGAAACCTTCAGGACGGAGCGAGCGGCTCTCAAACATGACGCGCGTTCTCTCGCTCACCCCGTCTCTCTGGTCCTTCTGCAGACCGCGAGGACAGTCCGTCTCCATGCTGTCCTCCTGCTCCAGCACGTCTCCCGTCTGACTCATGTGTCGGGTGTTGTCGATGAGCGCCAGCGCCTCGTCCTTCACCGTCTCGCATACGGAGAGCAACAGCTGGGGCAGCTGGGAAATATCTCCGCCTAGTCAACCAATTGGCCAGACGTCAGCCACTGAACGTTTGACTCAAATGCAGGCAAGAGAAGAGGGACGTTTTGTACCGTTGAGGCCTTGAATCTGAAGCACGGAGATGAGTGCAGAGAAGATTTTGGCTTTGGTCCGGTCCATCATATGCTGGTCGGCCTGCAGGACGCTCTCCAGGATCAGGGCGAGGGGCGAGAGGATGTCAGGAGCCGCTGCCACCACACTACGCACAGAGAGAGGAGTTGCAGAACTTAATCATGAAATATTTCAGCCAAATTTTTCACCTGCAGGTACAAGAATCTAACTTGGCACAAATGTTCCCACGGGGCTTGCAGTTGTGATTGAAAAATTCAAGATGGCAATCAAGCAAAAATGCCACTAAATACCAACACTTATTATAGACGAATACTTTCTATGTCAAATCATTTTAAAATCATAGATTTCTAAACTGACTGCCTCTAAGTCTGAGACAGATTTTAGTCTCCTTCCAGGTGACTTCTGGCGTGAGACTCCAGATTAGGCATGCTAATTTTGATGCTTGTGTTCACATTTGAAAGATTTTTACAGCAAGATGCAGCGGTACGTAGAAGATGTCAAACACACCTCCTCCACTGTTTCAGGAGGATAAGCAGGAGAGTAGCCATCATGGATCCCAGACGAAGACAAGGCACAGATGTGGGTGTGGTGAGCTGCAAATCAGGAGAGGGAAAATTAGAACTGGATTAAAATAAATAAATAAAAAAGCAGAGTTTCAAGTCACGACTTACAGCAGCTTTAGTCCCATCTAAAACATCCATAAACAGCTTCAGTTTGGTCGAATCCTCTGTTAGATGCATCACGTCCGCCTGAAAACATCAGAGCACGACGACTCAGATTTCATGTTTCACTACAAACTATCCCCCCCCCCCCAAAAAAAAAAAAAGATTTCAGGAAAAAAATTAATATTAATGTAACACACATGGGTGGTGGAAAGAATCAGCAGCATCCGCCACGCAGAAATCAGCATCTGTGTCTCTGGGAAGCAGCAGATGCCCTCCTCCTCCGTCTCGGCCACATGACACACCAACGACTTCACATATTGGGACCAGTAGTCGTAGCGCCGAGCGTTAGAGAACTTTTGAAGCCCATCCTTCAGAGACTGCTCCAGAGAACCACTGTAACATATCACACACACACACTCAGGGTGTTTTGACACTGCAAAAAGACAAAATACTACCATCTACTTTCAGTCAAATATTTTAGAGCACTTGAAGTAAAACAGACCTAACTTACAAGCAACTTCTCAGCAAAATATAGGAGCTTGTTTCAAGTTAATCATTTCTTAATATTTATGGAAGAGTACTAGTTCTAGTACTAGTTCCACTGGCAGATTATTTCACTGATAAAAGGGGAAAAGTGTCTTGTAATAAGTGAAATAATCTGCCAGTGGAACTAGTACTTTTTTTAAAATCAATAGTAAGGAATTCTTGCTTTAAACAAACTACTACATTTTGCTGAAAAAGTCACTTGTATGTGACTTATTTCAAGTGCTCTAAAATAATTTGCCCCAGAAACTAGACCAAGAATACTTGGTAAGATTTTGTTTTTACAGAGTAGGAATGATAATAATTCATGTTGAATTTCATTGCTGTTGGCACAGATTCAAGTCGACCAGCTGACCTGACGACGTAGTAAATCTCCAGACCGATGATTTTCATGACGAACGCGCAGGCCTCCAGCACGCATGGCTGTGGATAAATCATGCAAGTCAGGTAGTTATGAAATAGTTGGTTCAGAAAAGTCAAAAACAGGATGCGATTTGTTTATTTGACAAAGACCTCTGTGGTCTCCGACGGCGGGGTGAGAGTTCCAAAAAGCGGCGTCGTCAAATTCTCCCAAAATCTTTCCCTGCACAAACACAGCAAAGCACCATGAGATTGTTCCACGACACACCCTTACAGTGAAATAAGGTTTACTTTAGCTGTGTGTTCTCACTTTGTGCGGAGGACGGAGATGGCGCTGTCTCTGCGGTCCTGCCACAGCGCCAGGAGGAAAGCCAGCGCTGCGCGGTGGAGCAGCGGAGGACACCAGTACTTCCCCTGCTGCTTGGAGTCAATCAGCTCCAGCACCACGTGGAGGCAGCTCCATTCGCCCACCAGAAACTCCTGGAGGTCCGACACAAAAACGGTTTCAATCTAGATGCTCAATTGCTAAAAAAAACAACAACAAAACACAAAACAACAACAAAAAAAAGCTGGAGTTACACCAGGGTTTTGTACCTTTGACCCCTCGTTTCCATCTTTGACCTCCAGGTTGAGGAACAATTCGATGAGGCCGGGCTGCGTTTCCACGGCCACCGTGAGGAACTCCAGGATCATCACCTTGATCCTCATGTCTTCCGTTTTGCTCTGCAGCCGAGCGAGGAAGGCGTCCCTGATGGCGGCCGCGTCGTTGCCCAGACAGGCGTACACAGACATGGGGGCGACCTGCGGATGGAACCGCTTTGTTAGCGACGTCGGCTGCCGCTAGCGATAAATCGATGAAAGGCCAGAGGTCGCCTCACCGTGGCGAGCCTTTTCAGCAGCTGGATGGCGAGGCGGGGCAGAGCTGGGTCGTGTTTGTGGTAAATGTATTTGGCGAGGACGACGACGAGGTTGCTGCCGTGACCGCCGTGCTGCGTCAGCGCCTGCTCCAGCGGGGACACGGCGTCGGACGGCGGTTTTAGGCGGATCACGTTGTTCGTGACGGAGAAAGCCAGTTTGACCGTCTGGATCAGAATCTGACCTGGACCCTCAGAGCCACAGCTGCAAGAGGACACAAGATTAGTCACCAGTTTAGGGGGAAAACTGCGAAAAAAAAAGGTGGATTTCTAGGACAAACATGTTGAATTGTTCACCTGCTGGGCTGAGCAGCCAGGACGACATCTATGGTGTCCACTCCGACGGCCATGATGTTGACGACGGCCTGGCCAGCCTCTGTGTTGGCCAGGCTGTAGATGCAAAGGGACTGCAGAGTGGGAGTGCTGCAGGGACACAGGAACCTTTTATGGTCATGTGATGTTCTAAAACTGATACCAAAGTATAACTTCATAACTTTACAAGATGCTCAACATTTCTCACTTTAATTTATTTTTTGTGTTGGAGTACTCAAAAAATTAGGACTTCATTCTGCTAATATTATTATCACATTATACTCATAATGTTTAAAAACTATATTAGGGTAACCCTAATACTCCATTATAGAGTTGACCAAAATTCAAAGTCCAAATAAATCAAAGCAGTAAAACCTGCTTGTCAGACAAAACTGTGGGTTTTGACGTCACTCTCAACTATGGAAATCAAGAGTCCATTGGTGGAAAAATAATCCTTACTTTCCACAAATTATATCTTCAAAAACTTAAAAAATAAAAATGTTACAAAATATTATTTCGCTCTAGTGCAAATTCTGATATATTCTTAAATCCAAGCGACCGTCTGGTCCAGCTCTCCGAATCACCAGAAAACTGATGATATTTCTGAACTCCATCCATACCTGCCCTGGTCCTCCCCTTCTGGGCTCAGATTGAGAATGGCGTGTATCAACTCCAAAATATAGCAACCTGTAGAGACGCACACAGGTCAACTTTCACCCTGGTTTCTCTGTTGCTCTTCCAGAGTGACATAAAGGAAACAGGAAAGTTCACCTATTCTCTCTCTGACTCCATTGGTGTTGTAGCGCCACTTATGGTATGTCGGCAGCATCTCCTTTAACACCAGCAGCACACAGGGAATCAGGCCTTTGCTCTGGGTGTTTCCAAGCTGCCCCTGAGCAAAGGAGATCAAAGTGATGCAATGCATTACTAAAAACCAGACTCAAATATTATGCTTTTAAAGAAAATGTTTACCTTCACCAAGGTTGTAATGAGACGAAGGAAGGCGATTGTTACGGCGTACTCTCCTCTGGGCTGCTCAATCTGCACCAGCAGGTTGCCGTAGTTACCTGCCTTCATTCCTTCAGCACTTAGTCAAAAGAAATATTCGTCTGATGTTTTACAGATCAGATCAACATTCATCAGAATTTGATCTGGTTTATTAGGGGTGGGGATACCTGATACACTGGGCCATGTTGGTCAGAGGGTTGGAGGCGAAGGGGAGGAAGCCGGTGTGATGCAGACTGGACCACACCTGAGAGGAAACAAACACGGTTCAATTCAATTTAATCATTTCAGAAATGCTTTATTGATCCCAAAAGGGAAATTAAATCATTAATTCGGATTCTTCGAAGCGTTATAGCTCTGCAAACGCTAGACTGCACTTTATTATAAAACTGTGCGGCTTGGAATATGGAGGACTTTCAAGGACGATACGCAGAAATCAAGCAATTCCCAAACCTTGAACACAACTAATTGAAATTGAAGCATTTTCAAGGATTTCAAGCCCCTGTACAAACTCTGATAAAGGCAAGAAAATGAGAGACAAACGACCTGAATCTCCCAGCTTCAATCATACACACCTTCCCTGGCATCCTGGCCGCCAGCACAGAGAGACAGTTCACACAGGAGGCGATCACATCCACCGGAGGGTTGATGACCGAAGTCAACCTGACACACGAGAAAGGCACAAGATCAAGACTACGGATAAAAGTAGCATTAACCTACAAGTTTCGATAAGTTTGTCTGACGTTAAATTACCTCTGCAGCAACATGTAGATACGCGAGGTGAGAGGCAGCAAGCAGTCGGACACGGTCCAGTCGGTGCTGATGATCTTATGGACCAGATCCAGGATGGGCTTCACGCGCGCACAGTGAGCCAGGACGTCTGGAACAAACAGGTTTACAGTGCTGAATTAATTAGAGGGCTGCGACACACACTCAGAAACTTGCTTTTAGATAATTAACTGTTTAGTTTGAATAAACTCGAAAAAACTTTTGATGACAAAAATACTGTCAACGATTCCAAAACGGCAAACAGCTTGACAAACTTTGGTAAACATTGAAGATTGTTTAAATTATAGCAATATGCAACAATCAAATCTGGATTTCAGTTTTGACTCTAAATAAGTAAGTGGTCAATAAAGTATGATTGATTTCGCTCTAGTGCAAATTCTGATATATTCCTAATTCCAAGCGACCGTTCATTGACAATTCTCTGTTCATACCTAAACTTTCTTAAGTTGACTGGAGCTAACAAAATAAAAGTTCATTTAAGAGGGTTCAAGAAGTTTCCACTTAGGAATGCTTTGGTTGATATGAAAGTGACTTTTTCCTGCTTAAGTACTCTTGAGCCCTCACTAGGCACCTTAAATACAGAGTGAAAGCATCATGGCTGTATATTTCAGCCTGTCCCTCAGCTGTCTGACGTACCTGCAGTGGAGACGACGTGCAGCAGCATCTCCACCTCGCAGGTGAACAGAGTCCAGGCACTGTAAGAGTAGTCCCACCTCACCATGTAGCCCTGTTCCCCTGCAATCATCACCTGGCCCAGCACTCCCTGGGGCATCCACAGGTTCGCCTGCCCTGAACCTAAAGACAGATGATGGGTCAACAATGCTCTTATTTATAAACTATAAATAACTACAAAAAAATCAATGTATAAATGTGAACCGAAACAAACCCAGAGGGTAGAGGAGTTTTGGAGCCTGTCTCCTCCACAATGTCTCGTCGTCCTTAGAAATTATATCAATGGGTTTGTGTTTGTAAACTTGTGTGTAGAAGGACATCTTGTCCAAGAAGTTATACACCTAACAAACACAAGCATAAACACTGAGGCGTCTGTGCAAAGAGAGGCTGCCATGCATCTGGTCAGGGAGACATTTTACCTTCTTTACAGTCGACTTGTTCGACACAAGTGCGGTCAGCAGCTGCAGCAGAGGTCCGATTTTGTGAGGGAACATCCCAGCTGCACTATCTAAGATCATCCCTAGCCCCCTGTTTGGCTTCTAGATACACCAGCATGACGGGATTACCAGCAAGAAATACACGGATAGCTATATTTGATCTCTCTTCCTTTGGCATTTTGTCTCACCATTTCCCAAAAGACTTCAGCTAAACTGGGAGCGGAGAGGACCTCACAGGCCGCATCAATCAGGTGAGAGCCCTCCACACCGTTGGCCTGCAGATTACCAGAGAGCTGGTTATCAACACATACATCAATTTCTCTTAAACACATAAACGCCGGGCAGAACCTGTAAGCTCTCTTCTTCAAATGACGTGATCACAAATGACAGCAGGCCGTAAATACACATCTTGGCTGTGCTTGCTGTACACTGGAAAGGCAGAATCAAAAAGATGACTTAGAAAATTAAGTCAACTACACAAGGGCAGCAACAAAAATTCTCAACTGTTTTTGCATGTTTTTTTTTTTTGTTTTAGCCTTTTGTGAAAAAATTTTTACTCCTGTTGGAGTCCCTTCAGCATTGATGAAAGGTACTGGAAGACCCCCAGCTGCAGCGCCGTGTTGCCTATCCTCCGGATCACAGGATTGGACTCATCAGGTCTGAGGGTGTGTCTCAACAGGACCCAGGACAGCAGAACAGGGCCATGATGAGGGATGTCCCCAAATGTCAGCAACAGCTGATCCATCTCCTGGGGGGCGGGGGGACAATAGGAAAAATACAGATATCACAAAAATAAATTAAGTCATATGGAACTTCTTCCATATGAATTCACTCTGCTCTTATTGTGGGGGGGAAAAAATGATCTCTTCTTCAATTAAAAGTTTTTGTCGAACCTTAATGACGTCAGGAAATCCGGAAAATTGGTGCTGCTCTGTGCAATCCTCCAGAGCGCACTTGTGCAGAAAGTCTATGTCCATTCCCTCCACCAGGATGAGAGAGCTCAGGTATCTGCCAGCCGGAGAAACACGACAAATCAATTAAAACTACTTCAACAAGAACGATTAGAAAACTAATCATGAAAAAAATAGAGGTTCCAAATAGAAGTAGTCGTCCAGTAAACAAATAGATAAAATCAGATCATGTCGTGCATTTTTGTTTTAGATGTTTACGTTTCGTGAAATTGCATGAAACTGGTCAATATAATCATATCAAGCCGACTCCCTGTAAAGAAACCTACCCGATTCTGTCAACCAGTGCATCCATGCTCTTGTCAACCAGGTGTCTGTTGGTCTGCCGTATGCCGAAGCCTTGTTCTTTGAACATTTTAGTGAAGTTCAGAAGGTCAGACGGGCTCATCTCAAAGTAGGCGTAGTACAGGAAGATGATCTCCAGCAACAGAGACTGCTCTCTCAAACATTGCATGAACCACCGGGACACCTGCCGCTCGGTCTGAACAAAAACACAAACAACCCCAACTGGTGATTATGACGAAAGAGGTCACACTTCGTTGTGCGTTTTCCACATACAGCATGTTGCAAGTGTTCATGTAACAAACCTTTTAAATACACAATTTCAATCCCAAACATTCTTGCAATTTATTGGGATTTTGTGCAACTTCACTGCAAGAATAAAATCTTATCAAGTGTTTTTGGTCTGGTTTCTAGTGCAAATATTTTCGTACGCTTGAATAAGACAAAACTAACTCACAAGTACTTTTTCAGGAAGACACAAGAGCTTGTTTTAAGTCAATAATTCCTTAACATAGCAAAATATTTTTCCATATTACAAAAAAATAAATAATCTGCCAGTGGAATTAGTACTTTCTAATCAACATTAATTATTTACTTAAAACGAGGTATATAAGATATTTGCACTAGAAAACAGACCAGAAAATACTGCTGGTCTAACTATTTCACAATTACTAACTAATTTGTGTTGGATTGCCAGACAAAAACAAAAGAGTTGTGAAACACCCTTACCATGAGGTTGCCGTGAGTTTCCCATGTCGGTGCTTCGGCCTTGAAGAGATTCTCAAACTGTGACTGATAGCTGCTCACCAAGTCTTTCTCCAGTTTATTGACACAGTTACTGTACTCAGCCTACACACACACACACACACACACAAGCAAACACCTGGAGTTGAATAAGAGAACCCACAACCTTTGTCATCAAGAAGTGAATGATCAAATATGTTTGTGACCTCTCACCCGATAGGGATGACGTTCATCCTGAAAGTATGTGAGCAGCAGCAGAACACATCTAAGCAGACACATCCGCTCCTCATAATAGTAATCAGCTATCTGTGGAAACAATTACATAACCAGTCCGATTTAAAAATTGCCATCAGAAAAGTTGCAACTGAGCTGCAGACTTTTAGACTCACTTTTAGAAGGAGTCCCTGGCTTTGCCGCTCATCCTTCAGAACAACCTGTAGACACAAACTTTTTTTTAATCATCACCACTAATGCAGCAGTCCTTCCTCATTATGTCATGTGATTAAAAAAAAGTTGATGGAGAACAAAAAAGAATACTTTTAAGGAATCTTGGGTTCCTCTGTAGTCCTCTTGAAGATAACATTGTAAAAGCTGCACACTCTGCTGCTCATCCAGATTCTGTGAGATTTATGAACACACATCTTAGCATACTCACTGAAAGTTGATATGTGTGTGTTTACTCAAAGGAAACTGAATCCGTACCAATAATTTGCTGATCCTAAAGCCAAAGTCCTTCAAAGGTTGCGCCACATTTTTCTTCTCTTTCACTTTCCCAGCAGAGGATGAGCTGCAGCAAAAGAAGCTGACAGTCACTCTTTCTGTGAATAATAATGATGAATGTGACATGAAAATATCCTGCTGTCTCTACCTGGGTGGCTTATAGTAACCAAGTCCTTGATGCAGCCTGTCCCAGTGTCTGTCAAGTTCTCCCTCGATCTGAGCCTGCGACCATTCAAAACAAATATTTTGGGTTTTTTTTGTTTGTTTTTTTTTTTATTCGGTGTCCATATTACCAGAAATAAACTGATAGATTATATGTTCAGCAAGGTCACAAAAGTACAGAGGACACATACCGGGTCTCTCAATGCAGATCTCCCCAGCAAAATCGTCCATAACTCTCGACAGCTCCTGAAAGAAAAGTGGAAGTGGTGTATTCAGGCAAAGCGATGCAGAATGCTGCGTTCTCAACAACATGCCAAAATTAAGTTAAACTGATACCAAAATGACATTAAAACAAGTAATGAAGACATTAAATGAATGTAATTTGTTGAATCTTGTTGATGATATAATCGCAATCATTTTCATCATAGTTACTTGTCACTCGCAGCGTTCCCTTACAAATGTAATAAACCATTTCAATTGCGCTGTAAGTACCCAGTTTTTACACATTTATTTTTTATTTTAAAATTATTTCCTTTTCCAAACTCAATTTTAGCACATTTACAATGTAAACACAAAACTCACTTTGTAGAGCAAATATTTATACACTGCGTAACATTTAAATATGCAAATCTCAAAATCCATGAATAAACACAAACATGGAAAACAGACATTTGTTCTCCAAAGGTTTCTTGGTCTAAATAAGACAGGCTTCATCACTGGCATTATCCCTAAATAAGACCTGTGCATAAAACCTTATGGTGTCTGCGCCCACATACATAAATGGTTTTCAGTTAGTAAATAAATACTAACTGAAAAGTATTTACTTACTTGCTGTCATATCAGTATGACATAATATACTGATATTTGTGTCATAATAACTCAAACCTTTAAATAAAATGCTGTTAGAAAAAATGTATATTTCATCATTTCAAATATTTATTATTCAGGCAAACAAGAAATGAAATAGCCTGATAACATTTTTGTTCAATTTCACTTTTCCAAGTAATATTTTAAACAAGGAAAAATGCTATAAAATTGCAAATTGTTGAAGAAACCACGGACGGGACTTTGAGATGTCAAATGGTCTTTTCATCATCCTGTTTAGCACGCTCATTACATGTACAGCTATTAAACTCTACTCCACATATATACAAAAATAAATCTGCTATCGTTGTGATCTGGCATCATTAAGCCTAAAAAGGTTCTATTGGATCAAATTAAAAAATTGTGACAGTTAAAAGATTGAATATTGAATTCAGCTCTCAGATCGACCTTCAAGCTGTAAAACTCAAAAAATTATTTTACACTTAACTAACTTAAGCTAACTCCGTTGTCATATCTCTACTCAACAGTTCCGTTAGTTTGTGCATTATCACATAACTTTATTTAGTCCCTGACGAGCAGTGATAGTTGTTGAAGACAATTCTTAGATTGTTCAATTTAGAAGAACTTATTTGTCCCTTAAAATAACGAGTAATTTCAAAAGCTGACTTTTGTAGCTATTGTTGACATGCGGCGCCGCGCCTAAGAAAAGCCTTTCAAACGTTAGCAGCAGTTGCTAAGCTAACTAAGCGTGGCGCTAACTGTTAAAAAGGCGAACAGTCAAACGCGTCGGTTGCCTTGAATTAAAAGTTTAAGCTATGTTTACACGTGTTTACCCTCCAGTGGGTTTAGTTAAGTCTTCGGACGTTTTTAATGTTAAATGAAGTTTGTGTGGCTGTTACTACCTGAGGCTGATCTCTGATTCCGCCATCTTCACCTCGGCCCTGTGATTGGTCGGTGAGAGTTGGTCCGTCACGTCAAACTCTTCTTCTGGAGCCGTCGTTCAAGGTCAGAATTGCTCTTGTGCCACCTTCTGGAAGGAGCTTGTTAAGTCAAGTCAAAGCCTCCCCCCGTTATTTTTCGCACGATTTCATAATATGAACTCAGTGATAAAACACATTTTTACCGAGAGCTTTCAAAGAAAGCAATATTCCATCTTAATTTCAAGATCCTCGGTTACTTTGCAGATGTATAATGTATTTTAGAACGACATATAAGTTTTGAATAAACACACATTTTGAAATCGTTTTTAAGTTAGAAAATGTATTATTATTATTATTATTATTATTATTATTATTATTATTATTATTATTATTATTATTATTATATTACAGCAAATAAAACTGTTAATTTCAGTCTTTTTATGACCGCTGTGGTGACGATACCACGTGACCATGCTGTCAAACATGGCCCCTTCCTGCAAGCTGTGAGAGGAGCGACAGCTGACAAAGCCAACAGGTTTACACAGAAACGGCGGCAGCTTGTCCCGTCAGAACGCACGTTCGTCCAGTTATAGCTGCATCTACGTGGTGGGTACTCTTGTATGTCTTTATCGGTGTGGGTTTCCCTTCTGTCGGTGCTCAGCTGGGTTTTAGTGTTAGCTCTGTGACACTGAAGGCAGCATCCTGTCTTTAAGCCCGTCGCCTCTTTTCTGCCAGAATGCAAGAATTTCTGTAGGCCGTGTTTTTCATTTTTGGATCTATCTGCAAAGGAATAGCGATCATCTGTCAAAAAAAAAAAAAAAAAAAGAAAGGACAGCTGATCTGTGGTTGCTTGTCACCCCGACTTCCACGCCCACGGGAGCAAAGGTTGCAGCTGGTGTGGATAGATCACCCGTGTCTTTCCACACACCAGACTGAGCATGTTTCTACGCGCGATTTTTCACACTGACTATATTTCGTTGGTTTTGCAAGAGTTCAATATCCCGTTTGAACTGGGAAAATGATTTTACAATCTTGAATACAGTGATTGACTTTTATGACGCTGCATTCTTCAGTTGATTTGTTGATGCATTTATTTTTTTGTTTTTATCTTTGCAGCATGGAAAACATACCTGCCACACGATGAAGAACGCCTTCAAAAGGAAGTGACGAGGTGTCCCGTTCTGCTTCAGACCCATCTGTTCAGATCGATCTCTCCATCCTTCTTTGGCCTCATCCTCCCTGACGCCATGCAGGTGAACCCAGTTTACGTGGAGTCCGTCGTGGTCTTGGCTGTGGTGCTTTGTGTCCACATGGCAATCTGGAACCAGCACTCCTGGTGCAGCATAGCTCTCGTCGTTCAGGCTTTCTACGTCCAGCACAAATGGGACCGTCTGCTCAAGTCGGGAGCTGCCGTGTTCCAGTTTCGCCTGTCAGCCAACAGTGGCATCGTTCCCGCTTCCATGGTGATGCCTCTGATGGGCCTGGTGCTGAGAGAAAAGTGCTCTGCCTCAGGGAATGTCTACTTCGAACGGTTCTCCATGGTGATCACCATCACAGGCATGATGCTGGCGCTGTTCCTCTCCCTGATTGCGCTGGGTGTTACAAGACCCGTCCCAACCAACACTTGCATTATCGCGGGGCTGGCCGGCAGCGCAATCCTCTACACGACAAAGCAGACCCTGACGGTGTCGGAGGTCATCGAGGTTCTAGAGGTGTTGTTGATCTTGTGTATCTCTGTTTGATTATGCTTTACCTGCTGCCACGCTGCTTCACGCCCGGAGAGGCCCTCCTCATCGTCGGTGGAGTCAGTTTCATCTTGAACCAGCTCATCAAGCGCTCGCTGAACCTGGCAGAGGTCAAAGGTGACCCAGTGAACTACTTCCTGCCGGTGGTGGTGGTGGGTTCACTGCTGTTGGGTGTTTTCTTCGCCCTGCTCTTCTGCTTCATGGAGTCTGAGACTTGGGTGTCCTCCCTATTCTTTCATATGATGACAGCCGTTCTGGTTCTGGGTATCCTGATGCCATGGTTGTCGCTGTTCATCGGCCGCCACCCCATCATGTGGCTTTTGGACTTTATCACCCTGAATGACAGAAGACTCTGTTTGCTGGGGTATTGGGTGCTTTTGGCAATCGTCGCAACTTGTGTCGTGCTACATCAGAACTATCAGCGCCAGTCGGGATCCAAGAAGCACCAGGCCTCTACCGTTGTCAGGAAGTATTTCCACCTGATAGTAGTGGCCACCTATGTTCCAGGACTGATTTACGACAAACAGCTGCTACACGTGGCTTCTGTCGGATGCCTGGCAGTTTTCCTGTTGCTGGAGTATGTCCGTTACTTTCGCATCCTGCCTTTCGGCCAGCTGCTCAGGCAACTTCTCACCTTGTTCCTGGATGAAAGAGACTCTGGCCCTCTCATTCTCACTCACATTTATCTGCTGCTGGGCATGTCTCTGCCCATTTGGCTGTTTCCTGGACCCTGTGCTCCCAAGGGGATCCTCACTGGGGCTGGGGGTTTGGTACCTTATGCGGGCGTGCTGGCTGTGGGAGTCGGAGACACCGTTGCGTCTGTCTTTGGCAGCACCATGGGAGAGATCCGTTGGCCTGGCACCAGAAAAACCTTGGAAGGGACCGCAACGTCCGTGTTTGCCCAGATCATCGCCGTGGCGATGTTCCTCATCTTTGATGGAAGCATCAATCTGAACTCTACCTACTCATGGATTGTTGGCTCCATCACCCTTGTGGCTCTGCTGGAAGCCTACACCTCTCAGATTGACAATCTTTTGCTGCCGCTCTACCTCTTCATCCTGCTGTTGCTTTAAATGAACAGACGGCAAAACAGAAACATTTCCTATCTGTCTGTACTCGAGTGTCTCCCGTGGCAAAGTGAAATTGTGAATGAAATGTCTTAAAGAAAAGCAAGTAACAGAAGCCCTTTAGGATTCAGCAGACAGGGGGACGAAAAGATAGAACGTCTCTGCACAAAAAAAAAAAAATCTGCTAAAATCTTGATCTCTCCAAAAACTGATGTTGCACACATAAAGTCTGTCACTGTACACCTTCATGTTGCAATAAGGAGATCTATAGCAGGTTATAAAAAAACATGAGCTCAGTGTCAGTGGTGGTGTACATTTCTGTCCTGCCTCTGAAGAAACTCAACCACTGACGACTATAACTCTTAAATTATGCAAATTGAGTTTAGCACATTGGGAATGAATTAGTTTAGTCCCATATGGAACTCCTATGTATTGTTTAGATTTTTGATATCTTTTTTTGTACAATCAACACATTTTCGTGCATTGCCTTGGAAGAACATCATTTAAAGTTTTCTCTCTTTGTCAATCTTCTTGTTCTTTGATTGTCAGTCTTGATTCCCCCCATGGCAATATAAAGGACTGCCCGCTATGCTAACATGCCTTAAAATGTGTATTTTTTCTAGCAGGTGATCACTTATTGTAGAAGTTGTAGATAAAAGCATGGCAGTCCAACTCAACTTCTTTGTATAAGGGCTCGCTCTCCTTGTGATTCTGCATGACACTGATGTGAACTCTAGTACTGCAGCATATTTATATTTATATGCAGCTTTCCTCAGCTACGATTTTGCTATAAATGTTTGCTTTGCTCTGTGTGCTTGTGGTTTAACTGGACCATTCCTTGTTAAACTGATCATTTAAACTATTATGATTATGATGATGAATCGGTATGTTTTGGGTCAAACTATGAGCAGACTCCCTGAGATTTAATTTAAGATGCTTTGTAGACTTGACCTCAAATGTCATTATGTTGGACTTCATCCTTTATACACAAAAAATACTTTAATTTATTGTCTGATCTTTGATTTCAGTGTCGATTGGCGTTATTTTATATGTGTATATCTTTAAGTTGTGACGTGTTTTGGAATAATATGCTGTTATCCTCGTAATTCTTTCCTTTTTCTGTATCATTGCATGATCTGCGCATCATGGCCGATGCTCGCTAAGCCTCCTGCGTGAATGAATGACCATACTACAAAAACACAAAAATTAACTTTCTCATTTGTAATTTAATTCTTAATAAAAATGTTTCTATGTTTGTGTTAAAACTCATTTGGCCTTGAAGTTTAATAAGTCAGGCTGAATCTTAAAATGGACATCTGTTGGAATGCTTAGACTTTCTAGCATTTTGTATCACCAGACAGATTAAACAGACAGGTCAAGGTAAGGTAAGTGCTTCCGATCATGCATTACTAAGTGTAGGATTTGCTTAATAAAGTCCCAATAAATTACATTATTGGTGTTTATAATTTCCGAGAAGTGTTAACACTTTTGCAAGGCACAGAGCAACGGTTTACAAAACAAATTTAAAGTAGTTCACTAAAAATAATAAAAAAAACTTTTCTGTCCCCCAAATATAATTCTTGGGACAGTTATTAAAATGCTGAAAATATTTATTTCAGTTATTATTGGTCACATTTGAAAAAATAGGTATGCTGTCATTATAGTGTTTAACCATTATTTATGGACTACATATTACTGCAGTGGCTTTCTCAACGTAATGCTCGGTGCTTTGACGGTGCAAAGCTGCACGGTTGAAAAACCATTGAGCTGGTTTGCACATTAACAACAGACACTGAGGCGTGAAACATTGTTCCCAGAAACTTTCTGCAGACAACGTCGAACATCTTCCTTGCACGTTCCTCTCTGTAAGCTGCCAGAAACTTTGATGTCATTTAGTGTAGAGAGGTGGGAAAGGCAGCTCCTCTGTGGGTTGCAGCCTTGGAAAAAAAAAGAGAAACACGATTTATGGGCTACACGGATGAATAAAAAAATAAAATAAAATTGTCTGTTGTGTGAAATTAAATGATTGTTCACAAGTAAGCCATATGTTAGATATGAGCTGTGTGAAAGTACAACACAGGCGACGTCAACCCCAGGGGTCTGACAGGCAAAAAATATATATTTTCACCAGTTGTCAGGGCTCCAGCGAGTGTCCAGGGCCTCCATGATGTGGAAGGTGTAGACGTGGCGAGAGTCTTCAGAAGTGTTTTCAGCACTTTTGTGCACCACTTCCCCGTGAATCAGAAGCGCACCACCTGAACACAAAAAAAATAATCTATTATTTCCAGGTGAACAATGTAAAGGCCTCAGTCCATTTGGAAATGGTTAGTAATTATGATTGCAGATGGAAATTGGCCAATCCATGCAGATAAAATATAGGCGGCACTTCAATAATTGTAGCAAAATCTTATTGTAGGCACAAGGAGTAAATAAGTATTTTGACGCTTTAACAAATCAGACCCCTTTCCCTCCATACGCCTTTATGTCATCCGAACACGGTCTCTTTGCCTCGTTCACCTTTTTTAACAGGTGCAGCGACAAACTTGTCCTCATCGAAAGTTGGCTCCCTTCCGATGAAGTCTGTCAGCGGGAAGGTGCCTTTCGGGGTGCGCACCATTCGACGGGAAATACCGCCTGAGAAAATAAAGTGGCGACATGATGAAATTCACGAAAAGACAAATGCACCAACAGATAAATTGTCCAGTGTTGTACTCACTACTCTGTGATCCCGGTATGAACCACAAGCAGCCGTTGTTGACAGTCGCGTCCTCCAGAGCGATCCACAGCCCCATCACTCTGCCCAGGGGCTCCGTGTACAGAAACGTGGCGTCCTGGTGCGGCGTCACTGTGCAACACACAATGACCGACTGCAGACTTTAAAGTTACATTTCGTCATATCATGAGGGACCGTTGTGACTCCCCACTGTCACTGAGTGTATAAGACAATGGTCACATTTCTGCATTATGTCTGATTTACTGCATTCTGTTTCGGTGACACACGGTGCCGTAACAGGCTAAAGGCACTTTGTTTGGCTGATTTAAATTTATATGTATCAGTTTTGTCACACAGCGCGACACAGCGCATTTTAAATACCTGGAATGCAGAACGGGATTAAGGGAAACTCTTGGGATGAATCAGATTATTATATTTGCATCATTTTATTGCATTCGGATGCTTTTACCTTTAATGATGTAGCAATAACATAATTTCATCATTTTGAATGCCACACACTGCTTTCTCCTATTTTTAATTTCGGCAAAAACATGCGCTACGTAGGCCATTAAAATAGCTTAGTCGCTTTTATTATGAGTAAAGTTTCTTTGGAGGCTCAGAAATAAAAGATTCAACTAAATATTATCTGCTTTTTCTTTCATTATGACTTTTTAAATGAAAGCTCAAATTGGAATTAGTAATTACAACCTGGGCTTATAAATGAACAATTCTTTACCAGCTTCAAGGAAAGCTGTTTTTTTGTCCTGACCGGCTGATGAAACAGTTAAAATCACAACAATGAAGATATGAAATTATTAAGTATTCATAATATTTCTTCTGCTTTAATCAGAGCTTGTGCTCTGGAAAATCCTGGAGCCAGTATGATCACTCGTTGTACAATTTGAAGTTATAATATGTTTATCATATTCCTTTCTCTGGTGATAAATGAAGAAATAAAAGCTTTCTTACCTTCGCCACCAATTCCTGGTTGCTGGAGTAGAAACAACAATGAATGACTTCTCAATGCAGTCGTGCACCATTTGCTGTGTAATGCTTTAAGATAAGACACATCCTTTACCTTAAAAATGTACATACTCTGCAGTATCACAGGATTAACCAGGCCCAGTTTCTTGGCTATTCCCTAAGAGCACAACATTTCATTTAAATGCTGATTATTCTTTGACCTTTCTCTGATATTGTATGACAGCTAACTCACCTGAACCTTGGGTGAATGTGTAACTTTCTTGTACAAAGATTCATACGCATGTAGGGCTAAAAGGAGAAAGTGTCTGTCATCGTGTCAACAAGGGTATTTTATTTATTTGCTTTGTTTTTGGACATGAATAAAGAAATCGGAAATTTCTTACCATGCCCAACTTTATTGAGGGACCGCTGCTTCGGTACGATGAATTCCCCTGCAGGTCAAGACACGCTCCGGTTCACGTGGCTTTTCATTACTCGTTAAATATTTGACAGGACAAGATAGGGTTTCACCAGAGCTCACCTTTGTCATCAAAAACACCCTTCTCAAAGAAAAAACGGATCTTATCTCCACTTGTGATGAAATAATCCGCATTCCCCTGCAGGACGAAATATTAACAGCAGTCAACTGATGCATCAGAGGTGAAAGGCCCCCATTTGGGGCAAAGGTACACACTGAGCCTTGCAAAATCAGTTATATCATAACCACAAACCTTTGTATAGTTTGCTGGTATTTCGTACGACAGACCAATAGAAAGTTGTGTGTAATTATGACATGAAGGAAAAAAAGTTTTTCTCAATTGTTAAAAATAGAAAAATCTTTAAAAAACAAAAAAAGAAAGTGTAGCAAAGATACATACTAAGTCAATATTTTTGAAGAATCGGCTTTCGCTGCAATTTCAGTTGCAAGTATTCATGATGCTAGTGTTTCAATGTTTTCTACTCCCAGAAAAACAGGTCAAAGTTCACGACTGTCATGCGTTGTAGCTGCGTTTGCCAGACACTAACCGTGACGGGACTTTCTGCAGCCCTACCTGCATCTTTCACACCGAGATGCGACGGGAAGCGTGCGAGAAAGAGAACCAGGTTGAAAGAGCTGTCAAGAGCTGCCAGAGGGTCAGCATGTGTTTCTGACCAAGTCACCTGCGTTTTTAGCTGCTCGTCGTGGTAGGTGGAGAAAGTGGTCCGGCAGTGGTCGGGGACGTCCATCCGGTCCACGATCTCAGCCATTCTCTGCCTCAGCTCATCGCACTCCTGAGAGGTCAGCAGCCCGTCCAGGACCACATATCCATCCTGCTTGTACTATAAAAAAATAAATAAATAAATGAGGTGTGGAGATGAAGTTTTGCACCTGACATTTGATTTTTTTTTCCTTTAACAGACACAGTTAAAAGTGCATTTGCACAATAAATATTTAGATTTATATATCAGAATACATTTTCTTGATGGAAAAAAAATCATTCTAATTCTGATTAAGCTAATTTTATAAAGACAGTACAGACTTGAATAAAGTTTTAACTGCTTTATATCACAACCACAAGGTTTTTCCAGATTACAGCATCTTCTAAAAGTTGCAACCACTTTGGTAAATTATTTATTTTAGATTTTTTTTTCTCTGTTTGTTTAAAACTTAATTTGAGTTTGTTTCCAGTTGCAGTGGCGAAACTGTGCACAAACAAATATGATGCGAATACCAACCAAACTGTGGTGAAAATAACTGATTCAGCATCACTGTGAAAACTTGACGCAGTTTTTAGTTGCGTTATGTAACCATCTGCGCCATCTGGGTTGCGGAATATGCTACTTTTAAGACATCGGTCGCTTAATGTTGGCGATTAAACGTAACACTGACTCATCTGTTGCTCTAAAACAGTTTGGCCAACATGCTGCAGCCATAAGCGGCCTCTTCTGGGTGCAGGATTCTTACGTAATGTTCCCAAACATTTGCACTTTTTTCCCCCTTTTTTGCGCAGGAAGATCCTGGCAGAAGGCATCATCCTGAAGTTTATTAGAGTGTTTCAGAAAGAGTTGTAGCTTCAGCAGTTTTGTTTTGTTCAAGTAATACAAATAAATAAATGAAATGAAATCCTCACCTTTCGCACGTCTTGATCTGTCATAAAATCCATTATGATCTACTGGGAAGCGATCCGTATGTGTGTCACCTTTATCATCCGGGTAACCAGCAGCCTGAACACGTGAGCTGTCAAAACCAATTTAAACGCAGTAGTGTAATAGGATTTTGCACGTTTAACTCTTTCCTTGCATCACAAGGCGACCAGCAGCTTGAGCCTTGTGTCGGTGTAGTGGCACGGTCTGGCCTCTGGGTGTCGCTAACGTGACATAAAGCACATAGGAATAAAATCGAAAACTCTCTGGCGATAAGTATATATATAATATATATATATAAATATATATATATAATATAATATATAATAATATATATATATATATATATATATATACATACATATATAGTGATTGTGTGTGTTTCTTTGCCTGATAAACATGCCTGATAATTATGAAAAAATAAAAACTTCATCAATCCTGTATGAGAAACACTCTTAAAAAACAGAACTTTGTACATAAAATTAGTCTTAATTATCAGAAAATGATTTTTTCTTTTTTTGGGGGGAGGGGTGGACGGTTACCAAATTCCCAGACCTAAATCCTACGTCCAATAATGCAGCTTGCAGTCTCTGGAAAATCTATATGCTGTGGAAAAGGGAATCATTAAAAACCTTTCTCTGTTTGTACCAAACTATTTCAGATCAGATGAGATTAGATAAGAACTATATTTGCCCATTTTGTACATGTACAGGCCTCAATGTGAGTGAAAGATCGTGCTAAAAATATTTTTCTGCTCAAAAAATGATAAACTTTACGGCTCTACAGCTTTCCCCTCACTTTTAGAGCATCGACATGAAGCTATCTCATAATAAGACAAGGGCAAGCTAAAACATTATTCTTTAATTCTTAAGGACTTTATGTTGTAACCTTCGATATGCTCCTATCCCCTCATGATTACCGGAAGTGTGTAAGAGTGGCGTCTCAGCAATTTTTAACTTCTGCTTGAAACAGGGATAAGCCCAGATGACGGATTAAAAGTCAAACACAGGAAATAGTGTTAACTGTTCATTTTATTATCATGTGTACAAAAGTAGGATCTGAACATTCGCCGTTACAGACACTTTAAAAAGCCAGTGTTTCATTCACTTGGCAAAAACTGTCATCATAAAGGCATTGTCACGTATGATCCAGACAAAAATGTGTCCATTGAGCTTGCAGTTTATATTCAAAGAGACGGTTTTCGAAGGGTTAATTATGTCATTTTTAGTATGGCTATACTGCACATCAGTTTAGCTTGAACGAACCCATGCTTTATTAAGAAGTCACATGAAGAAAAATAAAAAGTAACAGTTGTTTTCTTTTTTTGGGTTTTTTTATTTTTTATTATTTGTAATTCCCTGATCTACAGGCATCAGAATACAGAAATAAACTCACTGTAGATAGCAAATACAATCATGTATTTAAAAGGTACACAGACAGCCAGAGATTAAATGAAATCATGGCAGTTCAGCACTTAAAAAAAAAACAGAAAATACTTTTTTCTTCAAAAATAAGTTAATACTGGAATTATGAAGAATTAAAATGAAAATGTGACCACCTCAAAATGTAAAAACACACATATTTTAGGAATTAAGAGATGTCAACGCAGAAGGCAGAGGTCGCCTTCGCTTCCAGTTAAGATTGTCGTGAGCTGATTCTGGTTCTGTTCAGCCGTGTCAGCATATCCATGCACGAAAAAATAAAAACAAACAACAAACAACAAACCTGGAGACGGTTTGCTCTAACCGTTGATGTGGAGCTGAACCTGTGAAACTTAACCAAGTAAACGCTCACTCATTCACCATGCTCTTTCGCTCAAACAAAATCACTTAAGGCAGACAGAACATATACACAGGGCACCTTTTCAGATAATGTTTGCACTTTGAAAAAGGCAGACGTTAAATTAAAAACTTTTAGCACATTTGCACAGATTGACGGCAAAGCTTTTAAATGGCTTAAATAACTCTTAAAAAGAAATGGGCCGCCCATGCGAGTTAAACAGAAGTGCTTGACTTCACTTCCCTTGTTTCTGTTTTTTAGTTTTCCACAAGCATCTGACTGACCTTAACTCAGACCTTCACCTGATTCGCAAACGCTGACATGAGGGGAACGGGAGCTCGCTGCCATAAAAAGCATGACTCAGAGATGAAATGACGTCTGTGCAAAGCTCTGGAGGTCAGAGAAACAAAGGCATGCAATACAGAGAAAGGTCTAGTTGAGGAAATCTGAATCAACCGGAAGGGATAACCTGGGAAAGCTTTCTGTGACTACCTTAGCACTGAACAGTATTTTTTTTAACGGAGGACGAAATGCAGATTAGATATTGTCGGGTGACGTTAAAAAGTACTAAAGAAATGACAAGCTATACAACAAAAGCTGCGACTGCGTTTTAATTTGACACTCTGCAGGAGGCTGCAGAAGGGAAGGCTGCACTGCACCACCTTAATGATCGCTTACAATATCAAATTTACTCTGGAGTGACATAGACCAGCGTTTATGTCACTCCTACATCCTCTCCCTGTACACAGTCACTTACAGCACAACTGTAGCTCTTTGTGCTATAGGGGAAAAAATGCTTCTTCATCTGCTTGAAGGGCTTCAGTCTTGACACCGCAACACGCAACTTTTTCCAAACAATCTTCAGTCAGAAACCTCCGTGTTTGTCGTTATGATTTGTCCACGTCACGAAACTGGCTTGGCAAGCACAGAGCAATCGATGAAAGGGGCACAGCAGCAACCATGCAAATGATGGTGCTCTGGTCTCATTGGACCAGAATTGAACTTTCTGGCTCACATGCAAAAACACAATATGTGGCAGAGAACGAACACTTTACATCACCCTCGACTTGGGTGTCACGTTATTCCAGCTTCCAGCATCCAAGACTAATTTAACTGAGCAGATCATCTTACACAGGTAGCCAGATCTGTAGTGGAACAGTTTACATAAGACAAAAAACAACAACAAAAAAAAACAATCATAAGTTAGAATAGGCTAATCATAGTCCGGAACCAAAGTACATCAGAGAAAATATAAATGCACCCCACACTTTTCAGATCTGTTGAGTAAAAACCTAAAAACCATCCTTTTCCTTCCAGTTCGCAGTCATTCTCTACTTTCAGATACTTTGTTGTTTCTGAATCTCATAAAATCTGAAAGAAACACATTGAAATTTGAGGATGAAACATGATGAAATGTAAAGCAATCTGTTTTATAAGGCACTGCATTAAAAATTATTTAATAGTCTGTCTATAGCACACTCATTAGGATGGATTTGTCACTAAGACAAACACAATTTGAATCTTTCTCTTGTGTCTCCTAACACCTCACACATAACACTCAAAAGTTTCATAGATATATATGAAATAGATTTCACCCACTCCATTATGCAAGCATTTCACCTGCGATCAGCAGCATCTAGCCAAGGCCTCGATGAATCAGATTTCACCGAGAAGAAACATTCAGCTAAATGTTTACAGGAAAACCTTCTCTAAATCTCCAAAGAAATCAGAACGTAAGAATGTCAAATATTAAATTTCCCCACTGTGGGACAATAAAAGATATTTCAATTTTATTTTACTGTGTTCTATTTTATCTTAAAGTTCTTCAAGATCTGTTTAACATTTGCAAAACCCTACCTCATTATTAAGAAAAAAAACCAAAAAATAATTTGATTATATGCAACTGCTGTCTGTGTTGTTGTTTTTTTTCAGCTTGTCAAAGTTTATTAATGTATTTACATGCCTAGTTTACTTATTTACATGTTTGTATTGACAAGCATAAAATAAAATAGTTCTTTTGTAGAGATGACCGAAGCACAATTTTGTGGTCAGCTTCCAATCGTTGATTTTCTAAATCGTTCATCTGTTAATACCAATTTCATCCAACTCTGACGTCTCTTTAAACAACTACATTTAAAATGTGCACTTTTTCCTCCCTTCCTTTAGGATAAATTTCAGTAGAGCATTTGGCTGTGGTTTCAAAACAAAGGATACATATTTATGGAGTGGGCATTTGAAGTTGTTTTAAGCAGCTTAAATCAAACACACTGTAAACAGTAAGGTCTGTTTATTTGTAAAAGAAATGGATTCTTAAAATGATTAAGATTTCCAAACCTTCCTAGATGTATTTTTTTTAATCATGGTACTAATATTAAAAATAGCTAACTACATTTTCTCCTTTCTGTAGCAACTTCCACACTGAAGAGAGTTGTTGTCAGCACAAGCTGTTGTGCTTAGGTATTGGATTTTCACTGCTCACTTTTTCAGTCATTTATTGTTTGATAATGGTTTATTAGACCATGTCTAATTTCTCAGATGCAGTGCATAAAAGTGAATCTTCAAAACTGGGATGCACAGATTCAAAATTAATGTTGCTGTATTGGTTAATAACTGTTACTGTGTATGTTTTCTTAAAAATGGCCATACTGCTTGCATTGCTTCTCTGTTTCAGTTAGAAACAAAATAATCCAGTGGTGTGTCACTGTCACAAGCAACAAGAACATAAAATACATAAATTAGTAAAATCAATCCAGTTCAACTTATCAGATCAATACAGGTTGTTGAGTACTTGCTCCCTATTTTGAAAAAAATCACAATAATGAAGTATCTGCAGAAATTATGCAGATATTGCTGAGGAATCTCCAAGCATCTATGACTATACAAAGGCTTTAAAAAGTTACAACTTCAAAGCGGCCGTAATCTTCAGTCAAGTTATTCCTTTGGTTTCAAGAAATTTTACTTTATAGTTTGATCTTTGCTTCTATCGTTCACATGCTGCTGGGCACTGCCAATCAGCTGACTGAAAGATGGCAACAAACACAGAGCTAACTACTTTTCTAAACTATTTTTTTTTTGTGGGTATTCTATGTTTTTTGCTTTAGCCTATAAAATAATTGTATATCATAAATAACAATCGCATAGCTTTGCCATATCTTTGTCTTTATAATGTTGTACCAATAGCAGAAAGCGTTACTTTTCTGTTATAAATTAAAGAAATTATGTTATTTGTTTTGCATAAGGTTACACACTGGGAAAGTCTTCTACCAGCCCATTCCTGTCTCCTACTGTACCTTTAAAAAGCTCAAATCAAAAGAAAAACAGCTGTAAAAAATTCTAAAAAAAAGCATTAAATATTTGAGCTATACATTTTACAACACAACAGAAAAAGCCCTGACGATGTTTGTGATCATTAACAGGATATAGCCAGTAAAAAACTAAGGCTACATTAGCAATAAGAGACATTTGGCAGGAGTAGACGTAAGACATTTTCTCCACATGATGCTATTAAATCCCAGGTCTAAACAAGAAAAGTGTTTCAAGCAGACAAGGCATGCTGCACTAATTTGGAGCATTGAAGGTGGATATAGCTCACTCTCCGATCTCAGTCGACAAAAAACCTGCTTCCCTTGTGGAATCCGGTCGAAACTAGTTCCCTTCATTTTGCAATTTCCTGTTTGTCCTCGGCGGCGTCGTGAATGAATAAACACGCTAGTAACAAATGTCTACTTCTTTCCATGAAGCATGACTATACAGCGAAAGTCTGCAGACAATTCCTCTCTCCTTTGGACGGATTCACGTCCAACATGCTTCTAAAATTAACTTTCCAAGATCTCCAAGATCTCCTGACTGAGCTGTGGTGTGAATCAATATGGCGAGTAGTTTCCATGGTGCTTTTGATTTGCATGATTGACATATATTGGTTTTTCTTCCCCCTTAGAGATTTCTCCAGTTTATGTGTTTTCAACATATTTAAAGGTTTCTGATCGTCAAATATATCTGCATGTGGATAATATCTAAAGTTAGGGTTTCATAGAGTTCTAAATCCTTAAAAAGAATTGTGATCCTTTTCACATAAATATCAAGGATTTTATTTCTTAATCTTGAATTTTTTTCAAATAGGGTATTGTGCAGACTTTTGAGGTCTTCTAACCTACTTCATGTTGTCAAACAGGTTCTACTTAATTTGGGACAAGTGAAAGTCATCCAATATATGCTCAGTCACAATTAATTACAGGTCCATGTTAGTTTTTAATAACTTTTTTCTTAATCAATCATTAAATCCCTGTTTGAAAGCAGCTTTTTGCCTTTCCTTGGTTGATATTTGTCTTATATAAAACTTTCTTTGATAATCTTACAAAAACTAAAGAATTCTGTAAGGGGGTAAGTAAGTTTTCATGACATTGAATACGTTAATCTGCAAACAAATGGAGCTGAATAGTTGGTGCCATAATGTGACTTAGTGTACATTAGAGTTACATTTCACTGTTTAAAGTAAAATATGTTCTGAAATGAACAAAGGTCACTTCAATTATCTGACTAAGTGTACATGTTCCAGAAGTTCGCAGGAAGTGTTCAGTGGGTGGTTCTTTTATTTGCTGAAACTGTATTTCTGAACCCACCTCTGGTTCTATCTTCAGTCATAATACTTTGCCTTCAAATGAATTCAAGCGTTAACAAAATGTTTATATTGTTTGATTCCTTGTTGCACATCTAAGCAAAAATAATACTTGGTGGATGAAAAGAGTAGAAGGCAAATGCGGAAGCCACTTCCACTTCTTCTGGTGCAAGTTACAGCTTGCCACACGAGCTGATGAGATAATTTATAACTGCAGGCTGTTTTTAGATGTAGAGTTTCTTTTTAATTTTTTTGCAATCATTTCCAGCGGCTTTCTCAGAATTAAGGCCGAAGCTGCGAGATTACCTGTGTGATGATTCATTCGTGGTCAGTCATTTTGTGCCCATAAGAAGATGCATCAAAGCATAATGAGATTAAAGAGACGGATGAAAAAGAAAATAAGTTCATGCGTGACTAGATTAGGTTTAAGTCGAGAAACAATTGGCTTGACAACATCTTCAGATACAGTGAGCCACGTTGTGCGACAACTGAAAAAACAAAGGTTCCTCCAAGATATGAAGTCCAGAGGAGGGATGGGCGAATTCAGCATTAAACATGATTCATTTGTGCAAGTACCATGTGCTCAGTAAAAATAAAAAAAAGAGCACAGTTAGCTCGTTGGCAGAGCTGAGTCGTGCAAGGTTGTCCGATGAACAAGTTTTGCTTCAGAATGATCCCACTGTGGCATGCATATTTAACAGCAGCTTCCAGATTCTCGGCAACTCACAATCAAGAAAAGCTTACTAATTAATCGTATGTGTGGATGTTTCACTTTCTTAGTTGTATGATCCTGTCTGCTCCCTAAACAGACAAGCTGTCAGTTTGCTTTTGCCTTCATGGCCAATGCAGCTGCGTCTCTATTTAAGGTTGTCCTGGCTTCAACAAGCCTCTTTAAATTTCTCACCAGTATTTAAGTTTTGGCTCAAACTTGCTCCTTATCGGCCCTCCACAGATGCTCCTTGACTTCCGTCGGCAGCGTGTTGAACAGGTCTTCCTCCACCACCAGGCCGCTCTTCTTCAGCAGCCGGCACTCGCCGAGCTCCACAGGGAGGCACTCAAGACGATTGCCCCTCAGCTCCAGCTGGGTCAGCCCGGTGAGTTCCCCGAAGCGCGACGGCAGCGTCTGCAAGCAGTTGTTCCCCAGATTCAGAGTGCGGAGTTTCTTGCACTGAAACAGCTCTGGGGGCAAAGTCTCAATCTGAAACAGAGAGATTAAAAAAGTTGTTGCAAGAGAAGTAACAGTAAGGCCTTGCTTGAACGTTTTCATATTTTGTTGTGATACAGCAAATGCTTATAATGTGAAAACACAAGGACTGTGTATGACTTTGACTATACATTGTTTTAATGTATTTTTGATACTGCACCATTATTGTCTTAAGATTTCCATCTTTAAGACAGTCGAGGTCAAGACCTGAAACTTGAAGAAGTTTCAGTTTTACAAGCAAAATTTCAGGGTTCCCAAGGGTGAGTGTTAAACTTTTTAAGTCTCATTTGTAAAACAAAATGAGTTCAAAACTATGCACTACATTGAGTTGGTTCATAACAAGGCTCTTCAAATGGTGGCCCAAGGGCCACAAGAGGCCCAAACCCATTTCCCGTTGGCCCAGACCAAGCTTTTACTAGGAAAAACAATCCACATATTTCATTGAACTCTGTCTACATCCCCCAGAATACTGCACAGTTCTGATTTAGATTTGACTGAAATTACTGAACATTTTATTACTGTACTTTCTATAGATGCTGATTTATTGCCCAGAGCTAGTTTACGTAACTGTAAAATTTAAAGCAAAACACTGTAGATTTAACCTCGCTTGAACTGACAAATACTTATCTATTTTACCATTGCATCCAAATACAAACGTTAACTTTTGCATATTGTAAAAAGGCCAAAGATAATGTCTGTAGTTGTTAAATTTCTAGCCCATCTTAACATGTGATGGATTAGCCCATATAATCCCCGTGAGAATTCATAATCTGAGCAGTACAAGGGGTGTAAATACTTTTGCAAAGCAGTGATTACATTAGTAAGCAATAATACACAAAAAATCCAGCTGTTTCTACTTCATGTCAGAATGAAACACAAACCAGACAGGAAAACAGGCACTGTCAAAACAAGATAAAAGGCTCCTTGAAATGCAGCCTGCCTCTTTGAAGTCTCATTAAGCATGTAATTCACAACCAAAACAAGACCTAAAAAATAAATCCAGTGATATATATTTGTATTTATAATGTTCTGATTGCTCCAAAAAGTTGATTCGCCTATTTAATTTCAAACAAATCACAGCTAAAATAGATGACATTACCACAAATTTCACCGTTAAAGCCTGTTTGCATCTAGTAATATTCTGAAAGTGTAAACAAACTAAAAGAAGAAGTAGAAAGGATTGGTCCTGAGTTATTCGTGGCTGCTCACAGACCTGCTGGAGGTTATTTTCAGCAAGAAGCCACTCGAGCCAGCGCAGTAAAACAGCAGTAATAGTAGTGTTAACTGAAAACACACCATGTTGTTTGCACACGGAGCTCAAAGCAGCATTTCTTGAGAAGGAATCAGATCATTTTTTATCTGAATTCTGTAACTGCATTTTAGAAAGTTAGATTTTTAAATCAAACGATTCATTTATCATATGGGATACCAGGGGCAAAATGACAGGAAAAAAACAATAATGACAGTGTTGTAAAAAAGTGTTATCTTACCTACAAGTTTCAAACCATAAATTATCATTTAATTTCATGATTAATTCTGCTTTTTTAAACCATACAGAGGTTGACTTGATTGTCTGCTGGCATAAATTGTCCTGGTGTGTATTGTAAGTTTTTTGTCTGTATTTTCTGTCAGGATTTTCTGGTAGTGAGCAGCATTCATGGTTACATAAAGTATGTTAGACTGGCAAACCTAGAAAAAGCAAAGTCATCCCAGATCATCACACTTCAGCCATTGTTCCTTTTTCTGCAATGCTGTCTTAGTTTTAAATCCAATGTAACTGGAAGCACACCTTTCAAAATAGTCCATATTTGTGTCATTAGACCAAGAAATGTTTATCTTGGACTAATAATGATCATCAATATGGACTATGGCAAATATGATATAGGTCTTTGTTTTCTTTTTGCTCAACAGTGGCTTTGGCATTTGAAGTCTCCAATGAAGACCATTTTTGCCCAGTCTCTTTCTTGTTTTTCAATCATAAACTCTAACCTCCACAAAATAACTTGAGGTCTTAAGCAATTTAGATATCGTTCAGAGTTATTTTGTGTCCCCCGAATGAGTCATTTATTTGCTTTTCAAGTTGTTTTTGAAGGCCAACCTCTCCTGGAAAGGTTCACTACTACATTTGTTTTCTCCATTTCTGGATAATGGCTCTCACTGTGGTTCGCTGGAGTCGTAAAGTGTCAGAAATGGCTTTAACATGTTCTACGAGACTGATTTCTCCATTCTGAACTTTTGTGAAAGTTCAGAAAACAACCAAAGTGATTAAGGAAAAATAATGTCCTTAATCACAGTTCCTCACTCTTTCTGGGTCAGGTTAATCTGGATAGTTGTCATTTAAAAACTGGAAGGGAAACTGCTGAAAACTTTGATAGCAAGTAACTTTACACAAAATCTTAAATTGGATAAATAGGAATGTTTCAGCTTCTTACCCTGTTTGCTGTCACAGCGAAATACTGCAGGTTTTGGAGGAAGCCGATGTCTGGGTGGATGCTCGTCAGATTGTTGTGGCTCAGATCCAGGAAGCGCAGCTTGCGACAGAAGAAGAGCTGGCTGGGAATCTTCTCGATCTTGTTCCTGTTCAGGTAGAGCCTCTCCAGGTTGGTGAGCGTTCCGATCTGGATGGGGATGTAGGCGATCTGGTTGTACCAGAGCTTCAGGCACACGAGGCGGTACAGGTGCTGAAAGCTGATGATCTCCTCTATCGTCTTTAGGTTGTTGTCCTTCAGGTCGATCTCCTGCAAGTTGTGCAAGCTGAAGATGGAGTGCGGGATGCGCTCGAGATCACAGCGAATGAGCTCGAGCTCTGTCAGGTTGACCATCTTCTTGAGGCTGTTGAGCACCATCAGCTTGGTGCCCTCGTTGTTAATGGACAGCTTCTGAAGGTGCACGCCCACGTCGGTCACCACCTGAGGAAGCTTGGTCAGGTTGCTTTTCAGACGCAGCACTTTCAGGCTCTTGAGCTCCCGGAGCCCGTCAATCACGATGAAGCGATTGTTCTCAGCGCTCAGGTTTCCGGTCAGGTGCAGCTCGCTGAGGTTCTTCAGGCTGTAGATCCACAATGGGATCTCCTTAATATCTGTGAACTTGATGTGGAGAGACTTGAGATTCTCCCTTAAGAAAGCCAGAGCTGGAGCTTCGATTTTAGCTGGAGTGTGGTAAAGCCACATCTCCCTCAGGTTGGTGAGCTGGGCGATGATGGGGGGTATCGTCACGTCCGGGATCAGCTCCAGCTTCAGGACCTCCAGCTCCACCAGATCAAACACTGTGTCGGGGATACCGCTGAGCATGAAGAGATGAAGCTCCAGTTTCTCCTGGGAGTTCTTGGTGATTCGCTGCCTCAGCTTCTCTAACGTCCACTCGTTGTTGAGGTTCAGCTGCCTCAGCTTGTTCTCGCTGACCTCTGACAGGAACACGGCAAAGCGCTTGGAGTACAGAGGGTCATACTGATCTATCATGTGTAGCATAAAGGCAAAGTCGTTCTTAAGGTCAGGGATGTCACTGTAACTGCTCTCCTCGCGGATTGACTCAAAGGAGTAGCGTTTGAGGGAGCGCCTCACCATCCAACAGAGCGTGTACATGCAGATGAGACCGTAAACTATGACCAGGCTGATGTAAAAACAGGCCAAGATCTTGAAAAGAGTCGCCAATGGATGTGCACAATGAAACAGACGGTACCCTGTCAGTTTCTCCATGTTCACTGAGCACACCACACTGAACTTGATGCAGCTTACATAATAGCCTGTGTAGCTAATTATCAATATGAACTTGATTACTTTGATGATGGTCTGACGAATGTAAAGGCGGTAGACTATGTCGCCTTCCTCAACGTGAATCCTGAACTTCTTCACTTTCTCAAAAAGCGCCTTGGCCTGCTCCCCTTCCTTTTTGTCCAAAACCCCAGTTTCAGAGCGATCCACGATCCCCTGCTCGATCCTGGACTTTGTCCGCTGGAGCATGGGAATGCTGGCCTCGACATCCTCGCTCACGCTCGACGCCTTCTTATCCATGGAGCCGTTCGTTTTCCCCACCGGTTTGGGGTCGCTCTCCTCCACCACGGTTTCAGACAAAGCCCTTGTTGTCCACGGTGAATCGAAGCACTTGAGGAGGATGGAGACAAAATGTTCCAGTTTGGAGCTCGTGCGTGGGAATTTGAACCAGAAGTTGCTGCAGGCCAGGAAGATGAGAGTGTGGAGCAGCACCAGATAAGGGAAATATTTAGCAAACCAATGCAGCCTGTTCTCATAGCAGACGGCGTCGACATAGTTGTACTGGTGTCGATCCAGGTCGTACTGAATGCCTTTTGGCACTGGAGCATAGGCGCCTGTCGCATTTGGCATAGCATCGCAAGTGTCGTTGAGGATCCACTTGCAAGGCAGGCAGATCATCTTGTCCTGCGTGACCTGAAGCGTCCCGCCGAACACCGCAATCATCAGCATGATGATTGAGATGTAGTCGGTGAAAACGTCCCACCATGGCTTCAGGATGCGGTATGTTGGCTGGGTGTCAGCAAAGTACCGAAGTTCTGTGATGGGAATCATGATGGTTTATCTGTCAAAGCAGAAAAACAAAAATATCACTTATTTGTATTTGTTACGGCACAGAGGAAATGCACAATTTGTTCCTCCAAAATTGAAAACATTATCAGGGAAATGAATCTCAGTCCTAGCTTTACACAACATATATAACATTTTTAAATATAGATGAAAAATAAGGTCCAGTTTAAGTATTATCACTTAGGTAAATAAATTATGCTGGACAATAAATTGTCCCAGTATTTATTGCGATAAACGATAATATTGTTGATAAAAAAAATGGGATCATTTTCAAGTAATATATTGTTAATAGCAAAATAATGCATTTTCTTCTTAAAGATGTATTTGTACAGAACACTAAGCACTGGACATGGAATATTTCACACATCCAAAATAAAACACAATTGACACCAATAAATAAAGTGGAAATAAAAATCACTATTTTATTTCTCATCCGTTCAATTGATTAATTGCTTATTGCGACTGACTTACTCATAGAAACATCTTCATATGCGTCTCCTACTTCAAACATAAAACTTTTTGCCATATAATTATGTATCACGTAACAATCATGTAGCTTCTTTTGCGCTTCAACAATGTGCAGTATGCAACAATATGCAAATTAGCTAAGTGTTCATTTTGTTACATCAAATATTGCTGCTGTCTGCTGAGTTATGATAACAAGAGAATAGGAGATACATTTATTCAGTCACCCTAAACAAAATTACTTTAGCCAAGATCCAGGTATTTCATCATAATTATTAATTAATTTATAGTTGTAGCTTAATGCAAAGTTGTGAACTCGCTGAAAAAAACATGGCTATTTAGCAAAAAAACTTTTAATAAATAGTCCACTTGCATGCTGAGCAGTTTTTTTTTGTTGTTGTTGTTTTTTTTAACATTACCACAATGTGTTGTAGTTGCTGCATCAAGAATTCAGGAAATTGTGTAAAATTTTTAAGGAAGGGTATCTGAAGGACAGCAGCATTGAACAACCTTAAGTTTTTCAGGTTGTTCAGCCTATATATTTTTATGTACATAATGCAAGATTTGATTTTCTGATACAATTCATGATGAGCAATCAACAAATGTTAGGCATTACACTCCAAAATATGTACTGTCATCCTCACACTCCGTGCAGAACGTACATGATAGCGATTGTCAAACTGGATACAGATACCTGGCAGACAAACTGAAGTTCAGACAATTTTCAAAATTAGCTTCTTTTCCTGAAATAATGTTCAAGTTTTGGACGTTTGTCTTTATTCAAAACCCCACTTTCCCATCTTAGAAAAATCCATGGACCTTCAGATGAGCTCTGTCAATCAGGTAACTCTCACTGACAAATCAGAGCTAAGAAAAGATGCTGATATGACATCAGGAAACTGTTTAAATAGAAAATGACAAACTTTCTATTCAAAAAGGAAATGAAACTATCATGCTGATGACAGCTTAAAAAAAACTGCAAACTTTTTCCCCTGTTTATGACTGGAAGACAACAAGGAGGCTTTGCTAAGCAAATGAGAAATGCAAGACTGTCAGAGAGCTACCAATGCCAAGATGCCAACAATAAAATCTTACAGTATATTTATTTTAACTTTCCCAATATCATTAACGCCATTATAACTAATATTTCCAACGTGTAAGACCTGCTTGAGCTTAATAAAGAGACATATAAAAAAGAAAAGTACACAGATAGATTTAGTTCTCCAGATTCTGCCTGATTTGTCTTTAAGAATTGTAACATAAAATATATGAACAGCATTCAAAATATTATTCCAGCAGTCCTGCAATAAGTAGTGATTAATTATTTATATAGCAAGCAGAGGCAACTTTACACCAGATGAGAGACAAAGCACTAACAATGTTTTACTCTTAATTTGTAAAAACAGACAAAATGGTTACAGAGTTACTCTGAAGATTTAAGCAAAAATAATTCAAATTCAAAAATACCTCATTGATCCCAAAGGGAATCAATGAGTCATTCAAAAAAGTATTGTTGACCTATTCTAGCCAAATTAGGAGTCACAGAACCTTCTATGTTAGGCTTCACTTCCCAGCAGCTGTTAAAATAGCCTCCAATAAGATAATTCACATGGTATTAAACAACAAAGCCGATTTTGTGACACAAATGGGATTTATACTCCAGAGCAATCCTAAGATTATAACTACACGTGACACTGCACACAACATTAGGAATGTTTACGCTGACAGTATGCCACACACTTGATAAAGGGAACGAAAGCGAGCGATTGTCAAACTGGAATAAATAAACTTTGTAATTAAAGATGCAAAAAGTGGCCTGTTGCAAGAATGTACTGATATGTTCATGTAAACTATAACAAAAAGGTTGTGTGATCTAAAAATGTATGATATTATCACAGTCAGCTTGTTACAAAATGGGACATAAAAATAGATTTCGTCTGGAAGAGTCCTATTGCAATCTGACAATATTCAGATATTCAGATAGATAAATTAATCTGACAATATTCACACACTGAAGGGTGTGTTAGTGTGTGTTCGGTAAGGGTGTGTTAGTGTGTGTTCGGTAAGGGTGTGTTAGTGTGTTAGTGGTGACTGAACACCCTTCAGTCACCACCAGCTTAATAATTTTGTTATTTGTTCCCGCTCCTTTCGCTGCGACCTAAGCAGCCCAAAGGAAGATGACATCATAAGTGTGTTCAAAAGGAGAATGTCAGAACTGGATTAAACAGTCGCTCTGCTCATGGATCTATTGGTGCATTTCTTCTAAAATAGTTTCTTAAACAGAGCAGCTATTGTCCAGGCTGTGCTCCGCAGGCTAAAACCAAGACCAACCTTTAAAGCAAACATGTTTTTTTTGTTGTTGTTTTTTACAATTGATCAATTTCACTTGTCTACAACAGTTACAATTAAAAAATTAACTTTTTGTTTTTTATATATTCAAATTGTATGAAAAATATTTCATTTATTCCAAAGGAACAAAAACATTGTTTGATGGTAATGCTGATGCTGAAGGCAGGAAAGATCTCCAGTGGAAGTCAGTCTGGCAATGACTGAAGAAGGCCTCTGACTGAAGACATTGTTGCTCTATGACAATCTTAGAGAGCAATATGTTGGTCAGTACATTGCAAGAGTTATGAACTTGCATTTTCCATGCTAAAATAATATTTGGCCAGTTGGGCAGAGTGTCATGGCAGCAAATGCAAACACCAGACCAAAATGACAATGCTCCAAAATGCTAAAGGTCACAGAGTGATGGAAGCACAGATGAGGAATTTTTTTTTAATGGGAATATGTTGCCACTGATATTGTTTACGCAATATTCACTAATATTATCACCATCATAAAATATTTAAAATATTATAATTGTTAGCGAGCACTGCTAGTCCATCTCATTTGCTTTTGCCGCTCCTCTATATATATATATATATATATATATATATATATATATATATATATATATATATATATATATATATATATTATATGATGCATATCATATAAGATGTAATATATCATATATCTTAAGATATATGATAGAGCAGCATATAGTACAATATAATTCTAAGCAAGATGGAAATCAAAGCATTGTTTTTTTTCACAAATGAGATCCTAAAATGTTTGATGTAAGTCTCATTTTTAAACTCTAAAGACCACATTTTTTCTGTAAATTTTTTCTCTGCAAAATTGCACAGGTTCAAACACACTGGCAATATGCCAGATGTTGTCATTCTTCCTGCATGCTATATAAAATGCCATATAAGTAAATAACTACAGTAAACAGGATCTCTTCTGGAAAACATCTTAATCAAAAATAGTTTTCATTGTTAACATTCAGTAGCACAAACATGCTGAATAAATAACGCCAAGAGGGAGGATTTATAAGCAACCTTTAGGCTTCACTGGAAATGGTTTTGGGTTCTATATCTGATTTTCCATATCAGAGCCTAGTTTTGCTTTTAAGTGTTTTTCCGTCAGTTCAGGGTTCAACTGGCAGCCTCTGTAAGGGTGTACATCTATTTGCAAGGAAACCATAAAGGCACAGGATTCAATCTAGCTGAACAGGAAATGCGGTTAGGAGAAATGCATAGATTGAGAGACGGACGAATGCCAACATTCCTGGCACTTACAGTAGGCTTTGAAGCTCATTTATGTAAAGCACAACTGTTAACATTTTTCCCAACAACTTCAAACTAAGTGTTTGGAAACACCCAGAGGACCCGAAAGCATCATCGGCACCGCTTTCTCACTCCTTGACACCACATCTGCAGAGTTCCAGAAAGAGGCTGGGGTTCTCTGTGCACAAGTTCATTTTGGTTAACTCTCTTCTACCAGTTTCACATGTCGTTAACATGGCTGCCTAAAAGGGAATTAAGATGGAAAGCAATGAAAAAATATCGAAACAATAAGCTTTAAAAACCAAGAAGGGCTTCTGCCACAAGCGAACAGATGCTTGATACTGACAACAAAAATCTGGGTCATAAACAGAGATTTGTTGAGCACAGGATATCATTTTCTGATTACTAAACAGAGTTATCGCAGCTTTTAAACTCAGAGCGTTGTGAAACTCTGTAATAGCCCACAAAAAAGAACAGAGACAGGCCTCCAAGGTTTGAACAGACTAGAGTTTCTCCCAAACAGACCACCTCCTCCCCTCCATTCGCCCAGCAGAGTTAGGTAACACACCCTTCAGTCATCACCAGCTTAATAAATTTGGTATTTGTTCTCGCTCCCCCTTGGTTCAGCAGTTTTCAGGCAGGTTAATGTTAACCCCTGTACTTTACATTCATAATAAGTTCAAGCATTACTCTAAATCTTTCTGTGACAGCCCGTTTGATTTATAGCAAAACAAAGAAACTGCAGTGGATCTGTACTTGTTTTGACTCTTACACCTTCCTGTAACATGTTGGTTTCAAAAAATCCTTCATTCACTATGCAAAAGTCCCTGAGCCAGTCTGCAGAGGGAGTTGGATGGAGCATGCAAGATTTTGTATTAACTGGGTCAAACTGGTTCTGACTGACATTTTTTTATGACAGCTCCACTGAGATCATATAACACACAGAGATGCTCATAATACATATCTTGGAACAGAGTAAAATCCAAACTTTAGAAAGCTTGTAATTATATGTTGAAAAATTAATATTAACTTATTATTTACAGAGTAATTTTCCAAAATAGAAAAAAAATATATATTAGAATTAACCTCAGCAAAGCTTTCAAAAATCTCACATATTGACAGGTCCTTCTATGGACTGTTGACTCAAGAAACAATTCTGACCAAGCCAGTCTAAAGAGAAACATCCCCGCAGCATGATGCAGCCACCACCATGTTTCAGGGTGAGGATGGGGTGCGCTGCAGGTGTGTTCAGTTTGTAGCCCAAGAAGTAAAACTTTGGGTCACACAGAGATTACTTTAAATTGGACTTCTAACAACTTTCTATCAGCGTTATCGCTCCACTCTGCAATATAAACCAGATTGGTGGAGTGTACAACAAATAGTTGCCTTATTGGCACATTTGTCAACTTGAGTTGTATATGTCAGCTGCTCCACTGGAGTTATAATAGGCTTCTTGACTACTTTTCTGATTAAAGCTCTTCACACCATTTCATAATAAACAACTAATATCATCTCATTTATTTATTAAATACTAAATGCAGATATGTTATATAATTAAATGTGTAGTTTATCTAAACGACATACCTCAATACTAGCAATATCTAACATACTAATAATAGTAATAGCCTGAGGCAATAAACTAATTACACCTCTATTGTAGCATTAAAACCAGACCTGAGAATGAAGTCTCAGTCTTATTAAGACTTAATTATTTTATTGACAACGTTAAAGACACAATGTATTACAGAAGCTTTTCTTTTTATCTGTTTATAGCCTCCCGAGAATAAGCAGCAGTATGTGGCTGAGCCAAAATAACAAAACACCTCCCTGGCCTGCAGCTGGAAAGAGTTCTTAGTTTTATTTCTAATAAATTACAGGAGAGTTCCGACTCTGGCTATGATCCCATTAGTCAGAATTGGGTGGGGTTTCACCAAAAAAGAGCGACCTTTCTCCAGAACAACAACCCGTCGACCGGAGACGGGAAACGATGTCTCATCCCGACTCCACACGGCAGCGCGCTGCGGCAGTCACAGCTAACTAGGAAAAACAAGACAGAAGGTGGGTGGAAAACTCACCTGTGGTTTTAACACTGGTGTGTCTCGCCTCCTCCGTACACGGGTGACACATTTCTCTATCGGTTCTCAGTGACTGGGGCCGCTCGGACACCAGGCCGGAGCCTCGCAGGACAGCCGAGGAGCAGAGCACAGCATGAAGAGCCGAGAGCGAGCCGAGCAGCGGTGAGTTCACAAAGCAGCAGGAAGTGCCGCAAGCACCCCGCCTTCAAAATAAAAGCACGACTATAAAGAGGGCGCTAGTGTTTACGTCACTCTTTCTGTCTACAAACGTCCCTTGGCTGATTTGCAGTTGTGACTTACTTTTCACATTTTTAAATCTCTGTCTTAGGTAGTCAAAGATTAAATTCTCTGCTTTTGATACATCTAATGTAATTTTAAGACGTTTTAGAGTAAAAAGACCAGTTTCCCTTTATCCATGATGCTCCCGTACCATGTTTCACCGTTGAGATGGTTGAGTTAGGTTTTATTTATAGCTCTTTACATGTAGGTTAAAATAATAAAATTAATGTTTGTCTCATCCTAACAAAACAACCATTTGTTTACGTGTTTGTTGAGTTCCCTCCATGAACTTAGAACATTTTTAAATAAGAGTTATACATCTTTCTTTCTGTTGTGGCTTTCATCAGGCTTTTCTTCCATACAGGTCAGTTTTTGTGGCAGGCAGGCTTAATAGCCTTTAACAATCAAAAGATAGTTGTGACATTTTTGACCTCTTGCTGCTTCTCTGATCAGCTTAGATGATGATCAGCATGTCATGGAATGAAAGGAAAGATTCAGATTTTTATTTGAAAAAAAAAAAGAGTTAGATTGAATGCTCTTTTACTCCCACTTTATGTTTATGTGCTCTTTTTTTATTAGTCTGTAGCATAAAATCCCCAAATAAAACAGTCTACAGTATCTTATCAATTCAGCAGAGGAAAAATACAGAATTTCAGAATTTCAATAGTTTCCCGGTATCATGTATGGGTTCTCTAAAACAACCCCGTAAACACCCTCCATTTTTTTCAACAGGATTAAGCAGGAAGCGCTTTATTAATCTCAGTGAATTTAGCATTTCTTTTGTCATTAACTCCACCTCTTGCTCTAGGAGGTAAAATGAAAAGTTCCAATTAACATTTGCAGTCTGTGCATGCTTTTGTTTACTTCTGACGTTTGGCCTTGTGGGTAGAAAACTTAAGGACATAATATAACACTTATCGAGACGATCGTAATACGCAAACATGATTTGAAACAACCTAAAACTGAAAGAGTATTTCAATTTCGGGAGCCGGAGTTGATGTCAAAATCTGTTTGTCTCCCCCTGGTGGTGCTATGTGGAAAAAAAAAAAATATTTAGCTTTGCTCACTTTCCCTGAACCAGAAAATAAAACATCTTATTTCCTTTATGTAGTCAAATTAGTCTTTCGCTCACAATAAAGTATTGTCACAAAAACTAAACAAGACTGGAAGTAAATCCAATGTCAAATCTTTGTTCCAAGAGTGTACATAGAGCACAAGTCCTAAGCATTTTTAGGCTGTTACAGCAGATGAAAAGACAGAATGTAATGAAGACACACTAAGCATAGATTCAGAAGTATTTCTTTGGTTCGTGTTTGAATAGCCTCTTAGGCGAGTAATTGTAATAACTCCCAAAAATACAAATGGATCATAATCATCTTATGCAAATCAATCCATAGAGAACGTTTGCAACAGTCAAAATGTAACACAGGATGTGTTATAAATGTAAAAAGTAAACCAATAGAGGAGCGAACATGTCAACAATTGCACACACACACACAAAAATGCTAAACTGAATAAAATATTATAATATTGAAATGAATTTGGACAACTGGAATCATAGAATGAGAAATTAAAATATTTTAAAACTATACATTAACCATAAAACAAATAAATATAAATGAGAAAATAAAACACACATTTCATTCAGTCCAAAACATGACTGTCAGGTTAACTGGTCTTTCCAAATTCTCACGAGGTGTGAGTGTGTGTGTGTGAGCATTGTTGTTTGTCCTGTTTGTCTCTGTGTTGCCCTGCGACAGACTGGCGACCTGTCCAGGGTGTACCCCGCCTCTCGCCCGACGCAGCTGGAGATAGACACCAGCACCTCCCGACCCCGTTAGGGAGAAGGGTGATCTGAAAATGGATGAATGGATGGACATTTCATTCACAATGAAACTTAATGCAATAAGCCTGATTAAAAGATTAATAATATTGATGGCCTTAGAATCAAATTAACAAATAAAATATAATTAAATGAAGGTAAAAATTACAAAAAATTTGACAAACAGATACAGAAAGATCTTATTTTTCCTTGATATTCTACTCCAAGAAAGAAAATGCATTGTTTACTACCATAATCTAAGGTTAAAGTTATCTGGCCTTGTGCCTCACCCTTTTGACTAAATGAGCTCTACCTTGACTGATTTGTTGTAGGTGTGTGCTGTTTGTTTTGTACAGCTATGTGCACAAAACAAACTCTAAATTTTGAAAAGTTATGGCGCAATTCACTTAGGGCCAACAAAACACTTATAGTGAAAATTCAGTTTTAAACTGAAACTCTGTTGCCAAGTTTCTAATTGATCATTTCTGAGCAAAATTGGTCGTTGGCAGGAAATAAAGTTACTAGTTCAAAGACAATTAAACCCAACGTTGAAATAGAATTTTCCTAAGCAACATTTAATACGTCAGCAGTAATTTTAACAAAACGTCTGGAAAAATTGTTCTTCTAATCTAGATTAATGTGTTTTGACGTCATTGCATGGCTCTTATTTTGAAAAACCAAGGATGGATGATGTCATCAAAGCGCGTCAATTTCTCCCTGGTTGATGAAACTCAAAAACTTCTGAGTCCTCAAACTCTCTGAAAACAGCAGTTATTATGCTAGTCCTACAAAGATGCCTTTCTTTATTAGAGTTTCCCAGAGGGAGGCTCCCCGCCAGCCTGTTATCGCGGTGTTACCACAGGCGGATTCACGTATCCGGGCCGTGTGTATTATTTCACCGTCCGACCATCAGAACCAGGTTCGGTCTGCTGTCGTCACAGGACCATCATGTCCTACCTGCTCATCCCAGCTCCTTCAGGGGATTCTCAGCTTCGCCGCCAGCCAGAGAGGAAGCTCTGGGAAAGATCCAGTCGACACATTATCATCTCGTTTACACATGCAAGGTAGCACAACTATTCGACTGTGGGTTTTGTTTCTGTCTTGTTTTCCCGAGCTGCGTCCTCTTAAACTGTAGTTTAAGTTTTGTTAAATCTATTGTTGCCTGTTTACCGTAATCCTCTTAAACTGTAGTTTAAGAGGACGCAGTCTGCGTCATTACGTTTGTGTTGAAGATTCGGGCTGTGCCATGTCTGCAGGTTTGCTCCACGAGGTCCATGCAGAGGATCTCTAAAGTGGCCTACCAGAAAGGGGTGGTGATAGTGACCTGTCAAGGGTGCAGGAACCACCACATCATCGCCGACAACCTGGGCTGGTTCTCAGATCTGGAGGGGAAGAGGTTGGTGGAGCTTGCAGGACTTGCACCATAACAAACATGACAAAAGACATAAAGATTCTGAGCCACGCACAGCGCCTCACAAATGTATTGTTCCGTGTTGCTCTGCTTCATGTTTCAGAAACATCGAGGAAATCCTCGCCGCCAAAGGGGAGACGGTGAAGAGGGTTGAAGGAAGCGACGCTTTAGAAATCGTCTTGGAGGAAACGAGCAGAGACTGCTCGCAGAAAACTGACAAAGAGAAAGAAAATGAGCCAGAAACAACATGATTTAACTCAATTGCATTTGCAATTTGTGCTGCTATGTATATGTATTTATATTTACTATGAACGCAACTTTTTGGCCTTTTGACCGTGTCGAAGGAGAGTTAAGAGAAAATATGTTTCAAACCATATTTTAAAAGAAGTTACCAAACCATGGAAACAGATGAAAAGTAAAAGTTTTTACAAATACATTTTAAATATGTGATTTTTCTCCCCCCGAAATATCTACTGCATGGTTATTCCATATGAATAAGCGAGAAACACTCCTGGTGCGTTTTTGGTTACAGTTTTTATCGATTGTATTGTTCTCATGACCAATATGCCTTAAATTCTATTTTATTTCTATAAAAAGCCGCCTCAGACCTTTGGCTCTATTTTATTGTTAATTTTAGTCGGCTTTAATTTTACTGTTTTCTCCCTACATATTCAGGAAAAAACAAACAATAACTTAGTTTCTCAAAAATGAACAAACCAAACTAATATGTTATACATCGGAACGCCGGGTGTTCAAAGTGACCCAGATAGCCTCAATTCTCGCGAGAATGACAGCAGTTGCCGCCGTCGCTGTTTGAGGGCTGTTAGCTGTCGGACACGCTGCCAATTTTCGTTTCTGCTGCCTTAATTGTTGGACTGACTGCGATGGAAGAACTTGGCGTCACAGACGAGGCAGAAAAGCCCAGACATCGACCTTTCTTAATCGGTGTTAGCGGAGGCACGGCCAGCGGAAAGGTAAACTATACGAAACGTAGTTAGCATACCGGTTGTCTTAGCTCGGAATCAGTATTAGCATTCATCAAACTGTCAAAACAGGTGTCACGCCCACTTGTTTAACATTTTATTACGTTGCTAAAACACTCTTTTGTTAAGTCTATTGTTCAGTTGAGCTAGCCATTTTCCTACCCTGAATATTTAGAAGAAAATACAACACTGCGCACGTTCGTAACAATATTGACGTCAGGTCGTAAACTTTGAACTCGAGGTCACGAATGGAAAAGAACAACGGCTTCCAGTCAGGAATATTTTGACTGTCCAAAGTATTTATTGTTTCATGTTTACCGTAATGCATAACGGAATAAAGACACTTTGCTGATATTAAATAATAATAATATATGTAGATATTGAGGTATGTTGTTGCAATGGCCTGGCTAGTAATAGTAGGATAATTGGGATGCATTGTTTACAGTCTACAGTTTGCGCCAAGATCATGGAGCTTCTGGGGCAGAACAAGGTGGACCATCGCCAGAGAAAGGTGGCCATCATCAGCCAGGACTGCTTCTACAACGTGCTGACTCCAGATCAGAAGGCGAAAGCCCTGAAAGGACAGTACAACTTTGATCACCCTGGTAAATAAATCCAGACTTTCACTTTTGCTATTCTATTACACGAGCTCAGAGCAAAGATACGTTTGAAAGTGTGATTGTGAATAAAAATCAGCTGTAATGGAAAATGAATTTATTCTCACTGTTTGCATGTCTAAGCAGTGTATATGAAGTTTAAACACAAAATTGTACTTTTTCTTTAAATTCTCACTTTCTTCTTCAATGCCTTGCAGAGGCGTTCGATAACGAGTTGATGTACAAAACCTTGAAGGACATTGCAGAGGGTCAGCCGGTCGAGGTGCCAACATACGACTTCGTCACTCATTCCAGGTTGAAACAAAAACACGTTATAACTGTGAAGTTGTGACGAAAAACCGCCACGTTCCCTTGTGTCCTGAGAGCTCATTGTTTGTTTGCAGGTTGGAAGACAGGATCACAGTTTACCCAGCGGATGTTGTCCTCTTTGAAGGGATCCTTGTTTTCTACCCCCAGAAAGTGCGCGAGATGTTCCACATGAAGCTCTTCGTGGACACGGATTCAGATGTCAGGTTGTCTCGGAGAGGTACTTCGAGTGCCGATCGCACATATCTGCAAGGTTTCCTTTCCATTTCAAGCAACCTTATTTCTTGTAGTGCTGAGGGACATGAACAGAGGGAGGGACCTGGAGCAGATTCTGAATCAATACACAACATTTGTGAAGCCTGCGTTTGAGGAGTTTTGCCTGCCTGTAAGTACAGTAGTCATCGTTGAGGATGCTCTGTATATTTTAAACTAGATTTCTATGTACTTTTATTGTGTTTTAGACTAAAAAGTATGCAGATGTCATCATTCCGAGAGGAGTTGACAATATGGGTGAGTAATCTTTAAAAATAAAAAATCCCAACTTATATTCAGTATTACCAAGATCGACAGCAGCATTAATAACTTCCTAATTTGTCATTTAGTGGCTATCAACCTGATTGTGCAGCACATCCAAGATATTCTAAATGGTGACATTTGCAAGTGGCAGCGGGGAAACATCAACAGCCATGGCCGAGCCTGCAAAAGGCTGACCTCAGAGCAGAGCGACCTGCAGAACGGATCCACCAACCCTCCAATTAAGAGGGTCCTGCTGGAGCCTAGTAGTCGGCCCCACTGAAACGGAGCGGCTGTAGACGTGTGGGTGGGTGTGTGTGTGTTTGTGTGTATGCGTGAACGGGAACAGATAGGTCCAGACCGTGGAGCTGCAGCGTGAACTGAAGTTACTGTACTGGAATGTAACACACTCTGCAGTTTAGGGTACTGTCAGTGAGTCAATGTTACAGGTACAGATCTTATTTTATTGTAGTTAACATGGTTCCTACAACGTATGGAAGTAACCAGTGTTCCCATAGGCTTTCTTTGTTTTGATTTTTAAAATGGGTAAATAAGCAGTTACTAAACCAGGTCCTATGATTATTAAGAACTTTTTTTTTGTTATGCTTTTGCACTTTTAAATGTGACCATGCAGGCAACTTCTTTGCTACTGTTTGGGTAGTATATTTAAAGTAAATTAATACAAATAACGTGGTTATGTTGACGTACCTGTTCTGGTTTGCAATCGCTTCTTACAGTGCAAAAGTATTCATACTTATTCAACTTACTTGCGTTTTGCCAGATTACAAAGTGATGGACTAAGTAGCGCATGGTGTAGTGAAAGAAAAATTATACGTGGCTTTCAAACCTAATACAAAATCTGACAGGTTTTGTATTCAGCCATATTTACTCTTAAGTAAATAAAATCCAGTGCAACCAGTTTCCCAAGGAAGTCGATCAGGAAATGGTCCACTGGTTTGTAATTTTATGAAAGTCTTAACTGGTCTGTGAAGGCTTCTGAGGTTTGTTAGAGAACATTATTAAAACATTATGGAGAGCAAAAATCTGTCTGTGTTTAGATATTCTAAGATGGTAAAGACATGGGGTGTGGATAGAATTATCTACAATTTTGTTGATCGCATTCGATCCTTTTAGAATACATTTGTGCTTATAGATACATTTAAGGGGTATGAATACTTTTGCAAGGCAAATGGGTGAAAAAAAAACCCCTGCCAGTTTGAAAGCATTTGCTTATATTCTGCCAAGTCTATGCCTTAACTTTTTTTTCACTTTATGAACAGTGTACATCAATAAATGAAACTTCTTTTGAAGGATTTAAGTGTCTTCATTTAAGAAACCAAAGAAACCTGTGCACCCATGGTTTTAGTATAAACAGAGCTTTTTGTTTTATTGGAGTTTGAGAGCACAGTGTGATGTGTTGGGGGGGAAGGAGGGTTGAGGGTTTATGTGATTATTATCCCAAAAAGGATTCCAATGACTTCCTATATAGCACATGGAGTGACACACACATGCACATCACAGAGGACCTCTCACAGATACACACTCTTACACACCGACATGACCGGGACATGATTGCGATTGCTTCGTGGTTCTCTACACTTGAACACGGCACTCCATGATTCAGTATGACGTACATAGATCACAGCATCTTTAGTAAATTTCTTTTTCGTGTTTTTGCCTTTCTTTTTTTTTTTCTTTTTTAGTGCACATACATACGGCACTTAGGAGAAGCTAAGCTCTTCTCATAAGCATAAACGTCCTTTTTAAGAACAAAAGGAGCACTGTATATAATACATGTCATAACCATACATGATTCTTACACACACAAAAAAAAACGTTTCAAAACAAACTGATTCCAGTCCGTAGGGGCCGTCCTGCCCTTTCAGTTCAGTTGCAGCAGATTCTCAGTCGGCAGCCTGCGTGTGCGCCTCACAGTTCGCGGCAGGTTTGCTCCTGAGCTTCTGCTGGTTGAGGACTTGTTAGTGTTGTAGAAGGTGACCAGCAAATGGCACATACATAAGGAACGGGGGGAGGGGAGGAATATGGACCATTCAAATTGTTCTCTCACACGCGACAGCTCCACTCTAAAACAAAGAGTCCAAGGAGCAGACTTTGGTAATTTTCGTAGCGTCTCTCCACCTTCCCACCGTCTGCTCTGACTCCTCGCTCTTCCACTACCAAGTCAGAGCAACAGTAATCCCAAATTATAATCTCCCAGAGCGGCCGGGCTCTTTGTAAACCTCAGTGACATTTCAGTTGTCTGCAGTTTGTTCTGGATTCCTCGCGAGCGAGTCTCCCGTTAGCTTCCTTGCGTCGTTCTTTTAGTGTGTAATAAAGTGGAGTTAGTGTCATGAAGCACAGTTGAAGGTCAGTGTTGAAGGCCTGCTTGGGGGGGACCCTAGGTCTTCTCCCCGCGGTCGGTCTTGGTGCGGCTGATGTTTCGGGGTTTGATCTTCTGGGACAGCTCCCACAGCGCCTCCTCCGCCAGGTGATCGCTGAAGTCGTTGAAGAAAGAGATGATTTCCTCGTTGCGCTTCAGCTCGTAATGCCTGAGGTCAGAACAGGGTAGACAACATCTTTGATACAGATTCGCAATTGGACCTTGGTCTAAACTTTGACTAGATCATTCTAACACATAACTATGCTCTGATCTAAATCAGGGGTGCCAAACTCATTTCATTTTGGGCCATGTCAAGATCAAGAATGTCTTTAAAGGGCCGGTTGTTGCAGAATATATTGTGAAAACTATTAAATTGTTACAAAATGAAAAAATATTGTTTTTATTTGAGTCAACAATTTGATAAATGTTAAACATTGTATCACAATAATGTAATTTGGTCGTATCCAGACAAAAAACGGCATAGATCTGATTATTATAAATAATTATATGTATATTCTTTGAAATTCTTTCTGTGATACCAACATGGTTTGTTACAATTTATAAATGCGATTTCTTATAGTTTTCTTTCAACAAAGGCTTTTTTCTACACAACTATACTTAACTCTACTACAAAGGCCAGATTCATGGACTGCAGATAAAAGTTTTCTGTGATGATCCTTGCAGTTCTGTCATCATTAAATCTTAAATTACTAAAATCTTAAAACGTAAAATTTTAAGTTTAAGACCAGTTTTTTAGTCAACTTTAAAATTATGCACTTTTAGTTTTTGCCTAAAAATTCTCATAAAATGCATAGGGAGAAGTTCGAAGGGTGTAACCACTGCAACCAGTCTTACACTTGTTGGAAGCGCCGCATGCTGTCCAGAATATTGAACTGCTGCCAGCGTTTGGAGAAATTGACCTTCCCGTCGATGAGGTCGGGGTTCCCCAGGTGGACAAAGGTCAGGTCCTGGAGGATGAGGCCTCTGCAGGAAGGATGGATGGATGAACGAGGAGAAGAAATCAGATAAAACAACCAAGTCAGGTCGAGTTGAGCGGCAGCAGATCTGTTCAGGTCTGAGCAGGAAAATTTACTCACAAGTATGGGATGCAGGGGGGCTCCACCTCAGCTAGAGCAGCTCTGTAGGCTCTGAAGGACGAGGAGCTGTCGATCAGCGTGCAATACTCCTCCAGACCCTGGAGCAGTATGAAGAGATGAGCGTGTTATTGTGAAGAGATATACAAAAAAAAAAAAAAAATGTATTAAAGGGGCAGTATCATGTACTTTTCAGAACCATTTTGTAGCACAATCAAGTAACTATGTTACATTCAGTTGCATTTATCAAATATTACGTAAAAAATTGAAACTGGGGCTTTGTCTCTGTTCTTTCTGAAACTCTGTCTTCGGGAAGTCCTCACAACGTTGGTCCTGTATCAACTCCAACAATGTTTTAAGCAGCATTTCACTGAGAAGTAGTTCATATGAAGAGCTAGGCTGATGTGCAGTTCCATTAGATATTTGCTAATTGCCGCTGGCTAGTTTGAAGGAGCTGAGTGGAGGAGTCACTGGGGAGGGGTGCTCTGTGATGTGGAAGCTCGGTATCTGCGTCTCGAAGGCGTTTTGCACAGATGAATGGTTGCCACGGGAGGTTAAAGGATTTCTCAAACATAGATGAAAGCAGCATCCCACGTATGTTTTTGATGAGGGAATAACATAACAGGATGTAAAGCTCAAAAAGTTGATTTTACATAATACTGTCCCCTTAAGAAAAAAATTTTAAAAACTCACCTCAGAGGTCTGTTTCTGCCACTCCAATCTCCTGATGGGAGCAGAGTCCAGGGCGGACAATATTGCCAAATACGAGTTGAAATTATTTAACTTTCTTAAGTGCTAGAATAAGAAGAGGAGAATAAAAGTTAAACACTGCCATAATATGAATTTGTCTTTTTGAAAGGAAGATTTCTTACCTTCATTATCTTAATGAACTTGAGAAGCAGCTTCTCTCTGTCCTGAGCTTTCTCCTGCTGAATTATCAAAGAGCGCACCCTGTAGGCCAGAAAGTGAAGGCATCAGCATTTGAAGAGACTAAATGAAGAGACGGCTGATCTAAGTCACGTCTTACCAATAGCTCATGTTGTTAAAGTGCTCTGTAAACTGGGTTAGGTTGGGACTCTTTTCCTCATTCTGCTCCTTCGCCCAAAGCAGAACCTCTGGAATCTAAGAGAAAGCAGAACGAGGAGAAGATAATGAATTACTGAGCTTGTTCTCCATGCTTCCAAGAAGTGAAGCAGAGTTATTACAACCAATACGAAGAAGGGAAGTCACTTCACCTCAATCTTGTAGAAGAGTTCGGCATCAAGAAGCGTGAGCTGGTCAGCAATCTCGTGACTGCGAAAGTCGTGAAGAGTCCCAGGCCTTTAAGAAAACCATAAAGAGCCTCAGCTTCAGTTATACACGACACAATAAGCCGGGGAAACAAGACTACATCAGTTTTCCTTTCTCTCAGCTGTACCTCGCTGAGACCCCTCGAGCAGCGAGCGGTTTGAGGGAGTTCGTGTACCGCAGGAGCTTCTTTTGCTCCACCTTGTCCAGAATGTTCTTGCGGAGAACACGGGCGAGGCTGAGCTCGCCGTTACACACGAGCGTGAACACCAGGTCCATGAGCTGCTTCAAGATGTCCTCGGTCAGCTCCACCAGACTGGAAGACAGTGGTGGTCAGGTGGGAATTATTTGATTTGTCTTCTCACCGGTTAAACTGACACGCGAGGCTTTACTTTTGACTGATTCGGCAGTTCAACTCACCACAGCTCATCGACAACACGAACCAGAACGAAGAAGGTGTTCTTGCTGACTCGTTTCTTGAAGGTGTCTGGACTGTGGCAGAATGTGGTATATGTGCAATTGTGGTCAAGGGTAATAGTCTATAAAGTCTCTCCTTTTAATATAAAAGGCCAATTCAAAGTGCCACATAACCGAAGTGAAAGGAAAATGATTAAATTCTTTTCGAAATTCTGAAATGTGCAGGAAGCATCCAGTCAATAATTGGATACAAACGCTCTCTCGTCTCTTGGTTGATGCTTATGCTGCATCACTTCTGCTGGTTTTACATAGATACTCAAATCTTCCCCAGTTTTCTTTACTCAGACTCACTGAAAAGCATCTAAACTGTATTTTCAAGTCTTGCCACAGATTAGGCCTGGACTTTGACTGGACCATTCCATTAAGTGAATATCCTTTCATCTAAACCATTCTGTTGTAGCCCAGGCTTCTTATTAAGTGTCTTTGTCTCCCAGTATGATGCCATCATCACCATGTTTCACCATTGCGATGATGTGTTCAGGAACAGCGAGTTGAAAATCCAACGGCACCATGAACTAATCTTTTTTTCTTTCAGAACCAAGAAATAGAGAACAGAATCCAGAAAAGCAGCATTTTCAACTTAGCTGGAATTTAAATATCTTTCAGTAAAGATTTAAAAAAGGACAGTCTTTTCTGAGTAAATAAGGATTAAGGCAAAAAAAACAAAAAAGTTCTGCCAGCAAAGAAAGACGATTAGGCCAGCGTGACATGTTGAGTGATTTGGAAAGGATATCTGTAGTGTAGCTTCTTAATGAGGTCTTCTGGGGTTATAAAAGTCCTATATGTAGTCAGGAAGGCTTCACAGTACAAAACAAGATCTGTCGAGAAAAAGAGGAAAAAAAAATAAGAGAGCAACATTTCTGAGTTGACGTGCCGCCGAGATTAACCAATACAAGCTGACAACAAATCAAACATGACTGCAACAAGCACAGGCTGACAGACTGTTAATGACAGACTGAGGCCATTCAATGCCACTCACACAGAGAAATGTTCTCAACAAATCGGCTTTCAAATGTGAAATAAATTCAGATCTTTCCAGCGATAAAAATATGAGACACAGTAGGTAAACAGCTTTCATACCATACCTTTGCGCTCTGTTTCCGTAGCATGGACTAGAAGAATGTCTCCCGACCCCGCACGAACGTCAGGACCGTCGTCATTCTGTAAAGGTTCGGAGTGATAAATAAGGAAAAGATGAAGAGCGAATGAGCCTGGAGACTGATGCAGTTTAGCCCAAAACGTTGCATGCACATTTTCTCCTCTTCTCCCCCACCAAACCTCCTATTGCTGCACCGGCTCCTCTGATGACGAAGAAAAAATCTGACTTGTGCAAAAAAAAAAAAAAAAAAAAAAAGGAAGGCAGGAAGGAAGGAAAAAATAAATTAATTAAAAAAAAAATCACTTAAATAGGTGTGTGTTGTAACAGCGGTGAATTTCCTCTCTGGTCAGGAAACTCCTCGCGTTTCCAATCCCCCTCCCTTCATCCCTCGGTAAACTGCAGCTGTCACAGTGCCTCTAACCTTGCAGAGAGGCGTGCAGCATTTTCACACATCTGTACATCAGACTGCACCACTCAGGACAAAGCAGGAGGAGGTGGTGAAGTGGGAGAAGGCGGAGGAAGTTTTAGCTCTGCAGTTTAACAGGTTAAACTCCAGAGGGCAGCAGCGGCTGAGAGTGGTGACCGGCAGGATCTGATTGGACTCACAATAACTTCTGCTCCAAAGACAACTGGGTAAAATGTGCTGGTGATGCTGTGAGGTTTTGTTGTAAGAGAAGTCTAAAAACTGGCTCAAAACCTAACGGTTTCGATTTTGGCTGATTCTGATTTATTTTTAAAGATAACTGGTATAAAAGTGTTAGAAGCGCACAGTGCACCAATACGATTATGTTTCATAGAAAAGAATCGGACAGTGCCAAAGAAACAACACACACTCGTTTTAGTTGCTCATTCTCTCAAATATAAATGAAAAGTTTGGAGTAAACCTACTAAATTAAATTACATTTATGAAAAAAAAAAATTCTTTAGTCTTTCATATTTTAAAAAACAAAAATTGCATGACAGGTTAAGACTATAGCCCTGTTTTGATTCCTCAAAAAAGGCAGGAAAAAAAAAGAAAGAAAAGTCGCAAAAAAGAATAAAGTAAAAAAAGAAACAGAGAATTTTCAGACCTTCACAAAGGTGGATAAGATTGGTTTCACATGAAAGAATTGACTTGTCTCCGAAACTGAAGGAAATTGGAGCCGACTGATTGGCGAACTCCTACTAAAAATGTCACACACTACCGGAAGTCAACTTACCTCTTGTTTTAGCGTTATCCTGCTCATGATCTCCTTGTGGTCTATGAGAGACAACTCGTCTACGTCTTCCTCAACGCTCCCGGCTGTTTCTGCTGTCTTTTGCCTCCTAAACCAAACCCACACATCCGCCATCAACACAGAGAGTCTCATCCATCTGCATGTTTGAAACGGTTCATTCATAAACCAAGAACTAATCTTCCATATTTTTTTTGGTTTTAATCAGTTTACAGCAAAAAGCAGCAGTGATTCTATTTGTCTTCACAAATTAAATTAGGATGTTATTCCCTGAGAATGTTTAAAAGAGCTCCAAGGTTCATTTAAAAAAAATTACAATAAGGGACATTTAATGTAGCATTAAACGTGACTCTATAAATCAGACGTGATTTATTGCATCACGTCAATAACAAAGAGCACATCATCAGCTACATTGTATAGTTTTAGAGCACACACATAACAGGAACTGTTACCTTTCTTTGTCTAAAGCCTCTTTACTATTGCTGGATGGCATCTGAGGAACAGGGTCTTGAAGTACGTCATCAGCTGCGATGGTTTCCTAGTAGTTGAAGGAAAGAAAGCAATCGTCAGCCTCTGATGTCTACAGTTCTGCTGAGAAGTTTGCATCCACCCAACACTGGCATGCCTGTCACTATTGTTGGGTTTCTATTTATTTGAACCACTTTTTATCAGGTTGAGCTGATTTTATATCCGATGCCCCTATAGGTTAGACAAGCTTGAATTTACTGTAATCCACAAAATTACACATGCAGGCTCAAATTTATGACAAACATTTTTTTTTTTGTTTTTGGGAAAATATCCTGTCTGTTCTCCAGAAAGAAATTGGCCTGTTTGTGGTGGATAGATGCTTAGATCTAATCTAAGTCATGCTTGAAGGTGTTGACTTTGGAAAACATGCTTCCATGTTTCTATGCTTTCTCTCAGAGAAAGCGTCGATGTCAAACTCACTCCATCCAGGCAGGGACTCTGGTATTCAAGTATTATCCAGTTAAGTTTAAGCACTGGTTACTGGGGTGCTTAGACATATTAAATAATTTCTCTTCCTCTGACTAGCTGAAATGAATCATTTAAAAAAAAGAAGCTCCTATTCATGCCTACGATGGATTTACGCAACCTTCTAAGCAGAACAACATTCGTGAGTGATTCCATGCAACAACAAGCTCGCTGCAGATGAGCTCATATGATCCCGCCAGGATGTCATGCAACACACCGGTGGAGAAAAAAGAAGAATGGAAGTGTTGACGACACGTTTACTACATCGTCCCAGAAGTGGTGATGCAGAGTGGGTGCGAAGTGTTGGCTAAGTGTGAGTAAAGAAAACCCAACACACAAAAGCCAAACAGAAGGAACACCAAAAGGGGTAAAACTCAAACAACGTCTGAGCCAGAATGCTACCACACACACATCGTCTCCTTTGTATGTTGACCAAAAACCAACCAAATAAAAAAAAAAAAGAATAAAGACCTGCAGCAAAGGTACAAGCTGACCCAAAAGAATAGAACCACACAAATAAATAAGCTGCTACACATGCACAGGTGCATGTTATTCATTAAGGCAGATGTTACTGGAAACCCATTGAGAATTCTACTCTGGGAGCAGAGAGATGTCAAGAGTTAGAGCAGAACGGGGTTAAATGTTCACCACAGCTGAAGCAGCAGCCAAAGAGACACCAGTCACCAGCCAGGCAGTCAAAACAACAAAAAGCCCTCCCCTCCCCCCACCCTGCCCAGCCACCCCCTCACAATCACCAGCCCATGATTCAGTCCCAGGCGAACCTGTGAACCTGAAGTCATGATGTAGTCTGGTTTGGCTACACTCACATTGCACTTCCAATCGCCTTTTTTGTCCCGGGGATGAATCAATAGGAGGTGCAACATGTTGAGTGAAATGTGCCAAGAGACGCGGGCCGGAGACCCTTTTACTTTTAATCGCTCCCCTGCATCCGAATTGATTCATACCCCGAGGCGATGGGATGTGCAAATGGGATTGGCCTTTCACCTCGCGGCAGTCTGCTACTTACTCTTAGGGAGAGCGGCAGCTCCCCATTGGCCTGGCTGGACGAGTATAGGTTGACATACTCCCCCTCCCCGCCCTCGTCATTCACGCTTTCGCTCTACAGGAGGGGAAGAGAGGAGGGACACAGACCGAGGCGTGAAGCAGCAGAGAGTGTTTGCTGAGGCTTTAACGGCCTTGAAGGAGCAACAGCAGCTGGCTGAGGTCAGCTTCAGGTGCATCTCAATAGATTAGAATGTCACTGAAAACCTCATTTGTCACTATAATTAAATTCAAAAAAGGAGACTCATTTCCTGTTTTATAAAGACTCCAAAAAAGACAAAAACTGGATATTCCACAAGGTAATTACACAGAGAATTAGAATTGCGTGATATGGCTTAAAAATAAAAACAGATTCTTTCAAATCCGATTTCTCTTCTGAAAGAGAAATCACAAATGACGGAAAATACTTTCAAAAAGTGGCTTTTATTTCAATCATCCCTTCTGTAGGTGATATGACAGTAATAGAGCCATCCTAGAAGAATTTCTTTTAATTACAAGAATCAAGTCAGAATATTAGCAGAAAATAATATAATTTTACCTGAAACTCTTTCTTCAAAGTAGTTGTTTGCGTTATCTTGTCAAAGTTCTGCTACTGATAATAATTTGATGATGATGATGTGTTAAAAGATTTCAAATTTTCCATTAAGTATTTGTAAAATGTATAAAGTGTTCCTCTACAACATGCTCAATATTCCTCATATTAATTTTCTTACTTTTAGTATTGGCATTCTTATAAAATTACTACTTTATTCTCCTTATACTACAATAGAGGCTTTAAAACTCTTGTCGAAGGTGGTAGTAGGCCTTAAACATGCCAGCAGAAATCCAGTGAGTGTATTGGTGACAAAATAGTCCAGATTTGATAAATCGATAAATGTTCTATGAAGTATTATCACCTGAATATTGCATTACCAGAGCAAACAACGCAGAGGAGCTGAAAGTTCGTCAAAGCCGTACTGCATTACTGATGCAATATCTGATGCAAAAGGAGTCCCACCAAAAAGAGACTGTATACACCGTTTCTAAAAGGCCACCCTTTTAATTCTATAATTGCTTTTTTATTGGTGAATTTTCAGAACAACTGGGTCTTGTGTTAGCCACAATCATAAAAAATAAACTAATCATACTGTGGGTAATTAAGTGAAACAAGTTTCTCTTTTTGGGATTAATTACTGAAATAACTTTTCAATCACAATTCTAATTCACTGAAGTGCACCTCAATTCTACAAGGAACAGCTGTGAGTCGTCATAACCTACAGGTGGCACTGGATTGTATCATATGAAAAAAAAAAATAATTCTACTGGCAAAAGAAAAAGGCAGTGTAGCATCCACTGGGATTATTTTCAGACTAGTAATAAGACTGAACACAGATTGCGGGACGTGATAATGACACCTAGATGCCACACGGCGAATGACTCACTATATATTTTCATTATGTGCTGCAGTAGAAGAAACCCAAACAGCTGTTATCTAACTTGAATCTGCAGAGGCAGGAGGGTCGGCGTTCAGATTTCATTAAGGCCTAAAGAAGTCCGTCATATGAGCTCACCGCCGAGGTGTGGAGCGAGTCAGTGAGAGAAGACTCAGAGGGAAGACAGACGGCCACAGAGCCCATTGAGCCAGCCAGGGAACCATTGGGACCGCCCCCACTACCATCCAGAACGGTGGCATTGGTCAGGGCGACCTGGTCCAAGCTCTGCGATTGGTAGAGAGGAACCAAAGCAGGGGGAAAAAAATAAAAAGAGAGTGGAAAAGTGAAAAATAAATAAATAAAAATACAGAAGAGAACTGAGAGATCAGAGAGGAGAAGTCAGAGCAAACAGAATAGAAAGCGGGATGGGAAGTAGTGTCACCTCTGCCAACTCGGATTTATGGAAGGAATGTGTCTGAACATGAAATGCGCTGCATGCACACCTATATCTGTATACACAAAATTACAGACAAAGATGACTAATAGATTTACAGTAAAAAAAAAAAAAAGGGGGTAGGAGGCAAATCTTGCAGAGACATTGATTAGCTTGGATTATAAATTGAAACCGGAGATGATTCAGTGTACAAGTGTGTTGCCAGCATAAGAGATCCCTGTCAGCAGGGAGGTAGCAGTAACCTGTTAGAACATGTTTCACATACCAGACCTGTGCGAGCATACCTGCACCGAGCCATGCAGACACAGATGAGTGGCAATTGCTGCACACGCTCATGCGCACACCAATTTTATTTTATTTTTCAAACAAGGTCAAGGCCATAAAAAAAAGAAAAGAAAAAAAAGCCCCATTAAAAATCTTTGAGCAAATATGTCCAAATATCGAAAGGCCTCCGATGAGCTAAATGACGCAGTTATTGTAAGGGAGTTCACTAAAGGGAAATTGCGCAAAACTCAGTCGATAGAAAGAGGACAGCGATTGACGCTGGAGGACGAAGAGAGGAGCAGAAGAAAAGGGGGGAATGTGTTTTCCATCAGGCCCATCTGGTGCCGCATTCCACCAGAGATATCCCGGGGGAAATCCACGCCATGTCTTGACGTGCCTCACGCACCATGTCGTGGGGTTATCATGGGTCGACCCTCCAAAACACACCGAGGGGGTTTTTACACTTAGCCACACCAGGCTAAAGTTAGGGACGTTTTGACTACAAAATATCAAATTCATACAAACCGGTTAGAGGCTGAAATGTTTTGTTCGTCACGAGCTCAAAAAGGAGCCAGATTCCAATTAGATTTTTCACTCACTCCATAACTGTAGTTTCAAGATACGCAGAAAAAACAACAGAAGATTCAATACATCTCTAATTTCTACACCCGTCGTGAAAATAAAAAGAGATGCAATGATTCATCCAGGTAAAAAGACAATATGCAATATTTTTAGGTCGTTTCCATGTTTCGTAAATCACAAACTTGGTTTTAAATGATCTGTAATCAGTGTAAAATAATTCATTTCAGGCTGACTAATACTTTAAGTTGGGTTTTTTATTCTTGGTTGATTCTGTTTCCAAACGTTATAAATCTTTCCTATTTATAGCAAAAAAAAAAATATGCTTCATAAATCTCACACTGGGTTTTAAAGAATATTTGTACTTCCCCCACAGATGAATTCAGCTATACTTTAATCAGTGTTTTATAGATTAAGGATTTTGAAATGGAGGCTATCAAAAGCAGACCAAACACATCCATTTAAACCGCAACTAGATAGCCTGTGGTGGGTCAGAAAACTGGCAATCTGATGCGACACCACAAAGCATAAAATACCTTTGATTTGGTTTAACCATTCCTAAAATGTGTGCCTTTATTTTGAAGTCGGGTGTTTCCTACTCTTTTATGAAAGACCTGTCATTGGGGCGATTTAATGGGAGCATGCCATTCCATTCTTTTCCAGATGACAAATAAACAATATGACTTGCAACAAACTGCAAAGTTTGAATGTTTTTCCAATTAGTTCGTCGAAAACAGAACCCCGTTTATGAGTAAATAAAAGCATTACTAAAAAAAAAAAAAGAAATCCACCTTAATAAGGAGGTTTTATTGAAAGTGTTGCTCCTGTTCTGTTTTATTTATTTTTTAGCACTGAAACCACTTAGTTGCAGTTTTCTGACCACCTTTCCTTATCTTTACCTTCCAAAGCATCTTCTTCTGTAATAAACAACACATCACACCAAATACAGGCATAGGACGGCTCTGTGGTAACTATTAAAGTAACATCCACGCACTAATTGCAATCTAAGCAGGTCTTGCATGTGGAAATATTATGACAATAATACATTCACAATATATTGTGCAGCCTGACTTGTGACCACACAATTAAGCTGGTAAAACAAAGCAATAAATCAACTATTCGCGAGTGTAATTAAAATCCACGTTAATTTTCATCTGCATGCTTGTTTGTGCAGTTCGCATTTTTATTTAAGAGATGCTGCCCTATAATATTATAGGTAAAAAGTCTTTTTGAAAAATGCTGACAATATTTGACACATGGCATAGTACAGTATTAGTTTGCACTTTATGTTTAACTAGAGTTAAACATAAAGTGCAAACAAGGTCCTTAAACAAGGAAATCATGCAGTTTTGACTAATGACTAATATGATTTGAAGGGTCATTTTGTTTTGTTGAGACTTCAATAATCCATTTTGTCATTTTGGTTGTTTCATTTATTTTGCATATTTAAAATGTCTTCAGTGTTAAGCGTTCCGTACAAAATGAAAGTTTACTGATCTTAAAGAGGGTGTTCTTGCATCTTTATGCCAGCATCATTACATTAGCTATATTATCAACAATATTGACATTTACTGTATCGCAATAATTTCTGGGACAATTTATCGCCCAGCAAAATACATCATCGTGTCAGGCTTACACATAATATGATCAGCATCAACTACTGAAATACTGTTTATCCTTTTCTCTGTACTATTTTTGTCTCCTGCAAGATTTGTAATATAATTTTTGAAATGATTTTTTTGTATATACTTTGATTACTGAAGACAAGCTTAAGAACTCCCCAGTTTTGTTGACTTGGTCCCAAGTCAAACTTTGTGAAATGCTTCTAAAGTGGGATAGCTACAAGCCAGCAGAAGCACACAATCACAAAAACTAGCAGCAAGTGCTCATAATCACAAAAAGTGCATTTTTATCATAACTGAATATTCTTTCAAGGAACAAATAATAATAATAATAATAATAATAATAATAAAAACATCTGTCAGCACATGGATGGGTGGTTGGATGAATGAATGAAATCAAGAACCACACAGCAACAAAAACAGTGATGTTTGAGCTCCGTCAGTAACTATAAAAGGTGAACAGAGTCTCAAATGTCGAGCTACCTCAGGACCACTGGGCCAAGCAGCACCTATGCCAGGACCGCCGATGTGAAGGAGGAGGAGAGGAGAGGGGGAAGCGACTCACCGTGGGCGTGGTCAAAGACGCCTGGCCGATCAGGTAGGAGTTAGAGACGGATATGCTGAGGCCCAGCCCAGAGCCCGCCTCCTCCAGGGCCGCCACAGACGGCTGGAGGTGGCAGGAGAGAGAGGAGGAGGAGGAGGAAGAAGGGGAAGAGGAGTGTGAAGCCTGAGGAGGAAAACAAAAGAAGGAAGATATAGAGAAGATAAACAGAAATAGAGGAAGTGAGAGTAGTTTGGGGTCAAGGGCAGGTGAAGAGGGAGTAAATGATGTTAAAGGAAAAAGAAAAGAAAAAGAGTGAACAATTGATTACTCGAGTAAGCAAGATTGAGTTAGAGCAGACTGAATCAAATGTTCAGCAGCAGCAGAATGGTAAAATCAGAGAGATAAAAGCTGAGACACATCAGTTCAGCCTGCCGGATTCAAGACTAAGAATAAATAGCTTGAATACTTCCGAAATATTTCTTCGGAGTTCTCTCTAGAAACCTTACGTCCTCCAAGGCTTTCAGGTAACACAAATCATCAGCGATCCTCAAATAAACCTTTAGATATTATTTGCTTTTAAACTTTTAAGCTTTAGAGATAACCAGGCCAACTACCATATAGTCCAAACAGAGCCAATATGATGGCCAATATATGGGCTGGGTTTTATTTCCAGCCCTTATCCACCCAGCAGCTGGAATTACTTTTTTTTTTTCTCTGCAAAGCTGTGTAAAGTCGCCAAAGCATGTAAGCCTGTAACACGGGTTTATGCAGGGGGCAAACAGGCTTATTCCACCAGGCCTCGAGCTCATAAAGTCCAAAAAACACGAGGCCGGATTAGGGCCTGCAGCAGCGGCACAAATGTGTGCAGTGTGACCAGACCACTCACAGACAAAAGAATGATAAAAATAAAGATCTGTTTTAAATACACAATCACGGTGGTAAAAAAAAAAACAACAAAAAACAGGACAAACACTGATGAGGTGTGTTATAATATGTCAGTGCAATACTAACAAAAAGCTTAAGGATAGATAGATTTGTCACCTTATAGGCATATAGAGGAGTTGTCAATCAAAGAAAAATGTATACGTTTCTAAACTTTCTTCAAAAGTTTTAAGTTTAAACTAATAATAATTTAAAAAAATAAATAAATAAAAAAGCCTTTGCTTGCAGTAATCTATCCTTTGTATTTCACTTACCGTTGATTCATTGTGAGGCGGTTGACTCAATTAACCCAAACATCACCTCAAATCAAGATAAAATCTCTGAATCTGATGCCTGGCTGATAAAATCTTGTCCTGACTCTCGCCGGCGAGCTAACGCCTCAGGATTGCACACAATTGTCTGCTTTGGCTACAAAAATAGCCAAGAATAAAGACGTAGAGAGAGCTGTGTGGGTCAGACAGATGACAAGATAAGAGGAAGCCTTGGGAAGAAAAAAAAAAAAGAAAGAAAAAGGATGACAGACTCTCCATCTTTTCTCAAGAATAAAACTCCTGTGTTTAGATGAAGCCTGGAGTTTCATTGATTAATATATCACATCCACTCAGTCTAAACTGGGCGGGGAAAAAAATGTGAGGAATTTAAATTACACCTCTGCTCATGCAGCTCAAATTAGTGAATCCAGCTGTTTATGTACTCCAACCACAGTGGTAAACGAGACCGGGAACAGTATGAAACCAACTGGCTTGCAAACTTCGAGAAAGGCTGCCCGCACGGAGCGCTTCTCACCAGCTGTCTTTGTTTTGGAGGCAAGGCTGGCGGCTGTAGGGGCTCGTGAACCGAGTCGGTGCTGCTGAACGAGTCGTTGAAGCCGTAGACCTCCTGGAAAAGCTTGTTATGCTGCTCGTAGATCCTCTCGCTCTGTGGCATCTGGTAAAAAACGGAGGGCTGCGGCTCCGAGTAGTCCTCCATAAACTGCATATACTGGAGAACTGAAGGAGGAAGAGGAAAGATTTAGCGCTGTGAACTCAATTGCATAAGGAAAGACTTCTTTACAATTTGATTTCATCCACTAAAGTCTATTAGATCCTATTCATGCATTTTCTTGTGGATGTATTATTTATTTAAAACATATTTCAACGTCTTCTTACAACACTGCGTAGCACACGTTTGATATTTTTTTACTGAGATTTTAACCAACAAAGCAGTGACAAATTGTAACGCTTTTAAGAAAGATAAACCCTGAACCCACCATTACCTGCAATAATAGAAAGATGCATCTATTCATAAACCATTCACCAGTTGTTAAACAATTTGTGAAATCAAGTTTTCCTTTCAGTTCATACTTATGCTCTTGCTTGTGTTGGTCTAACTATCACTTAAAATTCCACTAATATACATTGAAGATTGTTGCTGCAACATGACAGGAAGGTTAAAAAAAAAAACTTCTACTAACTGTATTTCCTGCTTCAAAATGTGTATGTAATCCTTGTCATCCACAAAAGGAAGGTCCACAAATACATTCTTGATGATTAAATAACCCAGTTAAGATTTCTATTGCTGACAAAACTCCTCCATAGACACGAAAGTGAATAATAATAACCAAAGAGCAGAACTTATCTGTAAACTCACAGGAAGCTTCTTGTACTTTTGACATTCTGCATGACTGCGGTCATACTCAGTAAAAAAAGAAGAAAATGGTCTAAACAATGAGGTCGGGCTGATTGTATGGATGACATAATACAGTAGCTCGTGAGGAAGTGACCAAATATTGCCCTTTGTGGCCTCTCTCCCAGACTCTATTGTGGCACATCCTAGTATTTACTTCCTGTCTCTATTCACACTGAATATTTCTTTGACATAAAACATGCAACAATGAACTGATGACTAAGCGCTGAAAATGTCTGGCTTTCCTTTTCCTAATCAACCTCATTATTTACTCTTCTCTTGATTAGTCTTTGTTCTTGACTTTGCTTTCTGCTCCCGTGTCCTACATTCATCTCAATCAGAGGGCGTCCTTTTTTTGACCTTCATACTTCATTACTTCCTAGGGTTGGGCAATATGGCGGAAAATCAATGTCATGATATATTGAGCAGTACGCCTCAATAAGGATAAATGGAGGATAACACTAGCCTACCTACAGCCAAGTAAAAGGACAAAGACAACTTTTCACTGTTTAAAGACACCAAAAATGCAGTTATGGTTATTGTCGTACATGTCACAGAATATTAGCTTTCGCTTTATCGCCTGGGTCTATTCCATCCACAGTATTGCCTTTCCCCTTGCCACCCTCACTCCACTTACTGTGTCTGTTTTTCTTTTCAGGAAGTGGCGGAGGGTTTGTGGGGACATCTGAGTTCTCGCTAGCCATGTACTGGGAGACAAAAACTCCCCCGTTGGTTTGAGGCATGGGGGAGATGGGTGTGAAAAGGGGGAACGGCGGCGTAGGATGAAGTTCTTCTTCTGACAAGTTGTCGTACTGGGAGGGGTAGCGCTCATACAGCACCCTGGAACCCCCGTCAGAGAAGGACGAGGTCTGCGTGCTGCGTCGTTTTTTCAGGGGCAGAGCGGGGGGTGCGCTGGTGCGACATGACTGTAGCGGGTTACTCTGGTTGAGCTGTGGAGTCCAGTATTCTGGCTGCTGGGAGGGAGGAGCGCTCAGAGGAGGGTGCGTGAGATGCTGTCCGGGAACAGGGGACGAGGATTCGCTGTGAGACTCGGGCAGGGGGCTCAGGCAGCCCCCCGCATGTACCGCAGGTAGGTTGTCCCCGGCAGACAAGTCCTGGTGGAGAAAGTCGTAATCCGGGTCATAACTCTCTGTGTTGTCTGGAAAAGTAAAGACAGCTGAAAGTTAATAAAATTATTGTGATAAAATTATTACATCCTAACTCTAAAAAAGTAGTTTTTACTAATTAGAAGTATTTATAAAACTTCATTTTTTATACCAACGAAAGTTTATGATCTATCTAGGAAAGCACCGATTCGATATTAATATATGCATTTATATCAATATGCCTGGTCCATAAGGGCAGATTTACTCAGTCTAATTCTATGCTTTGTGCTCAGAGTGACATCATGCTTTATTAATTATTTTACATTATATTTCCTAATTGCACTTCTTGTTTTCACATGTTTGACCAGACTTGTATTGATGTATTTAAATGTGCTAAATTTATAATTTGGTACATTTATGTTTGTGTGGTTTTTTTTTTAAGAATAAGCCTTTCAGAAGCAATTCAGCACTGTTTTTCTGCATAGGATTTGTATTGGCAGATACAAAACCCAAAATATCTGTATCAGAAGTGAAAACTGAATCGGTGCGTCCCGAGACTTTTCACCAAAATTAATATCTGATTCCATATATCTTCCATGCTTTTCCACAGTTCTAAATCACTTTATAAATATTGAAAATACAAACGCAAAAGTTTACTATGAGTTCATGGCAGACATTTGTTTTGTTTTTTTTACAGTGGTCAAGCTTTAAATAGAGGCTGCAGACACTGGAGGAAAGGAAGAGAGGGAGAAAGCCAGGAAGCAAGGCGAGGCAGATGTGAGAATTTTATGCATGTATGGCTGGATGAATGTATAGACAGGAGGAGGGATGGATGCATCTACAGATGAAAACAGATGCTGGTCACGTGGATGAAATGAAAGTCTGGAAATTGAACTCTGTTTTTTTTTTTTCATACTTGTCTACAGTTGAAAATTTCTTAAAACCTTAATTTTGAACAACATAGGAAAAATCCAAAAACAAACCACAAGTGTCCCATGTGAAAATCCACTGAATGCCACCCGGTAGAGTTCTGTTTGCGTCCTTACCCAGCGTCTCACAGCTGGTGTTACGAGAACATTGACCGCTGTCCTGATCCATGGAAGAAAGCTGTTCGTCAGACTTGCTGAGCTTCCCCATGCTGCTGCAGGGCGACAGGCGAGGGGAGTCTCCGCCGTAGGAATGGCTCCCCCCAGAGAAGCGCCTCTGGAAGAATTCCTGCTCATATTCCTGCACGGAAAGAGAAGATTCCCATGTCGTGATTCTCGTTAGCTAGAAAACATTTGTTTGCTGTGGCCTACATGTTCCCAGCATAGTTAGATTGTGAAGGATTAGAACACTGACACTCTGCCAAAGGGGAGAGAGATTGTATGACACACTTTGGCAATTGCTTTTGTAGCTCCTTGAGTTGAAAAAGTTGAGAAAACACAAGATACTGTAAACAGAAAAGCGATTTTATTCTGGTAAATCCATAATTGAATCAATCCATCACCTGTCTGTGGTCACTGCATGGTAAACTGGAGCCACGGCTCATCGGTGCAACCACTGCGACTGGTGTTGGTGAAGGCGCTGACTGACGTTTCTTAGGCGGAAGTGCTGGTGGTGGACTACAGGGAGGGGGAAACACATTGAAAAAAATTACAAATACAAAATGAGTGATGAAAGTTTTCTTAAAACAATCGCACAAGCATAAAAACACACCTTTAAGCCTATATGCACATTGCTTATGCATGTATATTTACATGAACACAGACATTATCATCCCTGCTCTCTAAAGGTGAGATGAAATGTTTCATGAAAGCCACTCTTGTAAATGGCATGGAGTCATCCTGTCTGCCAACCTAAACACTCTCAGAGTTAATATCAGGTCAAAACAGGAAAACAAATAGGGAACGAGCCAACAAAGGTGACCATGATATGGAAGCTAGCAAAACGACAATTCAGAGGTCAGTCACACACTCTCATGCACCAGGCGGCCTTCTGATTGGATGAGGAAGTCTTCGGAGGGTTACCAAGGACGACACACATGTCAGGGTAATGCAACCATGCAAGCCAAAATGCCTTCATCCAATCCAGAAACGCTGTGAGGTTCGAGGGTGGGATGTTATAATGAAATCAGACGACCCTACGGGCCGACATACTTCTCCTTCTGAGAGGGTCTCCTTTGGCCAGCGTCAGCACTCAACTGTGCTCTGCTCCCAGAATGAGAGACCAAGGACGGAACAAAGATAAATAAATAAATGAGAGAAATAGCAGGAAGAGTAAGAAAAAAGGAAGCACTAGGCTTAAAACAGTTTGAAAGTTGTGCAAGAACCTGGGAACATAGAAAGTGTACCGTAATCAAGATCAAAAACACTCAATCCCCCCCCAAGCATCTATATCTGAGGATTGCTGAGGACTTCTGGTGAAATTCAAATTTTTTTTATGTTCAGTGATTAGAAAGAAGGCGTAATGCTCCGAATAGATGGTGTGAGATTGTCACCTGAGTTCTGCCACTTTGGCTTCAGGAAGAGGAGGTTTGGGTGGGGCTACATCCTCGTCTTGTAGTTCAGGGGCAGCCTTAGCAGGAGAGGTCGCTGGAGCCGTCCTATTCGACACTTCCTGCTCGCTATCTATCAAGGGCACCTCCACTGACACGTTGCTGCGCACACAAAAGCCGTCCGGGTAAATTAACTGCTTCATGTGCTGGTTTTAGTCAACCGAGTGTGTTTTATGCTCACCTCTCAGCGGTGGTAACAGGTGGCGCTGGTTTACTCGGGGTGGTGGGCGATGGTTGTTCTTGTTTTTCAATGGTCAGCTTCACCAGTTCCTGTTGGCAGAAATACAAAAACAGAGTTTGGGACTCCTTCGTGAATACTCTACATGAGGAAAAAAGAATGGCAGACGGTGTACCTTTACTCCATCCAGCACCGCCTTGATGACGCCGGTCACTGCGATTACGCTTTCTTTGTCGTCCAAGTCGATGCCGTCCAGCATCACCTGGTCTGCCCAGCGGATGAGATTGCCCAGACTCTGATAGACGCGGCTGTGACACGAAGAGAGCGCCGAGCTGACGACGACGATGAGGGTTAATGTGAAAGAAGACATCAGTGGAAAAAATGTAAGGAGGCAGGAAGGAATGAATGAAGTGGGGTAGTAAAGTAATTGATGGTGAAAAAACAGAGAGATTGGTAAACAAAGTGGGATTGGGGGGAAAAAAATTAATGAGAAAACATGCTTCAGGAAGACACTTTGCAAAATACAAAACATCTAAAATGTGTGTATTGACAAGAATTAATTTTTGCTACTTCTTGTTAGTCCATCACATAAAATCACAGCAAAATACTCTGACATTTGTGGGTGTAGTCAAAACGTGAAAGAGTTCAAAGAGAAGGAATACTTTTGGCTCTCATGGCTGACTTTTTGGTCAGCCATGAGAGACGTGTGTGGTGTATTAAAGTAAGCTTTGTAGCCTTGAGAGCAGCATGGATAGCAACACATGGAAGAGGGATGCAGTTTCTCCAAGCAGCTCGTTGTGCATTCAGATCCAATGCTAAGGTGTGGCATAAGCCTGTAGCAACGTGTTGCGACTGATTCACACTGCCGGAATATTCTTCGACTGTCTCTGCAGGGCTTATCCCTGAAGAACGTGGGAGACAGCTGAATCTACTGGAATTAGAAGGATTTGAGGGATGGAAAGATATGAGCTATAGGTTACAATACAGCTGGGTATACTGTTAACTTAACAAAGAAAGCAGCTTTTAGTTTAGTTTTTATAGAATAATAAAGCTCTGTTTTTGGAAAATGGGCGCCTTTAGATGGAAAAGTAGTGTTAACATGTTTTGGCATAGAACAGTTTGATTCACCAAAACTCAAATCTTGGTGGACAAACGCCAGCTGTAAACTAGTAGGATTTTCCTTCACAGGCTGAGGTCATGAGTGTTACAGCAACTAAATATCGACTGCTTCTAGATACAGGGCTGAGGGTGAAAAGACAAAAAAATCTACCACCTTTGGCCTCCATTCCTATCAGCACTGATGGAGACGCAAAGGATAAAGACAAAAGACAGAGAGGTTCCAACATGCCCCGACAGTCCACAACAACAATAAAAAAAACTGCAGGTGAGCTTTCTTTCCAAGGTTTGGCTCATACAAGCCAGACACAAAAGTAAAACTTGCATTAAATCTAAAAATATAACCTTTGCACCAAATAAGTCAATGAGTTGTCAACTGCAAACCCCACATTAAATGTATGAGAAGCTAAAAAATGAGGAATGTCAGTCACGAAACAGGCAATCTTGGTCGGTAAAGTCAACATCCTATAAAATTCCCTGTCGGCTATAAACTGTGTCAAGGCACAAAAATAAATATGCTGAATAAATGTACATATACAGGAAACCGTTTTCTGCAGATTAAACTGAAGATACAGGTAGTCCAGAATTTCAGCAGTGGTTACTTTTATACATACCTATGCTGTATCCGGGCCTCGACTTGGACCAGAGGCAAAATCGCTTCGAGGACCTTGCTGGCGGAGCCCGGCAGCATTTCCAGCACTTTTTTCTCCACCACCATTTTGTCCACGATTGTCTTGAAGTATTTCAGAGCGCTGACCACCTCCTTCTCGTGCTCCTCCAGTCTGCTAACCTTCTGAGAAGAAAGTGGATGCGTCATCAAATAGTAGCTTTGGATGTAACCACTGACATTTTCAATGCCAACTAACAATAATTCACCCTTTTTATAGCGACCCAATATATTTAGTATCACAGTTCTCCAATTCAGTGGTTCCTTAAGGACCTTAAGGTTCATAAACAACTGGGTGACATTTTAAATATCCAAAATAAAAAAACAATGAATACACACAGAACAGAAGCCATGAATAAAATGATTTCATCTCTGTAACCAAATCACCCTTCATAAAACATTCAGAATGGAAATTATTGAACTCATTTTATTTTGCCATAAGGTTGATTGCTTATTGCAACAAGTTCAGTCAGAAACCAAAAACTGCTGGGTTTTAAGATCCTCTTCAGAAATGTAAATAAAAATGAGAATGAGATGTATAAGAAAAATATTGATAAACAAATAGATAAACATAATATTCATGCTATTGATGCCTTTATATTGTCATTTAGGATCAAAAGAAAGGCTGAAGTGGAGCTGCACAATAAATCAAACTGCAAATTATCATCGCAGTATAAACATGTCATTTTACAACCACGATGGACTGCTTGGAAGCAGTATTTGGTAAGATAGTATATTTCTAGTGTCATGGATTTAAGCTCTCACATTAATAATTCATATGGTCAGCTGGATGAAGTCAATTTACTCTTAGGTCCAACACTAGATGTCTTTCTTAAGTAGTCAAGATGCTAAAGCTCAGAGAGAGTTGGGAATGTTCTTCATTTTGAAAAGACAGAAAATAATCTAGAAATTGAAGGTAAATCACAATTTTTAGCAGTATTGGTGTAAAGTAGTAGTAATCACATATTTTTTTTCAAATTGCGTTTCCTTAGTCTGAAGTTAAAAAGTTTAGAAGCCGCTGTTATAAGACTTCCAGTTTTCTTCTGTAAAAATATCACCACTGCTGCATTTGCACATTAAATATAGCATAGCTTCCAAACTAAAAGCAGCTACATTTTTCACATGCCCTGAAAAGTGATGGGTGAGCATTGAGAGCGACAACAAAAGAGAGACTGAGGAAGTGTGTCACAAAGTGATTCAGAGGCTGCTCAATTACAACACTGATGTCTTCAATGGTTGTAGTGTGCAGGAGAAAGATGAAGATAGTGATCAATGACTTTTCCTACGAGGCTATTGAATTTGAATCAATATTTTTTTTTTTAAGTAGCCGTACTGCAGGCACTGTTTGGAAAAAAGCTTTTACACATTTGTGCATCTTACCGATACATGTTTTATTGAATATGAAATATTTCATTACAAGTTCATAAAATATGTACCAAAAATCATAGAAAATCTTTTTTTTCTTTTTACAGAGAAAGAAAAGTTTTTCTGTGTAAAAATCCACAAATATTGCATTGGTTTATTTACTCGCTTCCACAAAGTGAAGTTTTTTCCCAAACCATTTTTTAATTTAAATTCTCTGAATGTTTGAAGATATGGGCCATAAAGTTTGTATTTTGGAATTTTGATACTTAGAGTGGGATATTATAAAAAAAATAATAATAATAAAATAAAAATAAAAAAAGGCTCATGGAGAACATGATAAAACAGTTGTATGTTCAGAACTGTTACCAAGCTACGTCTTGTCCAAAGCCTCATTCCAAACAATGTCCCAAGCCTCATTGCATCATTCTGGCAAATGAACTCGAACATTCTGAACCCTAAAGACGGACCAGAGCTGCTCAATCAGGAAGCAGGGAAGAGTCATTGGTGTCTTTATAAACTAAAACATCTGCTCTTATGGAGCCTGCTTCCACAACAACTGGAAAACTGTGGGAACCCACAGAAAAACTCTCACACAAGGCCACAGCGGGGACACAAGGCCACAGCGGGCACAAAATACAGAACGGGAAAACAATAGACTCCTAAACAAACGGTGCAGGTAGGAAAACAGATGAATTTCCCATAAGAGGTGGGTAACAAGGTGCACAGTCACCTTGTTAGTAGGTTTCTCAGTACTCTTGGCTGCTGGCTCTGGCTGCAGCTGCTTTGCCTTCTTGGATGGAGTCCTCTTGATCTTGGGTGAGTGGAACTTGTCCTTCAGTATCATGGTGAAAGTGGACAGATGGGATCGTTGCGAATCTGCGGACAGAAGGAAAACAAAGGAAGCCGAGTGGTCAGTCACGACGTAAACATGCTTGAGGGGAGAGAATGGAAATGATCTATAAACAGATGGCACAAGCTCAGTGAAGAGCTAAATCCACTATCTCACAATGGCGCACTTGTGAAATGGAGCTAAAGAGAGAGGATCAGATGTAGACACAAGCAAGATGCCGGAACGAAAGTGGAATCTTAAGACGCCGGTGCACCAGGGATTTTTATCAAGTATGTGCAGCATCTGTATTTCATCTGTTCTGTTTGTCTTGGATATAAATCTGTCGGACAGTCAATGCTCTTCCAGCGGCCCCTACGTGTGTTTGTGAGTGTGTGCGAGTCAAAGGCAAGAACACAACAGTTAAACGTGGCCAGAATGAAAACAATGACATGGACTCTAGTTTACCAGAGTTAAATTACTTGCCAATTTGATTCATTTACAGAGAACAGAGACAGATGCATTTAAAAGTGTAATATTCAGCCTAAAACTGATGTGGCAGTATGATACTGTGGGGATCCCTTACTCCCCCACAGCATCTATGTAAGATGTTGTGGGGCCGTTCTAAGAAATGGCAAGGAAGAGCTTAATTGTCGTAATCCTCCAGGATGTTGTAATGTTTTTTTTTTGTTGTTTTTTTTTTTACCATTTTCAAAAAATTGCAGTCAAAAAACTAACATTTTCAAGTACCTTCTTGAAACAGAACCCTTAATAAAAACAAAATCATACAGTGAGGAGTTGTCAAAGTGCAAAAGAATAATTTCATATTGGTTATTCAAGTCAAAATAAACTGTACACACCATACAAGCAAATCCTACAGCACATCTTAAAATAATGTTTTACAAAAGAAAAAAATATATATAAATGTCATCATTTAGCGCCACAAGCTTTCATCTTGCAGGTTCAGCTTTCAAGGGACGTCATGAAACCAAAAGTTAAACTAGAAGAGGGCTAAGTGAATTGATCAAAATTTAGTCAAGATGCAGTGATTAGTTAGAAAAGAAGAAAAAGCAGAAGACTTTGACATAATTGATCAGTTTGTGAAAAGAGTTTCTATGAAATTGCAAGTCTGTGCAAAATTTGAAACCAATGACTGAATTTGCATTAATAGTTGCCATCACAACATTCTGGGAGGGCTCTTAATGCAGGCTTAATGGAGGCCATGACAAGACAACTGCTGTCCTCAGATGCTCTCAATTCAATCAAACTGAGATTAAACTATTTTGCAAAATAGGAAGGAGAGCCATTTCAGTCTCTGGAAATCTAGTATAGAGATCCCCAAAAGGCTTATTGCTGCTGTAATTGATGGGAAACATTCTTATATAAACTATTGACTCGAGAGGGGTGAATAGAGCAATAAAATCGCTCCAAGGCACACAACTAACAGTAGCTTTATTATGGCTAAATGATTTACTAAAATGATGCAACTGAAAAAGAGCCAGGCAGCTGCATTTGAACATTGAGCACCTCTTGATTTCTGTGTAATCCTTTGCTCACTCACTGCTTGTTTTCACCTCTTTCTCCCTCTCTATATCGCTACCCCAAAGTAATTCAAGAGATAAACGCTAATAACAGCACCGGGAGTCAGCAGGAAGTGTGGGTTTTATCAGTGACAAAATTACCCCTCTATCGGCAGTGATCTCCCCTTAGCTCAACGACAGCGGGGTCTGGCATTTCAGGGCCAGCGGAGTAAAAAATGAACAAAACAACGTCGAACCGCAATCAACAGCAGGTAAATGGCACACAGCACACTTCCAGCCACGCCGTGCTTTCATCGGCGCCATCGATCAACGGGCTGTGCGCATATCCGCCCCTCTGTTCCCGCTCTCCGCCCTTAATCCTCCTCATCCTCAACACCGAGTGGAAGCTACAGAGCGCTGAAGAAGCCAAATGTTGATGAGGAACGGTCCCAGCAGCGATTCCTCCTGATCCGGAGATGCAAGAGGGATATGAAGAACATATTCTTCTCGTCTTACATTGAACAGTCAGAGGGGAAAAAAAACCCTGTATTTTGCAATTTAGAGCAAAAACTACAAAAAAACACTGGCTGCTTTGTCAGAGTGAATGACTTATTTATGCTGCAACGCTGATTTAATAATGTGCAGAGTTACTGGAAATGTACCTCTTGGCACCTCTTTACCTTTAAAATTCATTTGACCTAGTTTTCAGTTTCCAAATGGGTCAAATCAGTCACATGAATATGGGAGCCAAAATCATTCCACACATAAATATGCTGCCGTTGCTGGTTCAAAAAAACAACAACAAAAAGATACAATTACATCAAGTTTTATAAGTAGTCATTATGTCACCAAGCTCGAGCAGAAAAAAACAAAAAACCTCAATATGTTTTAATAAATCGTTGGTTAAAAAAAAAAAAACACCATCTCATTTAACCTGGATTAAATGAGACAGAGACAGGACAAGACGCTGTGACTACGACAACTGGAGAGACAATTTTCTCATTTCAATTGTATGAATTTCAACATGTAGTGCAGTATTGCTATGTAAAAAATTTATCACTATATCCCTAATTATTTGGTTTTACATAGATGACAAGCTACTTTTTAAATTTGAATATATCATATGTCAGAAAAGCCTTTGATAGGGACGTCACTGGTAAATATTGTGACGACAATATTAGTTTTGATAAAACCCCATTTCCTTCTTTTCATTTTTTTTCCTCTCATGTGAGCATTCAATGCTCTGTGTAACCTTTAGCATCATAGTGCAATCTGTGTCAGGCAGGGGCATCTATTGCATGAAGACTCCATCCAATGGGCTAAAGAATAAAAACTGTACCCTCCAATAATCTATTCAAACGTCGGGGTGGGGCGTACACTAGAGCAGAGCCATGAGAGCAGACACCGAGAGTTTGCTCGACATTCAGTTCCAGCTTACAAAGTCCCACAAGGACTACGTCCAAGACTGCAGCTGCGGAGTAGAGCAACACTGCCATGAGTGAAATGATTCACCACCGTGCTCGATGCAGCTGGTTCGGCAGACATCATCAGTCCCTGAAGCTTTGCTGTCTGAGATCGGTTCTCTGAACGGAAACGCCTCTCCAATATAAAGTCAAGCTTCTAGCATGAACGTTACATGGACAAAAGAAATAAAATAAGCTGTGTAAAACAGAGTCAATGGGGGGGTGCATAAACTAGAGAGAGGGAATACAGTGAGGTTCTCTGTTATGGTCAAGCAGGCCTCTCTGCGTTTACCATTCAGCAGCCAGGCCATCACTCCTGCTTTCTGCGGCTTCCTGTCTGCCGCTGGCGTCAGTTGGAAGCGGGTGAGGTCATGGGCTGCAAGGTCTCCTGTACTGAATCGAACCAGTCATGGACTAAGCAAAAGAGTGAAAGAAACTTTTCTTTCAGCCATCCAGGCGACGACGCAGGTATCATGAAGTAGCTTACGTTGACGTTGAAAGGGCTACAAGAGAAAGCCAAGGCTGACTGACGAGCAGTTCCAGTGAGATATTGACCAAATTAAATTTTCTTTTAGCCCTTAATTTTTTAAAAATTCTTTGATACTTGTAGATCTTTAAAAACAAGTACTACAAACCCTGCAAATCTTTAACAAAACACACTGCACACTGATTTGTGGTGTGAGAGTCTAGAGAGCATTCAAGGTGCTCAAAGCCAGGCTTTGTTGCACAATCAGTAAACAAACACACACCTAATGTAGAAAATGTGAGTGTATTTTGACGAGATTCATCCATAAACTACAAGTTAAGCAGCATTAACCTGAATACTAATTTAGGATGGCAGTAAACCTGATCTCTAAAATTGCCAGTTTATTGTCCCATGCTACAGCTTTTATTGTGTATGCCTACACCAGCTTTAATTGGTCAAACTTAAACTAGTTTGTCTTCTTAGACAGTCTGGTTCATGTAGGGAGGTGTGAATGCATAATCCTACTCTGATGAGGGAAAAAAAAAAAAGAAAATTGTGGTCTGCCAAACCATCTAGATTTCAGTTCAATAGGCGTGAATTCTAGTGTAGTTTGAATGTGAATGTCAAGCATACCAAAGACTGCTCCAAAAGCACAAAGCAACGGCAGCGCAGGGCATTCTGGGTAAATGCAACCAAAACAAACGGCCATGTCGAGCACTAGCAAGAGAAATGGCTTGCCAGTGTTGCACTAGCAAGCCATTGTGGTCTTTTGCAAAAGGCAAAAGAGATATCCTATAACCGCTAAAATCCGACCCTACTCTTTGTTTACATTTCACGAAGAAGGAAGTTGTGCTGAGAGTCTTATTTAAAGCTTTTTGCGCTGTTTCCGTCAGCGGTTCTTGGTCCATCGCAACCAAAGGCGAGGGGGTGAAGAGAATTTTAATTAGTTTGGATCGTTTGTGTGAACACAAATTTTAGTCTCCCATCGAACCAAGTCTATGAGACTACCATGAGTGAAAACACCCTAAGGCATCCATTTCCAACATTAGTGAGGTATAGATGAAGTCAGGTTATGCAGTGATGTAGCAGCCTAAAAGAAAGCCTTTGGTAGCCTGTCCAGTTCATCCAAGCTCTGAGAGAGCACAAGAGAGCAAGACTTTCAGTAAATAACAAAAACAATGGACAAAATATAATAAAGTTAATTGGTTTTACCCTTTTGTGCTTTCTATCTTTGTTGCAAACTTTGTTTTACAGCAACAGCTCCCTTATGCCTTTGATCCAAATGAAAGTAATGAATAACGATGTCAGGAAGGCTAGAATGTATCTTTAATTTCGAATTGGCCACAAAATTTTGATCTCTGACCAATTCCTGGCAGTGAGTGCAGTTGCTGGGTGGTTGTGTGTGTTTGGTCCAGGTCTGTATAAAAAGATTAAAACTGCCAAGTTAAGGTGTTACCCTTCTAAGACAGCTGTTGCGTCCATCACAAGTTCCTTCCACTGGTAGAACAGGACGATTGCAGGGTGAAAGGATACAGAGCAGAGGTTGTGATTCGGGTTACACAAACAGCTGCCGTCTCCTCCTGAACCTTATGTCTATGAAAGTGTGTGTGTGAACCCTGCGCTTTTACAGACATGTTTTCCCGACTTCAGGAGGAGTGCAATAAGAGTCTGAAAGGTCATTGTTTGAGCTTTGGAGAAGAAAAAGCAGATGGTGGGGGAAACAAAAAACAGATCTGAAAGTATGAATTTAATAAATGCAATAAAAAATACATAAACATGATTTCAAGTCCTACTCCAAAGTAATAGAGAACTGTTAGTAATCTGTTTAAAGAATTAAAAACTAACAAGAATAATAAAATAATTCTCTCTCAGATAATTTTATATATTATTGCATGTTCTACAATGTAGTTTTTTTCTGCCCAGGGGAGATTAGGAAAACCCTTAATTATGTATGAACAATAACAAAGAAGCTAATATAAAAGAGAAGCAGCATGGCCATCTGCTGATTAAGCTGAGCAAAGACTACACACGTAGCATAGTCAGAAGTAACATGTGGATATGTTTTTGTTTTGAATTTACTCCACAGCAACATCTCAAAACGCAGCAAGAGCTATGAGCAAGCTGGTGGCTAACATTGTACAAAGAAAAAGATGGTGCAAAATCCCACGTCTTGATGCTGTGACACATATCTGAGCAAAAACCCAAAGTATTAATCATGTTACCATGGAGATAGGGTGCAGGCCAGTGCTGACCAAATTCAATTTTAAAAAAATTACTTTTGATCCCAGATGCAGTTTCCCTACAGCTGTTTGATATCCTACCCTATGAAGGGAAACATTATTTAAAAATCTTCCAAAAGAGAGACATTGAATTTAGTTCCATTATGTATTCATAATAAATAAAATTAGTTACTAACTAGTTTTACTAGACTAAGGAGTCAAATGGTGAAAGCACCGACCTAAACACTACCAGGTTGCACCAACACCAACACTTTTTGTCTCTAGATGCTTAGTAATGCCATCCTTGGTTTTTGGCAATATTAAGATGCTGAAGATGGCTTCAAATGTCAACTCTGAAATAACTGTTGTTTATTAAAATGTGTGGCATGACATTGCCTCTGCTAAAATAACTAATTGATGACCATGCCACAGACAAAAGGGACTTAAAAGGGATAAGTAAACAAGAAAATGTGATTCACTATCATTGTGATCATTTCATTTCTTTATTTAGGAATTTCTAAAGGTTTGTGTTCAGTTTTTAAAAACAGAAAAATTGGTCTCTGACAGAAGACATGCAGGAAACATTGTATGTTGCTCTTGTAGATATCTAAGGTGAACTAACGCTACGAGAGAGATAGCAAAGCAGCAGCAGCAACAACAGAAAAAGTCTTGGCATGGAGCACGGCTTACAGCTGATTTACGAAGTAATGGAGGCAGAAGTCCAATGGTGTGTTTTATAGCTTTCCAGCTGTGCTGTTTAGGCATGGTGTTCAATAGAGAGCCACAGGGAGACTCAGTAAGAGAGCATCAGCTTCACTTACTGAGTAACTGAATGACATAAAGTGGATGCTAAATGCTTAGCCCACTTAACACATATTGTTTTCTGCAAAACAAAATAGTAAATGAGACCATAGAGGGTTTCTACATGGTTGGCAATGTACTTTACTGATCTCCCCATTAACATTCTTTATAATGACTTCTGGAGTCAAAGCAAGCATGATGTGTGAACAGTGAGAAAGATTTATCAATACTGCACTGGGATCCAATCAAAGTCTAAATGAGGTGGTTTATATCAGCGCTTGCAGCTTTTACTTGAAATATATAATGTACTTGTAATTATTGTACTACACATTTTTTTCAATGTCCAAGGGCACGTGAGTCAACTTGTTTTTCTTCATCTCAGTTGCGATAAAAACAATAAAAAACAAAATCAACCACAGGCGCTATGGTAAGCTGTCAGCGGCTTCCACAAACACGCTCTTCAGTATGTCGATGACTAGCAAAGCAGAACCAGCAGCCGCGGGTCAGCTCAGGAGTAGATATCAGAGCGGGGATGAGCACAGACAGCCTGGTCATCCATGACTAACAGAGCATGCCACACAGTAAAGACAATCTATGATGCAGATCCATATCACAAAGCACCGCATCAGATACTTGACTGCTTGGTGTGATTATGTTTGAGAGTAAAAACAGTTCTTCTAAATTATATCAGACAACATGGTAATCTGAGGAGACAAGCCAAAAAAAGAAATCATTACATTTACTCTAAACATAGAACAACTGGCCCACTTTGTCAGGTTTTTCACCACAATAACGGGAGACATGCGCATATTTTTATGAGCGCCGAGTCCCAAATAAGTGTAAAAACATGCAGAAAACAAATAAATGGTAAGATGAGAAACTACAATGTAAAACATGTGACTTGACCAATTATTCAAACATGCAATGTTAGAACAAAACAAACCCAAATCCAACCTAATCCCCAGGTGACGCACCTATGCTTGTTCAGTGTTTGTTTGAAACATCAATACGGATTAAGAAACATACCTTTGCCCATAAAAACTAAACCAGAATTTTAATGGGAAATGAGGCAGCAGCTAATGCCAATACATTTACTGCCATCCGCATCCACCGTCAGGCAGAGTTGCAGTTATTTTATATGCAGTCTACCATTACAGCCGCATAAAGAACAAGGTAGAACAAAGAATAATAAATATCATAAATTACAGCCATAACAGTCATTTAAAATAAGCTACAATGCATGACCTCAGGATTTCTGAGGTTACAATTCCCCATGCATTTAATATTAAATGTTTGGATGAAATGCAATGTTATGCAGACATTAAGCGCAATGGGTAAGATTTTTGCAATACAAAGTCTGTTGTGCATAATTAGGTTTTGCTACAAAGTAAAGCTATTAAATTAAATTAATTAAAAAAAAGGTTAATCAAGTTAAAGCTTTACTTTCATTTTCAGAATGAACAAAGCATTCCTGTATTTATCAACATAAATGTGGATGTGTAAGAGTGTCAATATTAAAAAAAGTAACCACATCCTCTTTCAAATCACTTTCAACAGCTGAGGCAGAAGGACACTCAGAAACTCTCTGATCCCTAAAACATTCTCAAATTACGACAACCTCCAATGGCCAGTACACATACCAAGATGTTAAGACTGCGACCAAATAAGTACACCCCAAAATACACCTCTTGAAATAGTTCAGGAGTAAAACTTTAGCCTTTTGTTGGAACACTTAAACTCACCCCAAGCTATCTGAGTTCAAGCTAGCATCATCATCACTTACCCCTCTACTTTTGCATAACAACTCTAACAAAGCTATTAAAAAAAAAAAACATTCCACATTGTGCTTACTCTGGGCTGTGACTGACCTCTATCATAATATGTGTGTGTGCCCAAATAATCCAGCCTCTCTGCCAGCTGGAGTACAAATCGGATGGTTTCAATATGGGTCGACATCTCATTACGGCCACCGGACAGGCTAATGGAACGTATATTCATGGGAGCTCTGGGCAAATCCCTTTATTGGGGCTGCATTGAAAGTAACGCAGCGAACCCTAAGGAGTAGTTGATTCAATTGTCCTGTGTACAACAGAACACACAGGCCTTCACTCACACATTCACATCCAGCGACACTAACAAATAAGCACACAATTCATCTCTGAAAGGCATTCAACCGCAAGCAGAAGCAAGAGCGAATTGCCCCCGGGGCGCGACTTTTCAACAGCACCAGTGACAAGCAGAACACGGTCTGTGGCGCACGAGCGGCAAGCTTTTGATGGTCCCGGTTTCTTTTAAAAACCCACCGATAATGAGACAGCAAACAGTGGAATGAAAAACACTGTTTTGTGAAACACTGGTAATGTGTCATGAATCCTACAAGGCTCCGGATTAAATAGCGCTCACCTTTTTGACACGTTTAATTAAGTTGCACTATGCTGTCTGTCTGTGTTTACTGTAAACAAGATGTTTCTATCTTTGGCACAGCCGTAGTTCATTGAAAGTTTGATTTAATTTCAGATTCCCATAAAAAACACAAAACAAACAAAGAAAGAAGCAGCTTCAGTTTTGAGTCTTGAACTTAAAATGGCAAAAGCAGCTACTTGGCTGCTTTTGCCATTTTCTCCAAGCAATTTCTGAAAACCTGAATGCTTCCAAAAAATATCAACACTATCCTCGGAACACTGGAATGCACTATTGAATGTATATGCTGTGCATTGTGTTGCAGAAACAATTCCATTATTTGATAATTGTACATTCAGTGGCAAAGCAACTAGTATGTTATGTAAACAACTTGCTGTACATCTAGAAAACTGAAATGTACCCCTTTGTTTACATCTTCTGTTTCTGCAATAAATGAAATAGATGTCATCTTACAAGCAAGTCTGGGGATGTTCCTCAACACTGTCTAGATTTCTTTCAACAAGCAGTAAGTCAGACTATCGCATAATAAATCAAAATGGGCTCAATAATTTGTATTTGCATCATTTATTGGGGTTTTTTTCTCTATTTTCTCTCTTTCTACTAAAAACTGGATGCCAAAAGTCTTCAGTCTTTTGGTCTCAACTAGCACTTTCACTAAGGACATTTTTTTTTACAGAGCCTTTAATCTTCTTATTTGTTGTTTCACTTGTGTCTTTAATAATTTTGGATATTTAAAATGTCTTCCAGTTCCACTGTTAAATGTTAAGTGAAATGAAAAGTTATTGATCTTTAAGAGAGTATTCATGTGTTATTATGCCATTACCACTATATTACTTGAAAATGGTCTCAAGACAATATTATAAGTTATCGCATTAATGTCTGGGATAATTTATCGTCCAGAAAAAATTGTTATTGTGACATTCCTAATTAAACTTGTATGACAGGTGCCAAAAAAATTCATAAAATCTTTGGATTTTGTAATTAGAAACGAAATTCTATGCGTTTGCTTATTTAACCTGAAAGCAGTGACATATTACTTTCTCTTGTACACACACACACCCCCCCCCTCCTCCCTTTAATACAAGTAATAACTTAATTATTTTATTGTGTACCAAATAAGACTCCAAAGAGTCTTATTCACCAAGCTTCCTGACAGGGTGGGGTGTAAATTTATATGATGCAAATTGTTGAAAATGGAAAATCACACACACTCCATCCTGGGTACCCCTCCTGTTCCTTCCCTACTGACGCCGAAGCCGCTGGTACAATTTCCTGTCCCTTGTCTCCATCATCGAATGCCGCTTCCTCTTCGCAGTCCAGGCTTTCCCAAAATCGGTACGTCTCTGGATTTTCTCAAGCATCTCTCAAAATGGTTTGCCTCATTTATCCAAGACACACCAAAAAGCTCAAAGTCTTTAAAGTGACCGCCTGACAGCATATCACCGCATTTTTTTAATTTAGGATTCCATTTAAAGCTCACTTTTCGAACTGAATCTTTCAGCAGAGTGAGCGCGTACCGGCTGGCAGGCAGCAGGTTCCCCTTGGGTGAAACCAATATACTAACGAAACCACAAAGAGCTATAAATACCCCCACTTGTCAGGATCTCTGACATCAAACAGCACCAGAGAACACACTGCGACAGCTAAAATAAAACAACGCTGATTTGCTGGTTGAATTTGGAGTTCTGAGAGAATGGCAGCTGCTTGGCAGGAGAACACAAAGCAAACATTCACTATAAAGCACTCGAGAAACGAGACAGATCTTGAACCACAGAGACAAACAGCCACAATAGAACCGATCACTTCAGTGCTGAGTAGAAGACAGCTACAGAGAGACAGAAACATAGGAAACAGTAAATGGCCTCAAGCAGTGAAGAGTGGTACCACTCTCCTCCTGTTAGAGCTGCACAAAGCTCATTCTGTCTGTACAGTGGCCTACTTGTCAACCTCTTGACACCTTTGTGCATAAAGGCTGGACAGGGCTGATGGGAAGGTTCAATACAACTGATACATTACAAACAAAAACAAAAAGCTGGCAGGTTGCTTTAAAACCTATTGTTTTATGTTTGTGGTGAAGCAAAGCAGAAAAAAACCAGTTGTGATTGAAGCTAATGGCTACGTGTGGGTGTCGGATTAGTCATAAGTAAGACAGTCTATACAGAGTTCTATTTAAAATAAAATGTTCAAAAAGTCTTTTTTTTACATTTCAAAAAAAAAAAAAAAACAACCAAAAACTAATTTGTCACACCAAAACATAAAAATGACAGATGTTGTATATGGAAGAGCTTTTGCCAGTATTTCATTATGAAACCTGCACCTTCCAGTGAGACAGTTGATTGGTCAGCACTTACAACCGAATGAACATAAAGCCCAACCTGAAGCCTGGCAATATGGATTCAACTAGCTACAATGTTAAATCATTAAATACATCTGCTGAGAAAAAAACACAAACAATACTAACTGCACAAGCAGATAAACAGTTACATAAAAATCAGCTGAAATGTTCATGAACAATAATAAGTTGTCACATTTTGAAAGTCTTACATTTATTAAGGAGGTGAACTTTTCCACACAACTTTAGTACAAGCAAAAGTAATGAGAACACATAAACGTGTAACAAGCCATGGCATGAGGTTAGCGATACAGCTAACTGCTGCGACGACTGTAGCTTAAAGGTCTCAAACTTCATTCCCTTGGATGTATCCTTGGCAGCCACGCCAATGAATGAACCAAATGGCCAAATCTTTCATAGATAAACATGCCATTGATTTGATTAACTTAATAGGACGTCTGTAACCCACAACTAAAAAAATACAAGACATTTCTGTGTTTGGAAAGGTTTGCGCTGACACCGAAAGAAAACATTTTATCACATGTTTAATCTATATAAAGAGTAATAAATACATGAATCTAAATATTTTGAACTCGAGTTAATATTTTTTTATTTTAAAATCGGATCAAAATAGAAAAATCCAACAAGAAGTGGGTCGATGCATGCTGACACAATTTGTGTGCCTGCAAGTCACTTTACAGTTCCGGCAGGATTAAAAGATATCAATCTAAGGATTCGCAATCATCGATGGAGCCAATAACAAACAAAGCCGTCTAAACATAGATCTACCTCGACAGCAGCAGTGACTTGTTTGCAAGCAATGCCAACTTCTCCTTTCATTCCTGATTTGGAGTGGCATCAGAAACTGGCAGCAACTGTAAAGCTTCCCCTTCTTTGTCCGCCGGCACCCCGCCACTTTAGGGTCTCAGCGAGCGGACAAGCTCAGCTCAGCCAAAAACAGAAAAACTTTTTTCTGGTCTTCCATATTTTGGATTGACAAACATTTTTTTTAAAAAAGCCGAAATCAGGAGTAATACTGCAGCCAGAGAATGAGCGCGATTCATTGTTCAAAACAACTTAAGTTTAGCATTCGACAATAACATCAAACGTCGGAGGAAGTCATGAGTTCCTAATTTCTAAAATCAAGTCTTAACAGGAAAACGACATTAAAAAGCCAAATTGAAATCTGCAAGTTCAAGCAAGCCAAGAACTTAAAAACAATGTCATCTAATATATCTGAACCTCAGTTATGTTTTAAATAACTGAATTGTTTATTTGCATTTTGAACACATTTCTAAATCTCATTGTATAAAAAAATAATTCAAATGGAAAATCAGCAGAATATGCCAGATTTTTATCAACTTGATTAGTAGTCAAAATAATTGACAGATTAATAACTAAAATGATTGTCTGTTGCATAGCTAAACATAAGATGATGTCAAATTTCATTTCATTTGGTGTGATATCAAATTTGATTCCATCTTTGATTCAATAGTCAAAGCAAGCATCTAAGCATTTTCTGTAAAATTGAAGGCAACAAATTAATTAGTTCCAACCAAATGTTAAAAACATCAATAGTCTACGTTTTTATATTGCTTTATAGTAAGTGAATCACACGAGGAATCTACATGTCACCACACAGACCTAATATTGCTAAAAATACTGAGCAAATTATTTCAGACAAATGATACACAAACTCATCCAAACACCAACTGCGGTGCATACATGTTTTTTTTTTTTTTGAGCTGAGCGCACTAGCGTGTGTGTTTTCAAAACAAGGCATTAGGTCTCTCAGTCCTGTGTAATTACACAATAACCGACTCAACTCCCTTAATTTAGGAGCCTGTACGAGCAACTGGCTCACCAGGGTGGATCATTCCACACAGTGTGACTGGGGTAGCACCGGCTCATAACAAACATTAATAACCCGAGCGGCGCTAACCCCTACGTGTGGGTCAACAAACATACTCAGCTACCATGGTGAAGCAAATCAACCACATCGTGTAAGCGATGCAATTTTATTACCATTATTTTATGCGATTTTTTAAATTTTTATTGTGCAACAGGATTACGAAGATGACATCCAGGCAACTGTGGCAAGTCGTCACCTGAAGAGCTGGAATTAGAGAGGCTTGCGCTTCTGTCTACGAATGGTGGAGGCGATAAGGTCAAGCGGCAGCCTGTGATGGAGGGCTGCGGGCCTGCAGAGCCGCCTCTTAAAGCTGGGTCCGCCCAAGGCTTCAGCAGCGCAAATGAGCACTTTCTATAAAGCCACATGACACAAAAAGCACAGCGAGGAATGTCCCCTGCACTTTATTCTGCCAGTGAACCTATTTTACCAAAGTTAAAAAAAAAAATAAAAAAAACTTCCAAACTGGTAAGAAGAGCTTTAAATAAAGACGTACACACCCCTACAATTAAAACTAAACAATTAAATCATAAAACCCGCTGCAGCATTTTTATACAGTAAAGCTTCTGTAGTCAGAACATAAGCAGCGGTCAAGTGGAACGAGCCTTTGACAATATGTTCAAGTGAAGGTCTGTTTTTCCAAGCACAGATACATAATATAACACTGCCTCTGCTCGTGTAGCAAGAAGGCTAAAAAAAAATATCTGTTAATAAAATCACAAGTTAAGCTTTTCAAAAAACAGCATTTAACCACAAAATTCTGACAAGGCAGATCTACAGTAATTTTCTGTGTGTTGCAGTTTCTTTACCTGCGTCCTCATCCACATCCTCCCGTAGAGAGGAGTCCGTGTCCTCGGAGGAACCCTGGCTCCTCCAGCTTATATTGCCCATGCAAGAATCCTTTATCCACAGAGCTTAGTCCTGGAGATATTGATGGTTCCGTTCTCTGCGAGCTGAGGCTTGCCGATCAACCTCGCGTTTTTACAGCCATCCCTCAATGGGACTGCTGACTTTTAGTCATGAACTCACTAGTCCTTGTGACCGTCCCCACTTGACTCACCCATGTTGCATCGCGCCTCTCAGGAAAGAGCCACAAATAGACCTGACAGAAGTCGACAGGCTCTGAAACGCAGTCGATTGTTTCGAAAAAGCAAACCCTGAGAAGGGAAAGAAAAAATCCTGGTCTGAGTCAAGAAGGTAGTGTCATGAAAGTCCATGAAAGGGAACCAACTCCCAGTGACATGCACTGGGGAAAGCCATGAAGAAGACAGCTGTCCACCTGTGGGAATAAGTGACCTCTCTGGTGGAGTTGGTGACACACAGCTTCAAATGAAGCATCCAGGCGATAAGCGTCTAGAAAATGGACATGAGCCTGAGACATAAACCTGCAAAGAGAACTGGCATCGACTTACGAACGAGACGCTCCGAAAACGACCTTTATTGCAGCCTTCTGCTCCTTGGAAGACATTGATAAAGACGCAGAAGACCAAAGGACTTGAAAACCTTCATGTTACAAATGCCCGACTGCTTCCACTTCCCATCGATTGCCTCGGCCCCAGTCGTTACCAAACATGCAATCAATCCATTTTCCTACCCCATTCCTCTAATCTTTCTCCACCCTCTTTCTTCTCATCCCTGAACCATATTCCCTCCCTCTTCTTTGCTTTCCCATACACAGAACACACGCACAAAAAAAAGGAAAAAAAAAAAAGGAAAGAAAAGAAAATCTAATTACAACACTGCTAAACCTATATGGGAGCAGCAGGCCTCTCATTCTGTGGTGCAGGGAGGGCGAAGAGCTTGCTCCCATCAAACCTCAAAAATTGCAGCATGTCAAACCAGGACCCGTAGCCTGCCCTCTGTAACAGTGGGATCACTCATCAGCAATGTGGGCTGACCAAATTGTCCCAGGAAGCGTTTTGTAATCATAACTTCTTTAGCTCTGGCGACTAAGGCACGCAGGCCTTGCTATTTCTGTACATCACACAACAATATATTTTGAGGCTTAAAGCATTCCAGTCACCACTTCAGAAGCACAAAGGCGTCCGAATAACTCACACTTCGGCGTTAACTCTAGGAATGCTAGAGAGGAAACTCCTTGCATCGCAGCTAAACACACAGATACACACTCCCATTATTTGCAGGGACGGAGGGCTGGGGGTGGGGGGGTTGAGTTGGGGTGGCAGGGAGTCTAAAATAGGAAAGTGATGGATCAGTTCCGCTGTGGCTGGTTACTACTATCAACTGTCCAGTCAGAGAGCAGTCCACAGGCTAATTTTAAAACACAGTTACTCCCACGGCTTTGTTACCAACTAGTGTCAGGATTTCTGCCTCCATGTCGAAAATGAAACAAAGATTTTTCAAGAGCTGAGGAGAAAATAAAAAGGAAATAGTAATGCAGAGCCATCTCTTTTCTCTTCCAACATTTCAATTTATGCCAACTCGCCACAATGCTCACATAGAAAACTACAAATTCATGACATCACATAAGCAAGATTCATTTATGAAGGTCAGACAGGGACAATTCTGCATACAAAAATGTAAAAAGATGCATGAATCAGGCTTTTCCTAGTCGATACTGATATATACTCTTTGTGCCAGTAGCTGTTGTGACAGATTAAGATTTATTTTCTATGGCTTAAAACATGCAGATTAATATATTTTGCACCCAGGAAAAGATGCAAGTTCATCACAAGTTTCTGATTTATTTAAAAAAAAGGGAACAAAAGCACAAAGAGACAATTTCTTATGAACAAAATAGAAATAAGAAGCTTCTTGCTCATACAAATAAAAAAACACAACATCCTAGCATCAGAATGAGTTCTTCTGTTGCAGAACAATCCAAATCTCATTTTCTGCAAATTAGAGTAAGTTCACTTGTACCTAAAAATAGTTTTTAGCTTTATTATTCATCTGAGGCTTGTTTCAGTAAAGTAATTTTTGCTAACAGGCTATTGTTACCTCCTGGTGCGAAAGTCACAATTACAAACAGTGACAAACTCTGAACTCCATGAAGAAAATTACACATTTCTGTAGTAAAAAGGCATTTCGCATTCACACCAATACCCATTCCACACACCCATGAATGTCACCACAGTTTTGCGATGTGTTGCGATGACAAGCAGCTCCTCCCACCTATACCAAGGGAGTATTGTTGGAAAAATAAAAATAAGGCACAGTGAGACGAGCAATAGAAAACTGCTCATCTTAAAGAAAGCAGTGTTGTTGACAAATCATATATTTCAGGTTTACACCTGCCAAACACCAAATGCTGAGAGTTTTTGGTTTGATAGATTAACGAATCTGGAATCAGAGAGGTTGGACAAATGGTGTCTAGACTGTCCAGCACGGCTGCCAACATGTGAACGAACCGAACTGGAAAAACACCACATTATTATATAACTGACAGCCTTAGGAGAAAGGTAATAAATCTCATTTATATTCTATTCCCGGCTCATTCAAGTGGACTGGATGCCTGGAACAGAGGTAAAAAGCAGATCAAACGAACTAAAAGACTGTCTCCATTTATGCTTAACAAGTAATCTGAGCTGAAAATGGACATCTTTGCCATTTCAATGTCTTCGGTGCTTTGCTCAGATGTTAAATTGTCTAACAAACAGATGGAAACAAAAACTCAAGTGAGGTTTCTGAGCTGGATCATATTTATAGTTTCTATGAAAACAATAGAAACAACAGCCATCATTAGCTCATCACCTATTCATTACGCGTCGCTGTCACGCATGCCGACACAGAAACTTCCCAAACTTTTAAGTAGACATGCAAGGAGAGCACAGCATACTAAATGTGAACTGACGAAACTGCTGTAAATCTCTGCGCCTCTCCACCCGGTTCCTGCTCCCTTGAGGAAAACACGGAGCAGTGAGTTTGCAAGTCAGCTGCTCCAACGTTTTTGGGCAACTCTCAAGACTCTGTATCTGCTTAAGGATTACAGTCCCGGGTGCCTCACCGGTGAGGTCATGTGGGTGCGTATGCAAAGAAATACATGCTACAGAAGATAAATCAACCACCCACTTGGATGTTTTAATTATTTATTTACCTTTATGCATGTGGATGGGACATCAAAATGGAGCGCCACACAACAAGCTGCAAAGCCAACTCTAATGAACGGGTCATATCCCTGAAGAGGAGAAGCTGGCGACTTTGGGACACAGTTACCATGGGGAGAGGGGAGTATGTTTATGTAGCAAGTGAATCTGGTCATTACTCTCCCGTGGAAGTTTGGGGTCCATGTGTGCATTGCATTGATAAACCGAGACAATCTGCGCACCATGGTTACCACTTAAGTAGTTATCCCGTGCACCATGTTGCTATTCTTCAGTCGATGGCTGAAAATCCATCTGCTCACAACTGGAAGCTTTACAAGTCAGAAAATGTTTCAAATTAGAGATGCAGAGAACATCTTCCAGTGACTTGATTTGTGACTCGATCAGTCACAAACTAAAAGCACCAACAAAAGGTGCACGAAACGTTTAGAAAGGAAAACTGTCAGGAAGATGAAGATATTCCAGCAAACCTCCTCCGTTTTACACATATTTAAGAGTAATTTGAATGTAACGGATCACGTTTACTTACAAAATACTGGTAGTTTTTTTTTTTTTTTTTTTTTAAAGCTTACAGGTAAAAGTTCATTAAATTTATAGGAATTTACACAGCTTAAAATGCCAGTTTGTTTAAAAGTAAAATCTGCAGTGATTTTATGTTTTTATTTTTGAAATATTGCTAAAATTTTATTTCTCAACCTGGCTGAATAATGCAGATTCTTTATATAGATAAAACATAGTAAATGCATAACATATAAAACTCAGAGGCTTTTCCTCTCAAATATTAAAAGGTCCATACTACTTATTCTTTTTCCCAAAATTAAAGTCTTGCAAGGTGGACATTATATTTTTAAGTGTGTAAAAAAAATAAAAATAAAAGAGGATACTTTGCAACCTTATGAAAGGAGAAAAATGTGATATCCTGCAAAATATTGTTACAGATAGATTTTTCTGCTTTATTTTTTTTAAATGATCCAAAAAAAATGATCCAAAATAACCAACTTTTTGTTTTTTTAAAGAAAGCATTTTTTTAAACTCCTTCCTCTTTTTGTCATGTCAGTAAAATACTGTTATGCTTTATCATCCTTTACAGACAGGAATCGGCAACAACAACAAAAAAATCTGAATCAGATGCAAATTATGCGTCGGATGGATCTGCGCCTTGACGAGACCTACAAGTCGTTCTGTAAGTATAATTAGGAAAGCTTGGGAAAGCAGATGTGCGAGTCAGAATCTGCACTGCCTCTGACTTTTCATTTAGCTGTGACCATATGTAGTCATCTGTCCGCAAGACACGAAAGGAATCGGAAACTTTTACGCCTGCGAGGAATGAGTGAGGCTGGCGGTGGATGATGACACTCCCTCCCCGCCTGTCGGTTAATGGGAGTCCCGATCACTGCAGGCGACACCGGCCAGGACTGTAGATGCATGAGCAAGGCCAGGCAGGGAAGACAGCTGCTGGAATGGGGATGCAAGTGTAGCTGGCGGGTGTAAAGTTTCCTTCCCAAAGGCATACATACCGAAGACGACCCCTGTTTGCACTCCAGAGTGCAATGCAGTGCTTTATTTGCCTTTCGCCTGCATGCAAAACGAGCCACGCAGGCAGGCAGGCAGACACAACAAGCGACCAAAGCCATGAAAGAAGAAGAAGAAGAAAAAAAATTGCCACATGCACAATCAGTTTAGCACAGATACACACGGAGGTCCTGGGCGTGAACTAACTCCAGGTGTCGACACGGCTAACGCTAGCCTCGAAAAGCTAACATTTAGCCGCTGCTTCCAGCAGCAAACCCACGTTAGAAAACATTTTAAATGACACTTGGCGAGTTCCCAAAGGATTCAGAGGTATTTCCTCATCCCAGAAAAAAACCGTCTGAGATTTCTTTGAAGCGGTTTTCAAACAGTAAACGATTATATTTATGTGACCGTAGAAATGAGAAGAAAAAAAAAATCACAGAGAGTCTTGATAAAATGCCGGTGGAGTCCCACGCCAGCTTAAGAACCACAGCATCTATATGTGATGTTACTGCTGCCTGATTTTACACTGGCTTGCTAAACCAGCTAACACCAGCGAGCAGAACGGAGAGAGACGCTTTATTTTCAATTGGATAGCCGAGAAAAGAGCAATCCATGAGGCCCAATTAAACCACCATTTACACTGGACACATTCATGCAGCGTTATCCGGGAGCCTGGAGATTTATCCACACACATCCCGCGTTAAATTCATCCACAGCTTATGAGGAATCCCGTTATTACAGTATGCCGGGGTGGGAGTAGGACGCTTTGAGTCCAGCCTGGGCAGGACTTACCTTGCTTGCTCTCTATTTTTCTCGACATCTTCGTCGCCAGCAGCAGCGGCAGCTGTGATCCCCGCTCTCAGTTCAACAAAAACGGTAGCTGCAGACGAGCCTTCGCCGCGCGAGTCCTCCGATTATTCCCTCATTGTCGACGTCCCACCGTGTCCAGGAGATGATTCCGTCGGGGTTAGAGCGCTGTATCTACAGGCCAGACACATTGGTACGGTCAAAAGCGGTTTCCGTCCGTCTCCGGGTAATTTTCGCTGGATACACACACAAGCGCGCACAACACACGTTAATGCCCTGATCCCAGACTCGGGCAGGGAAAAAAGAAGAAAAAAAAAAAAAATCCCATCTGGTGTAACAGCGCCCCCTGGTGGCAGGAATTGGACACGTCAGCTTGACATCAAGGCAATGGGCGTGTTGTAACTTCAATTCAAAGAGCAGCATACCAATCCTCACTAGTTTGTTGGGCTCTTTTTAAACAAAAATACATGTGGTGCTTATGGAATAACTTTATGCATTAAAAATTTCAGGAGTTTTATTTTACAGTTGCCGCATGTGAAATGCTTTTTATTAACTATGCTATTATGCGCAACTAATTAATTTTGTGAGGTGCTTTGTTCATTAAGTAAAAAAAAACATATAAATTGGTTCTGCATGTTTGAAGGACCTACTTCAATTATGTTTCATTTTTATTGTTTCAATTACACACAATTAGCTGTTCTACATCCATATCTAAGGAATGTTACAGTGTGGGATTAAATAAATATCCCAGATTGCTTTTGGTCATTAGCCTATCATATCAATTAGCCAAATAATTTTGTCATCCATCAATCCATCTATAAGCAGTTTTTCAATTTTTATTTAGAAAAGATCAGAGGAGGGAGCTGTACATTAAACGCTTAGCAGCATTGGACTCCCTAGTAATATTTTGACTTTAACATTTCCACCATTCTGATTTCCACTAGTATTTTCTTGATAAATGAAAGTGTTGGTTCACCATCAGCTCTCGGCAGTGAGGTCTGAACAATCAGAACACTTGTTAATTATAAGAAAAACTTTTTATTTCGAACTCTTATGTTTGGAGCTTTAGTTGAGTCAGTCAGTGTTTCTGATAAGAGCCTTTTCATTTTCTATTTGTGACTTCTCTAAACAGACTGCAATAAATTGAATTAGTAAAGACACCAGCTTGCAAAACACCACAATGCTGCTTGTCATTTTAATATTTCAGTTGTTCATCTTTTTTAACTTGAAAAACAGGAGTAAAGATCAACATGTAATGTTTCCTGCACAGTTATCTTGATATGAAATCCTTTATTTTTTAAAATAAAAAAAAAAACTTTAAAGAACACACAGTGATTAACTTTGTTTTACTCAATCCGCACTTTTATTTTTACACATTCAGCTGTTTACATCCCATCACTTGCTCCCATGGCAGGAAAATAAAGAAAACTGAAAGAGCAGGAAGAGGGACGGCTTCTGATTTAACCTTGATTTCTGTAAACTGCTGACTGGGCCGCTTGCCTTTTTGATGCTGCACCTTATCCTGGTCATTAAGGAGCAACCATTATTATGTCTCTCGCATGTCAAGGAAGCATTCAATGTCATCGTTTTATGAATAATTTATCTGTCTGACAGAATGATCTTAATTCTCTGAGAGATCTGGGTCAGCATGTTCTCATGCAACGCGCTCCTGAAAGCAGAGGCATGCATTGAGGACTTCAATATGTGTTGTTGGATTCTTTTCTTCCTCGGCTTGAGCCGCTCACCCAGTCATCAGCTGCTTTTAATCAGTTATCAAACCCAGGCCTTGAGTGTCAAGGAGTCTTATTCACGCCAGCTGCCATTGTGCCTCCTTCTTCGTGTTATTGCTTGCTCTGCAGAAACCACACCCAGAGTGCAAAGTGCTTGTTGTTTGTGCACGAGAGCAGTGTGGGTGTGTTTGCTGCACCGGGGGAAGGTGCGGAAGGAGTGAAATACCTTACCTGAGGCAATGATAAAATTCACAGAAGAAAGACTATGAACTGCCGTGCGGTAAGAGACCAGTTGGGGCAGGATGTAGAGGTACGGGAAAGTCAAAAATTCTATTACCTTGGAAAGCCCCACAAGTATTAAAAATAACAATCTATGAGAAATAGAGTAAAATATTTTCTTAATGGTTAGTGCAGAAGAAATTTAGTTACCCCAACACTTCCGTAGCTTCTGATATTTATTTATTTTTTTACATAGATGGTTACCCAATTAGAATCACAGTTCCTCTCAGAAAAGACTGACATGTGCAAATACGACATGCTTTCCACATGGCATGGATATCTTCTCCTTTTTTTTTCTTTTCAATTTCAGACATTTTGCAGGAGATTTGATGTTTAAAGCAGGACTTAGCAGAATCAATCCCTCCCTCTGTCTGGTTGCAACAGATGCTGACAACACAACTTATGAACAAGACGTTTAAGAGGTAAAATAAGCATGTTTTCCCCTCCAAGTTTGTCATTGCTATTTGGAGACGTGTTGAAATTCACCACTGCACAGGATTGTCTTTAAAAATGTCAGACTATTTTTCCCTTTAAAAGTATTTTTCCCTTTAATTTCCTCTAACATAGTAAGTATCTTGGACTGGCTCTTCTACCGGTGTACTCTTACTGGGCCTGGTTCTACTGGAGGTCTCATTCTTTTGAGAAAGAAGGTGTTGCTTTCCTCTGCCACCTCGTGCTTTTTCAGGTTCAAGGATTGCTACAGACTCCATGCAACTGACTGGGCTGACATGAGATATTGTCACATGTGGAGCATGCTCAATTTTTTATGGAAATTTCATGAAGTTACTTCTGTATCCCTGCCAGTTTCTAACTTGTATTCTTTAAAAATAATTATTCAAATGAAACATCTCCCTTCATTTTGTTTGTTGTTGATGAAATATAATTTACACTGTTCTGTGTGCCTCCCCTGACAGATACTTTTGTGAAAAGAAATTTTGGCATTACCTTGTAACTTCTGCAACTGCGACATTACAAAAATAAAGTACAAAACAAGCTGAATCCTCCCTTGAAAGATGAAAAAGAAAATGGGTGTTTTTCAGCTTTATGCCATTTTGGAATCACACTAATGTATTTATTCAACTTTTTAAAGTTGAATAAATAAAAGTTTATGTTGTCTGGCACTATTTTTCTGAAAGCACAACAGATTTTGTCTAGACGTTTAGCATAATACTTCCAATGACAGGCTCTACTAGTTTTGTTTAATAGAATTAAATATTATGTTACACCACACATACTACAGATGTTTTGAATTTAAAGTTAATACTATCTAACTGAAAAAATAAATGACAATCGTAATTTCCCCAAATCTGCAAATTGAAATCCTAAGTGGCTCTATGCTGCCATCTGTTGGTCATGTGAAGATGTGCCATCCAGACGCTGCCAGTCTCTTTTCTACCAGAAGATGGTGGCCTTGAACTACAAATCAACCTTTGTTCTGACGCTCAGTTTTGTAAGATGTTTAACTTTAATAATGTTTTGCTATGTAAGGAAAGGCACAACAAACAGGATGCTGTAAAAATACAAGTAAAAGAGAAATTAATTACAGGTTAAAAATTAAAAAAAATAGTTGCTTTCTTGATGAGCCTGCTTGTTGAAATTGGGCAAACATGAGAGAGATTGCTTAAAGTAAAAAGAAAAAAGAAACAAAAGAAGAGTTTATGATCTTAAAAGACACATTTTCTTATTTTGTGGTAACTGCTATTCCTAAATGGAGACTTATCCACAAAGACACAGACATCATTTAGTCTCACACTGAGTTTTGGAAGGTTTGTACTCCTGCACACTGGGAAATGTCCCACTGGGACTAGAGTCTGCTGTGGGGCTGAATGCGGTTCCCTGCAGGCTGAGGAAAGAAAGGAGAAGCTAAGCAGCTTGGTTAGCTGAGAGTCGTCACTGTGAGTTGGGGCAAGAACGATGTTTGATCTCTGCGGCGGTGGGCGTGCGATGCAGAGCTCAAACCCAGTTTAAGGCTCTGTTAACCTTGGCCAGCGGTCAGGCCCCTCTGTCTGTCACAAACCCGGGACTTGGAGGCTGAGGGGTGGAATCACTGAGCCTTAAAAGCCTGAATACATTTAAATGAATTGGAGGGGGGGGATACCCACAAAACAGTTGGGGTCCTCTGGCTTTATTCCTTTTGTCAGAAGAGGATTTCTTTTAATTAACTTCTTTTTTTTCCATGACAGAATCAAGGTGAGGTGGAAAGCTAGAGGTATAAGTGTCAGTGTTGACATGAGTCGAAGAAACTGAACATGAAAGGCAAAGATTGGCAAGCACATGATGTGCAGGTCACTACCTGGTCAATGCTCCATGGGAATGGAGGATTCTGTCACTGCAACAAATACACTGGGACCCTGGTTGATGCAGACAGGAAAAAATCAGACGGGGGAGGTCAGCAGCAGCTGAAGTGGAAAAACGAACTGGGCCAACGCACTCCTCATGTGGACACAAGTAACTTACAGATAACACTTAAAAACAGCTGAAGAAAAAAACATTAATTAATCTGATCTAATGTGTCACTTTTTTTAAGTTCCTTTTTTAAAAAATAGAACATTGGAACAATTTTTCCCAATAAAGTTAGAAATAATGAGCAAATAATTATAAACAGCGAGTTATCTTTATAACTTGTTCATTAAAACCTTTTTAAATTAGCATATATTATTTATTGATTGTACATCAGTCTTACACTTTTTATACCGCAGTGAATGATGCACAGTGCTATTTTCTTGATTATCATTCTTTCTACAAACGTAATGAAAATAGAGAAATAGTCTCGGCAAAGTGAAGCTCAAGAATAATTACTTAAGTAACAATTACTTCAGTTTATAAAAAACAAATTTAAAGGGAAAAGTTGTAGTTATGGGAACTGCATTATTGATTGAAGGATGCAGCATAATTATGAGGTTTGTATAAAAATTTTGAAATGTACTAAAATCAATAAATAAATAAAATATTAGAATAAATAAATGTAAAATGTAAAAGATCAATAAAAGTCAGAATTTTTTCAGAATGTCACAGGGATTTCAGTAACCCTGACCTCCAACTTTAATAGCTTATGTAATCAACTTTTACTAACTCTTTAGAACAGGAAGACATGAGGAATTGGAGAGTTTTTTTTTTACAACCTTCTGTCATAAAAAAAAACAAACAAACAAAACTTTTCATTTGCATTCATGAGTATTTCAACAATAATAATTCTGATTGGGGAAGTGAGATGATTCTTCAGTAATCCAATGTTTTTTGTCTCACATTTGGAAGCACCATCTTCAGAGATTTTTCATAACAATAGACTTTTGCTCTGGTACAGCATGGAAACAAACACAAAAGGTAAGAACGCTTCGAAGGCAGATACTGCATGATTGAAGTTAAATGATATGTTCATTTAACTTAACTGCGTTCATTCGACTTAAAATTGAAATTTCCCAAAACAAAAGTTGGATTTAGTATAGATACACACAGAGTGAGTTATCTTTCTTCGGATAATTCACACACACTGTAATATACCACCTCCTTCAGTGTACATCTTACAGTGTTTGAAAGATGTGAGGCATGCAGTGTAACTCACATCTATGGGTAATTGCAGCTAGCCCGACCATCTTGTGTTGTTGATAGCTGTCAGGCTGATCACCAAATGGATCAACTAGCAAATCCCACTGGTTTTCCAACTTGGAACTGGAAACTGCAAACAGAACACTGTAAACAGTTTACTTTGTCAGAACACGTAAAGGAGCTCTACGGTAAATTTTGGCGTGAAGGCAAACATAGAGGAGTAGACATTAGCTTGCATACAGTGAGAAATTATTAATGTGCTGACACAGGGTTTTGCTGTGGTGCTCTTTAGAGCTCTACGGGGTGGTGGGCTGCGGGTTTTGGAAAGCTGCTTCTCTTTCAACATGGCCACATCCTCTCCCTGTGTCTGCTGCTCCCCTCTCAAAACCGCATCCTTGTTTTCCTCAAGGTTCCTTTAAATGGCAGGGTCGACCTTTCTCGGAGAAGAGGCATCCATCCTTCCACTGACATTTAACTCTGAGGCAAGGTTAACGAGGGCAAAGAGCATGAAATGAGACGAGCCGCAGGGGGTCACAGTGAGACTTGACCACTTGCCATCCTGCGCCTCCATTAGCCGCTGGACTCCACGGAAGGACACCCTCGGCCTGAAAGGTGAGCCTGAGGCCCTTTGGTTGCCAAAGCACACAAAGCTTAGGAAAGAGTGGAGCGGCCCTGTGATGTGGCAATGCAGTGAACAATAACAGGTCTTTAGATGATCAGGTTAGCAGAGAGTCTTTGCTTCCTATCCTCCACCCACTCCTTATTTTAGAAGGCTAAATGTCACCATTCATCCTTTTCTTTGTGTTGCTCAGCGGGTCAGAGGCATTTAATGGCTGTTTAAGGTCATCACCTTCATGACACTTAACATTTTCTTATTTCACTCACTGCTCTTGGGCTTATACACGTTTAGTTATGTTTAGCACTTTGTATTTTTGTAACATTTTAATTCTCGGACTGATCTATTTTTGCGTTTAAAAATAGATCATTGCGTGCCTCATTGTGCAACTCTTCCAGTCATTTCAGAGTGAAACACCGGTCATTTGTACTGTCTGGCAGGTGTCATCAGTAAACACAGCGGTTGACAAGGATGCGTCACCGTATATTCACATTGGGCCGCCCTGGTCTTTCACAGGAGCAGTTATTATGAAGGCGTGGAGTGACGGAGTTTGGTCTGTGGGTGTCACGTTTCAGCTGGTGCCGGCGCCTCGGAGAGAAGGGTACCTGCAGGGTGGGGAGAGAAGTTCTGCAACCTGCTTCGGCTGCGAGGCAGTAAAAGTGAAATGCAAAGGGTCACTTATCAGGATCACTGGTGAGTAATCAAGTCAAGATGGTAGGCTGATGCCAAAGTGATAGAATAAAAATAGTAAAAGTATTTTGTTTTGTTTATTTACTCATAATTATATATTTCAAGAAACTGTATATAATAATTTATAGCAATGTTAATGTTGAACTGATGATGAGAACAAACCAGATCACACCACTTTAGGTTGAACAACTTGATATGAAATTACTTTTGTGGAGATTTACAATCACTCCAGTGGTTACAAATACAGTAAAAAAAAAACCTGATCCTGTTTTTTTTTTTTTTTTACTACACTTGTCACGCTATTTCTATCAACATGTCATTTTTATAATCATAATCAACATAATGATTGATGATCCTGCACCATCTTTTATAAATTAATCCTAATAAGCTTGTCTTTAATCTCACCACAGAGTTTTATTGTGCTTTACTCAATTGGAAGGGGGAATGACAGAAACTGAAAGTAAAACTAAAGCCATCTTACTACTTGAATAATCTGGTAAATAATTACTTGAGCACTTCAATATTTTTTTCTCCACCTAAATAAGTATTTTTTTCTCAGCTTATACATCTTTCTAAAGAAAATGTTAGGTTCTCTCAGAACTCATCCTGAAGATCACAACAAATTAACTAATGTTTAAAAAAAATCTAAAAATGTTATAAAGATTGGCTCATATGAAAAAGAAGATGAATTTCTTAATATGGAAGTACACCACTGTGTACAGTCATGTACTATTTACAGTAAGTACTCTCTTAAATTCTTAAAATTTAGTTAAATTACTCAGACACATCGTATGGGAAGTGTGACTTTCATATCTTTCTTTTTGGGGATTTGCTGGGAGGTAATAAGGGAGGAAAAAATTAATTTTGCTCTCCTGCACAGAAGGCAGTGAAAGCCCCAGAAATGTTGCCAATGGACCACAGAGCTAACACAGATTGACAGATAAAAACATGCAATCCTGTCCATTCCCGGGAGAAATTTCTCATTTCTAATCCACCTGGTTGTATCTCTGTGGTTTGTGAGAAGATAGATGGCAGACTAATTAGTAGGAACCAGTTTGAAGAGAGGAAGAACAATCAGATTCCACGCAAAGCTAAGGATTAAACCTAAACATCTTTGCGGTCAAAGTCAGTCTCTCCTTTTCTAATCACCAAAACAAAATTACAATTTCTTTTGATATTTCCAAAACACAGGCTGTGCAGTTGGTAGAAGTTTGTATGCATGCCAGGATTCCCTCCAGGTACATCAGCTTTCTTCCACACTCCAAAAACATGACTGTTAGGTTAATTGGTCCATCTAAGTTGTTCTTAGCCATCATAACAATGGCTAGTTGCTTTTCACTTTTATATTTCTTAGGAGCAATGGAAGCTGTCCATCTGCACACCCATTCTTGTTGAGCCCATTCCCCAGTAAAGTCCATTCTGCAAAATACTCTTAATGTAAATCATCAAAAACATTGCCAACAGTAAAAGTAATTTTTATGACATACAAAATTGATTCTGTCTAAGTATTTTAGAATAGTCTTTTCGATTCATCTCAAATGTCAAAGGTTATATTTGGGCATTGTTTTATTCCAAACTGGAAACCAGTCAGATTCTCTTTTTGTTCTAGTGCTAACCACTACAAATGTCAGAAGCTAACAACATTATTCCTCTCTGTTTGATGCTGAGGGGTTTCAAATACAAAAGGAACGTGTTCTCAAGCAGATTTGCAGGCTGGTTTGTTCAAATAAAATGCCAGAAATGCTAAACAAACTTCACCACATTTTATGGAGTCGTTTTGTGAGAATTCAGAAAATCCAAGTTCAAAGTAGAGGGAGAACTCTCTAATAGTTTTCCTTTATAAATAATCCTAAATAAAAGTTCCAAACTACTGGTACCAACATCAGCGTCTTTCACATAACTCACACTGTGCTAAACTCAGGAGGCCACACACTCCCCACTCTCTGTATCTGAAAATGCACACCAGGAAAACCTGTTTGTGGTGCAACTTAAGTATGGAATAAAATAAAATAAATAAAAATGGTCCAGCATGCTTCTTCTATATTTTTTTTACATCCGCATTGTAGTACAAAATGTCCCTCCTTTTCAAATAAATTGAGAAAACAATATGGAATCACTCCAGTCCTTGTGAAACTGTCTACACGCTCAGCTTGATTTGTTTTATTTTATTAATGCTAAGTCATTCAATTGACTTCGATCAAATTAAACTGCCTCAAGATGGAACAACATTGACGTATCTTGCTATGTATTTTTCAACAAGAAATATTTCCACAATCAAATGTGGGCTGCAGAGTCTAACAAGCCCTTGTTGAGAAATACATCGACTGCGTTCATATTTTTAAACTATTTCATAAAACCTTACATGGAAGAGTCACTAACAGTCAAGTTCAACTTGGCTTCATCCAAGTGATCCAGCCATACTGCCATATTCAACATTCAGACAAGTGATTTAAACGTTAAATGATTAATGATACATAAATATGCATACTTGACTGCTATTCCAGGTCTTAGTGACACTGCTGTTTTTTAGGGTTATTCAGCAAAAACACTCTTTTCACACAAGTTTCACCTCTCCACCGAATTTCAGTAATAATTGCTAAGGAGCTTTTGTAGCATCTTTCTAAATGAGAACAGGCAGGTTATTAAAAAGTGAAAAAACAAACCATGACCTCCGTAAGAGGAAGTACACCAGAGGTATGACTTTGTGTGCTTTCTGTTGACAATCTCAGCAGTCAAAAAAAAACTCCTTTTATAGGATCTTTAAAAAAGAATGTGCACCACCGACACGTTCTTCCGCACAGACACAATCTCCACACAAACATGCTGTGTTGTAATACTCTGAATTATGAATGTGTGCCGTATTACGTAAGGAGGACATGGATGCAAGGACAAAAAGAAACAACATCCTCCTCATTATCTCTTCTGCATTCCATCTGCAAACAAAACTATTGAGGCAACAGGAAGGGAAAAAAAGGCAACTACAGCAAAAGACAAAAGAGGTGAAACAGCAGCTCTGGCAGAGCTCTGTTGACAACGTTCCAAGGGATGATTTAGCCCCCCCCCCAAAAAATATAAAGCTACATCTGTTGGTTTCCAATGATATCTAATTGCTTGTTTGGGATGTCACAGCTCCAGTGTGCTGCAATGAATGGTTCAATGAAGACAGTAACCCAGTTTGCTTTCTCCACTGCAAAGATAGTGACCTGGAGCCTTAAAACTCTGTTCGGGCATCATATTTATTGCTATGGGAGGTTTAACCTGGATCATATGAAATGGATAGTACAGGTTAGGTTTTGCACAATAAACTTACAAGCAGTTAATATCGGATCTGTAGTTGGTAACTCTCTTGGGGTCTTAAATTCATACTAAGGGATAGATCCTAAACAAGTTCAATCTTACACCCATCACAGAGGTTGATGAAGCACTGCTTTATCAGCCTTTAGACCATCTTTATACTTATTTGGGCAATTATTTAGATGAGAACTGACAATTATTTGCACAGGAAATTGAGGTTGGAAGCAGTGATGGGCAAATAATGGGCAAAAAGATTGAACATTTTCAGTCATTCATTTCAAGTCTAATTACTTCATTGTGTTTATGGCAAAATCCATCCATCCATTTGCTATACCTACTTTATCCTTGTCAGGGTTGTTGGGGAAGTCAATAGGTGGCCATTGGGCAAGATGGAGGTTACAAGTTGAGTTCCCAGTCCATTATGGTGCAACACCGAGACACAAGTGAACACATGAATGCCTGGTTAAGGCTTGCAAACTCAATACAGACAGAGCCCAGAATGGGTTTCAAACCAGGATCTTCTTGCTGTGACGCAACTGCACCATGATGGCACATAATGAAGAGATGGTGTTTTTACTTTTTTTTTTGAATATTTTTTTCTGTCTGTCAGTCACTCTGACATAAATAGATTTTGCTGCTCATTTTTTAATACTTGTCTCACAAGAGATGATTATTGGTGGTGCTCTGCCAACCCCTATAAATCTACAGAGGCCTTCATCTGGGCATTCCTTAGAAAGTTTTCTGGAGGTGTCCCAGTTTAACCCTGCAGTGCTTGTCTGCCAGCCTGGTACCTAAACGACAGATGTAGTCCATCAAACACACAGTACACACACATATTAACTTGGTTTTGGCCACTAGTCTCTCCCCCACGCAGATCCATTCCCTCTGAAGTATCTCATTGCATCAGTAGCTGGTGCATCAGCAGTGTGCGCTGCTTTGAAAAGAAGCCAGGTACAACACGAAGGCAGAGAAGACTGAGACTGGCCTTCAGAGGATGAAAGGTTTGGACAGCTTGCGAGAGCTCAAACGCCTGCTCTGTACTGGTATGAGCGGGTGTTTGTGACATGGACGAGGGGACAAGTACAAGTGAAAAGGCTGCGTGTGCATGTGGAGTGCAGGCCTGTCATGTAAAATCTATAACACATACAAAGAGGTTACTATAACATGAGGCTGTCTGTCATACACCTGCTCACATGGCTCATCCATCATTTGCTAGCTCCTCTAAGAGTCACTTTTTTGTTGCTTTTTTCTTTTTTTTTACACTTACAGTACGTCTGTATGATTGGGACACAAGCGTCTGCAGAAAAAGAAAAAGAAAAAAGCCTAAATATAAACCCTATATGTCCCTGTGCTCCCCTTTCTGTGCCCAGAGGGAGAGAAGAGTTGCATAAAAAAAAACAGAAAGAAACACCTACAGCTCAGGCCTGCTCATACAGCTCACATGCCTTTAATGTGTTTGGTTTGAATGTGCAATGTCAGACAGATGGCCTGTTAGTCCTGCTCATCACCTGCTCTCTGTGGGCTGTCTAAGGTCATTTTGTGATGTAAGTGAACAAATATGTGTTCAAGCCCATGTATAGCATGTTTGTCCAAAGGTGAAGAGACACGGACAGGAAGCTTGCTGTTTGCCCTGAACCCGTGATGCACAGCTGATCAGGTCAGCCATTTGGAAACAAGACAGAAAAATGTCATTTTTTTTAGCTGTTACAGCTGAAATAAAAGATAAAAGAGAGAAGAGATGTTGAGGAAGGTAAATTTAAAAGAAAATATGCTCATATTTTTTTTTCCCTTGCTAACAGTCATTAAATTAATTATTAATCTTGCAAATTTTCATTCTTTTGAAGGTTTCGGCTTTATTGTGTTTGTGGCGAAGGTTTAAATATCATTTCCTGTTCATGGAATTAGCTTTCAAGGGCGGGCATTTTGTATCATCCAGGGACATGGAGTCATTTTATGGCACAATTAAGAAACTATGTTACCTTCAGTTGCTATAAAAACATTGCTTAACAATATGACTTCAAATAAATTTGACTTTGCAAATTTACCCCTTGAAATTGTTTTTTTTTAAAGAAGCTCCTTCAGCCCGTCATCACAACAATGCTCCTCCATTATGCTGTTTGAAATCATTGTTACCTGAAAACTAGTTTGCATGATAAGCTCAGCAGACTGACAGCTCCAAAGATAGTCATCTGAAGCCTTAAAGCTCTGTTCAGACATCATATTTATTGATAATAAAGTGGGTTAAATATGGAAAATATGAAAGGGGATACTTTAGGATTTTTAAAGTGTGGTGTTGTAGAACGATTACAGGATTACTCAAACATGCATAAAACGATCAAAGCAACACTCCATGTATGTCTTTAATGAGGGAATAACATTATGACATGTTTATCGATTATACTTGATAAACCCTTGATAAATTTCTATATTTTGTCACATTACTTCCATAAATTTCTGTGTTTCCTACAGACAATATAAAATACTGTATTAGTTACATGTTGGATGACAGTGGCTCAGTGGGAAGAGTAGTCATCCAGAGTTTGACTTTAACTACCCCTATTGCATATGACTATATTTCATAAATAAAATTTGTTTGTGTTTTTTTTGCATCTTTGTATCGAATCCATTACTCTGAACAATAAAACATGCCACTCTTAAAACCATTTATCATTTTCTGTCTACTAAGCAGTTATATGCTGTGTGGTGTTGGTCAATCACATCAAATCTCAGCAAGTTAAAATAAACGTGTCTAACTGGACACGTTCAGGTGGTACAAATTATTGTGTGCTAGAACTGCCGTCTGCTCTGTTGCGTCGGACACACCACGTTTGGCGATATAATATATTTTTCAGCAACACATTGCTTACGTTTAATACGGGAGAAAACAGAAACAGTTTGTTATTCAAATCAGTTAATATGCTTTTTAATTCTGCAGCCACACACTTCCAGAACAGCCTTGTTGCAGATGGTTGCCACCAAAATGGCATGATTACAGAGGAAAGCTGTGGTACGATTTGGACGGCCATCGCTTTGAGGGCCAAAATAGCCGCACTGGTAGTAAATAGCTCGAAATAGCCTACGGTGTCCAGTTCACAGGCCTGCTGCCCCACTCTTTGATCTCTGGTCCTAATGAGTTTTCAGAACACAGCCAAAGATGAGAAGACGGGCCCTTTTTTTCTTTTTTTAAAAGGAGACATGGGGTAAGAACTGCTGTAAGCAGGACTGAGATGTTGCTTCAGCTAACATTAGTATTCCCTTAAGTATTCCCTGCTACATTAGTAAAACCTGCTCAAGCGGCTCTCCAGATGCAAGGTCACTGTCATCATTACAGTAGCAACTAAGTTTGAGCCTACAAAAGCCCTTGCAGGGTTATAGAAAGCATACATTAGCTGATGATACAAAATGCCTTTTCTACTGTAAACAGACAGCTTAATACTGTCAATAATTCCCTTTGTAGCGATGGCACTTCCCCGTCCCGCCCTGGGTGGATCTCGTAGTTGGATTTGTTGGGAAGGATTAAGTACTAAACCACCAGTGGGCTGAGACGTTGCCAGGGGAGAAATATTTGTTAAACTGCAAAGTGCTTGTGTACAGCACATTCTGTTAAAAGCAAAATCCCTATGTGAGCGTATGCAGCTGGAGATGTAATCAAAAGGAATATTTAATGTCTTCCCCAACCCTCGTTCAGATTCAGCATGCGGTGCACTTTGGAATGCTCACGCTCTCCTTTTACCGGTGACTGGCATGCATTAGCTCCCCACATATTAGCCTCATATCACTCACATGAACCACACAACCAAAGAGCTTGCAGTGATGAAGCAGCAGGAGAGACAGGGGAGGAGTGAGTTTGTCTTATTTTTATTTTTTATTTTTTTTAAAAACATGCTCAAGGAATATAATTTGGTGAATTCTGGGCAAGGCTTTTTATTGGTAAATAAGTAAATTACAGTTAACTGCATTTTCGGGCTCGCTCATCTTCACTGATCATTTCTCTTTGTGGAAATCATTGAACGTGCCTAATCACATCCAAACTCCCTCAAAGGCTCCAGAAGAGGAGGGACATCAAAGAATGGATGACAAGACAGACAGATTCACAGTTAAAATAAAATAAAATAAAATTAAAAAAACACACACACAAAGGGCAAACCAGCACAGTGGTACCTGACAAATGGAATGACAAGTGGAACACAGTCTCTCCACCTTAAGATGTGCATGTCGCCACCATCCATCTTTCATCAAATCTTATTTCCGTTTTTTTTTTTTCTTCTTCTTCTTAGCCATCAAAAGACTCATGCTCAGGCACAGCCGGGCGTTTTTTTTTCTTCTCTTTTTTGCATCATTAGAGCCAGTGGGTGTATTCTGAGACAGACTAATGACAGCTCGGCTTTTCCACCTCAAACAGAATCATTGCTCATTTCCACAAACAGATACATATAAATAGATGGGAGTTTTTGCAAAGATGGAGCCTTATCAAATATTTCCTTTCACAAACCGAATGACTCGCCGTCATGGCTGAACTGTGTCTGTTTCAGAGGTACCTTGGTCACGTCGTGAATATACGGTCACGTCGTTGTTCAGTCTGTGCGGCTCTCTCATAGGCTGACTGATGAGAATGAACTGGTACAATGAAAAAAATTATTGGCAGTGTCCTTCAGTGTGATGATCTTACTACAATATTAACTTTTCAGGGGAAAATCTAAAATTTTACTTTTCATTTGATTGTAGTCATTCAGTTGAAGTAGTTTTATATTAAACCAGGTTGATTGTGAGACGAGTGAATCACTTCCTTCTTGATTTGGCCAAATTGTTTTAGTAATTATCTTCCTGAAAGACTCAGGGGTGACCCATTTTAATTTTTTTTGTTTGTTTGTTTTAGGTCATGTTTCCTAATTGAAAATAGCATGGTATTGTATAGAGTTCATTAATCTACATACATTGCCAAACACACCTAACATCTTCCAATCTAGATACTCTGAACAATACTTTTGCGTGACATTTGTTTTATTGAATTTGTTGCTGATCCCAACATGTTTGATGTCAGTTTTCCCCCCAAAAAACAAATCTGAAATTTTCAGAGCAATTTTACTTCAAACAATGAGGTTTTCCCTTCTTGAAGGAGCACCAATAAGTGTGGGGGGTGCTAAATTACTCGTTTTGCTTCCAGAAAGTTAAGCACCGTAAAATGAAGTCCTTTGGCGCTTCTATATTTTAGCACTGTACTTCACAATCTTTCTCCCCATCCATTTTCCTTGCTCCTGCTTGACTCCGATCTCCGTCCTAATTCTGACGCGGTTTGCATGCCAACGCCAGCGCTCCCCATAAGAGCAAAAGTGTACAGCGCTGCCATAAATCAGCACATATCGTTACCTCACTCCACTGCTTTGCAGCCTCTCAGCTCTTTCCGTCACTTTTGATCTCAAAGATATTTGTTGACCCAAAATATCAACCTGTTTTTGCAGCCCATCAAGGCTGTCCCAGTGGATAACCGTGGAGGTGCAGAGACCTCCAACCAAAGTGTGTGCGCTGACCTGGCCCGCTATAAAATATGAACAGGCAAATGCAGTGGCCCCATTTTCTCGTGCCAGCTCCAGTTGGAATAACAACATGTTGACAACACTTCATAACCTCCAACATCCCACCCCCACCAACACCAAACCTCTGCATTTGCAGCGGCCCAGGGCGATACAGATTAGATCGTAATATGGATTGATCCCTTCTCCTGCTCCCTCCCACCTCTCGTTCTCACACACAAATTATGGGTGCATGTGGATTCCTGTGCCTCGTGATTTGTGTAAAATTTGTGAGCTGCATTCACCAAAAAACTCAGCCAGCTTCTGAACCCTCCCCGGCTTTCTGTTTGGCTCCCCTTCCCATTTATTATTTTTGTATTCTGGGCCTTTCGGTGAGATTAATTCCTCTCTTCCCATCTTTGGGCTGTCAGCTCTGAGTATGGAGTCATTTTTTAAAAAGGCTGCTGTTCCTGGGGACGTGAGACTGATTGAGTCGTGGCCTTTTTCTGAGTGGGTAAAGAACAGGATTAATGCGGAACTCTTGAAACCAACAAGTTGGGAGAAAGAAAATACACAGAAAATGTCCTGTGGGAAAAAGTTAAATAATGAAGGTCTATAAACGAAAGAATTATGCAATGTATTATTAATTCTTCATGGGAATACAAGTGCATGAAAATAATAGTGCAACCTTTTAAAATGAATAAATGATAATCAGACTTCTATGACTTTATGAAGTGCTGAAAGTGCAAAACGTAACTGTGCTGCTTACCTGTGCAATTGACTTTTCACTAAACTCTCCCTGTGAACATCGTTTGTCCCATTGCGCCTGAGGGTTGCTTTTAAAGCTTCCTCTGCATGCCAAAGTGCTACTCAAGGGGGACTGCTGAAAGCAGTGATGTCACATTTTTAAAATATTAAATTGGTCCCTTTTCTTCCTCACAGCGCCCGCTGCCCACTGAAAGTATGCATGCCCCTTAAACCTTTCCACATTTTATCACACGAACACAAGCAATTTTATCACAATGGAGTATGATGGACCGAGACAAAACAGTGCAAACGTTAGGAGGGAGAAAAATATATTATAGAATGGAATTTAAAAATGGGTGAGAAAAAAAAGAAAAAGGAAAGCAACACTTGTAAATGCAGTGCCAACAATGGTGGCACTGCATGGAAACAGTGACATGTCAAAGGTCATGTCAAGAAATATTCTATCTATCTATCTATCTATCTATCTATCTATCTATCTATCTATCTATCTATCTATCTATCTATCTATCTATCTATCTATCTATCTATCTATCTATCTATCTATCTATCTATCTATCTATCTATCTATCTATCTATCTATCTATCTATCTATCTATCTATCTATCTATCTATCTATCTCTATCTATCTATCTCTCTATCTATCTATCTATCTATCTATCTATCTATCTATCTATCTATCTATCTATCTATCTATCTATCTATCTATCTATCTATCTATCTATCTATCTATCTATCTATCTATCTATCTATCTATCTATCATTAGGTTTTTGTTACTCTGATTAAAAACAATAACAAAAAAACATTTTGCATATTTTCTTGCAATACGTTTCACAATGGAAGATTATTGGTGGCGTACTCCAAAAAGAAGACTCCAAAGCAGTAATTTTAATGCAGGTTAGACTTCAATGACTTCTGACTTTTTAACAAAATCTCTCCTCAAACCCCTGTGAACGATCATTTTAAATCTGAAAAAAAGAAGCAAATAAAAGCAGAATATCAGAAATCTACCACTCACTTGTCAGTTGACATCTACCTTGCAAGAAGGTTCAAGGCAGTAAATATTGACTCTTCCCATAAATATGAAATATTTCCCTAATAAAAGGCATTCAGACTTACAGAGAATGGTTTTAACTGCCGTTCAATGCACCGCTATAATGTTTCAATAAAGCTTTTCAAAACCACAAAATCTGGTTTGTGGCTCAACAGGAGACAAGTTATATAGTTGAATGTTATATAGTTGAATGTCAATAACACATAATTTGCCAAATAGCATTTAAAATGATCACTACCACTGGAAAAACAAATGGTCGTTTGCTCTCAGTGCGTATCTTTCCACGAAATTTAACAATTACTTTATTCAGACAAATGACACTGTTTTATCTTTTTGACGGTGCATCATTAAATCATTTTAGCAGCTGTGCTGAAACATTTCGTCAACTGGGCCCGCTGCGTGTCTCCTGGAAAGCACATTTGCATTCATGAAGGACTTCCTGAGGACTGACGTTCTCAACAGAGGGAGTGAATCAGAGGTTGGACCTGCACTTTCTCATGAACCCTTCCCAACACGCTTTCCGCTGCTGTCCTCCGCCCTTCCTTTGCCCACTTAGAGCTGAAGAGCTGATCAAGCACACATTGATTAGCGCTGCCTTATTAGCATCCTGTTTGTGGTGACCCCCCACCACCCCAATCTACTGTTTCCAAGCAGAGCACACACACACACACACACACACACACACACACACACACACACACACACACACACACACACACACACACACACACCACACACACACACACACACACACACACTCGAAGCCTGGCTACCTCTTTCACTGAACCCCTTCGTTGCTCTGAGTCAAATGGATTAACAAGCATAATATTTCTGCCAGGGACAGAAAATCACTGAACACTTGTCAGGGAGCCGGCAATCAATGTAATTCACATCACTGAACCCCCTCACCCCCACCCTGCCCTGCCCTTCTGCCAGCATGCACCCCCTAACTCGACCCCACTGCCACTGACCTTTCTGCACCACCTTTATTTTCTCTACCTCGGAAATCTTGCACGAGCATCCAGCTCTTACACTTAAATTTGCATTTCTTTGCATATCCAATCAGGCAGATGTTGAGCTCCAACATGCCCTCCCCCTCACTGAAGACGCACCAACTCCCCCCCTCCACACACACACACGCACACACCTACACACACACACACACATATGCACACGCACACATGTGTTCCTACACGTAGCTTAAAGTCTGTTTGTACTTCTCCCTCCATCTTCTCATCATCTCCTTCCCTGCTGAGTTTAGACCATCTTAGCAAGTCCTCACCAAGGCACCATGGTGTGTCTCCAAGGTTAACTAAATATATTAAAGGCTGTGCTTTTTTTTTTTTTTTTTTTTTTACTGACTATGAGCTTATGTGAAACATTTTTATATATATTTTTTTCATTTGCAGGCTTTAATTTTTCAACATAGTGTCTAAATTTTGAAATAGTTGCAAGGAAAATGAACTTATTCCCAAAGGACCACTGCATTCAGTTCACTAAATGATGAGAAATTAAACTGTCTTCCTGGAACTGAGTCAACATACACTAAAATATGTGTTCGGGTAGCCGTCCAACTGTGACACATTCTTTGGTAAAATAAAGAAAGGAGAAAATAAACGTGTTGCTGATTTCTCCACTTGGCCATCTGTTGCTGGAAGATGCACACAGCAAGAGATGAGAAGAGCCTGAATGACTGAATGCGTTTTGTACCTGTTCTTTTTTGGATTATTTAAAAATACAAGCATTTCAGTAATTTTTTTGTTGTTTTTTTGCATAATGTCACACAGGGAGAAAAAGCAAAAAACAAAAGAAAAACAAAAACAAAATAGATTTTCAAATTTTATCCTTTTGCAACCACAAACCTCAATGTACACTGTCACAGAAGATTTATTAGCATCTAAAGTCACATCAAGTTTTCATCAAAATCTTGTATTGATGATAGCGGAGTCCGACCACTCTGCAAGGCCTTTTCCAGAACATCACAAAGACTCCCGATTGGGTTAAGGTCTGACCTCTGCGGTGGCCGATCCGCGCGTGAAAATTATGTCTCATGCTCCAGCTTGGCATTGTTATCTTCAAAATATTCTAGTGTTATTGACTTTTTTGGGTTTCCTTTTCCATGAAGTTGTTGCGTCAACAGATTCTCTCACCTGAACTGTGACTACGTGCGGCTCCAGTGTGCCTGCTGGCTGCTTTTCTGACAAATGCTCTCTACTTGCTCGGCCTGCGGATTTAGGTGGACCACCATGTCTCTGTGGATCTACAGCCGTGCCAGGTTGGGGTTTTATAACCTAACCCTGCTTCAGTCTTCTCCATGGCTTTCTTTCTGATCTGTCTGGCATTTCCTTTGGTCTTCCTGATGTTGCTTCTTCACCAGTGTTTCTCTGGTAAACTTAACGAGGCATCACAGACCAGCTTCATGTATGTTAAGTGTAAATTATACTCCTTTAATAATTAGCCACTTTTATTTGCAACGCATCCCTCACCTCGTGCTGTTCTATCAACAAAATCCAATTCAGATACGTTGATGTTTGACGTAACAAGAATACGTTTTTATCAAAAGCCTTTATAAGCCGTTGCATTTTTCAAACAATACCAAACGATTTAATAAAAAGCAATAAGGTCACAAATAAATTTCAGTGTTGCACAGACATTGAGAGGCGGTGTGCTTTTATTATCAGATGAAAATGCTTTGCTATTCATAGAGGGGTTTTTTTTGCGCCTGCTGTGAGCTTTGTGGAGTGTGACAAATAACCCAGCAGGTCTGGAGCCTACAGCTCAGTAAGTATTCCAACAATGCCTTATTACTGTATTAATATTTAAAGTCTAATGTTTCCCTAACTGGCCTTCAGACAGCAGGCTAAGGGGCCCTCTTTACCGTAAAAGCTTGCTGCTCAGTGGAGTGTCATACATGTTAGTATTGTGTTAAATGTTTGCTCAATGGAAGGAAAAATTGATCAATGATAATTAAATTTTAATGCTGCTTGGAGAATTTCCACTCGTACATGGCCTGGCTCACATCTAGCTGACGAAGAGATGCTAAATGTCAATGGCTGTAAAATTTTATCTTTAAAAAAAAATAAAATTAGAATAATTTTAAATCACAAATCAGGCATGTTCCACACAGTAATAGAGCATAGCAAACAATTATGGCAAAAAAAGAAAAAAATGGCACATTATTTGCCTTACGTGGGACATTCTCTAATAATTCTCTCTGATAAGAGACATTCTCTTTCCAAATACGTCAACTTTGGATCCTTGGAGTGCATTCACACCAGCCGTGTTTAGTTCACCTTAATTGAACTCCAGTTTGTCCAGAAAGTCAGGTTCATTTGGGGAGGTGTGAATGCACAAAATCTGGTCCACCTAAAAATCTGAGATCAGTTTGGTTGAAGTGAACTGTGGCGTGGCTCGAATTCATACTGGAACGCCAAGTGGACCGGAGATCGCACAGATGCCTTTGTGGCAAATTCTGGCATATTTACTTAATGTATTCATGTTGATTAATTTGCATTATGCCCTTTACAAAATAAAAATAACATGTAAGTTAAATTTACATTGGCCAAGCAGCAATAGGAAGTGAAAGAATAAGACAAATGTAGGTAAACTTCAGTATGTGAATCTCTCTCCAGGGGAAGAGAAGAGCTCCACACATGTGGAGAAAATTTAGATTTCCACCTCAGTCTCCTTGTGCATTTTTGTGAGTAGTTCCACCTCCTGCCTTTGTTTCCTTCCCTTGAAAATCTTACATCAGGATTCCCCAATGACAACCTGTCCATGGGCTTTTTCCTGCTGTCTCACAGCGAAATCTACAACACCGAGACAAAAGAAGAAAGCTAATAAATGAATGACTCAACACTTACATCTCTTTGCTTTTCTTCATCCCAGACCATAGTTGAAAACAAGATTCAACTACCAATGATCATGTGCTTTTAGAATGCAAAAAAAGAAAGAAAATCTTGTCCTCTGCCAACTCTGACCTTGACTCACTGACAGCTTTTTGATCCTGATGCTTAAAATCTTATTCAAGTCATTATCGCTCCAAGCGCTGCCAATGTGTCAGGGGTTCATTACAAGACCAATTAAGAAAACATTTATGATTTGAGAAAACATTCTTGGGAGACATGCATCAGTCAGAGTCGCACGTCGTCCCGCGACATGCGTTGTACACCTTATGGCAACATGTTTATCTGGTGTGCACAACCAGATCGTTTAGGTTTTTTTTCCCTCCTGTTCCTGAGCTCGCTTTTGGCTCATGAGTCTGTGGATGGATGGCCTCGCTTGCTCGAAGTGGCGACCATCAGCTATGTGTCGGAAAAATCTAATGCAATTGTGTATTTTACTAACAGTTATAGTTGGTGATCACTAAACGTTAGTGGGAGCTTGCTGGATCCAGTCGAAGCTGCAGGTTCACTTTATAGGAGGGAGAGGAGGAACACTGCACTGCAACTGAACCCGCAATCGCGGATCAGCAGGGGGCAAGTCTCTGACGTATGTGTGCATACGAACGCTGGCGTACGTTACGCCAGTGTATATTTTTGAGTGCGTGCATGTGTGTACAGGAGCATTTGCCATAGCTGGGATGGAAGGAACAGATGGGCGGGGGAAGTGGACTCCTGTGCCTGAGGAATACTGTGGCGCTGAGGATCAGAGTGCCGCCTACGTTCCACCCTGGGCCCTAGTTACCCACTACAGCACATGGAGCCTGTCCAGCACCGGCCCATCATGGACCAGCCCCCCACGCCATCTGTCTCCTAGGACAGACAACCCCCCACCACCACCACTTTCTCATCTCTCCTCCTGCTTCTCAGTGCTGTGTCTTCGCCAGCCCCGCTCCTCTGCCACGCCACCCCCATAATATGAAAAATAAATAAATTAATAAGGAGAAGAAAAAAAAAGAAAAATAGCTTGGTTACATGAATGTTATGTGTTGCTTTTTGGAGCTCTGGGAAGACAGAAGGAAACTGGAGAGATGACTCAAGTCGGAGAATATGAGCCAAGAGCATTTAACACCATACATTAAGAAGATGAAGCAGAGATTTGTTTAGAATGCTGTTCTGTTTTCTTATTTGATTATTGGCTTTAATAGCAGCTTCAGAGGCAGCTGAAACACAAAGAGAGGGGAGATAGACTTTCATAAAATCAGTAGTTATTGCCGGAAAAAAAGAAAAAACAAACCTTGTAAAATGTGCCACTCATGTATGTTATCTTTGCAAGCTTTGGGGACCCTGGTGGGCTTGGCAACATTAAGGAAATAATGATGAGCAGAAAAAGGTCACTGGAGGGAATATGACCTGGGTTAATATTCATAGGAACATATTGCAGCGTCTATAGTTTATTAAAACTTCTCGAGACCATACATTTTTACTATGCACTATAAATAAATAAAGTGTCACAAATAAAGCAAAAACAATAAGGCATTGCCAAAAAAAAGCACATGGCTTTATCATTTATTGTTAACCATTTATCTTACTAAAAACATAGAGCGTTTCTATAAAGTCTTCTAACTAGTTAACTTTACTGCATTGTTAGGCTAATGCTAACATGTTTACTCTGCACTTTGACATTACTTGTTCATAATGTAGCTCATACCATAGTTGCGCAAACAAAATACACATAAAAAGTTGCTTTTCTGCCTCCTAGCTAAATGTTTTATTTTGACCACTGAATACATAAAACATGATGACTTGCGTTTTAGCTATTTTCTACTCAGCTCTCTCTGTTTCTTACATCAGCAGCTGTTATGACACAATAAAGAGCGTGACAATGTTTAGACGCAGGTCTACTGCATTTGTAGTTTCTCTTTTTACTTGATTTCACTTTGAGATATAATTGAAAAGTTAAGAACAATTTGATTGCCAAGAAAAAAAAAGTTTTTGTTTGATCAATATATGATGATTACTAATAATAATAATGCTAAGGTGGAAGACATTTGTACTTTTTCTTTTGATGGATCACCTTGATAATTTGGGTCTTTGCATATTTTATGCAGTTTTAATTTATTCTGAATGGGTAAACCATATAAAAATGTTTTGGTGTCAAAAATTGAGTGCTTTACTTTGACAGTTGTAAAATTTAAATTGCAAATGTTACAGCTGTAGTTCTGCTGGGACAGCAGGGGACGTCTGCTGTCTGCAGATGACAGAAAGCCAGAGGACTCCAGCTGCCAACACACTCTTTTCACTATGAATGTCTATTAATAGAGTTAAAATGCTCATGTTATTAAGGCAAAGGCATTAGGTCAATGAAATAAAATGCACCACCCATTTAGACATCCTAGGTGCAGGTGACATTAGAGGCATAAACACGGCATATTAAAAAAAGTTTCGCAAGCTTAAGTTTATGGCCTCAGAGCTCATTCCTGTAATTGGAGTGAGACATCCCTGGGCATCGCAAAACTAAATTACAGTTTATGTGTTAATATGAAAGCATCACAACCTTTTCACACAAGCACACAACACTGTGATAAAGCAGCATGCTAATATTTTAGCTTGTTTAAAGACCAAAAATATGTACAAAGTTTCAACACTAGATTTATAAACTAACAACAGTGTTTTAAAGAGTATTCTCTGAGCTTCAGGGAGCCTGTGCAGGGACTTTAAAACTGGTGCTATGTGCTCTACCTTCCTGGTTTTAGTGAGAACGCGAGCAGCAGCGTTCTGGATCAGCTGCAGCTGTTTGATTGATTTGTTGGACAGGCCTGTGAAGACGCTGTTGCAATAATCAATGCAAATAAAGATAAACGCATGGATGAGTTTCTTTAGGTCTTGCTGAGATATTAGTCCTCTAATTCTGGAGATGTTCTTCAGGTGGTAGAAAGCCGACTGAAGGTGTCTATAGTCGACTCGGGTTGGAGTCCATCGCTATTGAAAATGATTATGAACTTAACTGTAAATATGTTTTCTGTTTCTAAAAGTCAACAAAAAGTGAAATGGAAAACAAATGAAACTGTTATTCCTCTGGTCACCAGAGTCTTTTCCTCTAAAGCAACACTAAGAAATATTCCTCATACCGCCTGTCTTTTGCTAGATGACAACACAGTGCATGTTTTATGATGCATCCTCTCTTTATGACAGCTTGCGTTGAAACGAGGGGTTTCTTTTAACAACACACGCTCCCGCGAAGGAAAATCGAGCCAGCATTACCTCATGTAAACTTTTCAGTCTGCATCTTGGTTGTTTTGTAGGAATATTTCTCCGGAGGGAATATACTGTTAGCACAGCTTTTTGAAGTTGTTGCCGCTTTGAAGCAAACAAAAATGACAGAAAAGCAAGACAAAAGTGTTTGAAAATCAACTGAATGGAGCAAAATTTTCACAGGCGTCACAGCTATTTTTGATTTTTTTTTTCATTTTCTGTTTGTGCTTTTTTGCAAGGCAACTTTGCGATGGTGAGATCTAATTTAACGTGACACTAAGATGAAAGTAAAGTGCAAGTATTTATCTTCTATACAGTCCACGATTATTTTTGCAACAAATAAAGCTTGAGCAACAGTCTCCTTTTCAATTTTAATTTTAATATTAATTTAACAAAATAACATTCTGCATCTTGTTTAGCTGGGAAAACCTTTGGCTCATCTCAGTCCCCTCTTATCCCACCGGCGTCCCCTCTTCCACTAACCAAGGGGGAGTGTCGGGTGTCCCGCAATGCCCTGGTCCTCTGGAGTTTGTGGAAATAATGGGGCTGGATAATGAGACAATGCTGCACTGAAGTTCTCACACCATGCTGGGTGTGAAGGTTGGTTTGGGGTGCAATAAGGGCTGATAATGAGAGACAAACTCTTCCAGGCATGGCGGCGGCGGGGGCTGTGTGAGGAAGGCGCTTTGGAGGTAGCCGCAGCAGGAGGCTCAAGACGAGCCGGTAAGGATGTGGAGGGAGAGAGGGATGGGGAACAAAGACAAGCAGCAAAATGGTTTTGACAAGTGTAAGAAAAAAAAAAACACAGCTCGCAACAAATTAATGAAGATGGTAAACTGCTGGACATCTGCTACTCTGCAAACATGCAGGGCGCTTGTGTGTGTATGCGTTTCAACGGGGCTTGCAAAAGTGTTCATGCCCAAAGAACTTTTTCATATCTTGGAACAGTGGGACTAAAGAGTTGCCATTTGTGATGTGGACATAAAAGAACACAAAGTGCAATTTGTTTCTGCAAAATTTGAAAAATGTGGCACGGGTTTATGGAACAATCCTTCACTTCAATAAAAGCTGCACATTTTTGTGGTTTGTCTCAACCAGCTCTGGACAATTAGAAACAGAATTTGTTGCACATTTATCCCAGCAGAGCAGCTCAATCTCAGTCAGATTTGATGAAGAGCATCCATGATGTCTTATAGTGTACAACAAATAGTTGTGAATATGTTCTCCCCAGCTGAGCTCTGTATCTCTGTAGCTCCTCCAGAGTTAACATGAGCCTCTTGGCTACTTCCCAGATTAATGCACTCCTTGCTCTGCCTGCTAGTTTGGGTTAATGGCTATCTGTAGATGCTGGAGTTTGGCTCATGGGTCCTTCAGTGGCGATGGTGGTGGGCGTTTGTCCGGTAACTGTTGAGTTGCTGGTTCAAACTCACCTTGCCTACTTGTTGTAGTCAGAGTTCCTGGTGACGCAGGTGCATGGCAACCTCGCTGTTGTCATACTGTGGCTACAATGCAGCCACTGTGTCTGCATGAATTGGTAAAGCACTTTGAGGTCCTCTGATAAAGTGCAATACAAGTATCGACAATAGTATAGTTTTATCACATAATCCCGCTTCATTTGACCTTTGAGATCTTCACAGATAAACCGAGATCACAAACAATTAGCTGATTTATAAAGACAATCAATATTATTTAGAGAGCATCGAAGGAAAGGGGACAGAATAATGAAACAGTGTTTAGAAGTCATGTATATCCTTTGTTCCTGCACATCATTTATCATTTGTATTACATCCCATAAAAGCCAATAAAATACACTAAAGTTTGTGGTTGTAATGAGTGAAGTGTGAGAAAAAAAAAAAAAGACTACTTTGTCAGGAACTGTACTGTCAGTCTTAAACTTGATCTTAAACCAATGGCAGAACGGAAGAAGTCCTAAACTTTATTGTTTCATCTTCAGATTTTTAGCTGGAAGTAACCCGGGCTTATTAAGTGGGAGAACAAACATTGACCTTAATTCTCCTCCAGCTCTTCCTGTAATGATGTGACTTTTATGATAGCAAGGGGGTGTTAATTTAGTCCAAGACAAACAAAGATTCTTTATCTTCCCCTCTGTGTTTTATTAATATAGCTGGGAACATTTCCGCTAAGGAGTTACTGAGTGAGCTTAAGTCTCTGACATGCCACCTTCATTTGTGCTTCCGCAGCATAATTCAATGAGTTTTTGTTCCGATTCTCCTTTACATCTTTTTTGTTTTTTTGCAACTTATTCCTATTTTAGATTAGATAAAAAAGGTATATAAACAGAGACCCCACACCTACACAGGCTTGCAGGGCCAAAAGAGTAACATTAATTCCTCCACCCTCAGGAGAGCCGAGTATTGATTGGGTTTCTGTGTGGTTTGTCACAGGTGATCACGATGATGGGGACACTGCTCGAGCGTGTTATCCGGCGTTCCCCTGAAGGAAGCGGTTAAGGACCTAAAGAGCACAAACTGACTGGCACTACGGGGAAAGTATGCTTATTTCATGAGTCACTTGTCTGCCCCGTCAAATGGAGCTGAAAAATGACTGACAGACGCTGAAGTAACATATCAGATGAATGTGTTTGTTCCTGTGGACAAAGGCAGTTTGCACATAAAGTCTTTGCCTTGCGCTACATGTCATTAACCATCAGTCAAGTTGAACATTGGCACTCAGACTATATCAGATTATCTAAGCGTTGCTTTCACTCAATTGTCACGCACTTGCTTATCTTTTCTGACCTCGCTCTCCTGCAGGCACACACATCATGCCGGACTAACACGGGGAAGCCTCTTGTTCCTGAACCAGGAGTTCACGCAGAGGCACTAAAAGAAAACAGCCCATCTCGTGTCCATTCTCACCTCTTCAGAGCCGCGCCTTTGTTCATGTCACCTTTGCTTCACTCTCTCCGAGGGACCGTGCACGTTCATGCATGTGCAGCTGGTTCTACATTATTTATTGAGTTACTTCTGTTTGTCAAATATCACAGTGATTGGTAAAGCGGTGCAACATTTCATGAAACTTTGGAAAGAAAATGATTGGCCAAATGACCGTTAGCTCTGGATACAGAAGACCAAAATACTTCAAATATTGTAATTGTAGATTTTTACATTCTAGATATTGGGGACCTTGATAATCGGGAAACAAAAGGGCCACAAATAAGTGACTAAATGACAATATTTATATATGGGATAAATTAAGTAAAATTTAAATAAACAAGAAGAAAAAAACCGCTTAAAATAAAGTCAGTTAAATATTGTATGTAAAACTCATTGATTCAAACTTGTGTTCATTACTTGCTAACATTACATATATATTATATATATATATATATATATATATATATATATATATATATATATATAATATATATATTATTATATATATATATATATATTGTTTCAATTGTTTCATAGCATGTCCCAGATTATGTTTTGAAATAATCTTATCTGAAATTATAGCTCCATTTCCATTACAAATGTGTGCAAAACTTTTTTGATATTCTGCTGATATTGGAATAACACAATTTTGCAATCACGGTGTTTCCATTAACTAAGGAAACATAATTGAGTCATTAAAAACAAGCAGTGTCACTTCCTGTCGTCTTCTCCATCTTTTCCTCCAGTACCAGTCATTGCTGATCACATGACTCACGATGCAAAAAAAAAGTGTTACCATTGCAGTTTTGAAAAATTTAGATAAAGTCGAAAAATTGCCTCAGTTTTTAAAAAGTGGTGCGTTTCCATTCAGTAAATTTATTGCAAATTGCACAATTATATGGTGGATGGAAACGCAGCTCGTGACAAATAAAAAATTCTGTCGTCTAATTTTAAATCTAAAGATGGTTCACTGCATGGCCTTGGGAGTAGATGAAGTGAAGAAGAAGACTGGAGGGGAAGTGGTGCAGAACATCAAGTACTTGAGAAACACCAAGGGCAAGAAGAGGAGGTTTACAGGAGACATTTTAAACTAATTTCTGATCTTAAAGTATAAACCTACTGTATTGATGTTGTGAAGCTGGAAAGCTGAAGCCAGCAATATTGCCCGCACCACTAGAAAAAAAATAAAGTGCTGATATTAGATTGCGGTAGACTGAAACCCAGTTTTCCTGTTCAAATCAGCCATTGCAGCATGAATTCAGTTCAGAGAGTCCATTTCTAGAGTCTAAAAGCATAATCACTGAAATAACAGCAAGGAGGTCGCCTATGACACTGCATCGCGTCATTTAAAGAAACTCAGAGGGCCGATAGTTCTCAACTTCCAACACTGACAGGCATCAGCAGAACCTGCTGCAGTCACAGGATTATAAGCGTCCTCAGAGACCTGACCTTCAATGATCCTCTTCACCCTTGTTTCCATCTGAGAGTCATTTAGATCTACATGGCCCCGCAGGACCAGGATGGAGCCTTCATGCTGTCACGGCCCCCTGTACTGAAACTGACTTCCATTAGACAAATTACTCACCTAAACATGCTGACCTCTCTGTAATCCATTTTACTGGCGCTGACCACATTATATATTTAACCACTCTGACTGTTTCTAATGAGTTGATTTCCCACAACTTTAGCTACAACAATTACAGCTGTCACATCGTGGTTTCTGTTATTTACGACTTCCCAAAGAAGAAACATTTGTGATTTATTTGTCTTATCTTTCCAGTCCAGTGTTGTATTTTGTGTTGTTGAGGGTGCCGAGTCTCCTCCCTCTGTAGGATACTTTGCTCTTGTCACATATTGATATATTTGACTCTATACCTTACACCGTGCCTTTATGCCTTATTTGCATTAGCACGGTAATTGGAAAGCAGAGACATGTCAGTTTAATTAGATAAGAGACATACAATTTGTGCTTTTTTTTCTTAATATTTGGTGGAGTTGATTTTTTTATTGTATCATTTGGGTCAAACACTTTTGGATATCTTTTCACAACCTTTCTCCAATTGTTTACTGGGAATTTTAGCTCATTCCTCATGGCAGAACTGGTGTGAATGAATCAGGCTTGTTTCTGACATCTTTTCGGTTCTGTCCACAAAGTTTCTGTGGGACTGAGATCAGAGCTCTGATTTTGGTTTGTTTGCTTTGAAATATGCTCCTTATATTCAAAGATTAAGCAATCCTTTATGAGATTCTCTTACCTTTGGATATTATTTTACAGGATTAAGACCCCCCTCACATTTCTTAAAGACTTTCAGATAATGCTCTGTTATGCCTATTCCTGAGACTTCCTCTCCTGTCCTTCACTATCCTCATTTTTAATCCCATTTACTGCACCAGTGCCATGTTGGTCAGATAGAGGGAAGGGAGACAAAATGTGTCAGAAAGTCAAAAAAGTGAGAGATGTCCAAAATTAAAACTATTAGGCAAAAGCACTTCAAAATTTGACATGAGCAGCTTATTGTGCGACAAGTGAATCTTCATCGTAATGTTGCAATGGAGGGGTTATTATAAATGAAGCAGAGTGTTCTATCTGTACAGTATGTCTGTAATGATGTTTTATTTTATGACTAAATGAAGCAGTGTAAATAATTTAAATGGCTCACATGGTAAGCAAAGATTAGAAGAAGTCAAAGCAAAAAGCCCAAAATCTCATCAGTGCCAGAAAAAATGTAAATGATAAAAAGTTTATGATAACGCTGGTGACTTTTTGTTTTTCAAATATCAGAAAAAGTGACACCGGATGGATTAAAGAAGTTATCTTTTTAATGCAGAACAATTCAGACCTTCTCAGTAAATTAGAATATTCTTATAAGGTCTATATAGTTCAGGAATTTTCTCACTAATTAGAGACACAAGTATGTTTGAAAACCATTTTGTCTGATAATTATATATTTTCTTGCTTACAGTTAATAAAAACATGCCATTTAAAATCACCATTTTACATCAGACAAATGAAATAACTATTTTTAAAAACAGAAATTTGGGCTCAAACTAAAGTTTGTTTAGGACTAAATTTTTTTTAATGTGACAAACGAGACTCACCTGGACATATTTTCTTATAGCAAGCATCAAATGTGACAACAAATGAGCTCTGAGTAAACCAATTTACATGTATTTCTTTAATACTGCAAATTAACTCCTTATTAAAAAAAAAAAAAAAAAAAAAACTCAAGGTGCTCATCGGTTGCTAGAACAAGATGAGGCTGCAGATTCTTTGCCCAGTGGTCAAAGTTAATGCTGAACCTTCAATATCACCAGGCAGCCTCCAGAGATCCATCAGAATTACCATAAGCAAATTGGGTTAACAACTAAACACATCCTTACATGTGGGGGTTGCAGTGAAGTGAATGACACTCCTCCAGTCCACCTGCTGACTGACTCTGTTACCTCTCAACCTTTGGCTCAGTCAGCTGATCGAATGCATCACCTCTATGCCAGAGTAAGCATTGCATAGGAACAAAAAAGGAAAAAAAAAAAAAACCCTCGTCTGCATTACATCAAAAATTCATAAACTGACCTTGCACGAAAGCGGAAGCTCTTAGAAAGCCTTGAAACATTGCAATACATTGATGGGACCGAGGTAGAGAGAGTGGAGAAGAGGTGGAGCGGCTTTATGAACTGATGTGAAACAATGAAAAAAACGAGGGGAACAGCTTTAAAATATTAGCCTCTTTATAACAGTTTGATGGCTTAATCGCCAATCAATAGCATTGTGCAGCAGCAGTGACTGGGTGGGAACAGGATGGTGGTGATGAAAAATGCATGAGGCCGGAGCTGGAGCGGAGGTCCAGAAAATTAAACCTTGCCCACCACATTTGCTGAGTTGCAGCTGTGGAGCTGGGATAAGTTTGAGGAGAGAGGGGTGCGTGTGAATGCGTGTGTGTGTGTGGATGGGGGAGGTGTGCTTCCTGATGGTGTGTTTTGCACCTGAGTGAAACAAATAAGAAACCGAAAACGTGACCTACACACTCATGCAGAGTTCAGCAAAACGGTAGTTTCTTTTTTTTTTGTGAGTTGTTTTTATAAAAAGTTTAGAAGGACTCTGTTTCAGTTTAGGCTTGGTTTCGTTTTCATTTATTCGGCTTTTCAAAGAAACATTAAAAAGCACTCCGCTGAACGTGGGTGAAAGTAAATAAGGAAGACCCGAGGATTACAGATGATGTGACTCTTCCGCTGTTTCGATGACCTGCAGCAAAAGCCGTCTCCTGCTGGCAAACGAGTGGAAGCCGTGACCCTAAAATCCAGTATATTTTTGGTGTATCCTTAATTCTTGATTCTGTAAGAGTGGAAGGCTTCAAGCTCCGCAGAGTCATGAAAGATTAAAGACTCGTTCTGCTCACATTAACCCAACAAAATAATGTTTCCATTAGAAATCAGCCTGCATCTCACGCTTGAAGTCTCATTAGTTAGAAATACAAGTGGGCAAAAGTTAACAGAGATAAGATTGACTTTGACCAGGGCCAGACTATTACGACATTTACAGTTGAAACCATAAGTTTTCTATTGTCCAGGGTACTTATGGAAAATGTGATAACATCTACAAAGAAAATTAATCTTGACACAGAACTGGACCCTGCAACATGAAAATGAAGAACAATTTACCAATCCAAGAAGGACTGACCTGAAAATAAGACTAGGAAATTTGAATCTCTTATAATATAATGTGCATTTTTGTTGGTGAATTTGGTTAGTTTTTGTGCTTTCCTGATAAAAAGCTCAAGTACCACCAGTAGCACTCGCACCACAATTTTAGAACCATGCCGTTGTAGGGAAGGAGGGAAATGAGATTCACCCTTTGAATGGGTGTTACCTTTACTGACCATCTTTAATGTTTAATGAAACACAATGAGTCTGTGTAAAGGGTGACTATCTGTCCAACGACATTCGGCTCAGGCCTTTACATTTTCACTCTGCAGAAAGTCCAGCCAGCCACATAACCTATGCGATATTTCACCATTAACGTTCCTGTTCCTCTGAGCTGTAGTGCAAAGGTAGGTCCTTTGAGGCTGAGCTCCGACAGCCTCGCGCTTCTCGCTTCTCGGCTGGGCGCAGTGCCCCGCCATGAGGCTGTGATCTCACCTGTCAAAGTGAATTTAGCGGCAGGTGAGCTCAGCCGGTGGCTACCCGCAGACTACAGTCTTGTTTCATGCTCCAGTTGTCTGTCTCCTGCTGAACTCGATGCAGGAGAAACATGGACAATGACCCACCTGAACCCCCTCCCACCTCACAAGTCAAGCCAGTAAAAAAGCCTTGGCTGGAGTGTAAGGAGCAGAGTTGGGGTGAAGAAAGAGAAAAGAGGGAGATTAGGTGGACGACTACCATTCCTGCCTGGGTTTCCTCAAAGAGTTTCTCTGAACCAGTAGAACAGCGAGTGAGGTGTTGTGATCTGACAGTGATGTAATTGTCCCGACTGGTAATGTGTGCAAAATCTCTCACAATTAATCCACTATCAACACTTTCAGGGCAGAAGACTATTTATGGGACAGAAAGGGAGGCGCTTGTTTGAGCATTCAAAGCCTTCGTGGCCTTGAACGGTCTGTCAGGCAGGCGCGTTTCTCTCATCCTGTCTGAAAGTAAACTGGGCTCTGCCCTTGACACAAAAAATAGCTTTGTCATTGATCAGAGCGCATCCCGGCAAAGCAGGCATAACTAAAATAGCGTCGCCATCGATTTTGAAAGGAAGGCCAATCAATCTTTATTAGTTCTGAGCAAAAAGCTTCGGAGCACCAGCAGAGCGCCTCCAGTTTTTACGTGAAAGGAGGCGACCAGAGAGCTCTGCTGACGATCAAACGCCGGCACCAGATTTGCGCTTTGCACCCTCGCAGCTCAGACAGAAGGCCTGAGTAACCTCTTCACACGCACACTGAGCCTGTGAGAAGACAAGTCAGACGAGCCAACAAGCAGACAGAAGCATGCAGGGAAGTGTTTCAGTCAGCAGGAACCGGCTGTGTTGAACAGCAGCACCTGGCTTAAAGGATAACACTTCCCCTGATCCGCCGCACCTACAGGGCCAGATCAGCTGAATATACTATCTCATAACTGCTGAAGGGGGGCTGGAGGGTGGTTACCCACAGCAGCCAGCGTTATTTCTCTAGGAAGAAAAAGACATCAAAGCTTTCCGTGACATAAACTGCAGTTGCCAAAAGAACCGGGGACCCATCTGTGTCTGATTACAAGCTATAAATCTGTCCAAGGCGTATTTCTTACCGTCGACGCATATAGCCCAACATCTTTATTGATCTTCGTGGACACCGTGCGACAAACATTCAGTACACTGCACCTTGCACAAATATTCATACAGTTTGAACTTTTTTTTTTCCACATCTTGTCACATGACAGCCAACAAAACCTGAGGTGTTTTTACACTGTAGGATCGTCTCAGCAAATAAAAATCTGAAAAGGGTGGTGTCCGTTCGTATTCAGCCACCTTTATTCTGATCATGATCATACAAATAAAAGTGCATCCCATTCAAAAGTCAGTTTAGTGTGTGCAATTTTATCTCAGGAATATTTTTTTGCAAAGCACTGTACACACATCAATCCAGCTTTTAAATCTTAATATAAGGAGTCTGTGAGGATTGATTGTCCCTCATAAAACCTGAGGCAACCAGGATTAGATGATTGGGGAGAAGAAAAAGAAAAAGCTAATTTGTTCATAAAATGACTGCTAAGAAAGAAAGCAAAGACAAAATTCATAAATAGTATCCTCCTCATTATGAATACATGGAAACAATTATCTAAAAATAATCTGAATAGAGAAAACAAAGCTGTGTGGAAGAATTCACTGCAGCCTGAGGGCACAGAGACAAAAGTGACAGAGGTGGAGAGAAGATGAAGCATTTAGTACTCTGTGTACTCTGTTCAAGAAGAGGGAGGAGGATGCCACATTTTGTCAACTTCCTGTTTAATGTATGGAAAGTTTTGGCAGGCATTAGGCAGTGAGAGACAAGATGGGATGGAAGGAAAAAAACAGGGAGGGGGGGAACTAAAAGAGTCAAAGAGGGTAAACAGAAACATCTTTGATCTGGGAAGACAGATGTTGAGGAGAAGCTGTCTTTTTCTGTGTAGAGGCCCACCTGAGCTGCCAGGTAGCCTTACCCAGATGGCTCTTTGTTGAAAAGCGAACACTAATGAGCTGAAAGAGAGACTGGGAAATGGAGGGAAGGAACTCTGGCAAGGGGCCGCGAGGAGGGGGGTGAGAGATTGAGGGGCAGCATGATTGGGTATTTTTCGGTTGGCACGGACGCAGGAGTGTTGGAGTGTTGCGCTGATTACATTTTATTTACAAGCCTCTTGTGTCCTGTTTGGATATCATGAGTCAAACATCTGTGAGTTGGACATGATGTCATAGGCATCACTGCAGTTTTGGATATTCATCACACATTGCCATGCATCAGTGGGTCAATAGTAAAGCATGCTTTAATATGCATAGAGTCCACAGTGGTGTTCAACACATCAATCACCCGCAGAATAATCAAACAGTATAATGGTCCCAAGGGTCAGTGAATCCTACACAGGGTGGGCAAGGCAATGACACAGCAGGTGTTTATGTCCAGGGCTTCTGACTGTATATTGTGCTCTTCTGTGTTGAAACCTTGGGCGAATGTTGAACTTTTTCTCAGAATTATCAGAAAGGAATGTTTTCTATGCTCTGTAAAGAAAAACACATAATACTTCAATACGAGTGACAATAAAGGCCACGTCACCATATTGTCTAAATTGTCAGCTGAAAGGTCGACTCTGCCATTTTTTGACTTTACAATTTCACACCGACATCACACCAAAAACATACGTACTTGTATGTGTGAAAAACTGCTCAAACATAGAAGAACCTGAGTGGATGTTTTTACTTACAATCATACTAAATGTGCATTCTGATGAGGATCATTTGTCAGATTCACTGTTCTGTTTGGAGAAGAACAACCTTGCAGCAGGTATTGGTCACGTTTCATTAAGTTCATATTTCTGTATTGCAAAAGTTGTTCTTGTTCTGATGTGTTTATTAGCTGTTTGAGAAAAGTCATCAATCAATAAAATTGAAGGCTTTAAGACATCAGTTTGGGTGTGACTAATCTACTTTGCTTCACTTGGTGAACTAATTTACTGAAATAAATAAACCTTTGAACACTTTTATGAATATGACTGTGAAAAAAACAAAAACAAACATTTGCTGGTTGCCATGCCCAGTAACTACAACTGGGAGTACACGTCAATTGCAATGCATTCGCTTGCATTTTATCTACAAACACTTGACATTCATTAGTAGAGCTTGTGCAAGATTGCTCCTGACTGATATATCAACTGAATAAAGGCAAATCAATGGTGTCTTATCGCTGCTCTCTGTAAGTGTTACGCATTGAGCAGCCATGTCAGAGTCTGACGTTGAGCTTAATGGGGAATCAACCTTTCTAATAAAACCTCTGGCTTGAGTGGACATTTTTACATCCTTCAACTTTAAACGTCAAAACTCTGACTTCGATGTCACAACAGAAAGCGAAATCCCTGTCCTTTTTTTGTTTTGTTTTGCCTGTCCTCCACATTTTTCTCTCCTCAACACTTTTGGTAAGTAAGAATTGACTGTTTTGCAAACCTGAAGATGAAAGAATATTTAAATTTGACTTGTGCCATCAAGCAGCACCTCCTCTGAAGGTGAAATACTTGTTTTTTTTTTCTCAGAGTATGTTCAGATGCAAATATAACGATGAGCATGCACGTTGCTCGATGAAAGCATACATTATTACTTAACCTGGTTTCAGACAAATATTGTGACCAGTATTCTTTTTATGCTTTCATGTTTATAAGAAGCGCAGAACCAGGAGGAAAATTAGAATTTAGCCACTTGACATACTTGTTTGCTCTCAACAGAGTACTAAATGCTTCATCTCCTTGAAAACACATGTGACTTGACGGTTTATTGAATTAGGATTTTTATTGTAGTTTGGTCCAAACAGATGGGGCTGCCTACGTGACAGGCTGCATTTTACTAACCCCTGAAGAAGAGCAGGAAGCTCTGGAAACACAATCTGTTGCTTAAATTAAGGCTGGTTGGTTATAAAATGGCTTTGAAAAACAAGAGGATATTTACAAAGCATAACTCATTCAAATGATATACAAAGAACATACCGATGTTTCGGAAGAACATGAACATTTAAATTACTCTCCATTCGAATTATTATTAAACAACCAGTGCATTGACTAGGCTAGAGTTTCTCAACGGGGCGGTACCGACCTCAGAGGATGGTAGGGGGCGCTATGGGAAATTTTTACAAAAGGGGGACACTGAGAATCCTTTGAATTGCGATGGGTTTGTTGAGACCACATCTAATACTAAGAAGAAATATATTTTAAAGACAATAACAGTAAGGAGCATATCACTTAATATAATTTTTAATTAGATTTTATTTTAGTTATTTATTTGTTCAGTATTACTTTTCATATTAGTATTAATGTCATGATGGTGCTAAGTGACTCCATGACATTTTCAATTTGACTCATTAGGATTGTTCTTTGTAGTTTCTATCCACTAAAACTATTAATCTATAAATCAATAGACAGGTCAATATGAAGATATAATCCATGTTTCTGTCCCATATTTGTATGGCATTAAGAAGAGCTGGAACTTTTACTTTTCCACTGAAAGCTCTAAATCACCTTGCGGGTGAAATTTTACAGATGATGCTCTGATGTCCCATTCTCCTGAAGGCAGCTCAGAAGAATGGGACATCAGAGCACCAGAAACGGACAGAAACACTGAAGAGAAGAAGAGTTATGATTGACAAAATTGAAGTTCCATCCATGTTCTAATGTTGCAGAGCGCTGTCGTTTTGCAAATAGATCAAAGTTTAAACTGGCATTGCTGTACATCTTTTATCTGGTCATGTTGTGCAATATTTAACAACTAACATCATAAAATGGCCCAGAACAAGAATATTTTTCCCCCCACTCTTATTGGCTGCTGATCGGCCTACCGATTTCAAACTGAATGTCCATTGTAAAAATAATTTCTATTCACGTTGCTTTTTAGTACTTTGGGAAATCATTTTTGATGACAAATACAGAAACAAGCATAAAAATCAAAACATCAACAATAGCGATAGTAATATTAGTAATAAGATAATATTCAGTGCAAAGTAGCCTACAGATTTTTTGATGGGTGGCGGTGAGGGACCTGGATGATGGATGGGGGTTGAGAAACACGGGACAAGACAATCACCATTCTGTGCTACTGTTAGCACTTCACCTTAGCAACATGATAGCTGCAAGGCAAGGTAGGTAGGTGTAGTCAATCAATATCCAAAAGATAGTGAGTAAATGTTCAGATTGCTAATAAGTTCTGCATTTGTTTATAATATATGAAAATAATGTGCATGTTTACAGTGACTCTTCTATGTTACATTCAGTTGAGTCATAAATTCAGACTTGAGCTGTAAATACAATTTTCTAAGTTTATTTTCCCATTCTAAATGGAGTGATTGACAGTGAGCCTTCATTGCACCAAAATTGCAGTTGTTCGGGAAGAAAAAAAAAAAAAAAAAATCCTGACAGTATGCAGAAACTGCAGCAGAGACCCACCCTGTCAGGAGCGCTTTCTAACAACCCCTGAGAGTTTCCTCTTCTGATATTCATCTTCCTCTCGCTGTTATTAGTAGGTATTGAAATAATCCGTCCCAGCTGCTCGTGCTCCAACAGTTCGGTACGGTCAAAAAAAATAAAAAAAGCTTTTAAAACCATTGAATACTTAATTAGTTTAGGTTGTCTAATTTACATTGAACCACCAACGTTCTCTGAATACCTTAAGTTCAACCTTCAAAATCAGCCCACTTGGTATTTCCATTATATTTTATGATTACTTTAGATTAAACTCTTTGGATAAGATTGTAGAATTTGCCTACTTTGTGTTTTATTATAAACCTTAAGTGGAAAATCTGTAAAAGGGCCAAAATACTTGCTGCTTTAAAAATAAATAAGATCTAAGGAGTCCTAACCATAAGTCAGACAGATCCAGCAGTGATAAGGCTTCTTAGTTGCCTAAAATGTTTCTTACTTAGCTTTATTGAGCTGTTAGTAGTGAGCCAAGGGGTGTACAGAAAGAATCCCTCAAGAGACAGAAGTGAAGACTCAGACAAAGAGACTCCTGGTCAATAGCACCTTAATGGTCAGCTTTTGAGCCGCCCGCTTGTCCTACCAGCCCCGGTCATCTCTGCTCTCCCTGTTGGCTCTCGAGGGGGGTGGGAGGGCAAGACGGTAGCCAGCCTGCCTCGCTGAAGGACGTCCGGAGAGTTTCAAAGGCGATAACAAATCAAACTGTTCCCCGAATCTAATATCAAACAGGCCTGGTGTCAGCATTTATTAGAGAAATCAGATTCCCCCCTCGTCCAAGCCCTGGCCCTCCCCGCGCCGCTTCACTCCCACTTGCAGTATTCCAACACACAGCGGCCCTTTGAAGTTGAAAGAATGCAGGATCGCAAATTACCCAGGAGACACAGCTGATAGTCTTTGAAGCCCTCCTTTGATAGTGTTGTTTTCTGAGCTCCCAAAGCATCTCTCGTCTTCTGTCTCTCACTCGCTTTTTTCCTTCTTTCCACGGACAGTAAGCCACGGCTCACAAACACGAATCTGATCCATCTAATAGGCGCATTACACTCCGTGGCATTCACTCTAATCCACGGGCCAAGAACCTTTAATATCAACGCATAGAACAACAGCGTCCGGATCACAACAGCTGTACCATAAAACCTCCATGCATGCGTTTTTCAAGGAAAAGGGAATTTGATGTGTCTCCCAGTGTTACTCTTCAGGCCAAAGTTATTCATACCCTTTGCAGATGCAGATTTTAAGTCATTTTCACTCACCTAAGAACTTTGTCTGCCATAGGTGGTGAGAGCCGTGCCTGAATTGTTTAGCAAACAGAACCGGAGTCATCTCCCTTGTATAAAGAAACTTTATACAAGACAGGTGTGGGTCTAAAAATGAAATCTACATGTTATTCCAGGAGTTGTTGGTCACGACTTATTAACTGGTTTATATTATGTCTCATCAATGATTTGTTTATTTTCAGTTAGTAGGCTTACATCATTAGATCTAAATGACAAATTGAGTGCGTCGTGCCCATTTTTCTTCCCCAAAAAATTTCCATCAGCGTCATCCTTGCAGATGCAGTTGTCACAGACCATTTCTGTTTACCTTCCTCAACCCAGAGTATATTTAAAGGTCTTCACAGTTTTTTTTCTCTTCTTTTTCTTCTGGCAGAATGTATTTGCTTAGGAAAAGTGACAACAACTTCCCAGTTGTCAAATGACTGTTATTTGGTTAAGAGAGTGACAGCTCTGTTATAAACATATGAACAAACTAAATGGAAATGGTAAAACGACAAGAGCAAGAAGTGGAATCACACTTTGGTTTACTGACAGGACACTTTATTAAATACGCTCGGCAACTATCAGAATTAATTTTAGCAGAACTTAAAAACAAAATAATGTAATTTTTTTGTTTGTTTTTTTCAAGAGGCATCTTTTTATGGTTTTCTCTAAACATAACAATCCATGTCCAGTTTGTATGTCACTTATGACATTTTGAGACATTCATGTCTGAAAAAAAAGTCACTACAATGCCTTGGACTGATGAACACCCACTGACAGCAAATCTAAATATGATTGGCTGATTAAAATGCCATTTTTGAATTTATTTTGTTATTTACTTAAAGGCTGTTTATTTTCAGATCAGCATACAGATCAGATCAGCCCCTGAGTAGACAAACTTTACCAAGAGACTGTTATTAATTATAACACTAAAGCACATATCTTGGACAGAAAGTTGAGGTCAGATGCACACCACTAGTAGCAGGTGCTAAATGTTTGCAAACTCAAGTTTGCGAGGGCTCCCAATTTGTAAAAATAGGTGCAAAGGCAAATGTTCCTCAAAATTAGCTCTCCTAAGGAAGCAGCGTCTCTCAACGCTGTTGCAGTTTGCCCAGGCATTAGGCAAGTCCCTTAATACTTGCCTAATGCCTGAGGACTGAAGCATTTTTAAAAATTATTTATCTGGCATATTTTATTGGCTGGCTGCACACAATGCACTCAGGACAGTGACTACTGAGATTGATGCACTTTCAGAATTTTCTGATTTGATTTAATTATTTGATTTATTTTTTTGACAGTTTTTCTATATGAAGTACCAAGATTACATTCCATTGAATTCAACTTTCAGACTCAAGCTTATTCACATTGTCATTTTAGAAGACGACTTTCCTCTGACTCCTGAATAAAATTTTCTACATAAAACTATTATTTATTTAATTAACAGATTGATTTATTTATGTACATATTTTTTTATTTCTGGGACTTCTTGGTTTCTCCTCTGAATACATTCACCACTGGGTTTGCTTGACAATCCCAAGAGAGCAGCAGTTTCTCAAACACTGTGACCTGGCATCCAAAACCGTGTTTAGTCACCTACATTTTCTTTCTGCCCCGCTATATAAACTTCACTCATTGGCTGCTTAGTGTATTTTGTTGTTTTATGTTCTTCTTCTTGTTATTTACTGCAAACTTAATGTATTAATTAGTGGCCGACTGGTTTCAAGAGTGAAACATACCGTTAGTTGTTATTGACAAGTTCGCTCCCCCCATGGGAAACAGTGGGATTACATCTGCTGTCTATCGGAGCTGTGTCATAATCCAGTCGATACAACCAAGGACACTTTGACCATCTGCGTCCGCAGCAAAGGTTTCCAGCAGGATGCGTCACAGGATAGGCCGCTGTGACTCACTAGCTCCCCACATTGACTCGTAATGTAAATGAGGGACAGAGGACAAGCTTAAAGTTTAAAGTAGTAACTTTTTTATCTTTTTTGTGTGGTTTCTTTTAAGTTTCCTTTTCATGTTGCAAGATCTGAAAATGTATTAATAGTCCCGAGCAGGACTAAAACTGATATAGCACCCCGTCTTGTTCTTCTCTTTTAATCACCTGAGAATTCGGAGCGTCAGCCTCGTAATCCTTGCACAGATCATTTCCTGAGAGATGATGTAACTATTTTGATTTCAAGTGTAATGACAGTCCATTGTAGTCGGGTTTTAAAACTCCTTTCATAAATCTTAAATGCCCTCTGCCTCATTAAAGACATGCTGCTCAAGAGCTTTGTGTGTCTTCGTGTTTGACAAGTTTGACAAACCCTGCTTTGCTTTTGAACACCGTTTAAGAACACGATTGTCTTCCTGTGAGCTTCGCCCTTTCACTTTGAAGGGCACAAAGTCAGACGGCCACAATGGCGGCAACACGAAGATGCAACACGAAGATGCGCCCAAATGTTTGAATGCACTCACACAACACCAGGTTTGAAAACTCATATGCACACCATCCCCTGACAAATTCTGCTAGCGGCATTGCTCCGGCGGTTTGGGAGCTTCACGTCCACTTAGGTAATTAACAGTGATCAAGGGTCGTCCGGGCTGTCATAGTTGCCTCATGTTACTGCCTGTTCAAAAGGATTCAAACGCACTGGCCTGAGCTGAAAGGAAAGCTACACACAAGCTCATACTCACATCCAATAAGCCCCCAGTGTAACTGCGAGTCGAGGTTTAGGAGGTGGGGGCTGGTATCTGACTTATTTAATATGAACAAGGGAAGATCAAGAGCCATCCACCCACATCCAGAGCCGGCTTTGAAAGGGTCCCGAAATATAAAGCACTCAAAGAGTGTCACACAATACTGATGAACTAAGGTTTCACCACAAACTGCTCAAAGTTTTTTTTTTTTTTTTTTTTTACATTTTTTTATGAACATTGTTGGTTGTGGGTTGTTTAGTCTCACAATTAACATTTAAAATGTATAAGTGTGAATCAAAATGAATTAATTATTGCGACTATGTAATTATTTGGTTGTTGCCTTTTTGCGTGAAATATTTTCAGCATCTTTTATACTACATGTGATCTTGTTGAGAACATCTGCCCGAAGAAATTGCTAAGAAATAAGTCAGTAATGTTTCAGGTTGTAAAAGATAACGTAATGATCAATTTCCTTTAACAAACTAAGAGACAAAAAGATAAATGTATCAAAATGTTTGTCATTATTCCACAGTATACAAATATGTACTTAAATACTTATTTGCAGTCTATTACAGTCTGGTGCATAAACTGATTTTTGAGCTTGTGGTAATATTGTTCATTTTTAAGTTGATGAAAAACAAAAGAGCATTCAGCTTTTCAAAGGCTGATCGGTTCCCATCCTATTCAAGATTTAAAAACCTTGAACAGGTTTAAGTTGCCAAGGCACAAACGTAATGAATTTAAGAGAGAATCTACTTTTTTTTTTTTTTTTCACAGCGCAAGTGCAAACTGTCAAAATCACGGGCGCTTTTAGCACCTCTGAGAAAATTCTCCAAGGGGAACAACAGGAACTGGGTAAATATGGCGAGGAAAACAGAGCTTAACCGGAGGGCATACCACCCACAATGCCACTGCGGCGTTAAGTTGTCCATCTGATGAGACTGGTTTGGCCAAAGAGAACTTATAGGGTCAGTGGAAAAATATCACTTGTCATTGACCCATTTTAAATCTTTCTTCAAGAAGGGACAACACCACATGAGCAGGTTCAGTAAATGGAGACTTAATGGAATAAGTAAAGTACAAAATAAATGTGAGGCATATTATTATAAAAAGTTTAAGTCCCTTTTGTCAAACTATGATTAAAGATTGAGTGTTACCATTTGATTTGAAAGGCTGATCAATAAAACTAAAATGCGAGGGAAGAGAAGCGTTTTATTTACCTGATTTTCATTCTACTACCTCGCTGAAATCTATCCTAGGTCTTCATGGAAACACAATCATATCTGAGAAATCTTAAGTTTTGAGAACAAAACAGGAAGTCAAGCAAGACTAATCCTAACCCTCTGGTTGCGAAGGAGGTACCAAATGTTGACCACTGCTGACCACCACAAAATGGCAACCAAACATGCCGTCGTGATGAAAAACCAGTGAATAGCAATTGGATCTGAGATTGGATGGTAAAAGAAGATCAAGACTTTTTCCTTGATGCGTTTTTCAGCTCTTCACATTTTGATCCTGATTCGATGTGGATAAGGTTTTTAATTCCACTCAGATCACAAAAAACAAAAACTCATCATACTGCTTCTCTGTCTGACTCCCTCTTGCCACCATAGATCCTTCCAGATGTGTTCAACTTTTTCTAAAAAAAAAAAAAAAAAAAAAGAGTTCCTAGAAAAAAACAAAAGTAAACTTGAACTCTGCTTCGTAGCTGTAAACACCAACACTGCACACACCAAGGTTCTCACAAGAGGTCTCGTTCCTGTGGTAACGTCTCGGTTTGACTGAGAAAAATCTTTTGCGCTCTGAATATTTATTGAAAAGTACAGCTGTAGACCAAGAGAAGCTTCTCTCTGCAGTAGTGCCTGAAAACTTCAGAGGAGCAGAAACACTGATCCACGAGAATATTTCTTGGGTAGGTGTCAAGTTGCTCTATAATTCAAAGTAACTCAGCAAAGTGCCTGAGCTTTAGAATATAGTTTTGGAAATATGAAGCAGTCTCAAATGGAAATACTTGAATCACTGTGTAATAACATTGTTCACTGAAATGCTGCTTGGATAGACATATATATTGATTATATTTCAGTCAATCAAAAAGCCTCACAAAATGATTTATATTCCAAACTTTTTTTTTTTTTATTCATCTTACCTCTGTAAATTTAAATGTATTTTTTGGGAATTTAATGTGAAAAAGCAACACAAAAGGAGAAGGGAATACTTTTCAATATGTTACAGACAAAAATCTGAAAAGTGTAGCGCACACATTGCCTCTGCTTCCTTCATTCTGATACTCTGTTTTTTTTTCCAAATATATTATTTTATATCTCAATAAAGATTATGGCTCCGATCGTACAGTGAGGGCTACAGTGGTACAATTTAGATTAAGACATGTTCATGTGTTAGAGTGGCCCAGTCAAAATTCAGACTTGGAAACAGATTTTCAAGTCTGGCATTGTCCCTCAAATTTGACTGAATTCATGTTAATAAGTAAAGAAAAAAAAATCTTGAATTATTCTGCGATACAGCAGTGTGCGGTAAAGATTTTCTCAGCTTCTGATGACAAAATGTGGCAAAACATTCAAAGTAGTTTATTCTCGCATTCTGGGAAAATTTCATCTAGAGTCAAACAAGGTCGTGAGATGAAAAAAACTTTTTGTTTTTTGGGCTCTCCCACCCCATTTCCGGTGCACATAAATTCCACCCCTCACTAATCTCGGAGATAAAATGTCCTCTTTTGTCCCAAAAGAAGGGTCCTGCCCCCCCTCTAGGCCTGCAGCCCTAAAACAGTGATGAAATGTGAAAGAACAAGAACCCAGCTTCTGTGCATCACCATCGAGAGAAAAGAGCTTTCTCTCATCTGTTCTCCCAGATGTCGTGGTGTTCAGTTTAACCCCTCCACTGCTCTCTTTCGACCCTAATTACACACGCACGCACGCAGACACGCACACTCACTTTTTTTAACAACTCCCACTGTAGCAGAGAACTAGCTGCTTGCTCGCTAGACTCTAAAGGCTAAAACTGATGGTGTAGTAGGCACACACAACAACCCTCATTAGCAGTCTCGCACCGGTAATATGGGCATAAAAAAAAAAAAGCCACGGCACTCCAGCGTGTGCAGGGCTGCTTTCTGTGAGCTCAGGCTACGCATTCCTGCACAGCTAAAGCTTTGAGAGACATCCAGCAGTCCACATGACATTGTTTTTAACCTGCTTTGTTGAAGACAGAGAGCATTCCAGCCACAGGAGAATAGCTTTCCTCGCGGACGGCCCTTCACTGACAACATGGATAAGGGCCTGAATTAATGAATGGCTCCTGAGTCGGTGTGAATTTTTACTGTGTTTTCAGAAAACAAGCAGACATTTTTTCTCCATCCGGAGCAATATTTCTTACTACATATGTTTATCCATGTGCTGAGATTCCTATCATCCTCTGGAAGCAACATATAACTACAGAACTTTTTGGAAATAGTTTTTAGCTCCGCATGTAAAACTACTGCGATGCGCTGAGGCTTCTTGGCACTTGTGCTGCCACTTTCATTCCTCCCTTCCAATATGATTGTGGCAACATTTAATCTGGTATCACTGATTTTTTAAATTTTTTATTTTATCTGGATGGCATTTTCATAACATTAAAGTGTCCTGTAAAATGCAAACTGTATTATTATATGCAATAAAACTCAACAGAGCAAAATAACGCGTGAACGTCTGAAGGTGAATTTGTATGCGGTGACCGTTCTAATGCAGCTTTCTTTAAATATTTAATATTTTATTCCTAAAACTTCAAGGTGGTACCTCACGGGTCATGAATGATTTTGAAGAAATGGCCGGAGATAATGTAAGATTGTTTTGTTTCTGTTTGCAGTCATCTCTACAGTGTTGAAGAAAAAAAAAGAATAATATAAAATATATGCATGAAGAAAAAAATAAATAAATGCTGTCAAAAAAAAAAAACCCTCCATACCAGATGGTTCTCAAATTAACCACACACCAGAAAATATGTCTTTGCATCAAAATGAAGCCAAAAAAATAACATAAAATATTGCCTTAAAAAAAATGCTAAAATTGAGCAAAGAGCTTAACTTTTTTGGACTTTATCTTCATGGAGCAACTTTTCGGTATGCATGTAAAAGTTACAAACCAAAGAGAAACAGTCGTTTATGCTAACACATGATGAAACTTATCAAAACTCTCTGTAGCTCATTTATTCAAGTCAAGACGATATATTTATATTGGGTACGACATCCCTGCTCAAAAGACTGCACATCCGTTTCTGGGAGAAGCTGGGGAAATGCAAACCAGAGACCATCCGAGGCCTGCTGAAGAAGATGCAGATACAGTCATTCATATTTCATAAGTGCAGCCCCGCACACCCCCACCTTCTCCTACCTTTAACATTTGCTTATTAAATTCGCAGCTGTCAAAGGATACCTCAAAGTCTTACTAGTCACACACACACACACACACCCCCACACACACACACACACACACACACACACACACACACACACACACACACACACACACGATCCAATCTGTGCTCATAAAACGCACAAGATACACACACACACACCTCTCTGAGACATGCACCCTAACTATAAACTCATTGCTTTGGACAGAGTTTTAATGGAGGCAAGAGCGAGCCACACCAAGAAGAAAGAGATGGAGACAGAGAACAAGGAAGGGAGGGAGGTGACAGTAAACTTCTACTCTTAATTCACACCACGCCCTGCTTGGACAGAGAGCTGAATTTTGAGAAGTCAAAATAAATAAATAAATAGAAAAAAAAAAAAAAGCTACTACCTCGACGAGCCAGCAGAGGTGACTCCGAAGCCCCGCTCAGGTCCATTAACTCCACTTTGTTGGTTTTTCCCTCCACTTTTGTGCGAATAAGAGTTTTGCTGACTGGCCCACAGTCTGCTTCTGTAATGCAGCAGACATGTGACACCAGGGAGCGACCGAGCAACGCAGATGCCTGGGGTGTCATAGTGACAATATTGCACCAGCAAAGTGCTAAATGACAGTGAGCTCACGGGTAAAGTGCTGGAAGTGGTGGATTCCTTGCTGATCAATGGGGAATCAATAAGCCTCCCCCATGTAACCGCGAGCGACGGTGATTAACGGTCGGCAATCAATGGCTATTAACCCTTGCATGTGGCAGCGAAGCACACAATCAGCAGAACTGAGTTCTGTGATAAATCTCAGAAATTATTGGAGGCTCGCTAACAATTTTCTGTCTCTACAAGTGTCAAGAAGCAGAAAGTTGAGACTTGCGGTTGACTGCTGCCTCCGAATCTGACCTGCTGCTGCGTCTGCTCAATGCATTCACACCCCGGGGAATATTTTAGATGCTGTCACATTACAACCACGATAGATCAACTCGAAGTAGTCCAGAGCTGGGAAGTGAAAGGAAAATTACCCATTGATATCAAATCGTTTTGCAAATTTTTATATTTCCTAATCCATCCGTCTATTTTCTAAAACCTGTATTCATTTCTTGAAATATATCTAGATTTAAATTTTGTCCTCTTGTACAGGTACTCCTAAATAGAATCCAGTTAAACCAATTGCCTTTCGTAAATAAGTTCCTTGTTCCAGGGTCTTAGTGTAACATATTTTATCTTTATGAGAAAAGAATAAGCACAAGACATGATTTAACCCTCACATCTTGAAACAGGTGGCAAACCAAAAGGCATGAATTTGAAAAAACATCACAATTGGAAACAGAATCACTGCTGGCACGTTTTTTTTTTCTTTCTTTCTTTTTTCCCTCCTTGCCCTCACACTCCCATGCAGACAGCCGGGTACACTCCCACGCATGGACACATGCAGTCGCTACCTCGTTCTCGCAACCCGTGGGTGTGACGCTGAAACATGCACCAAACTTGCCCCGTATGCTTTCGCATGTGATCCGACATAATCCTGCCACTGAGGTTGAAACGAGCAGGGAAGGAAAAAAAAAGAAAAAAGTCCCTGAGCCCAAATGGTCATGAAGGTGCAGCTCTGAGCTGCTCCCCACAATCAGCTGTCATCTGCTTCACTGTTGAAGGCAATAATTCACACTGGCAGCTGCTGTTAACAGGGAACGTGATGGATGAGTGTGCTTCAAGGCAAGTAATTGGTAAGAAAAAAAAATCTAAACAACTTTTATTGCAACTAATGAGGAATAAAAGCCCCTAATGCTGCTAATTGTTAGTTGTGCTGCCAATTTTCAGCCAGTAGAGGGAGCTGCTGGTGGAGGACTTGAGGGCAAGCTGCATTCAAACTCGGAAAAATAGGTCAAAGCGGTCTCCTGCATTTGTCACGCCTGGCTTTCCTCCTTTGCTCTTAATAAAAAAGAGAACCCCGCTTCCTTTCTCTTTCACTTCCATATCCTGTCCACAACAAAGTCAATCAGGCTTTACCGAGCACTTTGGACGAACCTCCTCCCTCCCTCCCTGTTATTGGCTGGCTCAGCACAACTCCTGAACTTCTGCCGTCGCACAACTCTGACAAATATTCCACACAAGGAATCACTCTGACTCGCTGCTTACTTTGGTACTCCACGCTAACCTTGAGCTTGTAAAGGATGCATAAGGCAGGATTGATGTGTCTCTCTTGGTGTGTGTCACTGTGGATTTCATCAAATGCAGATCAATATCACTGCAAGGTCACTTTAAAATTCAATTAATAAGAAAGTGAACGTCCCAAGGGTTGCTGCCGCCCCCTCGGGGGATTTGGGTGGAGCTGGGGAAGGGGGGTGGGGGTACGAACTTCCACACGACCCATTCCCAGGGCTCACAAATGATGAAACCGAACACGATGCGGATAAAATTCATATCTGTATTATTAGGCCGACTGCTTTGTTCGGAGACGGGCTCGCCTAGAAAGAATGTCTCAGCAACTACATGTTTTATTAACGGTCGCGGAGAGAGCCAGCGAAAGCATATTGTCTCTTGCGCCGCCATCTGTGTGTATTTTTCTTTGCATGCGTTTGCGTGCGTGATCGAACGTGTGTCTACGGGAGCCTGCTTCTGCCAATCGCGCCCACCGAGTTCAGGTAAACGGAGTCGAGATCTGACTGGGTCGAATGTGGATTTAAAAAAAAAAAGAAAAATGAAAAGTTTAAATACTGAAAAGTATACATTTATATATCAGTCTTGTGCCACTTCTTGCGTCCGCACAAGGCCTGCATTAAAATATGCATGTTGGTCTTAATATTTAAACCAGCCTGGAGGTGAGGCCCAGTCCAACACAGGCTGACAGACCATGTGTACAAAACACTGGCTGCCTCCCATACAAACTCTCTTTAGTACACACACACACACACACACACACACACACACACACATACACACACACACCCACACACACACACACCCACACACACACACACACACACACACACATACTAGCAGCAACAGAAAAATAAACACAAGCTGGTTTAGACAGAGTCATAGATTTATGCGAGTCCCATATGGAAAAAGAGGCTTTTATTAGTAAAGTCTGATTGGAGAGGGGTGGCGGCGGGGGGCCCCACGGTCCGAGCCGAGGGGACACGGCCGACGCTTGTTCGTCGCGAGGAGTGGATGCTGAGTGGCGAGGGAGAGAGAGAGTGTGTGACCCCGCAGAGACCCAGGTGATCCGACCGTTAATTACCGTCTGCTAATTACGAGAGAGACGCATCATTAAGCAGAGAGCACCGCCGGAGGGCTCGAGGACTCCCCGTCTCCCCTCTCCTCTTCACTTCTCCTTCCTTCCTCCTGACCCTGATCTTCTGTCCCAATTAGCACTGCCCCGCTCCCCCCTCCACCCCCCTCTCCCTCCTCCTTGCCTCCCCTGTGTGCGTCCATCAGAACTGCTGCAGCCGCTGTCTAAACAGTCCGGGACGCGCCACGCAGGCTGCATACAAGGCACCGCACCTTCTCAACCAGGCACCGCCACGAGAGGAGACGGAGCTAAAAGGGCCGCGCAGACACCTCCGTCTTCTCGCACAATGACTAATGTGGCGTCACAAGCTGTCATCTATGCCTCGCTGAGTCTCCGGTTTCATTCTCCATCCTCCGTTGTCTTGAAATCCTTCCTCACATTTCTGTCTCTAATGTGATCTGTCTGCACCCCTCCGCCCTTATCCCCCCTACCCAACCCTCTATGGTTCAAGCCAGTTTATTTTTTATTTTTATTTTTTTTATTACACAGCAACTCCAGCGATAGCAAAGTGTGCATTGCTCGCACTTCAAACAACTCCGAAGCGCCGGCACTTTCAAAAAGAAGCAGCCTCCGAGTGTTTTGTGGATGAGTTGCAGTAAATGACAGGTTCTGCTGTTATGTAACTCCCCTACCTCCACCACCTCCCCACCGCCCCCCCAGTCCTGCTCTTGTCCTCTGCCTCTCATCTTGCTTGAGATGCAAGTTCCTGCTCAGAGCCCCTGGGGTTTGAGGTAGGACAGGATCAGCTGCAGAGGGGTCAGTTTTAGAAACCTTCTGCCGGTCAGACCATCTGGAACCTCATGACCACTCCAGCCCCAGGCCGCAGCTCTCCCACCAGGTAGCTTTAGAGAGCGGGAAAATGCAGGTAAAGGGCAAAAAAATAAATAAAAAATAATAAAATAAAATAAAAAATAAAAAGTCCCTATGAGAGGGTGGTAATGGAAGACAAGGCAGGGAGGAAAACATGAGAGCAACATGAGAATAGATGTGAAATGATTGAGGTAAAGGGTGATAAGAGAGAAATGAGTCGCTGCAACTACAGCTGGTTTTGTCATTAAGCGAAGGAAATGGTATTTAGGTAGATGCTATAAAAGTAGCCTCATTTGGGGTTTTTTAAGAGATATTGTTTGCAAGAGTGGGTTAATTCTCTGCAGTTTGACATTTAGTTATCATAAATTTATCCTTATTACAGACAAAATGAGCAGTGAAAAGACATAAAAACGTCACCTTGTGCTGTGCATAGAGTCCCTTGCAAAGTTCTTCCTTCCTCTTGAGATCTCCACATTTTTCTTGCAATGAAACCACAAGCTTTATTGTGTCTTTTTGGGTTTATGCGAACGGTAATTAGTACATAGTTTTCTGTCCAGTGCAGCAGAAGTCACCTAATTAGGAAATGAATTCCACCTGAGTGTAACTCAATCTCTCTGCACATCAAGTTGTTCTGTTGAGGACAAGGAGGTTTGCAAAAGAACATGAGTGAAAAAGTATCGTAGGCATGGCACCGATGAACAGAAGCAGACACGTCAGGGGTGGAGACGAGATGTAGCTTGTAAAACAAGACCACCGGCTTTCTACATCGTGCACAGCTAACAGGCAGTGAGAATTTTGTTTTAGAGAAGCTGCCAAGTAACTTACGGGAACTCTGAATGAGCTGCAAAGATCTGTATTTCAGGAGGGAGAATTTGCTGACTATAATTAACTGTGAACTCTGCAACTTGAACTCTAGGATGATTTCAAGCCGCCAGCTCTGTGCAGGTTGCAGCAATGATGTAGGATACTGAACAAAAAGTACTTTTCAGATAAGACCAAAGTTGAACGTTTTGGCCTACACACAACAACCTGAAGACAAAGCTCTCATTTTAAAACATGGCGGATGCAAAATCATTCTGTAAATCAAAAGAAAACAACCTAAGAACTCCCTCTGCTTTCTGAAGGCATTTAGTCAGAAAGCAGACTTTGATACACTTTCTTGAGATGAGTAAAAATCAGGTGCAGTTTTTGAGGAGATGAGTTGATGCGTAAATTGTGACCATCTAATAGATTCTTGTAATTCTATATTGAATTAAAAACCACCACCAACAAGAACCTGTATCTCATTTTTTTCTCTTTTTTGTGGTGTTATCACCAGAAATAGAATCCTAAACCAGAACAGGCTAGTCACATGACAACAATGCAAAATTCACCAATCTTTTCTCAACAGGAATATTTACTGGGAAAAAATAACACGTTGCCTGCCAAATTCTAGAAAAAAAGCAAAACAAAAAAATTGCATCGGACAGTACAATGGCAAAACAGCGTAAATTAATGTTGAAAAGCTGCTCATGGACTTATGTGGTGTCTCTCTCTCAATATGGCAGTGAAGCAAGCTGAACGAAGAACAGCAAGAGGAAGACACACGACAGTTGTCTTTATCGCAGCTACAACTTCTGTGGGAAATGAACAGAGCATCTGTTGATTGTCTCTCAGTAAGATGCAAGTCTGTTGGAGATTTTGGTGAGAGAAATTTATAAAACATTGCCCTCGAACTGAACCAAAAAGAATGCACACCATAATGTGCCTAAAACTGAAGTAGGAATATGTATAAAATGCCATCGTGGGCCACTCTGCTGGCACTGTGCATGCTCTGATAAAATCAAGCTTTTGTTTGTTTTTTTTTTAAATCTATTTTAAGTCACACAAAGCCAGGAAATTGTTGAGCCAAAAAAATAATATCTTTGAAACACTGAGCATAAATGTGTAGATGGCATCCAAAAGCAACCACACATTGGAATCTGATGGAGAAAAAAAAACAGAGCTCTTATAAAACAATGACTCATTAGCTGCTTGTTCTTTCTGCACAAGTTTGATGTTTAATTGGAGACAAAAAGAAGATGGAATTGTTGCAATTTTGTTGCAAAGTCTCTTAGAAACAAAGGTGAACAAAGATAATTATTTTCAAAAAGAAAAAAAAAACCTGTTTAAAACAGTCCTGTTTACGTTAACAGAGTACATCCTGCCTTCTCCCCTCATTTCAGTCATCCTGGTCAACAGTATGCATTTTAAACATGAATATGAGACATAGCTGCAAAGACTAGATAAGCTAAATATTCTCTAAGGCACATGTAAATATAATTAAGAGCAATGTCACTGTACCAACTTTTTAAAGATGATGTTTAAAGTTACTTAGTGAGGGAGATCAAGTCAATTTATTTATTTATTTATTTTTTTGTTGAATTGCATACATGACCTATATGAACTGTGATACAAAACAATATGATATTGTTTTATAACCATCAGAACTTTAGAAAATGAAATTAGTTTTTTCACTTGCTGTCTAATTGATCAACGTCTAAAGTTTGCAATGGAGAGTTGCTTTTGCACTCGTGGAAAAGTACAATTAAGCTTGACATGTCATGTTGGTCAACACTTTTTTTAAGGCAATTGTGAGCAGTTTTATCAAAGTTTTAGATATGATCAAATCACACAGCAACATACCTACAAAATACTTCTCTCCTTTACGTCCCATCTATTGTATTAACTGAAAAGGGAGAATGCATATTGAAGAGATGAATTACAATTTAAAAGATGACATCACTGGTTAATTGAGTTTATCATCTAGATAAAAGAGACTGTAGCTATCAGTCACTTTGAAACAAAACCTAACTCAAGAGCATTTATGTTGAAATAAAAAGAATCCCAAGTCCCAAGAGTATCATAATTTTTATTGCTTCAGTCAAATGTTTTTAGTATGCTTTCACGAGTTTCTAATAATATTTTACTAAAATGTTGGCCTTTCCTCTTGACAGAACTGAAGATCACTATTGGAAAGGCATTAAGGCAAAGTTAACCAACAGGAATCCGAAGGTGTTTCAAGTAGAAACAAAAAACATAATTTTTGGTTTGATTTTGTATCACAGTGAAAAGCCAAGGTAATGTGTTTTTCATATACAGTGTATGTAAATATCTGCAAGACAAATCCTTTTTTTGCTTTAGACAGAGCAACAAGAAGCAAAGCATGCAAACTTTTCAAAGGGATAATTACATCAATTTAGCAGATGTGATGACAGGAATTGTGTCTAGCTGTGCATGCTTTAAAATGAAACTTTACAAAAATAGTTGAATATTTAAAATTTTTAATATTTCTGTCAAATGTGCAAAGGTGCAAATATTGTTCAATTTACCCTTACTAATTGACCTATTAAGTCAAGTAATCCTGAATACTGTTAAAGTCTGACCTTCAAATATCCAACAGTCACAAATACAAGCAAAGTTAAAGCAGCATGGCTTACATAGAAACATTTTTATGGAATAATGCCTAATTTCCTTTTATTACTCGGCAAATTTGCTTTATTGATTTTTTTTTTTTCACTGATGCCAAACTTTCAGCAACAGCTGACTTTCAGCAGAGGACAGAACAATTGATGTGTTTGTCTAATGGAGGGTGGGAGAGGAAGGGAAGCAGCAGCCTGTATTTTATTTTCGAAGGGATACCTCTAATGGTAAAACGCTTTCTGTAAACCAATCTTCTCTATCAGGTTTATTTCACAAGTTGCAGGTTGGATGACATAGATGCATATTAAATCATTTTTCTTCCTTGATGCACAGGACTGTGCTCACAGATGCTATGCAAATGGATGTTGTGTAATACGCACGTCCATGCATAAATTAGATTACATCACAAGCTGATCAGGTGGAATCATGGCTGCAGGGGCGAGGTGTTTATTTGATCACTTTGCCGAGGCACCAGTACGCTCAGGTCAGTCAAGGATGGCTCAATATAAGGCTTAATATTGCAGCAGAGAACACGAATAAACCAAATCTGATACGGACAAAGTTTCCCTCCACTTCCCCCCGTCCATTAAATATAGCAGAACAAGTCTTCAGACTTGGGGAAACTAGACACCAACACAGTTAAGGCTCTCATTATTCCCTGAAAGTTAGAATGCGTGTCATGTAAACACAACGACTTAATGCAGACTAAAACAGAGCTGTCAATCAGTGGGAGTCCTTGGCCCCTGTTGGTTGATGGGGATTCTCTTGAGGGCTGGACTGCTGTGGCTGTCCCGGCTTTCCTGGACATTTGGCTGTCAGAAGTGAGTGCATCAACAGTGCAGCACCATTAAAACCCAAAGAACAGCTGGAACTTTGGTAGGACGACATTGACAGATTAACGAGCTCACATGCATACTCAGAAGCAGCCGCAATTACATGCGGACAAGCATCGAAATAGTCCAAAGGCAGCCAGGCTGGACGTGGAGGCTTAAGTTTTCAGTGATTTTTTTTGCTCAGATCATTCTACACTCTCACCGTGTGTGTTCTGCGTGTGGGTAGATGGGTGAGAGTGAACCAACAGACCTGATATTTAAATGTTGACAGCATGCCTAGCACTCGTGTCCTCCGTCACTGTGCCCTGATTTCATCTCACTCCTCCAAACACTCTGCAGAAAATCAATGTGCATCAGGCCTACTCATGCTTAATGCCTCACAAGAAGGATAATTTTTCTAATCCTGGGAAAATGCTCACTTTTGCATAATCGCCGCATTACTTTTGTTTTATTGAGTCACAAAGTAATGGCTGAGCAGCTCATTAGTGATAAATGGCGTAATAAGAGAACTAGGAGCTGCTTTTAGTGGATACTTCGTTGTAACCAACATCACTAACCAGAAATGTCTATTTAAGCCATTTCATCATAGTGATTCCTCCTCTCATTCTCTTAGTTTATTCCGGCGGGCAGCGTGCCTTGTCACTGACGTCCTTGTTGATGTGTGTGTGTGTGTGTGTGTGTGTATGCGCATGAGTCTGGTGTCAGCGTTTTATCACCAATCGTTCTGCCGATGGTCAGTCACCCCAGCCTGAGGACGCTGAGGGGACAGGAGAGGCTCACCTTTGCCACTGCTGACATTTTAATTTGTCACCACTGGCCGTGCTGTTTATGCCAATAATGCGTCAATGAATCAGAAGAGACGCCATGGGACATAGGAGTTCAATACAATGGACACACACACCTCCGATTGAGGCTGCGGTGCTGCAATGTACAGAGGCCGATCGACCCTGCAGCTCTGTAAGGAGAGAAGAAGAGGAAGACTGGGGTGACATGACGAAGATAACACCTTGATGAAAGAAAGGTCACATTTACAGCACATGCATCTCACTTAAATTGGAGTCTTATGAGATATTTATTCTTTGTTCTGGAGCATTGCTGCTCTTTGGAGGAATAGTTTTACATTTCAAGAGGCTCTGCTCATATAAGTTCATATAAAAAGTTAATCGACATTATCTGATTCACTTCACATTCCTGCAAGTTTTAAAAAAAAGGTTATTTATTATTTTTGTTTTACCCTGGAGCCGATTGGAGAATATTAATCAGGAATTAATTTTTTAACTTTTTAGTAAAGTTTTTATTAGCGGGACCAAATCAATCTAAGTAACATTGCTGTTACAGAGGTTTACTTATTTGTTTATTAATATAAGTAATAAATAAATAAGTGAAGATATACCATCGTAGGATCGCCGTTGCCGGTTTTTTGGTGGTGACATGCTGTGAGTCTAAAAATGGAGCTAAACAAAGTTCTCTTCTCTTTTCGTCTCTTCTCTTCTCCTTCCTCCATGACAATAAAACAAAGCTGATTTTGTGTCTGGACAGCTATTTCTGTGTTCACTTAGCTAAATGTTTTGCATCATTATCCTGCTAATGGACCCAGTGACAACTCATTTTTGGTGTTGTGGTTTAGTCTGCCACAAATTTGCTTGAAATGTCAAAGTATTTAAATAGTTCATTAATCCATGCACTCTAACAAGATCCCCATAGTCTTTAAAGAAGAAGCAGCCCAGCAACATCACTTATCCTCTACCACACCTGAAAGTGGGCTAGAGGTACTTTTTTCCCCACATCTTCATCAATTATTTCATTTTTCAAATTTAATTTCAGTCAATTACATTTGCAACTTGTAATCTGGCTTTTCATGTTACATTTAGAGTAATGGCTTCTTCCTCGCTGAGTGGTCAGTACATTAACAATGTGTTTGAGGCGCACCTTAAAATATATCCATGCATACATATCTGTTTAACTTAAAAAGCTTTTCTTGGTTTTCAAAGCCAAGAAAAGCTCTCTCTAAATATATATTGTATATGTATTTATTATATATATTTACTATATGAAATTTTGGCTTTAAAGAAAGCAATAAAAACATTCTGTAAATTCTCTCTGGCCTTATTTTGCCATCTAAATTAATTTAATATTTCGGTAATCCTAACTAAGGTCTGATTCAATGTCAGACAGCGAGAAATTAATATCTATTTTCATATACAGCGTATGCAAATATCTGGTTTCAACTGCAGACAAGTGAATATGCAAGAAATATTTAGTTGAAGTCCCATACTGTTCCAAAAGTGTCTTTGTAAGCTCTGCAAACGGAGGAAAAAGTATTGTTTAAAAGTTTGTCATGGTAATTTAAGCAAGTACATATTTATATATACATTTCCCTGACTGGGCCAGTCATTAAGCCCTCACTGTGGCGTCCGTCAGCACGGTCGAGACACCTCTCCCAGATGTCAATACAGGTTTGGCACACCTAGGCCCACAGTGTCCTTTGAGACCCCACCACTGTCCTGCAAATGTCAGCAGAAACAGAAGCCACTGTGTCAGGCTGCAGCTTCCTCTCCCTCTCTTACTCCCTCAAAAGACCTCCATCCATCCCTCACTTAGTCCAGTCCCAGGGGCGGCAGGTCAGTCCTAATTGTATGCAAATCAGGGCATAGTGCACGTCTTTCTAACTGCTGACAATCGATGGGTGACATCAAGGTATTGTAGCCAATGCAAAACAGAGCCTTCACAGTAAACAGCAGAGGATGAGGGAGAGGGCGGGGGAGGCGAAATAATTTTCTGTCACTCCAACCTGATGGCTGTCAATTTGATTTCTGAGTGCTATGCATGCTTTTCAGTGCATGATGCACAACAGCGGTTTGCAGCATCTCATTTATGAATGGACTCTTATTCATTGTTATTACGATAACAGTAGCATGACATGGCAGACGTGAGTAATGCTCGAGGTTTGCTGGAGTGCCTATCCATGTCCTCTCACGTTCTCCCTTGCTCTGTTCCGACACATAATAATGAGCCTCAGAGAAATCTGCCCTGACTTTCTGTTAAACAAAGTCTGGCAGCTCTAAATGAATGAAACATGTATACACAGAGCTAACACATCATACGATGAATAAATCCCCCGATATGTAAAGTGCATCTGCAACACGCCATCCTGTAGGGGTGGAAAAGTGTGCGCCTGTGTGCATGTAATTGCCTCTGCATGTGTCATTGCTTATATTAGATCATGACACAGTGAATAATTTTTTCCCCCCACGTGCAAATGATCTGTTCAAAGTTAGTACAATTTTTGAAGAGATCATTTCATCTAATGTCATTCTGAAGCAAAGCGGACTTTTGTGGCGAAGCGGAATATGATGTAGTAAACTTTGAAAAGAATGTTCAGGCATTTTTTCTATTTATATTTTCTTCAGTGGTGTTTTGACCTTTAACCTTTTGAAATTTTAAAAATAGATAGTCGCCCTATTTACAATAAAAGTGAGTACCCAAATATGTATGACTTTCCTAATGTACAGCAAGTAAATGGCATTTATTGATGGATTGGAAAAAAAACCAAAAAACTTTTATTATGACTTGGAATCAGACAAAGTCAGAATTTGGCCCAAATTCTGTGGACAATAATCAAATTTGCATTGGAATATGGAGCTAAATTTCACTGGTATTCACTGCTCAGTTGGAAAAACATGTTCAGAGGACAACTAGTAGTCATGCACTTAACCATGCAACACCTCACTCTGTAAGCATAGTGGTGGTGATCGGATCACTGCATGGGGATAGGATGGAGCTAAGTGTAGCGTAACAATGAAAGAAAATCTGACAGACTGCAAAGAACCTTGAGAATGGGTCAAATGCTTCACAGAGCAATGATTTTTACTGTACAACCAGAGTGACAATAAGGAGACTTGGATCATCCTGTTTAGATCCCACTCTTTCATATATTAACGTTTCTGCTTTTTCTTCTAATTTTAATTTTTCTCTGAATTGTTTTACTGCAGCCTCGCCATCAACAATTTCAATCTTCACAGCGACACTGGGTCTGGATTCCACTCACTTAATTTCTCTAGCCTCATACACCCAGAAAGTCAAACGCTTCCCTCCCACATCCACCTCTCACGCAACATCTCTTCCCCCACACAATTCTTCCCACGAGCCTCCTGCATTCTTCAGTGTAATCCTGCCATATGTAATCTCCCGCTTAATCCCTTCAATCTCTCACGATTAAACACAAAAAGATGTTCGAATGAGAGCTAAAAAAATTACTGTCCATTATGCAACAGGTCTTGAGGTAGCTATGGGAGGATGCTTTGTGGGTGAGGCAGAGGGGAAAGAGTAGAGGAAGGTAAAGAAGTGGGACAAGGTCATATGTAGAGGGGATTGAATACAAGGTTCTGTACACCAATGCTCTCTCTCTAACTTGTGTGTAGCACTCTTAACTCTGGTGGATGAATTAAAGACGGTATGTTGCTAAGCCCAATGCAGAGTGACTTAATCCCAGTGGAGGCAACAGAGATGCTATGAGGTTACCACTTCAGTGATTGTTGCCGTCACCTTCAGACTTTCATTTCAAGCCTCCAACAGTCAGACAATCTTGACAAGCTCTGTTAAATCGCTTTTGTGGCTCATTGTTTCAACACCTTTGTATTGAGAAAAACATCATCTTTAACGGAAGAGGAAGGAATATTTTTTTTTGTCCGGAAATTGTCAAACCAAAGAACTTATAGTGATTTTGCATGTTCTGAATTGGCCACAAGTCAGACCTCCTGTTCTCTGGAGTCAGTGGGAGCCGGACCCTGAAGAGAGATCTGGTGCCATGTGACACGCTCCGGTTAGGAACGCCTGGATTCATTGCTGACAGGGACACGGCAGAACCGACCCGACAGTGGCACAGCAGATCGATCCCACAAGGACACAGCAGCTGCTTTAAGAGTGAGATGAAAATGGCCCTGGTGAGAGGCCCACTGGTGACTCTCCACCACGGCGCTGGGAAGGGAGGGTGACCTTGTTGTGTTTCTGTAAGCTGGCAGCTGCTTTTATCTTCCTGAAACTTCTACCTCTGGCCCTCGCAGCGGAGGTGAATTGTTTTTACTGCCTGAGTTACACCAGAGTGCAAGGACATAACAAAAGAAGAAAAAAAAATTAAAGTTTGGTGGGATGCAGTTTTTGGGCAACCAAAGTTTAGATGCGTTCAACATTCAAAAAATGAGTACCCTCATGCATAACTGGTTTCTTCTAAATCAGACAGGTTTTGTTGTTTTTCATTGTCCAACCTTCCTGCCTTCCTGCCACAATATCTTCCTTTTACTTTCATATCTTCCTTTCTTATGTACTTACTTCCTTCTTCTTGTTCTTTCCCAACTTTGCATCCTTTGTTTCTAAATCTGTTGTGCACTACCTCCCTTCCTTCTCACATTACACTTTTCTTGTATTCTTTCTTTTTTTTCCTGCAACCTATCTCACTTGTCCTACGTATGATGTTTCCGCCTTGTTCTTATATGTCCTTGCTTACTGCTTCTGGATTTTTGCAAATTCTACATCTAATGTTCATGAACTGTGGAAATACTTGATGTTAATTCATAGGAAACCTTAGTTTTCTATATAATGAAATGAACAGAAGCAGCCAGAAACTCTGGAAAGTGGAATAATATGGATTACTAACATGATAAATCAATAGGACACCTGACAGTGGGTTTCTTCTTGTCACTCTTCCATGAAAGTCATATTTGTAAACTGCATGACTTAGAATTGCCCCATCGAAAGATTCTTTCACTTGAGCCGTAAGACTGCCTGGGACTTTTTGCTGCTTTTTTGCAAACTGTGCCAGACTGTTTTTATTTTTGAGATATTTTAATGAATCAGTTGACTTTTGCGCTTTGCTGATCGAAGTTGTTGGATTCTTAAACGTATAAAACTTCTTTTCACCTTGTCGTTATAATCTACTTAGCGTTGGTCAGCTGCACAAATCCCAAAGCAACATATGTGGTAAATCAATACGCTATACACAATGTGTAACGTGTGTAGATTCGATTGCAAGAGACGGTGAGTGCATTCCTCATTCCTTATGTATGGAATGGTCAAAATGCCTAAGTTCAATTAGAGTTTTCTAGTTAGTTTCTCAAGGTCACTGCAGTTTGGGACGCAGTTTGTTTTCAAGTTTGTCATAAATTACAGGAACATTGCATTTATACAGAATTTAATTTAGAAGAGCAAAGTGGATATGCTCCATACGGTACAACCAAAATCGCAGGATGTCACATCTTTAACTATTTTGACAGCGTACTGTCTGCGCTCTTCTTCATAAACACATCCAAAATATGGCAGTGGCTCACCCTCAACGACTGCCTTCACCAAAGGCCTCTTTAAAAGGGAAACTCAAGCAGAGGGGGCAGGAGACAAAGCATAAGACTTCCGCTTCTCTGATTTCACTCACTTATGAGAATCCAATACCACTGGAGCAGCACTGGTTTCCTTCTCTTCCTCCGCTTAGCACTCCATCCACTGGGATAAGTGAGCAGAAACACAGCAGAAAATGATGGAGGTAGAGAAGAGAGGAAGAGGTGTGTGTTTGCGTGCGCGTGTGTATGCAACATCAAGACAAAGATAAAGAGATGAAAAAAGGTTAGCGAGTGCAGCCGAGAGCAGAGGAGGAGAAGCGCGGGGAGCCTTGGGGGCAGCGGGCAGGCAATTGGAGAGGGGGGGTGCTTTGGAAATGTTTTGGAAGGCATGGGTAAAAGCGAAAGAAATAGAGGAGTTTGAAACAGTTTAAAAGAGTGAACGAGTGGAGGGAAGTCAGAGAAGAAACGGGGAAACAGCTGGCTGAGAGGAATGCGGCAAAGAAGGAGAAAAAGCCCCTTATGTGAAGACGAACCTGCATAATTCATGTTCTGCTGCTTTTAGAAACAGCAGCTTCATCAGGACAGGGCTGCTGCTTTACTGTAGCAATGCAGTGTGCGTTTCATGTGTTTATGCAGGAGAGTAAGCAATGCGCCTTGTCCTGCCTGTTGTGGCATGTTTTGGTGGCTGTGTACCTTCTCTCTCCCATGTTCTTTTTGCCATACCTGTGTCGGAGCTCCCAGCACACTGATGTTCTTGTGTGTTTGTTGCTTTTTGATCCCAGGAAGCGGATCTGTTCGCCTTCACCTTGCCCTGCTCTTCACCCTGACTCTCTCTGACTGCACTCTGCCAGGCCATTAGAGCTCTCTGAGGCCCACGGAGATCTACTCGTCTCTGTGTCTGCTTTCATGTGTCAGTGAGTGGGCTCTAATGTTTGTGTGCGTACGTGTACGGCTGTGGACGTCGATCCCACAAAGGGAGCGCTTCTTTTTCTTTTCTTTTCCTTTTTCTCTCTTTCTTTTTTTTAAAGGTAATGCGCACCTCATCTGTTCTGGAACTGATGTAAAATAAAATAAAAAGTGGAAATCAAGAGTGGAAAATGTCAGCTTTTTCTAGCTGCTACCCAAGCTAATCTTAATACTCATCAAAAATGTTTGTTTGTTCACTGTTTACTGAAATTGTTAAACACAAGGAATGCAACTGTTTTCCCAACAACTGGAAATCTGGCGACTCAATTCTAAATTCTCAAAACTGCTGGGTATTTTATTTAGTTACTTATTTTTTGTGAGTGTGTTGAACAACGGATGCGTTGTTATATGAAGAGATTTAGCCCTCAAAACTATAATGAAGAAAATTGCTTAAAACCCATAATCCTTTTTTTTTTAACCCTGACATATCTTGACATAACTAATTTAGGGCTTCTGCACATTGCATTTGGTTAGCATAAACATAAAATATCAATTTGGTCACAGTATTAAAAATATGTACGTCTGCAACCGAAATAGTTGCAGACGCAAAGTCAATATTTAGCAAATGTCGTTGATAATATTCATTTTTCAAGACAAGTGAGGAACAATTTTATACAGAAGTTGCCTGTTTGCTTTCAGCTTTGCCCATTATTAAAACAGTAAATTAAAAAGGTAATGTAACATTAAATATAAATTTCTTTTTTTTTTGCATATCTAATCAAAACTGTTTTATTATTGGGCAGTCCAAGAGTTTGTGCCAGTGATTTTAATCACAAAAAAAATCAGACGATGCATTTCCAGTTGAATTCTCTGAATGAACATGAATTTGTGCATTTCCACACAAATGTAAAGTAACGTTGTCAGTCATTATAGCCTGTTGAAAAGGGTTTATTACTCATAAACCCTTTGAAAGATCTGAATATCAAGACTGCTGTTATTCCCGCTGCTTGTCCATCTTCTTTGAGAACACTTTTTCCTTCCATTGAACTTTCCACTGATTTGTTTTGATGCAGTTCTCTGTGAATAACCTATTTCAGACTCACCTTGAGTCTCCCTAAAAGTTCAGACCACAACTTTCATGCTCTGAGGCAAACTCATCTGTCTCCACAAGAACCTGTCACTGGTCAGCTCACTCCTATATCTGTCTGCTACTGAGCAACAACACCAAACGAAAAAAAAAAAAAAACAAATATTTTTCTACAAACTTGCCAGAAGCTCAAAACAGACAAAATGAATGAACAATGAACAAGTTAAATCTGGTGAATAATCCAGTGTTTCTCTAATTCCCCTATTTTCTTCTTTAGCTCATCCTGTGTGCTGCTGAATAAGATCACTCATTTCCCTGAGACATTAAAATTGTATTGAAACTTTTGAATAAACCTCTGCCTTGAACCTTACCTGTTGCCTCTCACTGTTCATGCTTTTGAATATTAAATTCAGCTTTTTAACGTGATAGTTTTTGGATTTCAGGCGGTAGTGCATCCCTTTTAACCAGATTTTCTTACAATCCTCCAGTTTTAACCCAACAGACACCTGGTTTCTCAAAGCAGGAAGAATGGCTCTTTGCTTAGCAAGTAATAAATGACTCACAGTCTTATAATATTTATTTCTTGACAGACACATAGAAACTGATAGGGAAAACAGTGGAGGTTTTATCAAACTGCTTATCATACATGAATAAAATGTCTTTAAACCAGATTAAAAGTGGGTTTAAAGTGTGTGTTAATTTAAAAGTGTATTATCCAGTTTTTTAAAGCAGCTTTAAATACAATGGATATTTTAAGGGGTGGTGGGGCAAAAGGATTGAAAATTACTTGTGTTTGACCGGCTTTTAAAGTCCAATTTCTGTTTAACACTTTACAAAAAAGATGAGAAGTGGATTAAAATTTTTTGAAATTTATATCTGCTCTGGTAGAAAACAGGAAACTTATGAGAAGTTATTCCCATAAAAAACTTCAAAAAGCTTTTGATGTTAGCATTTCAGCTTTAACTCTAAAAACGTCTCTGAATCTTCAATCCTTCTGATAATGTAGCATCATGTACACTCAACCCACCCCTCATTTTGGACATGTAATATTCAACACAAAAGGCGCTTAACTCAGCTGATTATATTTAAAATAATTTGGCAACATAATTGGATGTGTACCGTTTTCACCCTTTGTACCAAGAGTCACACAGCATCCAAAATGGAAGTGCATCGTAGCCAACGTACATACTCTTTACAGCAAAAAAGACCTTTCCCAAGTGTTAATGCTCAAGTGTGTGAGGGTGCAGGAATGCATGGCGGTAACCCCAGTATGAGAACATCTACAGTTTGTACAGCTGCATACAAATCTCTGTGGGGTTGCAGAAGGGGCTGGGCTCTGCCGGCACCGCGGGCCTGATCAAAAGATCCCCAGGTCTCTGAAATACACAGCTTGGGCTTTAAACCTGTTAGCTGCTGGATTAGCGTGCTGAGAACAAACACCAACACACAAATAGATGGATGAAAAATTATTTTTTAAAATAAAGTCTGCTCTTCAAGAGAGTCCTTCGAACTGTCCCTGTTCTGCATGAAGCAAAAGGAGTGGAGGATAAGCCATTGCCTATCTAGTAAAATAGGCAATGGCTTAAAATAAATTATTGTTAAATGTTATAAGTCTCCAAACTTAACGCAGAAGAATAACATGTCCAAATGTCTCTCAGATGCTGAAGTCAGCATAGTTTGCTTGTGTTGTTATTGAATCTTTTAATCTTCAGACAGATTTAACGTTTAGTGCTTAAATCCCTGTAATTTTGTAAAAATTATGTATTACTCCAACTTTTCTGTAACTGATTCCCCCCCCCCAACCCCCAATAATTTCTAAGCTACTTTTAACTCTTTCAAACGTTGCATCAATCAGTCTTTATGTGTGGGAATATGTAAGATGGTTTAGGAACGGCTTGACCCTGATCATAAGGTTTGATCCTAGCGTCTTATTAAAAGCCTGAAGATATCCCACTGCCCTTCAAGAAACTTCGGCGGAGTATTAGTGCGTCTGATTTTTCTTTTAAAATACTGCCATGTGCTGCTGCTGACTCCAGGGTTTTGAATATGCATTTTGAAGGTTGTTTGGATTTTAATGCTATTCATCAGAGTGGCCTGATGAAAAAGACTGCTTGTTGGATCACTTCCTATTGCGGCGGATTGTGGCTCATCCACTCTTCATAGGAGAGTATTTTGAGTTTAGATCTGAACATATATTATAGGATATTTACCACCGCCTGCACTGTAATTTGTGTAACATCCCTCTCCCTATTAAAGATGCAGTAGGGGTCATCGGAGAATGTAAGCAGGCCATCCCTTTGAGGGAATATGCAACATCCATTAAGGAAAAAAAAATCTGCTTCAATCTGCCACCAAACAAGCAGCTTTTTTGATTCCGGCTAATTATGAAATGGTTAAACATTCCATGCATGTTTTCCTCTTGCGCTCAAGTTGAGCCGCTGCATAACTGCACTCCTCTATCAGCTCTCAGATGAGGCTCGTCAATTAGAGCCGGGGCCGAAGTGCGGCATGTTAATTCGCTGTAAAATATTCCTCCTCCAGCACTAATTAGGTGCTAGCTGTGGTCGAGTGGAGCCCGTCCACTGGTGTGCGAGCAGCCTGTGCTGCATAGCAGTCCCCTGGTATCGTTTGGCTGACCAAAGCAATGCACGATAACCGGGAATTATTTTAATTAACCTGTGCCGCCTTCTGCAGCTAATGAGCGTAGTTAAGACTAACCCGGCATCTTCGCTGCAGCGTGTTTGCACGCTTGTGTGTCTGACAACCGAGGATCTGGAACTTAAAAGAATGACGTGGCAACACATGTTGTGCATAGCCGAGCCAGTTGGGTGCAGAACTTGCAAATGTTTTGATGGGCACTGCGAGCCTTCGTGTTTTGTCACATTTCGGGCTCAAAACTTGAATGTTTTTATTTGGTCTCTGTGCAAATAAAAAGACAAACCAATATGTGATTGTGATGTAACAGGAAAATGAGGGTCATATGCTTTTACACTTAAATCCTGAAAAGTGTGACATACCTATTCAACCCTTTTGAGTCAGTTCTTGCATTTTATTGAAATAGTTGTGTCACAACAGCTTTGAACATCGTCAGGCTGAAATTCTTCCCCTTTCTTTGTTGCAAAATTGCTCAAGCTCAGGTAGATCGGATGGAAAGTGTCTAAGAACAGCAGCTTTCAAGTATTTCTACAAAGTGACAACTTGATTTAGATCTTAACTTTGGATAATTTATCTTATAAATGATTCATTTTTGATGCTCTCCACCTTACTGTAATTCTTGTGTTCTGTTTAGTGTTATCCTGCTGATGTGAACAAGTTTTCATCCAGGTCTGACCTACATTTAGCTTCATTCATCTTCCTATTTAACTCTAATCAGGCGCTGTATCCCAGCTGAAGAAAGGCATCCCCACGACATGATTCTGCCACCATCATGCTTTATAGTGGGGAATTATCTTTTTAAGGTAATGTAAAGAATGTAGATTTTTCTCCTCATGTAATTTCCCAAATCGTTTTCAAAATTTCAGATTGGCTTAGCAGAGAAAAATCTTACTAAAATACACTGACATTTGTTGAAACAATGTGAATGAAAATGAAATAAAAATAATTAGCAAGTAAAAATAATTATGGGAGATTGTGAAGTTAAAATTGTTTGAAAAAAAAAACAAAACATTTTCGCTAAAAAGTGTGCAGCAATTTTAGGTATTTTATTTGACCATATTGAGACTTGCTGAGCAACGAGCCATAAGCTGAGTGATGACAGCCGTGGCTCCGAGGGGGTAGCATTTTTTCACTCCTAAAATCCACAGAAGAGTGGATAATCCATTTCCTGTTTCCATGTGCAATAAAGATACTTTTTTTCTCTCTCCTTCTTCTATATGAGTCAGAATGAGAAAAGAGGAGGCTTTGAAACTCTGCCCGGTCTCCTGCACACTGCGGAAGATGAGAGGAAAAGCAGACACGTCGGCCCTTGTCGCCGGTACCAGCCTTCGGTTTGTGTAATATCGACATTTGCTCCGGTCTGAAGAACGCTCATCTCAACCTCCAAACCACCTGCATCTTGAGAACTGCTGGCTTTTGCATCCCTCCATGGAAAAATAACTGGACTGTGCGCAGGCGACACTTGTTGCCACCGCCCCTCGTCCCTTCCTCCTCCCCGGATCTGCTGCGTATGAAGAGATTGAGCTTAGGTAGGCACAGATGCTCACTGAGCTTTCAGGTCGTGAACAGCACAGTCTTTGCGGTATCTCTCGCGGGCAGTGTGTGCGTTGCACATGTGCAAAGGCTGCATGTCTTTGTAATTCCATATGGCGGGAAATGCGGCCTCTGCAATCTGGGAGCTGACTCCAGAGATCAGGTGGTGTCACACTGATGAGGTAATCACCACCAGGATCCAAATATAGTGAACTACAGGGTTAACAAACAGCTCTGAGACTCTGCGCGCCGCCCCCGTGTCCGCTGGAGCTCACTGCAGATGTCCAACTTCAAATAAGTCTGCGACCTGGGCCTGCGGTGAAACACTGCAAGTGCAGAGGCTCTCATTACCTTTACATAGGGGCTGAACTTTAAATTAGACAGCATGGCACATTCATTAGCCTTCCTGGATTCATATCCCTCTCACACACTCATGTGCAATAGCACACTTCATCAGTACATCACACGTCTTACTGTCGTACTTAGACTCTCATCTAAGACCCAGGGATGCTGGTGGAGGCAGCAGTCAAGGTCATTTGAAAAGAGCCGGAGGTGAATGTGAAGTGAATTCACCTGCTGGATTGATTCCTCCTGTACATCCTAATGATCAAACCCTTGTGGAGTTAGAGGATAGTCGGGTGTCTTAAATGGGAATTTGGAGGATATGGGCGTACCTGGAAATGAGACACAAGCAGCTACACTAGACCGGGCCAGATGATGAGAATCTCTTTTGTGGTTTTACCTGCAGATCAAAGTGAAAAAGGAAAATCCAGCTTTAATTTCAATTTAATACAGTCAAAGAGTCACTGGACTGATTATATTTATTACATTTTACTCTCACTCATTATTGTGTTCTTTCTGTCCAACTATCCATCCATCCAATAACTTTTTTACTCACATTTTGAAGTTCGCTAACTGTGGTCAAAATGCAGAATTATCGCACAGTTGATATTAAATGACTCAAATCTGTTACTTGGGCTGCATTCACACTACAGCTTGAAGTGACCCACTTCCAGTTTTTTGTCAAATCTGATTTTTTTCCCCAGGGCCGTTCACACTGCCAAACATACGCGACCTGTATGTGTTCCATAGTGTGAATGGGCAACGGACCTGAAAGTGTCCCTCCTGCGCAGTAGAGGGAGCAATAGTGTTCTGCCAACCGCTAAGAAAAGAAGTGCTCAATGTGGCTTACATATTTGAAGTTGTTGTCTGACCGGAGCAGCATATTAACAACTTAATCTTCTGAATAATCTTGCAGAATAGTGAGATTTGTTGAGGGTCAGTGATGTTCAGTTTGGATGAATGCGACCTGGACATTTGGTCACATTTGAATCTGATACGCATCGGTCACATTGGAAAAGAATCAGACCTGTGCTGTTCAGACTGCCATGAAAAGATCGGACACAGGTTGCATTATGTCAAAAAAAATCTGAATTGACTCCAACTTCAAGCTGGAGTCTGAATGAAGTCTTAGACATGGCAAAAGTCAAACCCAGAATCCCTGGATTTCACAGAAATCAGTCCGTTGCAAAAGTACATTTTTCTCTGTTCATTTTAACTTCATCCATTAAAAACTGAATAAATCTAGTCAGAAAATAAAACTCCAGAATGCATGGATAGTGATTTTTTTAAAGACCACTTAAAATAAATGAAAAAGGCATCGGCACTGTAACCCACTTTGAGAGGTATGCCTCTGTAATGGATGAAATCTCAGGTGTGATGTTTGTGACAGCCTGTTACAGGCTTTTGTTATCATTGTGACAAGGTGCTGATGTTTCAAACAGCTACCTTTGCAGAATGGGAAAAATATTTATTTGACAATGAATCAGCTTGAAGGTGAAAAGGCTCGTCATCACCTGTGAGCTACCCCGTCTCCAACCGGTTCTACACTTTGCGTTTGTCAAAAGCTGTTGAAATGAGACTTATTTCCACAAGATGCATGTAGAAACTGGCGCTACACTGTGAGTTTAGACATTACTAGTATGCAAGTCTTTTCCGCAATCATGTTATTTATATATATTACACTTCTACCAGATGCTTTTGTGAGACCAAAAAATGTTAAATTTAAACACATCTTTGAGGGGAATTCTGTGTGAATTGAGTTTGTGTCACTGGTTTAGACTCAAACATTCACTACTGATGGGTAGATGTAAGGTAAGGGTCAGTGTCAGGCTGGAGAAATGAGTGAAAAGTGAATGGAAGTCAATGCAAAGTCCTTGTGAAGATGGAAAGACGTAATATGTTTGAGTGCGTGCATGTGTGTGTGTGTGTGTATGTGTGTGTGACAGTAAAACATAGCACTAATGAGATCCCAAACCAGCACCAAGCGATGCTGGAATTAACGTCTTTCACACCCTCGCCTCCTCCTCCCCCATCGCCCAGCAGCCCCCATATTTTCTAAACTCTTCCAGCGGCTTTATTAAAACCTGGACATGAGACGCAGTAGAAAAATGAGCAGAACTCAATCTTGGCTTTAAGGCCGACGCTGTCCGGCTTGTGTGCTCTCACGGAGCGGAGGGAAATGACCTATGAAATATTGCCTTGTCTTTTAAATACAGTACAAGCCGTTGGTGCACACATGCAGCGATGGAAGTGTGGGCCGTGCACAAACTCATGCAGTCCTACGCACACACACACACCTTGCCAAGCATCGAAGCAATTAGGGGAACTGTGTTTCATGTAAGACATAAAATTGGACAATACACTTGCTTCTTTATTTGACGTAAAGCCCAATCAGAGTCAAATGTTCTGTTTCACCAGTTTACAACTCGCTGCAGAATTATCCACAAAACAACAGAGGGAACATGTAAATGTGGCGTTGTAAAAAAAAAAAATAGGGTAAATCAGCATAATCTTCCGCTGCGTGCCGCCAACACACACAGTGGGCCTAGCAAGAAAACGGCGCTTAGAAAAGTAAAGCAAATAGTGCGTTGCTTACTATCAAAGCCCTCCTGCTGCCTGTGACCAGTTCTAATGAGGAATTAGCAAAAATAGATAAACACGTTCTGATTTCCTTTACCATCAAAAGCCTGAGCTGAGCTGATCTGATCTGAGTGATGGGAGCTTTCTTCGCCTAGTGCCAAAGCTGTGAAATTGTACAGGCTTATTGCAGCTCATGCTTTGCTGGGCTTCTCATTGATTTTGGTTTTGTTAAGGTTCACAATACTTTCAGCGTCTCACTGACCAACTTATTAGCTGTGGCTCACAGAGCAGCGGGGAGTATGTGTTCCTTGTCATTAATGTGCTTTGCCGGGTCATTAGCAGCTGAGCGGCTCTGCACCACAAGCGAGGAGCGAGGCACGCGCGCGCACACACGCTTACAAAACACACCGAATAAAGCGTGGGTGGGTCACCACTGACTTTTGCCCATAGCCTCGGCTCCTGCGATGATTAAAGCAAAAAAAAAAAAAAAAAAATTAACATGCATGTGTGTGCAGGAGCAAACACACACACGCAAGCAGACATTAGCCACAGTCACACAAACACATGCTGCGATAAAGACAAAGTCTGCAGAGCAACTCTGCAATGTGAACACAAGCAAAGTAGCAGCTTTTAATCATCTTTCGGGGAAAAGCCGGTTTACAAAGGAAGTCTCACAAACAGCTGCAGTGGCTGGGCTTTTTCTGCCGCTCAGTAATGGAGAGAGATCACGTTCACCATGTCACCAACTCTATAACAGAGTTCACCTGTAAACAACAGATTAACATATTAAATCAAAATGTGAAACTAATCTGTGGGCCTTTTTTTTTCTCCCCCCTCTATACCGACTCCCTCTCTTTGCCCCTGTCTGTCTCTCTCATTAGCTGGGGACATTAGCTTTCCTGCTACTCTTTCAGCCAAAAGAAAGGAAAGAGAGCCTGCGGCAAAGTGACCTTCTGGGGATGGAAGGAGGCCAGGGGGGAATTCTCCGACACCACTGATCACCAGCTAGTTCAGTCTCTGCGTGGGCAAAACTCTGATCTGATGCAGCCATCGGAGATTGACGGGGAAGCTGGAACAAACTCAGAGCTCTGCTTCTATGCAAGGGAGATCATTTAACTAAAGAGTGACAAGTCGGGTAATAGGTGTTGGCAAATTAACCCCTGCAAACAAAAACGTCTTCATGAAAGAGCTGAGGTGAAGAATGATCTTATATGTGATTAAAAAGCAGGGAGCCACACGGGAGAGGGCTGATCAAAAAAACTAGGTTTCTGGTTACTTCTTGGAATTATGGCAATAATTGAACTCCTGAAGGGTCTGAGTGGAAATCCAGAGGGATAGAGGTGCATAATTAAAGGTTCGCTGTTGTGTTTGTCCTCAATCCATCCTCCACTGCAGCTATATCAAATTATGGGGCAATGGTTCTCGAAGACACTTGAGAGACCTCCGGTGGCCCGGTATCACCGCCAGACCCTGGCAGGGTCAGAGCTTCTGCACAGAGCGCTGCTCAGCACGCCACATAAACTGATAATAAACTAATATAAAGTTCAGAGACAAAGGCTGACAGACACACAAAACCAGACTATTAAACAGCTCAACCATTTGTCTGCGCTTTAAAGCTGAGGCACAAACTGTTATTACAGCCTCGCCGGTCCTGCAAGAGAATATGTCCAAACCTCAGACTTACTAAATTTAGTACAATTAATGGTGAAATAGATAACAAATTGATGCATAAATAAATATATATTATTTTTTAATGATTTGAAATATATGAAATCTCTGATTTGTTGTACAGTTAGTATTTGAAAAAACTTAGAGGAACGAGAACAGCACAATTTTTGCTCTTTTAAGGCATGGTCAGTGGGTTTTTTTGTCTCTTTTTTTTTTTTTTTTTGCTCCTATAGTGTGGGATCCAATTCATGTATTCAATGTGTACCTCCTTCAACACATTTAATTTTATTTGATGGGACATGAACAAACCCATTCTGACCTCATCGATGTAGAGATGCATCTTCAACATGTAGGGCGACGACTGAAAAACACTAACGGACGAAATACACAAACGTTCTGACAATTGGGATAACTTTCTTTCACCTCCACTGCCTTTGCACAAGGATCGTGATACCACCACAAATTTCAATGTCTTTACATCATGGTGTGTAATTATGAAAATGAAAATCCACAGATGTTTGTCCCCCTCTTTGATCTGACACCCCTGCATAAAACCCATGCAGTTGCTGAACAGGATTTAGCATGCAGTGAAAGTATTTAGCATATTTCTGGAGTTTGACCTGGGAAATCAATATGGCCGAGCTTTTAGATCATTGAATCGTTGGTCCTGTGGAGTCAGATAGCCAATGCTTGCTAGTGAGTTCACAAACTGAAAACTTAGGACAAGATCTGGGGTGTTGCATGGAAAATGTATTGTTGTACTGTGCCAAAGCCTGGATGAATCCAGCCAGTTAGTGAAACTCATCAACAACCGATTAGCACTTAAAGTAGTTTATAAAAAGTTATGTGCAGGTGTAAAAGAGGAGGTGGATCAAAACTCATGGTCTGCAAAATGCCCTCCTGATGTCTCCATTGTGCAGTCTTACTTTAGTGGGTAAAATGCTGCTGCTTACGAGGCTCTCCAATCGAGCTGGCCCTGGGAGCAACCACACATCCAGCATTAATCACCGCGTTCCTTTCTGTGCAAACACACAGACATGCACGCACAAACAGCCGCCTGCAGTCACACAAACTGTGGGGACATGCAGAAACACACTAGGGGAACCACAAATGCCTGCAGGGAAAAAAAGGGGGCTAATCCGACAGTGATCTAGTGACTCCAGAGAGAAACCGAGGAGTGTCGCTGCCTTGCTGAATAGATGTGTGCACATTTCTGTCTTACGCTGCAACTGCTGACAAAGTTTAGAGATTGAGACTGGGGATGAAGCGTTCTTGTTTTCCTAAGCATTAATAAAAATAATAAACATGATTTCAGCACATTTTATAAAGTTCTTACTCTCTTGTCTTCTCATGAAGAAGGTCCTGGGGTTGAATCCTGATCAGAGGTTTCTCTGCGTGTAGCTTGCATGTTTCTCATGTGTGGGTTCTCTCCAGGTGCTTTGATTCCTCCCACAGCTCAAGAAGTGTGCTTGCTAGGTTAATTGGTCTTTGGTGGAAGAGTGTGTGCCTCCCGACTCAATGTTTCCCTGAAGGAATGTGGTAAATAGAATTTCCCAAAATTACAAAACTTTTTTATTTTCAAACTTTGAAAGAAAAAAAAAACAAGAAACAGTTGCTATATTTCTTGTCACATTTTGTTTTCTATCTATTGTTGAGTTAAGTTATTTTGCGTACTGCTTCAGGTTAGATGATTTCCACATTTCCGTCAGAGGGATGTTGTAGATGATAGATGATTGCTTAGAAACTGCTGACATTTTTTTTTCTGAAAACACTTTGTGACATTTATTTGCTCAGTTTTCATGTCACCTCGGAAAAGGTCATAAAAGCTGACCTTTCACTGCGGACTAGGCTGTGAAAGCAGACTGCTATTACCTTTATTATTTAAGTTAGTATTTAAAAGAACCTGGAGACCCGTGCAGAGAACAGTGCGAACGTAAACAGCATACAGAGTGAACTGAACTGTTTAAGAATCAAATTGATTTTTGAACAAATATATTTTGTGGCACACATGCAAAAATTTGTGGCATTTCAATGGATAAACAAAAACAACTGAATTAGGCAGATTTCATAACATGTTTTGAATGTTTTGTCTTTTTCTGTTATATTTCCTCCAGGACACACAGGACAGCAAGTTAATATCTTGTGCATCAAAAATGAGGCTTGAATGACTAAAAGACAGGTCATTTTATAAACACTGAAACCTAAGAAAGCTGTAAAATTTTTACCACAATCCCACTTTAAAATGTACAGAAAAGCCTGGCCTTGTAGAAGACAAATATAGAGAAACAATGAATAGATCAGGATCTATGAAAGCACCTGTTCAGTACAGGTGCTTTCATGAATATTTTTAAAAGTTAGGAGGAACCAGAGGTGCTGAAAAGCCAAGTTGAACAAAACAGAAAAAGAATCAAATTGATAGAAATGAAACAGGACAATCAGAAGGCAAGCAAGAAGCAATTAAACAAATGCGCCGAGCTTTGGAGCAAGCATCCACTTGGGGTTCCCATGGGAATGATCAGCTCAGCCCACTCTTATTGAGGGATGAACAAATGTTTCTGGGCCCACATGTCACCGAACAAAGAGTGGGTCGTGCCACACTTCTACTCCTCAGAGCTTCTATTGTTAGTGTGCAATTCCCTTTAGACTTTATGAAAACAAGCTTAGCAAACAGCTCAACCTTTAAAATCTTTCTCTGAGGCGGCGGCAGTGGGATGCTGAGGATGAGATTTGAGTGGAGTCCAAATCTACAGGTTCAAAACCAAAATGAATTTGATGTGAACAAAAAGAAAAAAAAAGATGAACAGGTGCGACTAAAACTACTGGTAGCTCGTTTCAGATGGCACACTTTAGTCATCCAAATATGCAGCTGTATTTGTCTTTCCTTTTGGCCACATCTTTTAAATTTCTAGTTTAAACACTGCAAATTGGAAGAGTTGCTTGGCTGCAAATCCACAGCTAACACAACAGCAACAGGAAACACAACACGAATATCCTTAAAAATGTCCTTGTGGCTAGAAAAATGTGGGGATGCTAAAAGTACTTTCTCCAAAAGAGTTGGAGACAGCATCAGTCTACAATAAGGCTGATGATTTTCTGGCATAAAACATGAAGGGCAATGGTAAACTCACTCAGGGATACCCAGCTTTCTGAACAAGGTCAGACTTTCGCCTGCTCAGTGAAACTCAAAACAGCTTTCTGCAAGTTTTACACTTCACAGAAACTTTTTTCAAGTTTACTTTAAAGGCACAGTGGGGCGGCTGCTCCCTGCAGGATTTGGCCATGTGACAGAAGGAGGAGTTTCACACCTCGATATTCAACTGGTGACTCTGCTTATTTTGTTCTCCATTCATTGAAGCCAAGGTGTTTTGTAGAAAAAGAAATATTTGCAGAAACATAAACCTAATGAAAGAAAAAGAAAAACTTCAAAGCTACCAAACTGAGTTCCTATCAAAAATGCATGGTCCACAGTGGACCCATTGGCTGTGCAGCTCTTGCTGCACAGCCAATGTGCCATCTTCAGATGTGCAGCTTCTCCTCCAGGTGTTAAACTTGAACCTCGACAAGACAAACCAACATTAATTAGAATTTAACCTCAGTGAGAAATCTGGACAAATACATCATGTTTTTATCATGCATCAAACATTTTCTAAAACTATTTGGTTAAATATACGAGAATGTTTTTTTTTTGTTTGTTTGTTTGTTTTGTTTTGTGTCCATTTTTTCAAAATGGACACAAAAAACATTCAGTGGCTTGATGCTATTTCACTTAATCACCAAATCTGTGAAAGATTTTTTTTCTTTAGCCTCCTTGCCTGGTTTTAAAAGACAGGCATAGCAAACAAATAGGAGAAAGAGAAAAGTTGCTCTTACTTTTAAATCTAAACCAGCAAAAACAGATATTGGCAGGTCAAAACCCAAGACGGAAGAAAACGGCCTTTGAAGTCTGTCTTTTCTTTAGGTCCAGAAAACACAGGGAGTTACTTTATGATTGTTTTTGGTTTTATTATTTACTCCTTTCTATTATTTACTCAGTTACAAATCAAAAGGATGAAAACAGAATGTTTTTCTTGACACATTCTCCCTTCAAAAGTAGAAGCCTGTTGGTAAGTTTTCTTTAGTCAAGCAATTTCTTACATTTCTGGGTGCTTTCTGTAAAAAGCAAAAAAACAAAAACATTTCCAAACCTCTCACTAAGAAGTGAGAAAAGCTAACTTTCAACCTTATTAACCTTGTGTTTCACATGCAGAATATGTGCAATTAAAAATCGTTACGCAGGAATCATGCTTCAGTTTACTGAACAGCTGCAAAATAAATTTGTCATTTAAATCCTCTCTGTCTGAATGACCACATCGACTTGAAAGCTTTAAAAATTATGTTTCCATAATGTCAATTTCAACATTTGAGTCGACAGCTTTCATGACTGCAATGACTAAGTTCTTTCTATTTTCTACTGTGAGCAGCATGAAAGATCACTGAGCGTCTGGCGTGGCGGGGCAGGCGGACTGACTCTTGTACATACACAAATCTTCAGTTGGCTCTTAGTTTTCATCAGGGGAAAAAATCCAAAATTTGAGCGTTTGTGCAAAAAAGACAAATGACAGATATGTGAGGTACAAAACTAATTCAGTCGGTTATAGGAAATAATTTTGAGTTTCTACAGCCGAAAACATGTTTTCACTAACACTGTGTAAATAAGCTTTGGTTTCTCATTGTACTGTTAAATAATCCAAATGAAAGAATAAAAACCAAGCGCATTGCTTTAGAGAATTTTTCACTTCCTTTCAAAAGTTTCCATCAACCAGGATTACTTTGTGTTTAATTGAGAAAATCCCTGATCACGCCACGGCATTGTGAGCTCGAGCTGCTTGGGTGACACGCACAAGTTTGGTCCTTGGGTAAAATTTCAATCTGAACATGTTGCGTTCAGCTCCATAGTTTTATAAAGCGAGTAATTACTTGTTTCTCAAATTGAAAGTGTGACTTGTCATAACCCTCGGCATCCACAGTTTCTACCAAATTGATAATAAAGATACAAATTTATGAAGATAATGTTTAGTAGAACAGTGAATGTAAGCCAGTAGGGCCAGGTTCTGTGAATTTACTTTCTATTCTTGGTCGCGCAGGTCCTACAACAAACATATTGATCGTGTTTACATTAACAGGTAATATAATATATAATATAAAAAATTGCAAATGCACTTACCTGGAGAGAGCTGCATATTCTGTACAAAAAAAACCCCACAAAATAAAAATCCTGCACACATTCTGACAAACCCCTGCAGACAGACTTAAAAGCATCAAGGAAATCATCCAGTTGTGGCAGAGCAGGAAAAATAATTGAAAGAGAATCAATGTTAGTTATCCGGGCCTAATAAGGGCGATATCAGGGAGTGAAAGAAGAAATGCTTTTAAGTCCAGCAGACCTTGGGTCAACACAGAAGTCATAAACCGAAACCCCCCGCAGTGTGCAGTTACAGTAGGTTGTGGGATCAGATGATAATTAACAGCTTCCATCCCGTGACGGCGCGGGGTCCTGATGAGACGTTCACACAGACGTTTCAAGTCTTTGGAGTCAAGAAGGAAAATAAAAAGACCAAAAAAAATCCCAACATGCTCAAAGGTTTTGATGCATGGTGGCCAACTAGAGCAAAACACAACTTTGACCAAAACTTTCAAATAAAAAGCACGCCTGTGGCAAATTATAGCTAGACAGCAACCCACTGATGTAGTTGTAAACTTAGTTTGTGTTGGTAGTTTAACAGTAACAGGATCGTAAGAGCGAGAAAGTACAAACACGTTAATTTTTGTTTTGTAAAATTCATCTGGTATTTTGTGAAGTAACAACTACAAATATGCATGTATTAAGTCCGCCCTCACTTCATCATAAGATTCAGAGCAAAGCAGCTGCTTCACAAAGTTTCTTGAATGGTGAATATTTTCCACAGGTGTGTGTTCAGTGAAGGCCTCTGGATTTGTTTCAGAACATTAGTAATCAAGGATGAAGACCAAGAAACACAGCAGATCAGCTTAAAGCAGCTTTAGGTTGTAAACAACATCCAAGCTTTAAAGCTCTCACGGAGGTGAAAATTAAACTCGTATGACACAAATGTAAACCCAGCCAGACTTATCTGAGGAAGGACAAAGTTTATAAGCAGGCAAGAACTGTAGAAATCCACAGCTTAGGATGGATAATTTGTTGGCATAATCACTAGCTGTATGGTCCACACATCTAGTACTTACATAGTTGCAAGAAGAAAATCCAGAACGTTAAGAATCAATCATTACTCATTTAATGTTTCCAGGGGACAAGGAAAAGGAAATCACAAAATTTGTTGAGCACGGCACAATACATTTTACATGTAAATAAATAACTCCACATCTGAGCAACATGACAAACACTGACTAATATAAAAAATAAAAAAAAAATGTTTGTGTCCACCTAACAAATGTAAACGGAGGAAGATGCTGGACTGTTTAAATTGCTTAACTCTTCAACCTTGAAGGGATCATCAAACTCACATTCGAATGCCAACAGATTAGTGGATACAAAAGTTTCAGCTGGACTAAAACTGGAAACAGTGTGATGAGAAAAAAACTTGATTTTTATTAAAGTTATGACAAAAATAAAACAAAGTTTGTTTTGGGGGAGAAAAAGAACGTGAATAAATTTGATCATATAGCCTATATATGGTTGGATCTGTATCATCATGTAGGATTCATAAAGATCCTCAGGATGGCTGTTCATTGTTGCTCTTTAAACATAGAGATTCCTCTCTTTCCCATTAATCGGGAAATTTTCCAGGACAGGACGGAACCGATTCCTGTTTTTCACTTCCATAGTAACAGTAGCCCAGCGTCAGAAAGCCACAGTATGAATGTGAACACAAACGGGTTTTTATTGCTGCATGTTTTGACTTCAGTAATTAATCTTAATGTGTATCTAGTAGATTATTTTCCCACTTTGTCCTTGTTCTAGTCGCGAGGAGACCAAGCAGCTAAATCTGTGTCAGTTTCGGAGCCACTGTGGGATATTTAAATTTTAAAAATCTCACGGCAGTAGCGATGTCGCTCCTTCAGAAAGCCCCGTATGTAGGACGCATAAAGCACTACATCACAAACGATGCACATGGCCCACACATGTTTACATTGTGAGCTGTTGGAAAGTTGCCTTATATTGAGGAGGAGGAAGACCTGTGCCAGATAGGAATATTCATTTCTTTCTGAAAGATAAGAAAGCACAATCCTTCTCCCTGGTCCTGTGCTAATAAAACATGTCATAATTGCAAATCTCAAATTCCAGCTCTTCGAACTTTGTAGGAGTTGTAGTAAAACTTGTGTTATTGTACTGCATGATTACTTACAGTTGAATGACTCAACTCATTTGAATTTTCTTGTTTCTTTGGAAATCAATAAGAGTTTAGTGGCCAAATTGATTCCAACAAATATTTATTAATAAAACCTCTCACTCTGGTTCCTTAAGATGCTGTGAAAACTGTTTATTTGTCTCCTGCTGTAATGTAGTGAATAATTTCTTTTTCTCAAGTCTTTGTTTGATTTATTTAGTTTGAGCAACAATAAATTCTTGGTGAACACATTGACACCTGCATGATGAACACCACACAATTTAAATGTATTATGTTCTAAAGTGACACAGTGTTGTTATGAAATAGTGAAATAGCGACAAGACTCCAAAAATAAAGTATCCAAAATTAATATGCAGTTTCTGCAAGAACACATAAAAACTCTAACCTGAATTATTTTGAGACCTGAAGAAGTAATTGAATCTGAAATCATTTCTCAATTAAAACATTTGCTTCCTGTTGTGAATAAAATATTTACTCAAGAGACTTGACAGTTTAGTTTTCATCTTATTCAACCTTTATATACCAGAAAAAACATAAATTGGTTGTTTAAATCTTGTTTTTAACTCGTGTTTAATTCGATTTGGCTTCTTGATTTTTACCACAAAAATAGATAATTGTCTTTTCTTTTTTTATATATTAAAATGTATGAAGTAACTTCAGCCATAAACTACAAAACTCTTCTCATTCTTACTTTGAAATAAATGTTTTGTATTTTTACTTTATTCAAAATAAATAAACAAACTCTTGGCATAAACAAATCCAGAATTGTGTCATATTTCAGTTCTGTTGATCCATTTTTCTCATACGTGCATCCATATCGCTTGATTGTCACATTTGTCAATATGTTGTTTCATGAAATGTTGCGTGCTGGTGATAATAATGGCAAGCACAGATAATATTACACTATATAATGGAAAATAATGTGCACACACAAAAATATAATGCAATATAAATAGATTCCTCCAGCCTCATATCCATTTCCCCCGTATCTCCAAACTGACCCATGACCTGTTAGATGTAGCGCTTCCAAAGACACTGGCCTCATTACCCGGGCTTCTCTTTGGCTGAGCCAGGTCTTTTATACCCCCGAGGAAGGACAGAAATAAACAAAGACCACCACTGATTGAGAGATGGAAACAAAACACTGTAGCAGGAAAAGGTTACAGTGGCTGTTATCCTGTTCGGTGGCCGCTGGCTTTCAGTCATTAAAAAAAAAAAAAAAAACAACTTCCAGTCATCTGTGACAATGTCTCAGTTATGCAAGAAATGTCACTAAAAACAGCCGTACACATGAAAATTATGTCAGTTAGTTGCAAACTGCAAGTAAAGCGGTGAGCCATTAATAACATTAGAGACGATTTAGCAAGACGTAATAATTTTAAAATATGTTCTAAAGTTAACTAAAGTTGAATGAATTAAACAATGTCTTCGTGAGGTCATATATATGTAGGTATTGATGTTCACTATTCCCTCTAATGATAATTCTCAAGTTTGAAAATGGGATTTTCATATTCAAAAATATTTACAGACTGACGGCGTTAAATAACGTAACCGCAAAAGTGTCTGCATGTCTATCTAATTTACAAACTCGCCAGCAAAGATGATTTTCTCCTCAAAATGTCCTATGAAACAAATAACAGTAGACATTCCTGTTTTGCTCTAGAAAAGGTTTACTTCAAACCTATGTTCTTATTATGCTGCCCCACTTTGAGCTACATTCACATTTAGACATCTTATCTGTAAAAACTGACTGATTCTAAGTTTTTCTTTTACGTGCGTGAGAATAACATGTCAGTGCACGGTCTCGTACAGTTCAAGGGACTTTCAGAAAGTACATTTGTGCGATTTCCTTTTCCAAGGGTAAAGGTCAACTATGATGCAATGAGGGTGCAAATCTGCTCTGACATGTAGCACTTGGTGAACATGTGAACAAAGCACTCAGATGAAGCAAGCAATCAGACATTCCTTCTGGATCAAAACCACAAATACAAACAGTACTTCAATAATATTCCCTTTGTCTACCACACAGATTACATAGGTATCAGAAATCATTTTTACACCAACTCTACTTCCCATTCTGCAACATGACATCATAAGACCTCAGAGACCTTCTGCAGTTGTCCTGCGTCTCTGTCCTCTGTGCGTGTGAAATGGATAGGCACTACATGTAGACAGACGAATGAACTGCAGCCACAGGTGACAGGAGGGGTCAACATGGCGGAAGAACCTCCGGGATGGAACAAGGGCAAGACTGTACCAGTGAATCAATGAGACGAAAAGTTAGTATTGATCCTGCTGGATTTATCCCCTTCAATGTCAATGAGCAGCATCAGTCAGATGAAGAGGCTGTGCCCCATTTGCCTGAAGAGCAGCAGGACAAATCTCATTCTCCCCTCTTCTGCTCATTTAATGAAGGGTATAATGGTGTGAGTAGGCTGAATGACTGCTAGCAGACCATTTCAGCGAACAGACTGTCTATCTGTTATCCTCCTGACTTTAATATGTAGCAAAACCTCCGCTGGAAATTAGAGGGAGTGTGCGCTCACATGAAAAATTGCATGTTTATCCTTTGGTTTTGAGGTTTAGCTTTTCTCGTGTTGCCGTTCTGCAGCTGAAGATTGAAACGCGCTAATTAGGTGCTGATGTAGTGACTGGGAAATCAATACACGGCATCATTAAAAGGAATGAGTCAATAAAAGTTCAAAGAGTTACATTGGGATTGTTCAACCTTCCTTTGTCTGATATGGATATATTGTAAAACAAACAAATGTGTGGTTGTATTGAGGTGTTGCTGAGCTAACAATCTCTAATATCATAACTTGTACTCTAATATGTCTTACAAAACATACTGTGTTGCATTGGTACATTCCTAAAATTACTTTTTTTATGTAATCAAAATGGCAGGACTACATTGCTCGTAATGCAATGCGTCACAGACATATATCAAGATATATATATATATATATATATATATATATATATATATATATTATATATATATATATATATTATATATATATATATATATATATATATATATATATATATATATATATATATATATATATATATATATATATATATATATTATATATATATATTAATATATATATATATATATATTATATATATATATATATATATCATCAAACTATTCTCAATGAAACATGAACTGTCAAGCCTTTTTCAGCCTCTAACAGGTTTTCTTTACTTTTCCTGATGGGAAGTCAGATCAGATTCCATGTTCTTGCTGAAAACATGCATTGCCAACACATTACTCTTCCACCACCATGTATCACAGTGGGAATGGTGTGATCAGAGTGAGAATAACATCTCCTCCACCCACGCATTTAAAAGCCGCAATCAAGCTTAATACTAAATAAGGCAGTCGGCAATCTGTGAACACAATCACTCGACAAAAAGTCTAATTAAGCGAGTTGCATCACTTTGAATGGGGAGGGTCCAACTGATTCATGGAGCGAGAGGGTGAGTGAGATGTTGAGCGAGTTACCGCTGGTGAGTGAAATGAACTTGGATGCGTGTGAAAGGCACCTTCAGAGGTTCTCATCGATCACATTCACATCAAACGAGGAGGACAGAGAGGAGGTTCAGGTGCTCTGAGAAGCACCTGAGCGAACACACACAACCGCGGTGCATCTTGCACATGGATTCACAATAAACACGTCTGTGGTTACAGCACAATGTGAATATGAGCAGCGCCGCTTTTCACAGTCGACTCCATGAACAGACAGATTCACCCACCGCAGCGGAAACCTTTCTTTGTGGAACCAGTGTGGTGCAGGACGCCGACTGAGTTCCTTACAAATGCTGTTGATCTCAGTTTTATCGGCTCGTCGCCCCTCATTACAAAGGAACAACAATTTAGAAAGATGTCTTATTTCTGTTCATTTAAGCAAATCTTCTGGATTTTACCCCCTTTTTCATCAGATCCCTATAGCAAGAAACTCTGAAACTTGGTCAAGATTTAGGAAGGAGCAGTATAATTTCCATGCACATAAATCTATTTTATAGAACATCAGTTATTTAAAAAAATGCTGACATGGCTTAACATAAATTTGACTGTCTGCAGGACATCTTCAGGAAGTCGACGCATCATCGTTCCTCTATTACCCCTATAATAGCGTTCTTACAAGAGTTTCACTGAGAGGTACCTCAAATACTGAGCTCAGCAGAAGCACAGTTCCACCAGGTGTTTGCTAATTGCTGCTGGCTAGTCTGAAGGAGCTGAGTGGGGGAAGGGTGCTCTGTGAGGCAGAAGCTCGGAAGATGCAGCTCTAGGAAGGAACTGCATCGAAGGCGGAGCTATGTCCACCCAGACGTTTTGTACAGCTGAATGTTGCCACGGGAGATTAAAGGATTTCTCAAACCTGCATGAAAGAATAAAAGCAACACTCCATCTGTGTTTAAGGTGAAGGAATACTTCTTGTTAAATTGGTTGTCAGATGTGGCGACTCCATTCATCTTCAGGGGCAGATTTGGCCTCTTTGTTTCTTGTTGTAGATGCTCAGCATCTTTGGCCAGGTTGTCAGCATTTCGGGATTACCTGGGTGTAACGTTCCCAGAATAAAATCTTCCTAATTGCAGTTTTTACTGAGTTCACAGAGGAAAACTCACACACAACTGTAGCTTGATTTATTCTATTTTTAGCTCCTTTGACACACTTATGTGGTTGAGTTCATTTTACAAGTCTTGATATCAAACAGCGACACGCCCAGCAAATACTAAAAGCAGATTTCAAATTAAGATTTAATTTATAAAGAGATAAAAGCTGCCCAGACCAACCTTGACTTGCATGAAAAAGTGTTTTCTTCAGATCTCGTTTGCCTTGCTCCTGCTGAAAGAAAAAAAGAGTTCATATTTTTAAAAAAGCAAACGAAAAAAAACATCTAAATTACCCACAATGCTTTCTGAAAAATATTTTTTGGTCTGATGATACAAAAATAAGTTGTAAAACTATGCAGCATTTTGATTGACTTAAAATGGGTGATATATCATACAATATTTCATTTTTCATAGACTGCTTTGTCATGAATCACTTTAAAAACAAATGGACATCAACAGAGGGATGAGAAGTTGGGTGTTCCTGTTTTTATAGCCTAATTAGATCATTTCTTGTTTGATTAAAAAAGACATTACTTAAATGTTGCTGACGTACAAAGAGTAATAAAAGGAGATCACATCCAGAATAAAATGGAAATTTGTTCCCTCTTACACATAAAATGCCTAATTACCAAACTCCATCTCATATAAGAGATTTGATAGTTCCACTTCACACTGAACGTTCAAGTTTATAAAAGTACAGGGTGATTTTCAGTCACCTCTTTTGTAGAGCCGCGTACCAATGTTCACTTTTATGACTGGACTAACTTTTTTTTTTCTTTTCGATAAAGAATGTACTTAGTGTGCTTTTTCCCCCCCTGCATCTTTGTGTGTTTTGTTACAGGCCTGCTATCTGGTCAGAAGGCATTCCGGTTTCAACACATTGAATACTTAAAATATTTTTGCATGTGCGCTGCTCGTTTGAAACCTTCCAAAAGTTTTACACTGATTTATGCTCGACAGAGACTCCTCCACCGCTTCACTCCGGCGCTGTCCTTTCAGCAAGCAGAGCGCGGGAAAGAGAGATGAGTCCTGTCCTGAACCTTGTCCAAACTCTGCAGGTGGCCTCGATGAAGGGTATGCTTTTCTTTGTGTGTTTTTTTTCATCAAGGTCTGCCAGCTAGGCTATCCTGACAGTCCCATCCTCTGCCAAAATTCAAAGACTGAGAGAGAAAGAGAGGAGAAGAACAGAGGAGTCTCGTCTGGTCTTGCGATATATTTATGCAACTCTTTAGAGTAAAGAAGAAGAAAACTTAATTAGAAGAGAAAACGTGTGTGTATATGAGCAGCTTGAAAATCTTTACCCGACCATTCTGCGCTCTGTGCAGTAATAGAGCAACACCGGCAAAGGAAATGAAGGCCGTGACGCATTGTTTGGCGGCGTACTGTAGTGCTTACAAGTCTGGACAGGTTGTTCTATTGTTATTGATGCTCTTATTTGGGTGAACATAATTTAATTCCAAGAAACAGTATCACTCATTCATCACGTCGAGGGTTGACATTTCTATCAGGCTTATCGATGCACAGTCAAGTGAATTTAGCAAAGTGTAAAATCATACGCAGATGTAGATGGGCTGCCGTTGACGGAAAGTGATCATCTTGCATGTTGGAGGAAACGCGGAGCAGTCGCGTACACGAGTCGAACCGAAATGCGGCCGGGCTCTCACAGCCTACACGTATAATCTGCAGCCGGTTGTGGAGAAAAGCTGTTCAGAGCTTCATCATACCAAGTCACGTTTCGAGCCCGGCCGGTGGCCTCTGACCACAGCTGAATCAGTGGTGAACTTCTGGCTCAAATCACGGGCACCGAGGAGGAAATGTGACAGTTTGTTGCAAATGTTTCAAATTCTGCAAAGCGAGTGAAACCCAAAGCACCTTTTGGAGGTTTAAAAGTGAAGGTGAGAGCGCTGCTGAATCATTTTTCTCAGCCTCCGACAACGACGCATGGTTTGTGCTTCATCTTTGACTCAGTGGCTGTTTGATAAGTTCTGCAGGAGCCTTTTTTTTTTCTTTTTTTTGCCTGCTTGAGTGTGATAACAATTACAGGCCTGTCTGTGTTGCTACATATCAATTGCCTCTTATGGAAGCGAATGTCACATTTTCATTCTTCTATTGATCCCTGGAGGCGCCAGTGTTTGGGAGGGGTATATATCCATCTGGGCTTGCTGACAGGGATTGGAGACATGGGGTCTGTTAAAACCCTCAACTTTGGAAAAAGGGTGAAAACTCATGTAAATCAGGATGGGTCAAACTGACAAAATGCTATATATATATATATCTGGGGTTAGAATGAAATGAAGTGTTGTCATTTTCCTGTCACATGAAAAAGTCTGACTCAGCAACAAGCAGAGGGACCCAATTCCCCGTTGACTGCACAAACATATGAACAATAGAAAACGTGTTGAAGGCACAACTTGTGGATAGATTATGTTTTTTTGCTTCTGCATCTTTCCTTCCTGATGACACCCCAAAAACTGTCACAGCTCTGAAAGAAAACACCTGCAGAAAGTAAAATCCATCCACCCATCATCGTCTTCTGCTTATCCGATATCGGAGCAACAGGTCCAGCTAATTCTGGGGGGGAAAGTAAGCTCAATAAAAATAAATATAATATAATTCTACTCGTAATCAAAATATCAAGCATTGAGTAACTAAACGATCCTATGAACATGCACCTCAACATTTGCATGCGAGATCAAAACACATGAAGAAATATTTTGTTGAATGAAAGTTGGGTTGCCGACCACCTGCTATTCTTCTCTCTCAAGTTTGCATTTCATAGCACAATCAGTAGCTTTGCTTGTGGATATACTTTCAACCAGGAAGTTATTCAACACCATCGCCATCAACAGAAAGCTTAGTTTCACTTTTACATTTGTATTATAGAAGATAAAATGCTCTGCTACTGTATTTATTCTAATTATCGTGTCCTCTTAGATGGTGTACCAACATGGAAAATTGCTTTATCATTTACTGTGTTGCAATTTTTGTTTCATATTAAAAATGTGTATACTCGGGGTGCTGTGGTGGTGGTGGGGTTAAGCACAACCCACATATGGAGGCCTTAGTGCTCCATACGGCGTCGCAGGTTCGATTCCCGGCCTGATGACCTTTGCTGCATGTCTTCCCCTTTCCCCACCACTTTTCCCCTTTGACCTCTACTATGTGGAAACAGTACAACACTGACCCAGATGTTCCTGAAAACTCAGTCTGATACTTACAATGCTTGTTCATAATCACATTCCTTCTTCCTTTTTTTGTTTTGTTTGTTTCTTCCTTTGGTTCTTTCTCTTGTAGCTCTTTCTTTCTTTTCTCTTTCTCCCTTTTTTCAGGGCCGCCTTAAGTCAAGCTAAGTGAAAACATGGACTGAAGCAAGGTGCACCTGAGGGTGTTGCCCCTGGTCAGATCGCCCAATCAACAACTCCAGTGCCTCTTATAAGTTTTACTTCCATTTTGAACATGTGGGAAATCACCGATTCCCCCCACAAATGAAGCACCATGGTGATGCTCTGCAAAACTTTAATGCAGTCATTAAAATAAATAAATAATAGAAAAATAAAAACTTATAAAAAGAAAACATAAACTATACCTATAGACCATATGTCGTGGTCATTTCTTGGTAAAGTGATTGGATTCAGCTGTGAACTCCGAATCTAGCTTCTTATTTTTCATCCCCGGAAACTATAGTTCAAAACTAACTAGTCACGATCTTGGATGCTCCTCCGTCTTCCCGCCCGGTCCTGGACACAGAGCCCGGTGCTGATCGGACCTGACAGGGGGGTGAGGACAACTGAGAGCGGCGGCGCACCGGGGAAGTTGCACCGCCCCGGTTCAGGTAGCTGGACTGGAGCAGATAGAAGCTGAGATAGTGATTGAAAGTGATGGTAAAAGGATTTAGCCTCGGCATTAACACAGAGAGAGAGAGAGAGAGGGAAAGAGGGAGGGAGAGAGAGAGGAAGAGAGAGAGGGAGGGAGGGTGATATTTTCCATAAAGCCCTTTCCACCCCCCTCCCCTCCCTCTCTTTCTGCCCTTGAGCATCCGGGGTAAACCCGAAGCTTGTAAAGTGGGAACAGGAGGAGGAGGGACGGAGGAGGAGAGGGGGTGGGGGGCTGATCGGGGCGGGCTCAAGCCTTTCTTCAAACTCAATATTTTATACTTTTGATACTCCCTGACGGTGGAATTCATTCCTCTTTTCCCGGCCGATCCCAGATCTAGGACACCGCTGAGCCATCAGCGCGCAGACATCTACGGTGGGATAAAAGAAAGATCTGAAAATAGGAAGAAGAAAAAAAGTATCCGGCGGACCGCAAATAAGAATAAGAATAAGAATTTTATTTTATTTTTTTAAAGCAACAAACAGCGCGCAGGGCAGATTGATATCGGGAGTACAGTGAGGAGACGGCGGCGGGGAGCGAGTACAGTGGAGGATCGGAGGGGATTTATAGCGCTGACTGGCCTCAGAGAGACGCGTGCAAGAAGTAAGTGCTCTATCTGGTCAAGCATTTCGCAACACGGTGCGTTTACATTGCCGGACGTATGTGCACGCAAAACGGAGCACTGGGGGAGCGAGGGGTTGTGTGTCGGGAGTGGACAGACGGCCTCTTTGAGCTTTAATCTGAATCAGTCAGAAAGAAAAGGCAACGAGTCAATAAACAGTTTGTGTGCGGTGTGTGTGAGCAATGCTGCACTGTCGGGTGCATAACTGTGGAAACTGACACACCCCTGAATGATCGGTGCCGAGGGGGGAAAACCGCCCGGGCTACTTGTCAAGTGGACAAAGTCTGCGTGGGTCGGGATGTGCTGTTCGCGGACCGGACTTCTGTCACAAGGCGGGTGAGGGTCGGATTACAATCCTTGGAAATGACAACGGAAGCGTAATCTGTGGTCTCATTTATAAATGCGTGAGGGAGGGGAAATAAATTAGAGTTGAATTAAGTTTGGAGTTTCCGCTTAAAGTTGGTTGCGCTGTGAAATAAGAATAGCTGAGAGGTTTCTCTAATGCACCCGATGAACCTAAAAAATAATAACTTTCTGGCCCCCACGGAACCACAAAAGATATTCTTCCAACTCTGCATTTTGCACAAGCTCCAGTCAAATAATAATAGTGATGATAACGAGAATAATAAAAAAGGATGACCCAAATAGATGTTGAGTGGTACTTTTTACAGTGCAATCGTGGTTGCAACATCTGTAGCCCACTCTGCAGCACGAGAGGAATTACACGCACCGGACAGCAGCACGTGTTTTTACGCACAAGATTAAGGTGCACAGACAGGCGCCTTTTTGGCGGGTTTTACATGCCCAATAATTTTGAAGCGCGATGCACCGCAGGTTAGAGAGGACGACTTCAAGTTTAAACTCTCAGTGGAAACAAAGAAGTAGTGTGGCAAGTATGTGTGGTATGATGCATTTCGTTCATAAAAAAGTTTCTAGGCTGCACAACAAGCAGTGTCAGTAAATAATGTAATTCTATGCTGTTGGTTTTTTTTTTTTTAATTGAACTTTTCCTCTTACTGTCGTCGCAGCGCTCCAGATCTACAAGAGGAGTCCAGGCGGTCTGAGCCCCTTCAATGGATCTAGCCGGAGACGCAGCCGCTGCTTTTTCACCTTCCCCTCCCGGCGCCGCTGTTCCGCTGCAGGACCCCTCTCTCTGAAACATGGATTCCCGTGAGCATCTCCCACCCAACTCCCTACAACATTATGGTAAAAGTGCACACCGAGAGTCCTCTCAGTAACGGTATCCGCCCATCCGTTCCCGTGGAAACCAGCCGTCCCGAGCAACAAACCTCTTTACCTCTGTCTCTCTCTCTCGTCTCTCCCCCGGGGGACGTCAGTGCACTCAGTGTCAGGCGACGCTGAGTGAAAGTTGCGTATCTACCTGTCTCCTTTCACCTGAGGGATTCCAATCCAACGCTGAGAGGCGAGTCCTTTTAAAAGTCGCGCGGTGGTCAGGATGCTCACGTTCTCCCTGTGATCACCCCTCCATGCGCTTTACCTCTCCTCTGAGCCGTGTGGCCCCCTCACCCTGTGCCGGACCCTGCTCCATACGCCACTCCCCAGGCCTGCCATGCTCCTCCGGGCCGCGTTGTTGCTGCTGCTGCACTGTTTGGCCTCCGCCCTCGGCCAGTATAACATGTGCAAGTCACTGGTGAGCACGGACGAGGGCTCGGTGTGGGAACATTACGCATGCCAGCCCAGTCCCGCGTCCATGAAGGACTACATGCGGATCAAGGTGGATCCTCCCGGAATCACGTGTGGAAACCCACCCGAGAGGTTCTGCACTCTGGTAGGTTGAGTCACGCACCTGTGATTTTTATTATTTATTTTTCTCAGTGTATCAATAAGTGAAGGGTGCTGGTTCGTGGCAGAGTGCTTGAAAACTTTTATTCAGGTTGTGCCAGACAGGACTGAGATCACGTGAAGCTTGAAGGGGTGGCAGGAAAAGTGACAAGCGAGAAGTCAGAGCAAGATTGACACTTAAACGTTTGACCTTGAAAAGACAGTGACGTTTGCACCTAACATGAACTTTATGACCTTCAGTCAAACTCATATTTAGACTCATAGAAAGAGCCCCAAATTATTCTGGATGAAATGCAGATAGCAGGACCTTTCACTTCCAAGGACACTACAGGATGAGCTGAGGGAGAAGAAAAAACTCGTTAAAATGTCTCCTAAAGCCTGCAGGCCAGTCCTGGCTAATGAAGGTATAATAGTTTGAAATAAAGGTAATAAAGTCTCAATCATAAGAATGCAATTAGGTTTCTCTTCCTTTCTGTGCTCAATGAGAAGTTTTCTATCTGAGCTTTGACTCATGTCTTGACTCACTGTGTGTGAGAGACGAGATTTGTTTGTATTTTTTTTTCCCTTGACAATTGACCCGCTGTCACTGAACGTCCACTCACTGGCGATGACCGCTGCAGAAGGCGCCAGACGTGTCTCCACAGCCGTGACTCAAAATCTCACAAGCAGTGTTAGAACCGATGTGTAGGACTGTCTATGTCATGTTATATAATAATGCAATTCTGTTAACTGTCCATTTTTTTTCTAAGTTAGAAGATATTTGCTACTTTGGGAGAATTTTTACCTTCTTCTGGAATAGGCTGATAATTAACAGGTGAAGTCGTTTAAACAGGAACGGATAACGCGTACCTCGGATACCTAATGGTTAATGACTTGTTTTAGTAGCGGAAGGCGGCGTTGTTTTGAGTGAAACCTCTCCGCTTAAGAGATTAGATGGACCTGAGTGAGGCATGAGGTGAAGTGATGCCTGCTGCCATAACGTATTGACGTCTGCCCCCTAATGGCCCGGGCCTGGAAACTTCTATAACTATGTTTCTGAGTGAGCGATGATGAAATATTGATGCAGCCCTTAATGGGCTTCCTTACAAGGGTTGGCTGGCGACGCTTCATTCCAAGGATCCTGAGTGTGCTGCACAGCTGATGAGACAGAAAGAAAGAAGGGTGATGGAGGGCGGGACAGGAAGGAGTCTGGGCTTAGTCAGCACTTTCTTGTGGGATGGGATGGAAGCTTTACGGTGGAAAGTTCTGGTTCCCGTAAGGTCATTTGTGGTTGTGGGGATTGAAGCAGGTCCCAGACTGCTCTGATTAGGGGGTTTAGATAGTAAGGTTTACATGAGAAAGGAGGGCTGTCACCTTAATATTCCAAAATGCTCTGACTATATTTCTCAGAGAGGCTATTTTTTTCTGAAGTATAACCGTTCACTGTGCATGTGAGGGTTCCTTTGCCTCAAGTCTTCTGCAGCGTGACAAGTGTTCATTCGCTGACTGCTTCCATTAGAGACACCAAATTGGCATTGCCGATCATTTATTAATATGCACTAGGCCTGGACGATTATCAATAAAGACATTCTGAATATTCAAAAAGCTTCGAAACGCCTGACTTTTCCTATCACGCTATTGCTGCTGATTGTAGACATTTCATTTCAGTGCCACTGAAAGCGTCGGTGTGGCCAGCAACACCCTCACCTGTGCAGAATAATGCAGCAAGCCCCATCCCCCACTTGTTGCTAGGCACTGCTGGTTGAAAGAAGACTACTACATTTTCTACATTTTTAAACTTTCCACAGAAAAGAAAGTGAATTCAAATGTGGAATATTTCTGGATGTGACAAACAGGAATAATCATGGTATTTACTGAAATATTTTAAAGCTATGGCAGGGTGTTTAATCTCTTTTTGTGTTCTGTAAAAATGTAACATTTAGACCAAAGTCTATGCTATATTATGACAAATGTAACACTTGTAACGTCATGCAGATCTCTGGCTATTTTACTGCACACTGCTGGTCAGCTTGCTAAGTAAGAGTTCTAGACTTTTACACTAATAAGACAGTTTTAGCTGTTTAGAAACATTCCCATACTTGTGATATTTGTGCCACTCAATAAGGAGCAGAAAGGGAGAATGGTATTGTTTACTGTGTCACTGTGTGAGGTTCTATATAGTCCATTTAACAGAATGTGCTTATTATAACTATTAATTTCCTGTTTTAAATTTAAACAAAAAAAGGAAAACTTTTGTTTTGCTATTTCGTAGAAAAACCACAAAACGGTGGCATTTGCCTAATGTGCACATCGTGATTTATTTTAGGGAAGCATCTTTTTTTTCCCCCTTCTTTGCCATGTCTAGTTTTAGCAGCTACACAGAGAAGTCAGTATCATATCTAATTGGTTTACTTTTTCAGTCACTCATTCAGAAACGCCAGAAATCAAGAGTGAAATTCTTCTCACTTGGGAATATATATATATTTATATATATGAAAAAAGTCTTTACATCCCAACGCGCCAAGTCGTTCATCTATAAAAAGACTTGAGATAAGCTGCGGAAGATGCAAAGTACTTTTTTCCCCCCCTCCATCTCTCACCCTACAGAATGAGTGTTACTACACACTCTGGGAGAATTCACTTTTTTAAAGCATAGTGGTTTCCATTGCTTCCATCACTTTACAGTAAGTTTTGCTTCTTCCTGCTCTATAGGGATCTTTTTTTTCCCTACTCCATTCATCTAACTCGTTTCTTGGGAATGCAGTATCGTGTCTGCACAGCCAACGCAGCCAGCATCATGTTGGCTTCTTTCAACGTGACACGCTTCCAGCACTTTGAAAAAGATGCTACTGTCACCAATGCTGCATGAGGAGCTTCAGTAGTTTTTTTTTTAAAGTTTTTTCTCTTGTGTGTGTGTGTATCTTCATTGTATAATCTACTATAGGGTTTGTAGGGAGTGATGGAGCAAAGATATTCAAGGCAAGAATGCTGCAGATAGGCAGCTAATGATGAGAAAGAGGCGGGCCAGATCAAAGCTGAGGCATAAAGACGAAACCCTTCTACTGTCCCGCAAAGGCACTCACAGCGCCTGTCTTAAAAATGCTGCATTTAGAAGGGTTTGGTTTTTGTTTGTTGCTGTGGTGTTTTTTTTTTTTTTTTTTTTTTTTGGGTTTGAAACCAAACCTTCAGTCAGCCATCTCCCTTGGGTGGAGAACAGAGAGCAGTCGAATGCTAATGGGAATGTGCATGTGTCTCGGAATGTGGCATTAACAGGGACCGGTCAGGGTTTGAGAAACATGTGGACGGGTTGGCTGAGAGTGTGCGTTTAGTATGTCTAAAGGAAGACCCAAAAACAACAACCAAAAAAAAAAAAAAACACACACACACACATATACACCTTGCTGTTCCACAACACATTTGCCCATTTTAGAAGCTAGAAATCAGCCAGCTCTAAAAATAGACATGAGAGGAGAGAGGAGCCGCGCAGCAGCGGAAGGGGAGCATGCAGGAAGGGGAGAAAGATGGCAGCTGGTAGTGTGGATCAGTGCATCTCAGACTGGGCCCGTGGCCATAATTCAGGCTCACTGCATGGTGTAGCCTTGCCAGACCCGGATGGCCTGCCCTGCCCAGCAGTGGCCCATCAAGGCCACACGAGAGGACGGGGTGGGAGGGGGCATCTAAATCCAGCAGTGGGCCAAATCTTGATGAAGCTGCTTGGTGCAAATGATAGCCCAGGTGGCCAGTGTCCTGATAAAACTCGACTGGGGGTGAATACGGGAGCTGGTCTCACGCTGCAAGGCGTACAGTAATTGGCGAAGGGAACGGATAGTCGAGGAGAGCGGGCAGCGAGAGTGAATGTACAAACAACGAACATGGGGGAGGGTGCAGTGATGTAATGGTGTGGCTCGCTTTCCCATCAGGACACGGTTGAAAGTGATCTGAGAGTGTTTAGATGTGTTGGCAGAACGGGAGGATAGTTTTAAGTGAGATTTATCCTTCACTGAGGTGTTTCTAAGAGGGATTGGCCGCAGGCGCTTAAACAGCCTGAGGTGGACTTAGTAAACCACCTTATCAACCAACCAGGATCTCTGGACAGATACCTGTTTGAAGAGGAGGAAACATATGTAGGCGCTATGAAACAATTTGAGCATGATTACGAGTGTGAGGGATTCAGTAACGCAGACGGCCAACGCAAAGCAATTTTTATGAGCAGTTTGATATTTTTCTGCTCTAGATGTGGTCATAACTGTATGCTTAGCAAATAAATGCAAGGTTTCTTTTAAAAATCTTAGCTAGAAAAAAAAAACCTTGGTGCAACTTTTTGATTTGAAGTATTAAAAAGCCTTTGAAGGCTCTCATTATTTCTTCCACTTGAGATTTATTCTGTTCCAAAAGTCTTTTCATTATGTGGTTTATAAAAAAACATTGAACAAAGGAAAACCCAGATGTCTTTGGCTTCCTAAAAGCATTTGAATATACATATTTCTCAGAAACATCCTTGTTTTGTTTTGGTTTGAGTCAAAATCAGGAAATTTCCAACATGGCTCCAGATCAGGAACGTCAGAACTAGGCTTAGACTTTAAAGCTGAACAGGAGAGTATTTAAGATTCATTCTGAAAATTGAGAAAAATATTTTTGTTTTTCTGTCTTCACTATAAAAATAACTCCAGTTTAATTACGTTAAAACAGTCATGCAATAAGTATGTTTGAGTAATTTAGAAGCTGCTTTACTAAAGAAAGAAATATTTCCTGGATAACAAGTGACTGTCTTCCTTTTTCAAAAATGCTATTACTTTTAAACAAATTGCCTTCTTTTTACATTTTTTTTTACATTGGATAATATGGCTTACATGTAACATTTCACATCTCCATTTGGATTTAAAGTCTTTAAATGCTGAAAGATTTACCTATTGGTTTGTGTTATGTCTTAAAAATATATATTTTGTTTCAGAATAAAAAAATGAAAGTATCTGACTGCTATTTTAAAATAATAATAATAATAATAAAAAACTAGTCTTAAACTTCTGGAGATCCATCACAGGTCCACAAAGGGCGGCAACATGAGAGTCCTCAACCTACCCTGAAAAGATATGATTACAGGACTCAAAATTATTATTAAAGTGTAAGGATTAGGAAAAAAAATGTCAGAGGTTCAAAGTAGCAAAGAAATGAGGTGCAACTCCCTAGGTGAAGCAATGACAAACTTGAGGCTGTATGAGGTACTTTAATTAAACCTGGTGTCAGTCCAGTGACATCCTGTACAGCTGCTGTGCTTTACCAAGAGGAATAGTGTTATTCTTTAGGTTTGTTGCTCTTCCAAAATCTAGCAATAAAGAAATAACTTAATATTTTGTTACACAGTCCATATCTCAGTTGATATATATAAGGGGATAATAAAATCCCCTTTTCTTGCTCCTGCTTTGTGGTTGGCTTCAAATTGAAAAACATCAATAACATATAGCTGCTTTTCTCTGAATTCAGCTCTTAAGTGCTTACTGAGAAAACAGCAAGTGTTTTCTCTAAGAATGTGGTTCTCCCAATGAAGTGCATCTGCTGCAGTCTAAGTTAAGTTTTGAATTTTTGCTTTTTAAATAACATGTCCAGGTCCAACTGTGGGGACTTTAGCAAGATGAGTTCAGCTGCTGCTGCTTTGGAGCGGCATGATGTCTCTGCTCTGTCCTTCTCTCCTCTTCCTCCTCCTCCAGTCACACATGCCTACAGTAAACATTTCTTCTTCTTCTTTTTTTTTTTTTCCTTTTTCCTTGCGCACACACACCCCCACACACACACGCACAAACACACACACAAAGACATAAACAACACCTGCCCACGCAAACGCACACCTAAGATACATTTACACGCGCCGAGGAGCTGTTTGGTGACGGGGAAGGCATTTCACAAGAAACCAATAAACAGTGTTTCAGGTAATTAAAGCAAAAAAAATAAAAAAAAAAACCCTAGGACATTACGGTATGTGGTGTTTTATTCATAAATATACCAGCAGCATGCGAGAGTTTGGATAAATCGAGATAAAATGATGTCTGTTAAAAATAGCAAAATAAGTCAAAGGTGACATGCTGTTAATATGGAGTTAGAGATAAAGCATTTATTTAATTTTGATGCTAAAGCACTTATTTTATAGATGAAATAGAACAGGTACTGGAAGCATACCTTTAAGCACTCTGCCTGGTTAAGTCTTACCATCAAAGGATTTAGCACCTACTTATAGCACTATGATTACTTTTCCCCCTTGGCCTTTTAGTTTTTATTTGAGCGATTTTCACCAGAACTGTTGCCAGTTTCTCAAAACTCTCAAAGCTTTGGCCAGCTCAGGAATCACAGCTATTTTATGGAATTGTGTAAGGTTGTGGCAATACGTAGAATTAATTAAACTTTGATGGGGATGATAAATGCTTTGCTGCAAATGAAAGCGGAGAACACTTTGTTAATTTTTTTAAATACCTGCTAACAGTGAGTATTTATTGCTTTTGTTCAGACTAAACTGAAGTTGCGTCTTATTAATCTGTTCCTCTTTCACTTGTGCAGAACTTTTCACCTCAGCCATCTGTGATTCCTTTTTTTCTTATTTTCTCTTCCTGAATTCAAATAAAATCAAATTTTTTAAAGAGGATTGTCACTTAAAGCAATCACAGGGCAAAATATTGAATAAAATAAAATAAGTGTTAAAAAAGAAGAAAAAGAAATCCAGCACAGTCATGCAGCTCAGGGTTTGTATCTGCTTAGATGAATTTTTAACAACATTTCATTTATTTTATTTATGGTTGCCTGAACAAGTTAGGAGTTACTGTGCAGCTCTAAAGCAGAGGTGATCCCAGTCTTTTTGAACTAAATGTGCATCTACTTGAAAAAAAGTAAAATAAATTAGTGGGTGTTGGAGCATCAGACCAAAAACCAGAATTGTCCACTTCTGCTTACCAGCCACTTTCCTAAACTCCACATTTGTTTCATTTCAGTCCTTAAAAGATAGAGAACATCTGCAGTCACACTTTTATGGTACTTGAAGGGACTGTTTTCTTTTTTGTTAGGGATACCCAAATGTTTGTATTCGCCTCTATGCACGTGCAGATTTGTCAGGCAATATTCAGACGGAGAGGAACCACCATCGCCCTCCTTGAAAAAGAACTTCCAGCGTGACGGAAAGATGTCATAAGTGAAAAGCAATATCCCGTTCTCATCCCTTCTGTGGCCTTTTTAATGGGAAGGTCGTTCTGTTTGATGTTTCCTCAAAACATAATAAATTGTGTTGCGTGTGTGCCTGCCTTTATTCCCCTCGCCACCAATATAAGACAAAAACTTCTGAAAGTGGAAGGAGACGAGAGAGCAGGAGAGCACAGCGACATGTTTCGAGTGGAGAGAAATGAACAGGAAGGGCGATGAGAAGCAGGTGAAGAACAGTGATTTCCATGTAAATACATGTTGGTAAAGTGTTTTACCTGGAAAAATTAAAAATCTGTTTTTCACTTTTTTTGAAGTAATTAAGAGCAATAAGTCACATTGACAACATTCCTCTTGTAAGGTGATATTTAGGAAGCAGGAAAGCATTGTGTTTTTTCACACTCACAAGACGCTGTGTGGTAGAAAACGAATATTGTGAACATTATACCAATGATGTTACACCAGCCTTATGCTACAAAATTGGTGATGGTAGCATCATGCTATGAAATTGCTCTTCTTTGGCATGGTCAGGAAATTGGTCAGAGCCTAATTCAGTTCAAATGCTATAAACATTCACAAAACAAGGAGTAAACTACAGGGGTGGACAGGGCAGCAAGGCGAACAAATAACTGCAGCATAAAACACTGCTGTGCAAGATGGTGAGGACTAAAATGAATATAATGATATAAAAAATTTGGCTTTACAATAACTGAATATTGCAGGTGTCCAGCTCAACTTGAGTTAAAATCTGTGGTGTGTCTTTCAAAAAGATTTAAAAGTTGGGTGAGTCAGGGCAACTTTGATGTCCTTGATGGACATAGAGGTAGATGAAATGGTTTGAATAAAAGGACATTTAAGTGTCTGTGGGTGGAAACGACAAATTGAAATTATAGTGAAAGGTGGATGCAAAAAAAGGGGGGTTCGAATACTTTTCCTTATTGTCTTGGTTCCCATTGTTGTCCCGCGAGTCGAAACAAGGATTCCACTCGTCACTGGGGCATAATGGCAGCTGTTGTGGTGGAGGCAAGAGCCCAGTGAGGATAATTGCTGGAGGAGCTTAGAGACATGGGCCACCTGCTGCAGCATTAGGCCTGGATCACACAGAGACAGAACGTGTTTGCAGGAGTTTGTGACTGTACTTGCGCAGATATGCCAAGGAGCAGGGACAAAGCAGTGGCAGGCGGCGGAGGGGGATAAGGAGGACAAGGTGCACAAAAGGACTTAGGCATAACCTCGCGTAAAGCTCTTGCGGGGGATGAAAATCTTCCCGCCTCTATTATTGTACAGTGCGTATCACCTCTACTGTTGCTAATCCCGTAGGGCTCTGTGAGGTCAGAGCAAACTGACGAGCAGCAACATGCAGCTGTTTGACACAAGGGCTCCAACAAAGTGTAAGAAAAATCGCATGAACTTTTATTTCCATTGCTGCTGACGCGGCTTCGCCTGCGCACAAAGCCGCCACACAAAGGGCGACTCCTCTGTGGGAGTGCGAGGGCTAACCTGGAAGGAGTTCGCTCTGTATCTGGGACAGGATGACAGGGCGGTCATTTTCAATAGGATTTGTGGGGTCAAGGGTCATCTCCAGAACAACAGCGTTCTAATCTCCGCTTCCAAGTGTGTAAACATTTGTCTGGAGCGGGGTCGGGAGGCGCGCTAACATGAGCAGCTGGACCTCCAACAGGGCAGCCACTCGCGCTCCCAACATCCTCAGCAACTCGCCTCACCTGACTCTAATTGTCTGTTTGCAGTTGTTTGCGTGCACGGTAGATTATCATCCTAAGTGTGTTTGTGCTGACAGTGATCTCTATCCGAGTCGCTGCAATGGGGGTAATTGGGTTATCAGGTGGTAAACAACACTGTGATGTGGCTTCAGTGTGAAGCAAGATGTATCATCTGCAGTTCGTGGTGTATAGATAGTGTCGCTCCACAGCTGTGTCTTCACATGCATTATGAGCCCAGCTTTCCTCAGCACCACCTCAGCGTTTGCTTTTGTTTAGAGTTTTCCCGCTCTGCGCTGTCACCACAAATCAGATGATTTATAGCGATAGCCTCACAGGATTCCAACTTCTTCCTTTTCGGTGTTACTCCGCAAGAGTGGCTTTGAGTGACTGCTCACTTTCCCGCCGAGCAGCACCGACAGACGCTGCCCCTCACTGGCTCCGGATGTGAAAAAGTGAACGTCTGCAAAGAAGCAGTGACACATGATCTACGCTCGCACGGTGCATCAATATAATGCGGTATTGCTTTCACGTTAGAGCTTACATCATAAAGAAGAAACTGCTGTTTCATGTGATACTCCACCAAGATCTTTTGAAAATTGACCGCTCAGCCTCCGCGGAACTGAAAGGAGGCAATAAAAAGTTGAAATTCACAATAGTTGCAAAAAAAACAACAACAAAAAAACAAACAAAACACCCCTAAAGTTGTCCCTTTTCTGGCCATTCACACAACTTTTCTCCATCTGTCTGCTCAGCATGTAGGAATACTCACATTTCCATGCGAAACCTGCACTGCAAACAGATATCTGGAAGGCTCATTAGCGTGCGCTTTGGATTGAGCAGGTTAAAACGCCCTGCTGGTTTCTGCCGCCATTTAACCATCGATGATGTGAAAGGAAACGTTGCATCCACCTTTTAAAGGCCGCAGGGGGTTTGAGGTTGATGGTCAAAAAACAAATTTTGGTTGAAAATGTCGGCAGTCAATTGCAGCTTCATGAAATGAAAATTAACTTTGTTTGTACTTTTAGATTAATAGTGCATCAGATTGTGATCCAATATTTATCAAGCTGTAACTCACACATGATAAAATTGAACTTTTTTAGCTGATTTAATGACTTGTGGTGCTTTCTACGCTTTTTTCACACAGTCCAAAAAATATTTGACTAGCTTTTTCTACTTTTCTATGTCTCAAGTGTGCAACGTAACTTAAAGACAATACTTTCCCATATGTTCCATAAAGTTCCACTTCCCTCAAACATCAGGCAACATATCGGAAAAAAACATAAATTGTGTTAAAGGTTTGTTTGCAACAAGGGCGAACATTATGCACATTCCAAGCTTAGGGCCAGGACTTTAACACACTCTTTTTGATTAATTGATTATCAAAATTGTAACACAATTTTTATTTATTTCTTTGCATACAAAAGTTCTGCTAGAAGTACCTTTTGACAGCTATTAAACATTATTTTAAACAAATTTCTGCACAAATTCTGATGTGATATTGTAATCTCAAATGTCTTCTTTTCATTACATGGGAAATCATTGTAATTAACGAAAAAACAAGATTTGAAAGCATCAGTTTCTCTGTGTTCATATTCAGTCAGCTGGCTGCCCCTCCTCCACTTTACGTGATTTCTATAAAAAAAATGTAAAAGCCTGTGTCTCGGTGTATGGAAGGAAGCAAGAAGCCACACTGTTCCTTGGCAGCTGCCATGAACAGCCTTCTGAACTTCCTCCTCACTTAAGAGATCACTTCATAATTAGTGAGTCATAATAAAGCTGCTATTCTTTTAACTGCATATCAAAAGCAAACACTCTTAACTGCACTGCTGTCTAGCTGCCATTGTTTCTTCACTTGTCTCAAAGCTGATATTTCTTTGAATATTTGCAGGATAATTTGAACACTTCCTCCAGCTTGTCACTTTTTTTGTATGTTTTTTGTTTTGATATGCTCTACTGAGTCTGTGAATTTAATTGTTTATTTAAATATTTATCTGGACGTCTTTTTCCCCAGCCTACTAACGTTACTGTGTAAAAACTGCTTTTCAAGGTGGGCTTGTGACATTTTTATACATTGGAATTAGATGTAATCGTAATTTTTAGACAACAAAAAGAAGAACAAAAAGTGGAGAAAGAAAATGAAGAATGACATTTTATTTGCAAACTACTGTTATTGATCATAATGTAATAAAATTAAGATTGACCATTTATATCTCATGTGATGAAAGAGGAGGACAAATGACAACGTCAAAGAAAAAAAATATATTCTGGACCTAAACAAAACATGTAGGTGAAGTAAATACTTGAGAATTTAAAGTTCAGAAATATTAACATCAATACTCAATCATTTTATATGGATGAGTCAGTTCCTATGAAATGTATGAACTGACTCTTTCGACAGACAGCACGACTTTAATAAATAGGGGAGAAAATAATAACCCCTTTCAAAGTAATTAGTGCTTCCTGGGGGCATACAATGAGCCTTCTGTATGTAATACAAACCAAACAGAACCCGAGCTGAATTTAGCAAATTAAGCATCAAGAGAGATGAACGCAGATCTCTGGGAATTCTTTGTGCAAATATTTTGACTCCTGTTTTGAATGGATTGTCAGAAATCTGGCAGATAACAGTCTAGCTATGTGAACGCGAGAGCTAATCTGAGCCTTTGTGAGCGTTTCAGTCACAACCCCCTGTTAAGTGAATGTGCAACGTGTCACACTTCAATCATAAAAAAGTTGTTTTCGAAAATAATTTATTCGGTGATTATGTTTGTGACCGTAGCGGTTAGATTGCCATTTCGTAACAGCGTTCTGGCATTTCTACAGACTCGTTGCATTTTGGGGGTATGCAATTATGAGTGAGTGGCTGACGAAATAGTTTTCCATGTCGCACAAGAAGATCTCCAATCAGAGTAAAAGACATTTCTTACAGCGGGTGGAAAGAGGCTTGCGGGGCTCTGTGAATAATCCTGTTGACTTTTGCTTGTGTGGCAGGGCAGCAGTTTCAAAGTCTTGGCATCGGTGGAAGTGGAGGATCAATCCTCTAGAGTTAAAGTGCAGCAGCACTCTGCTGCCCATGCAAAGACGGTGATGATGCACCATCCCCCTGACCTTCACACTTCGTGTTGTGTTGTTTTGCAAGTTTACTTTTCAGAGCTCCCAAGTGTCTTGGCAGGGTCTGCCTCACTAAGACTTTTGTTTTTGTTTTGGTGGAAAAATGGGTTACTTTCTATTCTATTTTTGGACATTGTTAGAGCAAGGTCATATATCTAGTCACAGGTAGCATGGCCTTGGAGGAGAGAGTTACACCTAAAACATACCAAAGCATTTTGTACTTCAACTGAAAGTCATTTTAGTTTTTTTTTATAACTTTGTCACATAGGTGACACAGCTGAGTGCATAATGAGTCATTGCTTCCTGAAAACATCCTAACCTGCACTTCTTGTCAATAGCTTAATCGAAGTAGCACCAGAAGGTTTTGGTTATTTACTGACCTTTCTGCTTTGTCTGCATCTCTTTTGTAGGAGAACCCATATTTGTGCAGTGACGAGTGTGATGCCTCCAACCCAGACTTGGCTCACCCTCCTCAGCTGATGCAGGACCGTGAACGCACCGGCCTAATCACCTACTGGCAGACGGTGACCTGGGGTCGACATCCAGAGCCCCTACTCGCCAACATCACCATGTCTTGGAACAAGAGTCTGGAGCTCACAGACGACATCCAGATCACGTTTGAATATGGCCGTCCCACAATCATGGTGCTGGATAAGTCCATGGACCACGGGCGCTCCTGGCAACCCTACCAATTCTACGCCGACGACTGCCAAGACGCCTTCAACATGCAGCCCAGACGAGTGCGCGACCTCTCACCCACAAACCTGACACGGGTCATTTGCACTGAGCAGTACTCGCGCTGGGTCGGCTCCAAAAACGATAAGAACGTGAAGTTCGAGGTGAGGGAGCGCTTTGCTCTGTTTGCAGGCCCCCGGCTGCAGAACATGGACAACCTGTACACCCGCATGGAAAGTATGAAGGGACTGAGGGACTTCTTTACCTTCACCAACCTGAGGATGAGGCTGCTACGGCCTGCGCTCGGAGGCACCTATGTCCAGAGAGACAACCTGCTAAAGTACTTCTACGCAATCTCCAACATTGAGGTTCCTGCCAGGTGAGGAGTAACTGTTTTCTTGCTTGTTGCACCTTAACCATAACAGGTTCACACATTTAATCAAACAGAGTCTTATTATGTATCAAAAGCCGGCAAAAATGTTTTAGATATTTTAAATGGAATACAATTTAATGAGGAAGAAGATGGGGATGTTGCTGGTCATTTTGCCGTTTTGTACTTTTGCAGTTTGGTCCTAATAAGGCATGAAACAAATGACTGTGTAAAACGATTTCTTTTGTGTAAAAAAGTGTTTCTACATGCTGCAACTAGATGAACTGATGATCTGTGTGAAGATCAGTGACAACAGCCTGGTTGTCAATAAAATGCCCTTAACCATTCCATGGTGTTCAGGCGGGGCAATTTAGAGCCTACGGGTTTTTTTACTCTGTGCGCGGTCCGGCAGTGTCGCGCTGACCCTGTGTGCACTTTTGCAAGACTTTTTTTGGGTGGTTTCAGAAAGTGCTGGTTTGACAGGACACCTCTCTCTCCCCACTTTCCCGACTGTCCGATCATGACATTGTTGCACTCCTCCTGAGCGGCTTGCTACGACCACAGGAGGGTCGATCTTAAAATAACCTTTGAGATTGACAACTTGCATGGATGTGTTTTTGGTTTTCTCCTAAATCTCTTCAGATATATAAGAATTTATCAAAGATATATGTTTTATTACTTTGTAAGGGTGAATAGAATTTTTTGTGTGACCTGTCTTTGCTTTATGCTGTAGAAAATAGATAAATCTTGTTTGGTTGAGACTTGTTCAGCTCTCTGTCGCTGTCCCTCACACCCAAAGATACACGCACACACACACCCCATATTAATACTTGATTAAGGGAAGAAAGAAAGCTTGTAAGGTTACAGTGTTGCCGACTTAGCAGTTTCTTGCTGCTAGATTTAGGGTCTTTTCAGGCTCTTTTAGCTCACTCTTTAAATAGTTAAATAAGAGATTTGTTGTTAGAGGTATTTGGATGCCTTTGCAGACTAACAACAGCATCTTGTAAAACATTCAGTTGTAAAAGTATATAAAGGCTTTGCTTCTTTACCTAAGCTACAACAATAGCACTGTAAAAACCTTTGCCCATATAAACAGAAACTCTTCAGTGTAAGAGATATTTGATGAAACTCCTAGGGATTTTTTTTTTTTTTGACTCTTAAAAACTGATCAGTATCATTTAGAAACAAACGTTTCTAGTCTGATATTTGATTAAAATCACTGCAGTGCATTGGGGGGTTCTTCCGACAGTGATGGGTACTTTGTCCCAATCTTAGATTCCACAGAACAAAATGCTATAACAATAATTGGTTAAGAAAGCTGCTATCAAAGTGTCAGACAAACTGGTAAACAAAACTTTTTCATCCATTTACCTAACATACACAGCTGCTGTCTTCAACAAACTGCTGTATTTGTACTGTTAGGTTTTAGTTTATTGATTTGCCAGGCTGACATTTTTTGCTTTCTGTTTTTATAGGACTTATTGATCATTCGACCCATAATATGCATCAGGAAAAAAACTCTAAGATGATGTTTTTCGTCCACCCCATGAACTAATCCTTAGCTTAGATCATTGTGAAATGTATTAATTTCACATTCCCATCCTGAAGCCAGCCTCTTCAGCATGGCTGGCTTTATCAAGAGACTTCGATAAGAATCATTTAAAAATACTCTGATCAGATAGAAGATTAGGAAGGATTCATCCTGATGTTTCTAGTGAAGTAAGCTTGTTTCATGATGGAAACATTCAGAAAAAATGAATAAAAAACTACCAAAAACAACCCTTTTTTTTCCTTTACAGTTTGGTTTTACTAACTTCTGATAATCTTTAACGGCACTAAAGAGCAAAAAACTGCTGTTACCTTGCAGAACAATTACTCTTGGTTGATTCCAGTCATTTACTCTCACATCTGGTGAAATCAGACCAGTTACCACAACATATCTGTTTACTGTGCAGTAACCACTGCTTCCTTGCTGCACAGCGGATACAGTATGTGATTTGCTCTATTTCCTCCCATCTAGACGACCACTAGTTTGAATCTTGATCGGGGTGCTTGTGTGCAAAGTTTGAAAGTTCTCCTAGGTTTTTCACGCACTTTTAGCAATCCCTAAGCATGAATGTTTGGTAAACTGGAGATCCTTTAAATGGCTGTTAGGTTTTAATCTGTGTATGGATGATAAATTAGTATCTTTTCCTCTTGCCTGTGACCTTCTGGTGATTCTGAACAGGGTTAACTGGTGACAGGAAATGTATGGATGAATGGATGGTGTCTGAAAAGCTATGCTAACAGAAATAATCTATGCACTGCTAAAATTCCTGAAAAGCAAAGTACAAGTTAAAACACACAAAAGCAATTACATCTTACATCTCATTACACTTTAATCTTTTACAATGTATTACTAACTGTTTAATAAGCTCTTCATGAAATCAGTATCTAAAGCTCTGACATGAATTCAGAGGAGTTTGCTGATGTAGGGCATGATAAGATATACAAATGAGAAATACTAAGAATCTAGCGTATCAGTTTTGCACTTCAGTGAAAATAAAATCCATAAGAACATGGATTGCATTCAAACTCTGCAAGCTGTGCTGCTGGAACGTGCTAATATATATCTTTTTTTCTTGCAATCATACATGACAGGAAGCAAAAATCAGCTGGTGGTGAACATACCCTCTGGTTTTGACATGCACACACAGCAACCGTGATCAGAGGGCTCTCAGAATGACCCCACTCTCAGCATGAATCCGGGTGTGCCTGTCACTGAACAATGATTAATGACAAAAATAAAAGGCCTCGGTGGTCGAACGTAAACCCTGATCCACATTCTGCCAGGGGATCCGGAAACCCTTACATGGCAACTTTGTGACAGTGAACGATGTTACGGCGATCATGCACCTGCTTAGCATCAACAAGCCATCTCTTCCTCCTTTCAGAGTTATTATTCCAATCAATACGGCGCCGCTGACATTTGAATGGTATTTAACATCCTTGTTGGGACGGGTGTGCAGTGGGATGAATTTGTGTATGCAAGAGGACCTGTGTGTGCGTGACTTTCAGATTGCTGAGCAAGAAGGTGGAAAGAGGAAAATGAGCGTCTGAGTGGGGCGTTGACCGATGTCGGTGTCTGTAAATGCGTGTCTGCGTGTGAGGAAAAGGTGTGTGGAGTGTTTGATGAAGTCCTGAGTGGATGCTGACACAGCACACATATAGACACACACACACACACATATCCACAGACACACCAGCCTTCTGGCAGAGGGCCTGCAGGTATTGATCACAGACATTTTTCTGGCTCAGTGCAGAATCAGAGCGAGAGAGAGAGCAAGAGGTTATCAGCCCAATATTCAGGGGGGCAAACCTGAATCAAAACCCAAAATATATTGTAACCATCCACTGAAGCAATTTTGTTTTTGATTCTTGGCTGTATCCGCTATCATTATGTAATATTCAACCAGATGAAATGACCCGGGGCTGGAATTTATTGATTCCACCGTCATTTTTACTTGGTGATAGGAAACTGATTGATTTCAGTTTGATCTTCCTGGTTACTAGCCACTCAGAAAATTAAAAATTAGATTTTTCTTTTCAGATCGGTGGCGCTTACTGAAGGAACAAGACACACAGTAAACCACTTACAGAACAAGATCTGTCATAAATTAACACAGAAACCACAGATAATGTTCAAAGTGTGTGAAAAATGAGAAGACTAGATTTTCTATGACCTGTCCAGACATCGTTCCAGTTCATTCTGAATGCAACCGAGAGACTATCATCAAATACAAGGAAGGCTGAATGCTGCAAATAGTGCAGAAAAGTTGCTTAGTTTGTCTCTATTCTTTTTAGATTAGAACCTTTTCTGTGCACCATTTTGAATTTGTGAAAAATTCAAACTTAAGACAATAATTTTGTCATTGTTTAAAAATAAGACACCACATCTACTTCTACCATAAATTATTAAAAGATGACAGGAAGGCCAGAAAAGATGTGATGAATGAATGCCCTTCTCTTGTGTTCTTATATTACAGGTCTTAAATGAGAATATCTATTACCTCGGCAGGTTAAAAACTTTACAAAACTGGTCATTGTCTCTAATGAGCTTTTATTAACTTTTTTTTTTTTTCAAGAAAATTTGAAGAATTTGTGTTCTGGTGACAGCTGGTGATAATGTCAGCTTGCTCTAGATCTGATGACAAAGGACCCAAATTTAGCCCTGCGGAGAATGACTGAGGCCAGTCCGTCTTCCGCCCCAGCCACCCGCACCTCCCGTAACATTATCACCAATCAATAAGTTATTCTGGGCAGCCGGGAGGGGTATTAGGTGATGGCGGTGGAAGGGGTCCTCAACAGTACAGTACAATCAGGAGTGTCTGATGCTTACGGCTGGGAAATTGATTCTGGGGAGCGAGACGATTAGTCAATGCTCTCTGGACAAAAGGCTAAGCTATTTCATCTCGTCTCATCTGGCCTCAGTAACATATTGGGATTTCCAATGCTTAAAATTTGAATAATGAATATTCCACTATGCCTGCGCTCCATCGGGGACAGCACACTGAAATGGGTTTTATATGATCAGGACCGAGTGGCAGTGTACCGCAGGTCGCCACGGTAATGAGATATGCCAGCGTTATCGATGGATAGAGGGTTGTAGTCACTTCCTGGCCGTATTGTCTGTCCTCGGGCTTCTGGCTGAGACTCTTGGACTCAACCTGGTTAAAAGTAATTATTATTAGTTGACTGTTCTTAGTGGTCTGAATTGAGGCTCCACAGAGACGGCAAAACAAGCTTTTTTCCAATCAATCAGCACAAATGTTCCCTCTACAGGGATGTGTCCGGCCAAGATCTAGCAATACAGCAGGGCTGAATACTGCTGTATTATCAATATCTGTAGAACCCGATAAACCATTAGGTGCAAACGCAGGCAAGATTAGGTTGATGAGTGGGAGATTTGTTGACAAGATGAAAGCGTCGAGCAGGCTGGCTCTGAGAGGGCAGCCAAAGGTGGAGCAAGTGTTTGGAAGTGGACAAAGACAGAAGAAAGGTCAAACTCAGACCAATTCAGATTGGACCGAGTCAACAGAAAATGACTCAGCATCGCTCAGTTCTCTCAAGGTTAAACGGGATGTGCTGAAGCACTGGCTCCAGAATGAGCTCCAAGCAAAGGTGTTTCAGTTTTTAAAAGCCAAGGGAATTATGTTCATTTCGCAGGCTGGATTCAAACTGCAGATGAGGGTATTTCCATATCACCGCTGGACCATATGAAAGCTATCTCCGACCATCAAAAGATAGAGTAGCAAAGTCTCAGTTCTATCATCATTTACATCAGTGAAATGATATTCGCTGGGAAAGGCTCACTCATAAGTACGGCTCTCAAATTCTCCCTTATCCATTTGACCTCCATCTCTCCATGCCTGCACCCTTCGGTCCCATCTGTCCGGACTGCGGTGCAGACTATAGCAGCTCACTAGTCTGCATTATGGATTAGACAAAGGGTCATGGATCGGGCCACTTTTAATGAAATAAACAGCAAATCATATGGTGGGTCTTTATAATGGAATAAAGCAAAGGCTCCAAGCTCAGGAAGAGCCAACTAAGTGGATTAAGGCCAAGAGAGAGGAAAGGAGATGGAGCAGGATGAGGAGCTAGACAAAGTCTGCAAATTTTTTTTGTTTTGTTTTGTTTTACCCCCACCTTTCCAGGCTTGTAATCGCTGCAGCATCAAGTTCTCTTCTCCTCGACTTCTAAATTTGATTTGATTGGAGAAGATGGCATTTAAGAGAAGCCAAACAGTCTGAGTGTCTCTTACTGTGTTATGGCAGTTAGCTGAATCAGGTGTAAAGAGCAACAGTCAGCAAATGTGCCACATTACACCACTGATAATTCTTCCATTATGGCAGACGATGCCAGTCTGGTGCAAGCCAGGCAACGTTCATGAAAAAATATTCACAGAATGTCAAAAAGATTTATTTTTTTCCTTTGAGCAATATAGATTGTGTATTAAGATAATATGTTTTTCATATATTGACATCTGCTGAGTGCAGAAGAAAAGAAATACAAACAAGGCACTTTGTGAGTGACTCTGGACAGAGATTTGTGCTCTGTGTAATCTCAGAGTTAGAGAGCAGTCTCGGGTCAACCTGAAGTGGCACACTCATTGATGAATGCTCATTGATAAACTCATACCAGACAACTTGCTGCCTATTATAGAGAGTGCTGCGTTGAATTTATTTGTGTCAATTCAACGCTAATAAAACACCGTGCAAATTTCACAACTTTTATTTGAGGAATAATCTACTGGATTATTTAAAAATAGGCGGAACACCATCATTTGTACCATAGCAGCTAAATCACAAAGCAGTGCAGTGATTGGGCTCTGAAGGTTTAATCCCTAATTACACTCAGTACGCTCAGTCTTGCCTGAAAGCAACGACTAATTATTTTCCAGTGGTGTGAATTAGTCGAGGGCTGACCAGACGGGGAGCGAGGTATCCAAATATTATACCTTTTCAAAGTTTCTCTTTTTCTTTACAGGCATGTTGTTTCACTTGTTTATCCTCTGTGTGTCTGTGTTTCTCTCTGTGCTATTCTGGCCCCCTGCTGATTGAGCTAATGTGCTGAGAGGTTTAAGCTCTCCATCTCCTCACAAACTGGCACAGGAAACTTTCCATCAGTGTTCATCTTTGTTTGGGGCTTACACTCCAGACGTAAGCAGAGCCACTTTGTAGTACTTTATCCAGTGGTAATATTTTTTGCTTCCTTAAGCATATTAAACTTAGATATGAAATTTTGAAATATTCTAAAGCATCACTAGTACCATTTATAATTCTATATAATGATAACTGCTGGCCATTGGGATGTTAGTGCCGATATTCAGTCAGCAAGTCAGATCCACAACTTTGGCTCTGAACTACAGCAGCATCTGTTCATCTTCAAACTTCATTGTTGATTAATAAAAACATTCTTGGCAAATCTTCCCACTTTCGTTCATTTTGCACCAGTCCAAGAATTTCGCCCATCAGTCCATCTTATTATGGCTTCATGTTCAATTACTCAAACATTTCCATTATGCTGGTTGGAAACAAATGTTCAGATATAAAGATGGAATTCAACACATCCAACGATGGGTAGATTAAACTTTTCAAGCGACGTGTCACTTTAAAGTGCACTTGTACTTCGTACTTGTTCTAGCTGCCTCAACTACTTTAACCTTAACATTTCTTAAGACATCAGCAAAATAGTGTGAGATTCTCATGGTATGGAGTCCTTATGGAAAAAACTAGGGACATCCCTTAATATAAATGAATTAATCACAGAAAAAGTGCTGACACCATTAATCGCAACTTCTTCAGTTTTCTGTAATCTCTGGCTCAACACTGAGGTGGTGGTAACACACATGAAGTTTGCCGGACGGCGAGAAGATTTATTGGATGCCCCTCAAAACTGATCTTAAAGTATTATCACAATGGGAAACACTGAGGTGATATTTAATGAATACTAGATGTTAGAGATAACAGCCAATCACAGACGAGATGGTGGGTTTCAGAGCCAGAATAAGTCAACATTTCACATGACTGTTTAAGTTCACATAATTTGTTAAGTCATCCACTAAAGTTTGCTCAAAATAAAATAACTTGTCAAACATTGCTACTTGTTAAAACTGTAATCACTCACATGAAATATGAATTAATAATAGTATTGAAAGTTTCTGAGCTCCAACAGGAAGGCTGTCAACAGTGACCAACTGCTGCAAAGTGTCTGTGACAAACTCTAGATCCCACAGTGGAACTAAAACAATAAAACCAGCTTAAAAAAAAAAAAGATGTAGTCTCAAAAAGTCCACTACAGAGGCTCCTTTCATGCCAGCCCACAAAAATGAATGAAGCCTCTGTTCTGTTCAAAGGGATCCTGTAGAAACAGCAGCTTCTCTAGAGACCCATGCATGAGTGGATCTGCCAGGTTCACCTTCTGCTTATCACAACTCAGATGTTCACATGCTGCTCACTGTAAAAATGAAAAGAAAGCCAAACTGATTATGCACTTCTGGGCATTCCAGAACAAGTGGTTGTTATTAAAAAATAACTGATGTAAAATGTTCCTAATTTTGTTTTATAGGCTTTACTAAAGCAGCAAATTGTGTTGTCTAAGTGCAGCGTAATTATGACATGCAAATCTAATTTAGTTTTGAATTGTGGTTAAAATAATCTCAGGTAATAAATTTCAGGTAGCACAGGTGTGTATAAAATCATCTTTTTAATTGATTTTAGCATAATCTCACTCTTAAACTCCAATCTTTACCTTGACCAAGTTTCAAGGTAGAAAATGCTAATTTTTATTTTTTACAAACTTACTGCTGCCAGTAAGTACTCATGTTAGGACTTTGCACAATCCCACTTTGACAATAATGCAGCACTTAGTTTTCTGCTATAAACTCTGACAAGGTTCAAGTGCACAGTAATAATGATTTTGAATGTCTTTTTGCAAAATCTATTTATATTTATAACTTCAGGCTCCTCTTTTATGTGCTTGTCTTCAGCTCACCTGACCTAACCATTTCTCTGTTGCCTTATCACAGAGCATGAGGCGTTCTCAGCATACTTCACTCTTTGATTCACACCTGAATCATGTAAAATTGCTTGTTGTCGAAAAGTCCAAACTTCTGGTGACAGTCAGAGTTACGTTTGGCTGTCTTCACTTTTCCTTTTGCAATGGTCCAAGATCGGTTTAATTGTTGTTTCTTACATTTTGGTAGCTCAAAAACACTTTGGAGACTTATTTCCCTGCTTTAATGTCCTATTTGAGAACATGGCAACAGAAACAATGGTGTAATTCTTCTTATTTTTTTTTATTATTTTTTTTACAGTATTATGTTGATTACCAAGATGTCAGATACTGGCAAGTTTGGGCAAGTAGTTTTTTTGTTGTTGTAGCCCTTCCTGATTTGTAAAAATGAACATGCTCCTGTTTCCATGTTCTCCTGTCATTCCCATTTTGAAGAGTCTCTGAACCACATTACTTTCTTATCCCATGGAAACAAGAAGTCTGGCTGCACACAGCAGGTAGAACTGTTGCTTTGCATCGAGAACATCTTGGGTTCAGATCCCAGGATGTGTTGTTACATGGAGTTTGCATGTACTCCCTGTACATGTATGTTTTCTCTCCAGGTACTCCAGGTTCCTGTCACGGCCCAAACACGTGACTTGCTATGGTCTTTCTAAATCTACTGGAGATAGGCAACAAAAGCTTCAACCACACCTAATTTCCCCTAAAAGGGCAATGTATTGACAATTAATAACATAGCATATTTTTAGCAAATAAAAGTTTTCTTTCAGTTAGTATTTTTATTTTAGAAATGTTCAGACTGCCAAAAAAATAAAATAAATAAAATACTCTTCAGGGATTTTACCCATCTTTGCCATAGGTGCTGCATCTTCATAAGTTGAGGAATTACTCAAATCACACATGCAAACAAAGTAAAAGCTTAACATTTACGGCCATTTATTAATAATAAAAATAAACTGTTGCGGAAACATGCTGATTTAAACTTGCAAATCACCATTATATAACCCTTGTGCAGCAACACTGTTTCCTAAGGGAAGGACTAATTAGACCCTTAATGGCTTTCTGCTGCTAATCCTACTTGTACAAAGGTTTATCGTTTCAGTGGAAGCATGAATGAGATAGTGGAGAGTCTCTGTGACTTCTGGGCTTGCTCCACCGCTGCACAAGAGAACAAGGAACGGATGCCTGCTCTCTGCCCCCCACACTCACACCCCAGCTTTTTGGGGCCTTCAGGTTGTGTGCGCGTGTGTGTCTCAATGAGCTTGTTAGGGCGACTTTGACTTTGGAGACTGTCCCTCTATTTTTGAATTACCCCAAAGTTTTCTTTTTTCGTCCTTTGCAGACGGAAGGTGAACGGATGGGAGGTGTAAGCCTGGATAAAGGAGAGAAAAGAGCTGCAGGCAGATGATGGATTAATGCCTAGTTTCTGGGGACTAGCTGGGCTGTGTGATTTTGTGATGAATGATGTGCAGTGCGACGCTCTGTAAATATTATTCACCAGTTTACATGGCCACCATTTGCCCATCCACACAGCTGAAACCTTGTATCGTATTGAAGGAAAACTCCACTTTCTGTTTCATTACTGACGGACTTTGCTCTCTGCATGATTGGATACGGAACCTTGTGAAAGTATTCACACCTGTGGAACCTTTTCACAACTTGTCACATTATATTTAGTGATTTTATGTAAATAAATACAGGGCAACCATTTTAAAAAAAGGCTGTTTGTGGCTGTAAAAGTTTTGAGACAGGTTACTTTGTTACAATGAAAACAAAGTCCTCACTTAAATATTCTGTCACAAAACCTGAAAATTTCTCTGCATGGACCTCTTCATTTAACTGACTGAGAGTTATTCTGCAAAAAACAAATATTGGTCTCTAAAAGGAAACAGCATTGGAAGAATAAAACCTTGAAACTGCAACGAAAGACAGTTCTAGACAGTATTGACTCGGGCGAGCAGAATAGAAAATGCACATTAATACTTTTAGATTTTTATTCTTAAAACAATGTATAATTTAACTAGATTTCCTTCTATTTCACAGTGCTTTATGATAATCTGTCTCATAAAACTGCAACAAAAAAAAAATACATTGAAGTTTGTGATGGTAAAAAAAAAAGTTCAAGGTTCATAAATATTTTTGCAAGCTCCAGTGTAAATAAATACTTTATATGTTGGCTTCTGGACAGGAAAGCTTTTCCTTTGGCTCCTCCCACCTGGCTGAGGCTCCTCCCTCCTGAGTTATTTCCCTTTGAGGCAGCTCAGCCTTGGAAACAGATCACTTTTTAAATCATTCATGAGCAATCCCCGGAAAAGAAAGGCACGCAGAAAGCTGTGGAAACGCAATGAGGGATGCGTCATTGTTTCTTTCATATGCAATGATTTATGACACGACGGTTGTTACTGATTTGATAATCACAGTTTATTTCCTCTCAGAAAGGAAGAAAGTTATAGTCAGCAATTTTTGCCTTTTTTCCTTTCATTTCTTTTGTCTCTCAGATGATTTTTTATTTTTTTTTTGCTTCCCCACTCTCCTTGAAGACATTTCTCTTCTCCTCTTCCACCTTCCCTACTGCGTCACACCCATAAACATCCTTTTAAAAACACAAACACAGAAAATGAATAAAAGCGCTTGCACTGTGTCTTTCCTTACATCTGGTGAGGGGGGGAATCTCTTGATACCATAAGCGTGCTCTAAAGCTGAAAAAGCGCGCTGGGAATTGCAAGTGGGAGAACATGAGGTTCAGGGAGGGCGTCCTTGAAGAGATAGCTTGTTCTCAGTCAGCCACATTAATTAGCATAGCATTATTACAGGCCTGGTGTGATCAAAAACACACTGCCATCTTTACTGCTGAACTGTCTCTGTCATTGCAGCCATGTTGATGGGTACGGATAAACAACTCTTTAGCTGGGGCCTGAATGTGCCACATTGAGAAAAGGCTCATGTGTTTTAATGAGATGCACTCTGTCTCTTACTGTCAGCACTGTGTGGTTGATGCCTGAGACTTTCTCTTTTCACCAAAATCTGGTCCCATCATGGACCTCGGAGAGATGACAGACAGCAGCCTTCGAAGACGGCCAAACAAATCTGTCGTTGACACATCACCTCTACTCTAGTAGCTTATTTGTGAATAGTTAAGAACCGTGGCTCTCGTTGAGTTTCAGCACTTCCGGCTGTCGGTGAAGGTTGCCTGAAAAGTTGAGCTTCATGGGACATTTCATCCTTACGCTTTCAGTTTTTTGGAGCTTCACTCATGCATGCCACATCAGCAGATTTTGGTTTTTCTTTTTTCCACTGTTGTTTAATCAGATGTAAAATTTACTGCAAGCAGAGATGAAATTTAAAAACCACAGAAGTGAGAGGTGAATTTCTTGATACCATAAGCATAAGTGGTTACAGAAGAACCATTTAAGTAAAAATACTAGACGTGATTTTACTTTACTTTATATTCATAGACTAACACAAGTTAAAAAAAATATATATATTTATATTCGTACTTATACATACATATATGTACAATGAAAATGATAATCACAGTTTATTTCTTCTCAGAAAGAAAGTTATAATCAGTGATTTATGCCTTTTTTCCTTTAATTTCTTTTGTCTACACACCAATTGCTTTGCCATGAGTGAAATATGTCTCTGTATAAATATACTCCCTCCAAAGGGAGGTGCTATTCAAACAACTCAACTTTTAAGGTGCATTCAGTGACAGATAATGCAGTAGTAGTCTAAACAGCTTCAAAAATATGTTCATTTTGTTTTATTCACAAATATTACCATAGTCTGATTCAAAAAGTCCTAAATAAAACCTTGATTATTTTAAGGTGGTGTTACTGTTGGAAAATGTATCCAGGGATTTGTTCTACCTGATTACCCATACATAATTGGAAATGATCAAACTAAAACTCCACACAGTTTTTCCTCATAGCCTCTCTAAATTATAGTAAAATCCAAATATTTTCACAAATTTGAAAAATTATGTTTGTTGCTGAATGAAGAAAAAGCAAGTGATGTTCTTCTCTTGATCAGCTCATGTACAGAAAGCAAAATGGACAGAACTGTCACTTATAAACATGCAGAATAGAGATTTCTGTCTATATTTACATCTCTGCTCAACATTGATTAGTTGAAATATGTATAAACCTTGTTTCTGTTTGTAAAAAAAATGGCATTCTCAATTCTTTTTGGCATTTGGAGTGAGGCATGATACTTATGTTCTACAGTGATAATAATTACTTCAAAAGACAAGTGTGAAATCAATATGAGAAATATAAGTGTGAAAAAGAGCAATCTTTTTCTCAGTATCATTTTAGTATTTTCTAGATCTAGCTTTGGCTGATTTTTGGTGGGACATTAACAACCACTGCTTTTTGCAGAAACACCTTTTTTTTATAAATATGCATGTCTTTTTCTTAAAATTTGCCATTAAGTTGTTATAGCTGTCTGGGATGCCAATGTGGAGGGAATACAACAAACACAGTCAGGCGTCATTTTTTTGTATTTATCCACAGTTTCAAATAATTTACAACAAGTTGTAATTCTCATGATATCGACTTTATTTAAGGAGTAGAAATAACAGAAGAAAATATTTCTTCTGTAACTTTCTAATAAAAAAACAACAGAGGCGATTTCATTAGCTGTAAGATTACATAGCCCCTGAAGACAACAAAAAACTTTTGCAACACAAACAAAACCAGTGTAGAAGTTCCAGGAAAATAACAATTACTAAATAAGGTGCAAGTTCCTGTTACCCTTCATAGTGAAGCTAAACAAAGTCCTTGCTTTTTTTCTCTCTCTCTCTCTTCCTCAGCTCAGACCCTCAAGTTTTAGTCCTTGTGCTAATTGTCTTGCTAAGTGCACAAGTGGGTTTTGATGCTCTCCTTTTTGCCTTCCCCTCCTTCTTTCTTCGCCTCTCCCCTGGCCCTGCAGCTCATGTAGCTTTTCACCCGCTATGACTAATGATGTTCTCTCAGTCTCAAGGTTTTGGTAGGATAATTATATTAACCCTTGTCCTCTGAATGATCCCAAGTCGGTTCCTCCACCCCAGGCATCCCCCCCCCCCCCCCCCCCTCGTGGTTTCTTGGGAATTAAACTGTAACTTCAACAATGGATGTAAAAGAGCCATGAACACTATTGTATTCATGTGTGTGTATGTGTGTGTGGGGGGGAGTGTGGGTGTGTGTGTGTGTGTGTGTGTGTGTGCGTGCGTGTGTGTGTGTGTGTGTTTGTCTGCATGCATTTCACTGTACATTTTAGGGCCTTCCAGAAGATTTCACGCAAAAATGGTTTCGTCGTTCACACGAGGCAGACTGCAAATATGGCAATCACTGAAAGTATTTCACAGTCAAGGGCAACAGATCCAGGTGTGCTTGTGTCTTTAACTATTAATAATCTATAAAAAATACTCCATGACACATTAGAGGTTCAAAAGTGCATTGATTAATTTTTTATGGTGAGGGAAACAGACATCAGAGAAAAAGACAAAGCGATCCTGCGTGGTCTTTGATTCTCATCTAAAATGGTTGCTTTTCATTTCCTTCATTTCATCCTAATACATAAACAAGAAGTTGATATAGATAGCCCACAAACAGTTATATCACCCTTCAGGGGTTTAGATGCTCTGCGGGGGAACAGAGAACAGGAAGGATCTTCCAACGAACCCCATCCCGTCCCAAAGTTTCTGCCTCTTCATCACTTTTTTTATTCCTCCCTTTGCCTCCCGTCTCCCATTACTACTTTCTCCGCGTTCATATCTTAAATAAGAAAACATATAACAACCTCCTCTCTGCCCCCTCCCTCCATCTTACACCCAATTTCCTCTCACCCCAGGTGTTACTCTTTGTGAGAGTGTTCATTAAAACAAATTCAGCAGCAGTAAGGAGTCTGCAGGGAGGTAACATTCTAATATCAAGCACGGTTTTTATGGTGATTTCAGGACTTTTAGGGGAGGATGGACCGAGGCTGGGATCCTCTTCAGTGGAAGCGGCGTTAAAATGCATTGACGTGTCTGCCTCAATGAGACGGTGTCTGCAGCCTGTGTCATTATTCCCCTTGCAACGCGATTACAATTCATGCCGGGTCTATAATTATCACCCCGCCGCCCCCCAGCAGGGTGAGCCTTCACAGTGGTCATTTGCTTCTGGAGGTGCCTCCGTTAATGGGTGATACATTTCAGCAAAAATATATTTTAAGTACAACTTTTCATTAGCATCATGGGGTGGAATTGCTGACACGGTGCTTTTCACGCAGCGTCCCGCATCCCGCTGTAGTCTAAACGTGAACAAAGGCGGCCAGAAGAGAGAGTCAGATCCTTTCATTGGTCGTTTTCAACCTTAAAATGTCCATAGTGTGTATTTTACATGTAAAAGAGATGAATCTGGCAGTCAGGGGACCTTGGCGATATATGTAATTATAAATTACGACGTTAATAATGAACAAATGAAGATGCTTGTAAAACAGTAAAATGAAGTTACACTTTTGTAATCCTATATCTGTTTGGTACTGTTGTTACAACTTATTGAACTTATTGAAAAAAAACAATCTACAGCTCCAAAAACAGTTAAGAGACCACTTAAAATGATCAGTTTCTCTGATTTTACTTTTTATAGGTATATGTTTAAGTAAAATGAACATTGTTCTTTTATTCTATGAGCTACTGACAACATGTCTGAAATTCCAAGGCAAAATTTTAGTATTTATTTGCAGAAAATGAGAAATGGTCAAAATAGGAAAAAAAGATACTTTCAGACCTCAAATCATGCAAAGAAAACAAGTTCATATTTATTTAGAAACAACAATACTAATGTTTTAACTCAGGAAGAGTTCAGAAATCAAAATTTGGTGGAATAACCAAACATTGATTAGGTTTTTCCTCTCCACTGTCCCAACATGCGTGATTAGTGTGAGTGTTTGCTTTAAAATCAACAACACAATGTAATCAACTGTTGACTGTCACTATATTCTTCTCCAGGAGGTGTTCATGCCTCGAGCCATGGACTTGAGGCAATCGGCTGGATTTCCTTGAATAGAAAATATTTTAACCAATTGGAATAATAAAATTGAATTTGATGTGCTGTTTGATAACTAGGATCAATTAGAATGTACGCATGACTGAATTGAAGGGACTTTTTGGTAAAGTGCCTTGAGATAATGTATTGTGCATTAGCGTTATCTAAATAAACTGAATTAAATTGTATTGAACTTGCTCCAGCCGAATGTTTTCATCCAAAGCGCTTTTCTGAAACCGCAGACTAAGACTGGTGTGTTTACTCTTTGTGTTAATATGACTCTTTGATAGTTTGACTGATAACATGTATCAAGATGCACAAACAAAAAAAAAAAATTCTCTCTCGTTCTGAACTTTATGTTTTAGAGTGAAATCTAATTTAAACTGACGATACGGCTGCTTACCACTCTTTTGTAGATATTGAAACAACCCACAAAATATGACACATGACATGGACATGGAGAACAATAGCGGACAATAAAACCTCTCTTTCACTATGACTAAAAAAACATTAAAACCTTTAGGGCTAGCGTGTCTAATGTCAATCCTCAAGGGCCGGCATCCTGCATGTTTTTGTTCTCTCCCTGGTTTAACAGCCTTGGATCAAATGATGGCTTGTTAGCGGGCCTCTGCAGAACATTGACATGCTGAGGAGGCAGTAACTACCATCAGGGACAGAACGAAAACATGAAGGATACCGTCCCCGGAGGCCTGGCTTTGGAAACCACTGCTGTAAGGACAACACAGATTTGTTAGATCAGAAAAAAAAATGTGTGTCTATAGAGTCTATGATACAGTTTAACCAAATGTGCTCGTGAAAATAGACAAATTGTTGCAAATGGCTGAGTAAAATGCAGCTGCACTGCTCAGTAAGGGTTTATCTGACTAAATCAACATACTACAGCAACAGGTTTCATGGGTGGATTTTTGTTAGAGATGAAAATTTGTGATCTGATTAGGACATCCCTCATATAAAGCGACTGAATAGAGGAGAACATCTTGTTTTAGGTGGCAGTGAAAAGGATCAAAAGTATCTACTAATACCTCAGGTCCAAAGTAGGATACATTTTATTTTTGATTTTATGTACACATTGCATTATTATGGGCAGAGTATTATGCAAGAGCCCTAATTAATTCAAATGCATGCCTGGGTGGCTTGGTATCACTAGTGCATCTTATGGAAGAACACTTATATTGGGTGTTTAAGTCACGGTCCGACACTCATATGCATGAGGCGTCATCAAAAACACAAAATCCTACTCCCTGAGAGCAACATATTACTTCCCCCTGTAGTTTGAAAGGCCAGCAAAAACAGCACACAGCTGGCATGTAACCTACACCTGAACTGCTTCAATATATAGCTCTCTCGCTCTCAGCAGGCTCCGCTGCAATCATGAGAGTGGTCCTCTGAGGTCCGGATGGGGGAACAGGACGTGCCCCGGCTCCATTATTTACCTGTTTGGTCTTGTGCATACACTGCATACTTCAGAGAGCTGGATACCTCAAAGCAAGCCCCAGTTTGCCTGCCGCTCTTTACGTGACCCAACCCAGCCAATCACAGAGCCGCTCTCCGGTTGGAGCGCCAGCTCGACATGCAATAGCCATTTATTTTATGCCGTGTAAATAATTTACTTGTGAGCTTAGTCCCACAAAAGTCTCACTCCGTCCCTCCGTCTATCCCACATTAAAGTGCACGGTCACAGACTGAGGCACTTTCTTACTGAGAGCATGCTGCGCTAAAATAAAGAATTATCCCAAAAACACACCAGGGAGTTCACACATTCACCGTCCAGCATCAGCGCTGTACACACCGACTACAAAGACACGCAAGGTGTGGATAGCAAAGACAGTGAAGGTCATCCCTCCTCTCTGAATAATTTAGGATGTCTTTTTGCTTGACGCACCTCTCAATGTTTTATCCAGGGCCAAAAACATCCAGTAACCTCTTGACATTAAATATATTTAACAAGTAGAAGCACTGGGTTTGTGTGCGTCTGTCGTATTCAAAAGAATAGGAGACAAGTAGTTCTTTGAGGCCTGTTTTATGTTTGTAGACAGTCCTATAGAAAGTCGGAGGAAGAGAGGCTCAGTAGTTGCAGAGCCCCCTACTGCTAGAGAGTTGTAATGCAATGTAATAACTAAAAATAATCAATAAGAAGAGACTGTAAAGGATAAACAAATCATATTTTGCCTGCAAGAGCCGCAACAACATAAGTCTGACTGTTTCTAAGAAAACAAAAAAGTAGAAGAAAACACCGGGGTTTTTTTGGGGGGGGGGTTTGGGGGTCGTGTTGAATGCGGACAATAAGCTCTGACCAGATTCAGAGTTATTTAGGAGTGCTCTGGAGCAGCTTGTATGCAAAATCAACAGATGCTCCAATCACTATGCATTCTGGGTTTGGATCCCAGTGCAGTCTTAATAACGAGGCGGTTAACCCTGCGTGGGGGCATTCAAGCCAAAAATGGAACAGACAGCATCTCACTTTGAAATCTATTGCTTCATAGCAGAATAAAGAGGAAAAGAGAGTGTTGTATTAATATTATTTTTAATAACGAGTAGATAATGGGTATTTTCACTGTGCAAAGCCACAGTACCATCAGCTGTAGTCATGTATTTCTCCCAGCAACAGAACTTAAGCTTCTGGTGAGCCAGCGAGGAAGAGAAACAGCATAAGAGGGAAAGCTGTGATCAGACAGTATGATCCAGAGAGCACAGTGAGGCTTGTGAAGGGGCTTTGTTAACTCATTCACTGTTTACTTTTTGTTTGGTCAGATGCAGTACAGATTATCGCTGTATGAATTTAAACAGTGTTAGTGTTTTCTGATGCATCCATGAACAACAAAATACCGCTGTTATTTTACTTATTTTTTTATTGGTGTTCTTCTTTTTTTCAGATCATAGTTTTAGCCAGTCATGCAGTGGTTTTATGGGTAACTCAATGAAAGGACACCTTGTAAGGATGCATTTTTAACTGATCTTACCTGTATGGGTTAAAAACCGAGCAACAGGTGTTCACTGTGAAATTATGACCACTTTGCACTGCATGCTTCAATTCTTGGTGTGTGTTTGTGCTCTAATTATTAAGATTGTCTGTGTTCAAAGCAAAACCTAAGTTTACGAAGCACAGAAGACATTTATTTTTTTCTGTAGGTTGTAACTACACACATTGCATTAGAACGGAATGGTAAAATGCTGTGAGACAAACGATTAAAGAGTCATTTCAAAACAGAGAAGGAGTAAGCTGGTGTTAACTTTGCAGCAAATACTTCAAAACTCCTTAATGTAGCTGTAAGAGATGAGCAGAAATCATTTAATTCAGCACAGAAGAAGAATCCCTGGGTGACACAATATCTTCCCAGTGGAAGCGTCAGCATCTTGAACATTGTTAGCGAGGGAGTCAAATGTGAAATAACCACAGTAACATAAACTTAAAACTTTGGTATTATTTCTGGGTAGCTTTCATTGTATAAAAATACTTTCTTTTCGTTCCTCATTCTTGTACCAAACATGTCAGCTTTTAATATTCTGAAATATTATTGGAATAATATTCTTTCAAAGCAATTTTGTTTTAAAATTGTGTTGCTTTGTAGCAAATACAATTAGTTTGAAGTGTTAAAATGTTGCATATTTCCTATGTAATTACTTTTTCAGCTGTGAAATGCATTTAATTGTCGCCTAATTGTCATCCAGGAGGTATTTAAGCGGTCTGCACTGAAGGACAGACTAGTGTATATTAAAAATGCATCAAATTACACAATGTTTCAAACCTTTTTCAAAAATATTTTGAGAGATGTCTGCCTACAAAATTGCAAACTAATTTTTCCCATTTTTAGATCACACAGATGTTTTCACATGTAGAAGAAAACAACCTTAATGTTGACATCTTTTTTATCAATTTGAGCTTGGCTTTTAAATGCTGCAATTCTAACTGCTAATTGCAGTGTTGAAATGGGCATCTCAAACTCTGATTGGACTACAGCTTTCTCTACTCAATAGCAAAGTTTTTAAAAATGAAGAAATGGAAATTTATCCAAGGAATGTGTGTTTTTGTTGTTGTAATTGTTAAAAAAGAAAACCCAAAAAACAGTTGATATAGAGCTGCAAATCTCCTTGATTTGTTTTTGGGTAATGTGAAAGTCTTGAATGAGCTGACAAGACGGTGAGAAAAGTATTGGAAAGCAGTGCATTGTAATCCCTGCTCCCCACAATCCTGCAGAGCAGGTCAGTTATAGATTATCTGTTTGGTCTTGAGAGACAGAGAGAGAGAGAGTAGAAACGCAGATGAGAGGATGGATGGTGGTGAGAGACAGATAAAGACACTAGGCGTGGTGGAGAGGTGAGGGAACGTTTGAAGAGGCCCCTGTTCGGCCACGGACGGCTGCGCTCGAGGAAAATCGATCTTCTCCCTTCAGAGAAAGAAATTTATGAACCTGGAACATAAACGCAGTCATGTCCAATTAGCTGCTCTGAATTTACGAGTCGAGGCGAGGGGAGGAAGTAGGAGGAGGACATGGTGATAAAGACCTCAGTTTAAGCCAATAAGGCGTGGAGCTGGTCGTTGATCTCTTTTTTGTACAAACTCCCACCCTGCTCTTGGTGTCCTCTGTTGTGCTGCGGTCACACATAGTTTGCACACTCTTCTTTTTCCCAGATGGCCAATAAGATACTAATTGTTGGTCGCTAATAATGTGTTTTAGAAAATAATTAGCAGAACACCTTTAGCATAATCTTATTATTTCATTTGTTTTTTTTAATTATTATTTTGAAAGTAAAATAATAAATATTTCATACACTGTTAAAATTGCTGCATAAGTTCAATGTATTTCTAAAATCAAAAGCCCTTCATTTGCCAAACATTTCAAAACAAGTGAAATGCCAGGGACTTTTCTCTATAATCACATTGAAACCAATAAGGTATTTCAAGCTACTTTCATGTCATTCACAATATTTGTGCTGAAATTGAACTCGTGGTTTAAAAACATCTAAATTTCACAAACAACAAATATTTTCATCGCCATTGTTTGAGCAGCTTCCACCATACAGATGCAGCTAAACTAGATGTTTTTTTTTAAAAAGTCTAAATTTGCAAAGAGGAACAGATAAAAAAAAAGACATTTCAAAAAACATATATGACTTTATATGGTAAACGGCAAAAAAAAAAAAAAAAACAATTATTAAATGCTGTAATAAAGATTTTTTTCTTTCTTTCTAATATAGGAGAAGGAAGGTAACAATTTTGTGTTTTATGAATCTTATTTTTGACTTTTGGTGGAGCAGTGATATTGTATTGTTTGTATGTTCTTATTGCATTGCAGTGAAAATTGCCTTTCTTCCATCTCTCCAGTCAATTCTGCAGCATCTTCTAGTCTTTTTGGCATCCATAGTAAAAAAAGGGACAAGGATGCAAAAGGTAAACTTGAGGGAAAATGTAAATATTTCAGAAAAATCACAGCAAAACATTCTTTCAGACTTCCTATAGTTTAACTGGATTGCGGCGTGAACACAGCAGTCTGGGAGGGAGACTCAATTATACACCAAGGCTAGCAAACGGGGAGCAGTGGGAGAGAAGACAAAGACAAACAATGCATAAACATGCATAACTAATTCAAACCAAAACATATATGACTTTATATGACTAGAACAAAACAGTAAAAAACCAAACAACCTAACAACAAAACTATTTTAGCAGTTTAATAGAGAGGCAGATTCTTTAACATCAAGTCCCAGCAGCCTGATGGTTTGTTCCACTTCCTGGTTTACCTTTCAACCAGTCATCTCCCCCAGCCAGTCCTTCAAACTCAGCAAAACAAAATAGTTAAATAAATAGTCAGATAAACATAAGGTGTTTTACTAAATGTGTGCACCCATATTAGTAAACAACCTAATGTCATTACCACCACAAAAAAAGTGAAATAATAAATGTTTACACATAATAAATATAATATGTGAAAACATTTGAATAAATACTAACACTGGGGAAAAGATGGAGGAATTTTCACAGCAACATTTAAAAAATCTTTAAAAACCCTGATTAGTGTCAAACCAGGCTCATCTTGACAGGATGCAGATTGTAGCAGAAATACCCAAAACTCTGTTTTAGAGGACCTCAGCAAAAAGTGCCTCCATAACCATGTCAATCCAACCCGGTGTAATTTCCACATGATCCTCAGTATGAAATATTAGTCTTAGAAAAATGGATGGATGGATGGACATAAAAGATAGGCGGCCGTTCTGTCATCAGCCAACCCTAGTCTGGCTTTAAGCCTTTCTTTCCCTTTAAAAAGCCATAAGACTTTATGCCCATTAGACTCGACCTCCAGTGTTACTTGAGGTTGTGGAGCCTGTTGTGAGTGGGTTTTTTTTTTCCTCCAGAGGAAGGAGGCAGTTAAAAGTGTGGAATGGTCCGTCTCAGAAACGGTTGATCGACCTCAGAGCAGAGGGGGGAGACCTCCTGTTGGGTCAGAGTTGCATCAATACAATCTGTCATCACAGGTTAGAGCACACAAACACAGACCCTCCTCCAAGTTTCATCACTGCGAGCATGACGGCTGGCAGACTGTCATGTCTCTGACACGGCCGCCCTAATCTCTGTTGTACTGACTGCTCAGCCCTCCGTATCATCTAAATCCTTTCTATTCTCTCTTTAGACCTCTCTTCTCAAGCACATGTCCACAACCCAATTTACCCAAAGCACTGCTCAGTGAACACTTGTGCAACGAGCAAGAAGCAAAGGAACTAAAAGGCTGTGGCAACACAGACCGACACGGGCAAGTCGAAGACGGACATGAAAACTGAACGTATAGAGAAGAAAAAGACATTTTGGACAAAGTTCAGTAGGACTAGATGGAAGGAGGAAAACAAGTGAATGATTTTTGAGTCCCTGGCGAGCAACAGAGGAATGCACATAAGCTGCAGTGAAGAGACAGATAAAGCCCCATTAACTGATGCTTCCAGCTGCTTTTTTAGACTCTGCCACCACATGACTCTCCCCCTTGATGTTTGTTTATCTTTCTTGTTATTTATGCCCATAATTGCTGCATTTCTGCTGTCTAAATCAGGCATTCTCGAATCATTAAGTACTCCCAGACTTTAGGGGGGATGGACTAAGAAACACATCGCGACGGGCTGGAAGGAAGAAAAAGTCCAAAGCACAATATCAGTGGAGCCTATTATTGCAGCTAACAGTGGGTTATACCACATGCTTTTATGAACTTTACATGTTTTCAGACATACTTTCTTTCTTCACAACTATTATTGTTCTTTTTTTTATTCAACACCAAATGAGAAGGAAGGCCCCTTTCATTACGTGTTCCTTTATTACATGAGCAGAAATCACATCGTTTGCTATTAACACAGCATATAATTAGATTACAGAGATTGAATAAATCTCACTCAGTTTAAAGCACAGAGCCCGTTGGTCGAATCAAATACACATAACAAAAATGCACCCTTATTATTTTTTGTAAAACTGCGCACATTGGTTAGCTGAGCTAAGCTTGCTAAGTCAGCAGTCCTTTGTGAACAGAAATGCTGCTCTTCTACAATTTTTAGTAGCTCTTTTATCAGATCATATATATTTGCATATATATTATTGTAATATCCCAATTAATTGTTTGCATATTTGCCATGTCTTTCTGTGTCATTGAAATACACAACGTCCTTTAAAAATAACGTTCCAATTTTCCCTGCCTAACTAACTAGTTCAATTATTTCATGTATAATCTCATTTCAAAATAAGCCAAACTGTTTGATATGTTAAAAAAATTTACCCAGCACGAGCCTCTCTACTCTCACTTATCATGGAAAGCGCACATGAGCACCACTGCGACAAAAGCTTCACAATTATAACGTTAATGCCACATTAATTATCTAATAGTAACGTTTCCCAATTCCATGCAAAAGTGTGAATCGCTTTATTTACCTGGACATGCTTGTTTAAAATCTAAATGAATGACTGTGCTAAAGTAGCACACCTGGTGATGATGCAGCAGAACTCTGTGAATTCTCGTTTCCATTTTGAGTGGGGTGCTGCCACTTACGATTAACCCACTCTGCTCTGCTTCTTAAGCCTCAAACTAATGGCTGAAATATAGCAACAATGTCAGGAGCTTTGGTGGCTTTCTTTTGTCACAGAAGTTTGCCTTTATATTCAATGCCTCTCACTGAAGCAATGCGACTGTTTCTTTGACAAACATTGAGCAAGGCTAACATTTCTCTTCGGTTAAAATAAGGATTAATTAATGAGGAAGTTTTCTTTTTCACTGCCTGGTCTGAGTGAAATAAATGCGGAGAAACAGCCAACCTGAAGCATCGGGCCTGTTTGTTAGATTTTTCCTTCCTGTAATGAGGGTTTAGTCAGTAATAGCCGTGAAGCACAAACGCATGCAGCAGGTTACAGAGATGTCTCGGATGCGGTTTTCCCTTTTACCATCATATATTTTGCCTCTGGGGTATAATTGGACTTTCTCTCCACTCGTCGTCTTCTTGTGGTGTGTTCGCCATGACACCCACACCCTCTGCATGTGTGCTTGCATATGCATGCAAAAGACGAAACAACATGGGAAACAGAAAAAAGAAAAACAACTGCTGCCAGTTTCACAGAAACTGCGCAGAGCAGATTGATGAACAGAAGCACTGACCTGTAATTACCACAGCTAATTAAAACTGCAATTTATGAGTGGGTTCTAATGTAAAGAAGAATGAATATTCCTTTTGTTCTGAGAAAAAAAACTCCCCATTTTCACTTCCTCTCCTCTACCTTCGTCTAATCTGCTTGCTTCCTCCTGCCCTAAGTAACTAAAAACAATTCTGATGGATCCAGCTGTCCCATCTTAACTTCCTTCAGCTCATAGCTGCACTCCTGCTTTGATGACTTTGCAGCAACAGCCGACATCTTGCACATTAACATACGATTGTTCCCATGTATTATTTGTGCGCGGAGGGACTGGAAAGAGAGGCGGGGAAAATCCCAGAGCAAGCTGTCAAATGCAAGAGTGAGAGCAGCGAGACGCATAACTCTGAGAGTCGGAGTGTCACATCAGTCAAGCGGAAGGAGTGCGAGGCTGGAAGTACTTGTGGTCTTTATCGGTGGTGCTGCGAGGTTGAGGTCAGAATATCAGGTCAAGGGGATAACACGCCCGAGTGGGAGTCAGATGTCTCTAATTATTGGATCTTGCCAAATTATTCATCCCACTTGAACTTTTTTACTTTTTTGTCACATTTCATCTCTGGACTTTTATGCATTTTATGGGCTTTAGAAGAAAACAGTCCATAATTGAGAAGTGAGAGAACTGCAATACAATACATTTTTCCTTTCTTTTTTTTCCACAAATAAATGTTTAACCCTGTAAGACTTAAGTTTCAAATGGATATTTTTGCATATTTTAACTGTAAGCAGTTCTTTAAATGTTCTGTGAGTAAATATATTTGCCCATTTATCCACAACAACTGGTCTTTCAATATCTGGCAAGTAATTTTTCCAACTTACCATCTATTCAAGAGTGCCCCTCAGATTAATTTCCAACCCTGCTACGCCGGGGTTGAAATAACCATAATAACTCCAGATTGGCTGGAAAGGCCAAAGTCTCCCTTTTTAGAAACGATTGAAATTTCACAAATAGCGCAAAATGTGGCGGGATTACAATACTGCAAATTTGGCTGGATGGTCGCCGCTATGTTAGCTCTGGAAGGGTTAAAAAGTGTCAGTGGATGTATATCTTTTCAACTTGTTGAAGTGTTAATGTCGTGCCTTAAGTGGGGTTTGTCATATGTATAATGAGCCGGACATTCTAGTTCTTGTTGAATGAGAGCTAAAAAACACAAACTGCATCGCCCAACACCTAGGAAATCACTCTATTCTCCGGTATTGATTTAAGCTGCAACTCTTAGATCCTGCACTCAGCAGTGCTTCAACTTTCAAGATGAGACAGATGAGATTTATCAGCAAAGATGCAGGAGATGAAAAGCGGTGATATGTTCGCGGCTGTCAGTCACTCAGTGCAGGCATTAGTCACAACGCATCTGTTTTTGCCTGATCTGTTGCCTGTCATCTGCACTTGCAAACAAATGCATCCCAAATGCATGTAGTAAAACCACACACACACACACACACACACACACACGCACACACCTGTCTCATTTGACGCACATTCACTCTCTCATACAGAATGCTTTCTTCTTGAAAAAGAAATTTCCAATTTCACTCTTCCCTAAGTGGACAGCTCTTGTCCTTCAAAATGCAAGCAGGAAATGAGGCTTTGTTGGTGGATGGATTCTCCGTGGCATGTCCTGTCAGAGGGAGATGGAGGTGGAGGGCCGGGGGCGGAGGGCTCATTGGACCACCGTAAGCCTCGTGATCAGAGACACAATTTTTCCGTCAACTTAGATCTTGTTTTAAATTTCCCAAGTTTTGGCAATTGTTATTATGCACTTGTTGCAAAATCAGGCCTCAGTTTGATGGGCTTCTCACCACATCCGCCTTCGAAGAAAGAAAGGAAATGAACAAATATGGAAGAGCGCCGAAGATTAGTGCGAGGAGAGAAAATTGAAGCAGTCGTCTCTCCTCGAATACGGAGGCCATTCTTTGAATATTTGATGCAGACGGATAGGTGTTCACTCCAGTGGAACAAACTGGATTGGAGTCCAGTCGCTCAACTGGAAAAGGCTGTAATTTCCAGTCATACTTGCGGAGTGTCCTTAAGATCCTCATTTCCTTCATGGCAGAACTGTGGCGTGTGGATCTGCACACCTGGGTCCTCCCCCTCTGCCAAGGTCAAGTGTGCACCTCTGCTTTTGTAGACATTTGTGAAAAGTTTGCAAAGTAAATGAATTGGCAGTGTTTATGTAAAAATGTCTCATCAAATTCCAGCATAAAGGTCAAAGTATTTTGCTTCTAAGCCGTAAGGGAATCTAATAAAAGGAATGTTCACTGTTGTGTTGCATGTCTTGGACCTCATGTGGAAATCAGATTTGGACTACTCACATTTTATTTCGTAGATGCAAAAATGACAAAATCAGATACTGAAATGCCTGCATGCTTATTTACTGTTGACTGATTGACCTGTAAATCAGTAAAAGACATTCGATTAATAAATAAAAGAGCTAATTGCGAGAAAGTGCAGGTTGTTTTTTTACTTCATTCAGTGAGTGAAGTAAGAAAGGCTGCGAGTGAAATCAAGCAGAATCAGATGGAGTGGCAGCTGTACAAACTGAGAAAGCAAACATCAAAACAGCGAAAGGATGCTGCAGTTCTGTCGGTGACTTCTGAGGCAGAACTGAATATATTTGAGTCTGAAAAGTGACAGTTAACACAATGAACCAAAACATCAAAGCAGAAAATCTGAGGCCTCTGCACAAGAGGTGTGCCGCATAAAAATCTGTTATTTTTGTAGGTTTGTAGTTTTAACTGAGTAAACCGCTCAGATGTTTCTGCAAAACTAGCTGCAGTCGGATAACCAATGTCTTTCAATTTCAGGAATCTGTTTGGTTTTGCATCGTCTGTCTGTAGTTGCCCCCGATTTATTTATATTTTTATATTCCTCTGTAACTATCAGTAGGTCACAGTCTATGTTCTCACATGTGTCGACTGTTTTCTCTGATTCTTCTCCAAGGTGTAAGTGTAACCTCCATGCCTCCCAGTGCCTGCTGACTGAGGGGAACCTCCAGTGCCAGTGTGAACACAATACCACCGGGCAGGACTGCCAGCGATGCAAGAAGGGCTTCAAAGCCAAGTCCTGGAAAGCAGGTTCCTACCTGCCTGCACCAACTGGAACCCCCAACACCTGTACGTACCTGCTTCACGCATTGTGCTTATCCATTTTAGGGCGGAGGCGGTTCTGGTCAGATGTTTGTGTCCACACATCACGGGATAAAGCGGCATACATTTTGGGCTATTGATAGTTTATTTCAAGAGTTAGCATTTTCAGGGTGGAATGATTTTTAAACATAAAAATTGGGAACAAGGTATTTCTGAAGTTCAAATGATTGAACATTGTTGTACTCCGCATCAGTTGTACTACAGTAAGACAGACCGCAGCCCTCTGAAACAAAGTTCACAGTCTTGACTTAGAATTAATTTAAGCACCATTTGTTTCTGGTTCATTCAGCCTGTGAGAGAGCAAGATTTGAACCAGATATCATGAAGGATTCACATTCATTATTTTTGTCTCCTAAAATAATTTGATGTGTAAAGATTTTGAAGGACTTTTTTGCTCTGTATTGGACTGATGAAGGCGTTACTATGACTCTCAGGTCCTGAATGAAAAGTAGAAGCAGAAGAACAGGCTGAAAAGAAAGGACGGTTTGAAAGCTTACGAGGGCGCGAAGCTCTTTGGCGTTTCTGTGACCTCCTTGCAGAGAGCAGATCAGGGATGTGCAACAGCACAGCGGTGTGTGAGGAGGAAATCCTTTTGGAGAGAGTAACCAGGCACAGCAGCTAGCGATGATAAAATAATAATCTAGGGCAGCCCCTCCCCACTTTTCTGCTTTTACACTGCCACACTCTTTATGCAATAAGAGAAACACCAGCGGAGACGCACACACTTTTACATGCACCCACACTGCAGAAAATTGTCAGCTTCTCCTCCCTCATACCCCCCATTATGCTGTTGTTTCCAACTCACTTATATTAGTACTGACACACACCTTCAGACCTCACCCCTGGCCTTTTAAAACTCTTGGATCCCATTAGTGGCATTTAAAAATTTAAATGTTTGCAGCTTCTGCTTGGTTGCAATAGAAAGCAAAATGGCCATAACTTGAAAAAAACATAATGCATTAATCATTGCATGACTATATCTAAAGTTAGTTAAAAAAAAGAAGCTTTATTTGGAAAAAAAAATAAAATAATTAAAAAAGCAAATAAGATAGACACTTTGCTGGGGAGAACAAACATGAATCTGGGAAAGGGGAAAATATGGGATAAGTGGGAAGACAGCTCAGGTCCTGTAATTACTCCGGGACAGTGAGAGGTGGTCTTCTGCAACCCTTATTTTTCTTAGCAGCTTTCCCCCACCTGAGTCTGATAAATGAGCCAGAGTCAAGTCTTTAGGCAAATTGAATGCATAAATAAACAAGTTCTCATCTCCGCTTCCTTTTCTTATTCTCTTTCAGGTACAATTGCTGGTTCCCCCTCCGGTTCCAGTAAGTAATAATGCAAAGCGAAGCAGAAGATGTGCTACTGATTTCTGCCTCTCTTCCCTTCTCGCTTCTTATCCCTTTTCTGTTGCACTGAAATTTTGAAGTTAACCATCTTTCTTCTTTTTTTTTTTTTCATCTGCATCCCTTCTAAACTCCACCTCTCTCCCCTGTGATGTTCAGCTGGCTCTCTCCAGTTGCTCGTTTCTTTTTCTTTTTCTTTTTTTTTCTTTTACCCCACATCTCTACACTTGGTGAGCCCTTGGAGCTTCATTATTAATAGATCTATCTGTCGCCACTTCCTTTCATCACAGAACATCGCTCTAACCTGCACAGAAGGAATTCTTCCACATATCTGCTTTTTATATTTAGACTAATGACAGTTTGCCGCTGATGGATTGAAGGACGGAGGAACGAGAGGAGAGGAGGGGGGCTTGTGCATATGTCGGTGCATGGAGCAGCAAAACAGAGCAGCGAGAGAACAGAGGGAGCAATTGGAGATAAGGATGTGGGCATATGTTAGTTTGTTGTAATGCAGTGTGATTCAGGGTGAGGAGAGAGGGAAGGCAGGAATAAAAGGGAATTTGATTAGGGATTCTCTCTGTGGAGAGGCTCTCAGCCTCCGAGCTGTTAGACTGAAACTATCGGCAAAGTGGCAACTTCTACCCTGACAGCACTGGGCTTTCCTCCACATGGCCCGACACATGGCCCGACAGTAAGAGACGAGTGGATAAACGTAACAATCGGACCAGGCTTCAGAGCTCTACTCTAATGCGACCGCCTTTGACAATCAAGACACAACTGAATGATTTATTTGAGCAAATAATGGCGCTGATAAAATATTCTAGATGACTGTGTGGTGTTAGCTGTGGAGAACCAATTTCAAACTCACACAGATTCATTTTTAATTTGATGGCATAAAATGTGATTTTGTGTTTTGAAAAGAAACTGTCTCTGGGATTGCAATACCTGTTTTCCACCAGTAGATGTACAAAACGTCGGCGTTGATCAAATTTTTATTTTTTTTTTACCTTAATTTTTCATTTTCCTCTCACCCAATAACTTTTTTAACTTACTGTCCTCATCATGAGTTTGATGAGTCAACAACAGTGTTTTGGGGAATCTAGTGCAGAAAGTGAGAGTCGACTCATCATTTTCATTTTTAATAATCACAGGATATTCAATCCACGTGAATACATCACAGACAGTTTTCAAAAATATGGGCCATTCGTCCCCAAAACGTCAGTTGCGAACAGAGTAAAGCATCTCTGTTTTGCAAATTATCCCCATCGCTGCAGGACCGATCCGGCTTTTGTCAATGCATCATTTAATTTGTTGAAATTTGTAAAGTAAAAAAAAAAAAATCACCTCTTTACCTTCATGCTGTATTTCTTCTTTTCCTGGAAATGAAGATAGGAAACAGGGCGAGGATGACGTTGAGGCTCAAACTGAAGCAGCAGTCATCTCTGAAACTGAACGGTCGCCGGCCGTTACACACGAGCCTTTAAGTTCTCCTTTGGAAGGTGCGAAACATAGTTTAGCCATAGATAGTGATACCGAGTAGATTTTCCTTTTTACTGTAAAAAGAAGTAGCGGAAGCCTAACCCCATAATGTCACTTCAGTCCTGTGTAGTGTACACCATGCAGTAGACATGTAGTGCTAGTTACACCAACAGTTGCACACACTGCAGAAAGAAAATGTGTCTTTGTTATTTAGTCCTAAAACACCAAATCTACCTTTGCATGAAGGTCACACCAACAGAAGCCAAGTGCTTTTATGATTTTGCAACAATAAAATGCTTAAGGCTATTTTTTTCCTCTTAAGCTCCCCCTCTTTAAGATTCTGACACTTACTTCACCAATATTTCTTAAAGAAGTGCTTCAGTATTTTGGGAAACATTCGTCTCACTGTCAGAGAGCTGGAACAGATGATTGACAACGCTCTCATGTCTGTTCCTCAGATATGATGCAGCAGACAGCAGCTGTTTAGCTCATCCAGAGACCGAAAACAACAGAAAACAACAACCCTGGCCTATGAGACACCTTAGGTTAACCTTTCCTTGTTTGGCAGTCAATATGAAACATATTATGGAACATCTGAGGACATGTTTGTTGGCTTGGCACTGTGGAGAAATCATTGAGATTTCTCCTAGGAGTTGTTGTGCAGTTGTAGAGATTTGTAGAGATTTTGTTCAGATTATTAGAGTAAGTTAAAACTGGGTTAATATGTGAGCTTCAGAGGTTCTAAATGGACAATTTCAGTTCTTGGTCTATACTGACTAATATGATTAGCTTACGAAGAAATATGTTCTCAGTTTTGCACAAGTGACAGTGCCAGAAGTTTGAAAACACTCACGGCCATAAATGTCAAATAAAGGTGTTTTGTTTTTTTTAATTTTTTCTTAAGGTGAGATTATTACACCATTAATTTATCAATAAGAACTGACTTCACACATTTGAGTTTATTGTGAAGTTCCTCCGATCAACACAGGATCTTAATTATGTATGGCAGCTAAAAACTACTCCCATCCTCCTACCCTGTTAGTCTGGTTTATTGCATCTTGGGAAATTGCAGAGAAACTCCTATCTTTTGTAGCCATCAGTTTTCTCTTATCAGACATAGTAGTGCTCCTTTACATCATTTGGCTTCCTGGAAAAGACCTGGCTTTCAAGAATAGTCCATAAATTCACTTATTTTCCCATTTGGCACTATTCCAGGAATAACACGTTCAACTGCTTTATCAATTCCCAAACCAGTTTTGATCTGAGTTCGGGTATACCGTCCCGTTGAACCATCCAATCTCACCAGAACTTTCAACACACGCGTATGAAAAGAAATAGCTTTGGATGCTTCAAAACAATCTAAGTATATCAGGTTCACTGCTAACTAAGATTTTGGAGCACCATTCTTGTTGGGGGATGAAAAAGTGGCAAACTTATGGAATAAAAATCATCACACAAAATTTGAATCGTCTCTACTTCAATCAGACCAACAGGGAGGAGATTTGTTCAGCACATTTGATTCCAAATCTTCCACAAATCTCCCACTTTTTAATGGTTACAAGGCCTTTTATAGGATTTCACACCTTTTGGGGTGCATTACGATGTTTCGACCAATGATGTCCTCTCCTTCCACTTGGCTCATTTCATACTGGAGTTCCATGAACGAATCATCCACAGCTGGGAGATTCAAAGCTGTGTCATAGCTTCCATCACTTTAAGAGTTTCTGTCTCTGAAATTCACTCTGATGACTTTAAGCTGTGAAGAGTGAAAACATAAGGAGGCAAATTGATTAAGTGAACTGATTAGTTTTTGATTTGCCAGTGACTTGATACATCAACATATACACAGTAATGCACATACATTTTCGTAGCTAATATATGTAGTAAATTGTAATAATCTGCTCATTTAAGTTTGGGAGTAGGTAAAAAAAAAATAAATTAGTAGGTAGGTTTTCCAAAGTGGAAAGCTGAATTTCCTGTTTTGAAGTTTCTCTTTATTTGATAATGAAAGCACAGCGGAGTCTTAGGAGCCTCTTTTGGTGTCTGCATATATAAAAGCAACGCCCAGAACGAAGCCTACTGTAGAAAATTAAGAAATATCAGTCCAAAATATCTGACCACTTTAATAAGTGACATGAATTTTTCTCCTTCTGGATGTTTAAATGATGCAGTCACATTGTAGCAGAAACTTCCTACACATTTGTGACAAATCCAATGTGCGCTCCTGCAGACGTGCTTATAGACTCTGACAGTCGGGGTGTTTGTGTCAGTGCAGAAATCATACATAATTCATCCTCCAACTTACTGGAGGTCTTAGGCTGAACATTGACCGTTTCTCAGGCTATTTATATCCCGAACATTAATGTTAGATGTGGATTGTCCTGTCTTGAAAGCTGGGTTGTCAAAGTGTTGTGGATATTCAGACTTTATTTGTTCTGACTGACTGATCTGAAACAACCCCCGGAGAGACGAGAAAAGTTTCTGTCAGCTGCCTCGATGTATAGTAAAGTGGTCTTTAAAGCCCGTAAAGCCCAGCTTGCCTTCATACTAAATTAAAACCTGCCATCTTGGTGAGCAGCTGCACCTTTAATGCCGTGCCAAAACGGAAGTCAAAACGTGGGATGCGCTTGGATTTCCACATCAACGTGATGTCATCGGACTTTTTCTGCTCTTGAAGGAATCCATTAAGCGTGGGCGGTTTGAACGACGCAGCAGTTTTGTTGTTTGGCTGACATAAGGAGGAAACTCAAAACAGTTCAATGATTAGCAATGACTCAGGAGAATCTGACAGGAGTTTCAACTAAGGGCCTCGTGAGCCTTTGAAAGCTCATCACGAAGGACGTCGGCTTCCGACATCATGCACGTTCCAGTTAAACTTAAGTGAAATAGAAACATTTTCTGATCTTAAACTACCTAAAGAGTGTTTCGTTTTAAGTTGTATGCTTTTGCTGTACCTTTGCAACATTAATTCAAATATCACATATTGATTTTCTGATTCAGTACCTTTTTGTGTGGCGATTGCATGCACTGTGTGCTGTGCAATTATGGGTTTTTGATGGCATTTCCCCACAGTCAAAAACATGAGTCTTAGTTTAAGGAGCTTCTCTAGCTGCCCCTTATAGAAAACTTATGAAAACTAAGGTGTTTATTTGTACTCAGACCCCTTTACTCTGATATGCTCAAATAAAATCCAGGGCATCCTATTAGTTTCGGTTTGCAGGATAGGAAGTTTAGACTTTTCAGCCAAAATGCTCTTTTGGACAGAAGAGCTCCTGTATGAAACATTGTGGTGGCAGCATTATGCTGAGGGGTTTTCTTCAACAGGGATCACAAAACATTTGAACCAGAGGAGGTGTTTCATGACTCCAAACTCACAGCTGCAGCTACATTTAGACCGAAGCATATTAGTTTTCAGATAACCCAGTCAAAGTTCAGATCCAAATCCAATTGAGAATCTGGAAAATCTGGAAACTGATGTTCACAGACACCCCCAGTTAGACTCATATTGTGTAACAGACAAAATAAAAAGGTTTTTAAACATGGATATGTATGCTCAGAGAGTAAAAAAAAAAATGAAGCTAATTCTAGAAACATACATGCTACCAAATGCCTGTATTTAATATAAGTAGCTCAAAGGGTTCAGCTGTCCTTCTGGGACACCATAATGAAAAATCCCATTCAACAGTCAACTTGTACTGCTACCTTTTTAAAAATCATGGGCTTAGAGGAGTGTATTTAGGTTTTTAGCCTGACCCTGTTGTATGTAATCCCCATTTTTGTGTGTAGGTGTGAGTGCATGTGAGAGAGTGTGTGTGTGTGTGTGCATGTTTAGATTTATGGCAGGCATATGGTGCAGTTCAGTGGAACCCATAAATCATCTCCATCTCCTCTGTGTCCTCCCGGGGATCTGAGGTCTTAGGTCCCATTCTCACCAAGCACCCACCACTACTGTTTGCACATGCACACTCTACAACACACGCACACACACCAACACGCCAAGCTTTTATGCTGCTGTGCAGCTAAGGTGCTATGATGTCTATAAGTAGTTCACTTTACACCACTAATTATCTTAAATGAAAAAAAAAAACTTTCATTTCTCGTCTTTTATGAAGCTTCAAGGTATTTGACCAGAATGGAAAGTTAGAAAATAATTGTAGCATCATATTATGGATGGACATTATTTCATATCTTAATATTTTGTGGTTGGTTGGGAAGGAATAATGAAAAGCGAAGGGATTTGTTGTTTGTTTCATGTTATGACTGCTCCCTGCCCAGATGTATCTATGAAATCCTTACAGCAAACAGTATGTATTGGACAGCCATGTCATAGTACTCGCATTCTTTGTCTTATCTCTGCCCCAGTTACATCAGTGAGCACGCTCAGAGGATTAGCGATCTATTGGCAACAGAGTCTGATCCACCGGGCGCGCAGCTCATTGGTCAGTCTGGACAGATGGGTGGAGGCATGGTGAGGGGGGTTTCAGGTCATCATGACCCAATGCTTGAACCCTGTCATAAATCTACAAGCCCCGACCACATGACCTTCACGTGACCACCGTTTTATTTTTCATCCAAAATCTGGAACTTAACAAGAGCTTCAAAATGCACGGTCACGTGGTCAGGCACGTGCGGGAAAGTGTGCGAACACGGGCTGGCGTTCACGCTGCTCTCCTCAAATCCTTGAATTTTCACAAAACTCAACCTCGGCTCCGGTTATCGACTGATTGAACCATGGCTTGAAAATCATGTGACACATTAACAACATCCATGCTGTTTGACTTCCATTAAGATTTTGTGCAGATGCTAACAGATCCTGAATCACGATGGCTTCATTACTGCGAAGCCAAATCAGCGTCTCACACTCTTGTAACAAATGATGAGAATGCTAAGACTGACAAGTGACATTTAGGCATTATTTACACTTTCTTAGATGATTTTAGAAGCAGTGATAAATGATCTCATTATATGCAAATCCATTTGTGAAGAGGACACCTAGACGTGTGTAAGCACATGAACAGAGGGGATGCGTTTGGCGCCGTGTGTGTGCAGTAGGTGTGCGTGTGCTTGTGTGTGTGTGCCAGAAAGACTGTCATCATGGGACTGTTAGTGAGTCCATTTGGACAGATGGGTGCATTTCTACAGGATTATGATGGATATCAGTTCAGACTGTTGATGGCGTCCATGAGAAAGCAATGGTGCTGTCAGATGGATACGAACAAAACTTTTATTTTACCTTTTTCTGTACATGCAGAGGATTCGGACCTCAAAGGCCCCTATGCTGAGGTTGGAAACTCACTTTTGAGTTCTCTAAACCCTCATCATCTTGATAAAAGTGAAGGTAGGCACAGCGCATAGAACCTGCCCCAGATAATTTAGCTGTGCTTTAGTGTTTTTCTACTACAATAGATAATTGCACCCTCTAAAAATTGCTGGGTTAAAAATAACTTAATTTAGGTGGTAGAGTGGAGCTCAAAGTTATTCCTACACCTTACAGAGTCAGATTTAAGATCATTTTTATTTTTTACAAAGAATCTAAAGTATAGGGTGATGGGAAGAGGGCTTTTCATTCTTGAAAACTTGGAGCTTTTAAATATCGCCAGAACATTTAAAAAAGTGACCAGAGATAATAAGAAGGATTTTATTGCTTTGAAAACGATAAGCCAGCAGTTTTTGGTGTGTGTATGTGTGTGCGTGTGAGTTTTGTGATCTGCAGAAATATTAGTGAATGTAGAACATGTAACCTGCTTGCTCAATCGTTTTTTGCCCCGTCCTCTTAGTTTGCCCACTAGCCATTTGAGCTTTGTGTTCTGAAAACTTACGAAGAACAAAAAAACTTCCTGAAAGATTTTCAGGCATAAAATTATAGTGTTATCAAACACTCTTATAACCAGTGAGTAAGGTCACTTTTGTCTCTTCTCTCTTTCAAACCATGCAGCGTATTTAGTGTAGCAACTCCAATGTATGTACAAAACAGAATATGGTAGTAATTTAGAATTAATCTTTGTTATGTCAGTCCTGTAATGGAAGACGAGCGTCATTATCGGATTAGATTCTGTTACAGACGCCATTATCTAGATGCAACTTAAGTTACACGGTGTGAAGAGGAAATTCTTGATCGATCTGGCTGGCACTGACAGAAGAAACAAAAACTTCTGAGAAACGTCTATCCAAATTAACAACCAAAAAGAAAAACTGCAGTCATAAACAAATATTCTATGGTAATAAAGAGATATGATTAAAAAAAAGAGACACACATTTTTAGAATTGCTAATGATATGAGATGTGCTACCTTTAACAGAAAAAGAAATGTATTTTTTTAGCAGTATTTTTGAGATGAGAGAAATGTGGCATATGTAAAGTGCAAAATATTAAAGAAGTAAATAAAAACATAGATAAAGTAGTTCTGTATCTGAAAGCTTATTTGTGAGGACATATACGTTTGTATTTTCAATGACAAATACCTATCAATACAATCATTAAGTCAGTAGAAAACAGTGATGCCTCCTGAAAAAGAGAATGTACGGATACAAATGATGTTATTCATTGGTTCTCGGCATAGTGAGAATTTAAGCATAGACAGTCTAGTATATGACTGGGTAACAACGCAATGAATGATATTGTAATTTTTTTTATTTATAAACCAGGTCAACAATGGTCACACCCCCAAAACGCACAATGTTGGAAAGCTGAACAGTACTTCCAGCAGTGAAAGGGTCGTGGAACAGCTTTTGAATTTAGCCTATCTCAGCAGTGTGAAATCACACTTTCATTGTGCGTTCTCACTTTTTGCGTGTGTGTGTGCGCGAGTGTGAATTAGCAAAAGAAAAGCTCGGCTTTCTTCAGACAAACAATCTGAGGCAGCATCTCTTATGCTAATGCCTTAGCTTGCTCATTCCTCATTGCATTTACATTCTCTGTCCTCCTGCACCTGATTCAACAGACAGCAGAGCTCCGGCGCCAGAAAGCAGATTTACAGAGGGCTCAGTCCCTCAAACGCACCACGCGTTATCCACCCTCACTTCATCGGAGCCTCCGCTGGTACCGATGGGACAATCTGACACGCTTCCTGTCAGAACAGAGCTCCATCCTCCTTCGTTGTCGTCTCCGCAGGGGGAGAAGGGAGTTTCCCCGCCGAGGGAGTTCACTCGTTCAGAAACAGTCCCCGAGCTTTCACATCTGTCCCACCCTGTTCCAGAAGGTTCCTCTCATCACTCTGTCCCTAATCATCATCATCAGCATCATTACATAGAAGAGCCTACCGTAAAAGTTCAGCATCATTCAAGCCTAACTGATGGAGGTAAGGCACATCATTGACTAGATTAGTCAAAATCTGACTTGGGGGGTCATTTTCCAACCAGGCTGCTTTATTTTGGGATTATTTTCTATGTAATCCTGCATCATCTCACATGTCAGAGGGAATTGTTGAGTTCACTGAGATTTCCTTATTGAGGGTATGAGGCTGAGCGCGCGTACTGATGAGGGAAAGTTTAATGTGCGATATAGGGAAGTCTTTGAAGGAATGACTACAGTTGGCATTGTGTTTGCATCATTCAGAGACATTTAGGGGATTGAGGAACATCAGCCACAGGATCAGAGCCGAGAAAAGACACAAAGACAAAGCAGACAGAATCGGGGCAAAGCCCAACTTAACCTCACCTAGCTGCAGCACATTACAAACTACAGCGTCTCCAGCATTAATGTACAAACTCTGAAAGCATAAATAAAGACGTACTGTATTGTTAGAGGTAACTGTGTGTTGGTTTATGTATGATGTCAGCGTGCCTGCGAGGGGGCAGATGAAGAGCTTCATCACTGTCTATCCTTACAAAGCCCCACCGACTCTCTCACAGCCCTTCGCTTTCAGTCGCTGCAGAATGAGCAAGAACCTGGAATGCCTCGGCTGCCAACGTCTGATGTCAGACAGTTTTGGGGCTGAGCTGACTGAGATTAATACCGAGAATCATTCTGCCCCCGAGGCAGCGCAGGTTACCGAGATCAAATTCATTTACGCTCTCCGCTGCGCAACGGCAGCCCCCGAAACAACCCGTGATTCAGAATCCCGCTTCGCCACAGCGAGCGAGTGTGACAGATGTGTGAGAAGGCGGGTCTGGTTGGGCCAGAGGAGGACACAGTCAGAGGGACGTAGGCAGGGTAAACTTTGATGAGATGCAACGATGGCATGATGCCAGTTGTGTGAAACGGTTCTGGGTTCTGTGAGAACAGCAGCCGACGTCCTGTCTCACCGGAGCCCCAGGGAAAGTAGGGAAGAGAGAGAGAGAGAAGGAGGGGGGCGAAAGAGCGAGTGGGCGGGAGGTAGCCTGGAGGGGGATGCACCGCAGGGGAGCAGGATGCTTGCTGAATCCCCCCATCTGAAAAAGCACCCGCTCTAAACACCTCACGGGGGGAAACACAGATGGAGGCATGCAGCTCCGTAGTCTCTAGCAGGCCGGCAATCATTAGTCCCTCAATGATGTTCATGGTGTGGTCACTCACTTTGATTAGTTATTCACATTTTTGTTAGCAATCATCTCTTTGAGGAAGACTGTGGCAGTTTAACTTAATGAACCATGCTTTTATTGATGAAAATACCTGATCTACATTTAAATCTGGCCAGCAGCAGTCTGACCAAGAGTTTATATTGTATTTCATCTGATACAAAAAGAGTTATAACATATAGTGCATACACTATATGTACTGCGCTCTAATATCTAGTTACATGTCCTTTAGCAAGTAGCAAAGTAATAACACACTGCTTGTGTCTGTCAAGCGCAATTATTCTGGCTGGAAATTCGATCTGTCTTCTTACAAGAAAGGTAGAGTCCCATTAAATTTGCTGGTTTCCTGACATTTAAGCTTTGCTTTCAACCATTTCCAGTAGAGTCGAAGGTGAGGACACTACAGAAGTGCAATGATAGTCTGCTTTAGCAGTTCCAAAGCCATGTTCATGTGCATTTCAAATCATTGTCTTGTTGGAAAATTCAGTCGTATTCAACAGTCTTATCTGTTGAATTGAGCTGAATTTGAAAATCGTCTCTCTTCTGTATTTTACCCACTGATGTCTTTTACTGCACCAGTGTCATTGGCAGCAAAAACATTTCCAAGTCTTACCTTGACTCTTCCAAACACACATTTTATTCTTAGAAAAATGTTCTCTGAACACAGAGCAAGAAAGCATTTGATTTCAACATTTAGGCAGCTTCACGTTTCAGATGCGATAGAAGGTGTCTACTTTGGACAGATCTTTCTTTCATGATCACGATGCTGATGTCATACACCTCAGTTATATTTTTATACAGGCAAAAGCCGAGGCGGTTCCTGGATTGATCTTGAACATCATAATGAGTAAAAATGTGCCACAGCTGGGTGATTCAAAAGAATAATTACCTCAAGCACATATTGAAGCTGGTTTGGAATGGCTAAAGCTGGCTAATGTTAAGCTTTTTTAATTGTTCACCTCAGCCTTGTTGGAGATTTATGACTTTTGCTTGAAAGCAAAGGCTGTGCCAGGAAGCTACCACACAAGCTTTATTATTTCTGATAAGAAGAGTGGTCAAATATTCAGCCAGACATGTACCACAACCTTGTTAATTCCTAGGAAAAACTGTATAGTTTTTCAAAAAAATGTTATGAAAAAATGAAACTCGTTCACCTACTTTCTGTTTTGAAAAACCCTTAAAGTTCATGCCCTTGATGTGTTTCTGTAAACTTTAGACCTGCTCTGTATTAACTAAACTGGTTTCACATCTCTCCTTTTTTGTTGGACTCAATCTGTTAGCCCAAAAAGCATACAGTAGAGAATCTTGGGAACAATATAAAGCCCTGAAGGAGAAGTAGGCAGAGGCAATTAAAAATGTGTTACAATTGGTATGTGTGTGTGAGGTTAGCTGGTATTGATTGGAGATGTTTTGTTCTCATCTTGACACAGGAAAATACATCCGTGAGAAGGCGTTACTGTATCATAAGCCAGGTATTTTGTGCTTTGTCTCGGTATAGTTTGGATAAAAAAGGGGGAACGAACATTCAGACACATTTATGACGTTCACATAAAAGCGGGAGCGTGTTCTAACTTTTGCACCCAGTGTGAAAATGTAGCCATGAAGAAGCTGCTGAAGCCCCTCTGACTCTCTCAGCTCTCCCCCATCCCTCCCGAAGCCCAGGGCTGAGGCCCCCAAAGGGCCCATCCGCTATCTGACAGAGAGGGGGAGAGAGAGAGAAAGAAAGACAAGAAAAAAGAAAACTAGGTCTTAGCAGAAGGCAGGAAGACAATAGACTATCAGTAATCTTTAGCTGCTGCAGCATCAGCCTAATTATGAAGTTTGTATTGTTCAGGCTGCTGAGGAAATACCCCACAAGGTCTCTGTTCTAGTGTTGTTGATTATGACTGTGGTTCTTCAGTTTCCCACAAGTCTGTGCATGAGAGTCATGGACACAAGGCAACAAGCTCCACTGAGCATGAGCAAGACATGGAGGAAGAGGAGGACGAAGAGGAAACATCTAAAACGACAGGTATTTCACGTAAATGTAGAGGCAGACTTAACTCTCGTGCGCAAAATAAATTTTTTTATTATGGACGTTGACAGCTCAGAGTGAAAAATGGCCATATAAAAACTCAAGGTCAGATCTATATAAATTCATCTCTTCGCCGACAAAGTGGTCTGTCATTGAGGCAATTTTTGACACCAAGAGCATCATCATAGATTCACTTAGACAGCGACTGAAGCTGATGGGCTCAAAATGAAAACCAGACTTTTAGAGAAAAGGGGGAAAATAAATTTCACCTCCTTTTGAGGACCTTTGTGTAAACAGTGTTGCTCTGTGATAGGTGCCCACAGTCCACAGCCCCGACACGAGACTCACGGCCACAAACCGACAACTTTATCTGAACACGAAGGGCAGCGGAGAGAGGCGGAGGGACATGCAGAGGCTGAAGGTATCCATTTTGTTTGGATGTTAGTTCTTCAATCAGCCATAGCTTATTGTAATTGTGCAAACATTTGCTCTTAACGAGATTTAATTTTAACTGTGAAGCAGATCTATCAGCAAATCCCTGCATTTATAGCTGTTTGCATTGAACAAATTGAATATATAAGTTTCAACACAAAGGCCATTTTAATGTCTGCGCCAGTTTTATAATTATTAAACCCATTTCTAAAACTCTTTGGCTTTGTGTGCGGCTTCCTCCTTTGTCAATTCCCACTAGATTTTCACTAGTGATCAAGTCAGACAACCATGATATCCAGTCCAAAATCCTACATGAATTCTTCTGGAACTAAGGTTGTGGTGCATGTCTTGGAGTTTGGGTAGTGGTCCTTTTAGTGTTTATTGCGTGTGTTACTTTGGAAATGGAAGTCTTCCTGCCAGTCTTTCGATGTCAGTCAGTGGTTTTCTGACAACCTTCCTCCTCAGGAATCATGCAGGTAGCAGGTTTGTTTTTTAAGTTTGAGCTTGTGAACTGTGGGGGGCTTTGCTATCTTTTGTAGCTGTTTATTGTTCTTGTGCAAGGAGCTGATCTCTTCCTGAGAATCTCTTCCAAATTGGAAATGGTAAAGCATCATATGAACAATTCAGACGAGGTCGATTTAGAGGAAAATGTATGTTTTTGAGAACTCAAATGAGAGACCAAATGGCAATTTTAGCCTTTCCTACTGTTCAAAACATTCTACAGGAATATTTCAGGGATGTAGTCTTCCTCACCATCACATCATGCAGCAGTAGTTGTAAAGCTATCGTTTAATTGCAGACATAGGCCACATATTATGCCAGAATATAATACAGGCAAAGAGCAACGGCTAGATAGCAAATATTTGTATCTGGGAACCATAAATATATTGAAGCTGCAAATATTTTCCTATCAAGGGGACAATGTTTGCAGCTGATCTCAGGATAATTATGGAGAACTTAAAAAATAAGTGTCTGGTTTATTTGATGAGCTCTGGTTACAGCTTTCGGAGTCGTTGCCCAGACTGTTACAGAGGATCCATAACTTAACACTAAGTGGGGGCATAAATTGTGTTTGCTGCTATAAAAGTCATTAGAGCTGGCTACATGCAACGCCTTGTATTAGCGGCTCAGATAAGGCACTCCAGTGTTTGCTACCTCACATCATTATCACAAATCAGTTTGTACAGCTATTAAGATAAAAATCTATGTACTCTGGCATTCCACTTTACAGAAGTCATAAAATAATTAGCTCATTACCAAAGCAGGAGTTTTCTGCTGAGCTTATCGGATACGTTGTCCTTTTTCCATACAACGATCAACCAACTCCGGTTTTCTTAGATTGAATAATTTCCAGTTTAATCAATCATAAACCATTCAGAGGGAAAACTGCTGTCAGGCAACCAAGAAAATTAAAGAAACTTTTGAAATACAGTACATAGTCTTGAAATTTCCTTTGCTATTTCAGTTAACCTTGTGATTTTTCAGACCTCCACAAGTCTGAAGAGTATACACATGAAACTCAAAGCCACAAAATACCCTCACCTGCACATGGAGAGAAAGGGAAGCAAACAGAAAATCATGTTGAAATTAAAGGTATCTCTTCACATGTGCAGGCAATATTAACCTGGACATAACAGAACATTTTAATTCTTTATGCTTCTTATAATGATTCTGTTGTGTCAGACCCTCATGCATCTATGGGACACAAACATGAAACTCATGGACACTCGACAAAAACCTCCTCTGGGCACGTAAAAGACAGCATTGATACTGAGAAGACAGGTATTTATGAATCTGAGAATTAGTTTTAGTGATTAGCTCCGTAGACTTTCATGTTTGGTGAAAAACAATAGAAAATGTTTGAGATTTCGCTGAAAACCTTGGTTTGCCAGTTTCCCATATGACGGAGGGACATGTACATGAGGCTCATGCATCAGCCGGCCTGTCTGAACACGGTGAAGAGCAGCACACAAAGGCAAATCCTCACAAGACAGGTAACCAAATTTCTATGTTCACGTTCTGATCGGTTGTTCTGAGATTAGACCCTCAAGGTCACTGCTTGAGTGCGATAACATAAGACCAAAAGAAATCCTATCTAGGCAAATATTTGTAGCTTTTTTGGGGGGCGTGAGGGTTAAATTAATTGCCATTGTAGTTTGCAAATATTTACTTATATAACTGGCCTCAGAGACAGAAAAACTGAAAAAAATCACTTAAAATCACAATGCCCTAACTTAGAAAAAGCATTGGCAGCTTGATGGCTACTAAAAGAGCTGTTGATATTCGGCTCCCCAGACGGTTTTCCTCATTTTGGAAATAACAATCATGTCTTGATTATTTCCAATGAGTTAGAGGGACATGGACATGAGGTGCATGGCCACAGAGCAACTTTACCTGAACATGAAGAGGGAAAAAACACAAAGTCTCAAACAGGTATGTAATGCAGCAGCTCTGTAGTGTCACATGGATACATAATCTCTACCGTAGCAGTAGAAACCAATAGTGGTTAATTTCTCAACATGACCTCTAACAGTAGTAAATGACGCAATGACAGAATCAAGGCAGGAATGCATCTTAGTGTCTGCTTTCTTCCTGGCTTTGCTTACAACAATGGCATCTGTGATGTGACAGTTTCCCACATGTTTGAGGGACACTCACATCAACCCCATGGCCACAAAACACCCACTTCATCCCAGTCACATGGAGAGAAAGGCCATGAGCACGGGCATGAAGACATTAAAGGTATATTCTTGTTTTTAAGAGTTTTTCTCATTTTAAAGCTGTAACTCTGCTGTCTGTCTTGCCTTGCCTGTTGGTGGAACCAGAAACACATTTCTATGTGACTTCAGGTCTTAGGAAATTGTGATTCTGAAGTAAAATCGTATTTATTCATGAAGTGAGTGTATAGGTTTTTATGTGTGCCAGATGTAGATGCTAAGTGTGCATGCTAAGTATATGAATGGCAAAATAAGTTACTTTCTGTAGTGGGTTTTTATTGATTTTGTCCTACTTCACAACTTACATTGAAAGTTCAATCAGCTATAAACCGTTCATGAGTGCGCCCAAGTGGCCAAGTAACATCAGCTTATTCCAACAGAAAGTTAGTCTGTCTTGACAGAAACTTCAAGAATTTAGCATGCTGAGGTGAGTGAATCCTCAACAGGACAGACAGTGTTTGAAGAGAGTGTCATGAGATAAAATGTTATTGGGTTCAGAAATATCACTTTCAACAGTTTCATAACTTTGTCACATATTAATTTTAGATTCCATTTCTAAACTGTAGCGCTCCTACCACTAAATTTGTTGTCATAACCAAAATTAGAGAGTTAGCAATAAAATTTTAAAATGCATGACAGGCAGGTGGAGCCTGGTGATAGAGTGGATGTCCTTAAGCTTGCAGTCTTTGACAAAGTTATTGTAAAAATATATAGATGTGCTGCTTTTATAGTAATGATTGTGGTGTTTCAGCTCACAGCAGTCATGGAGAAAACATACATCAGGCTCATGGTCATGAAGCAGCATCTGAACACAGAGCAGAGGGTGAAAAATCCCCAGAAAGACAAGGTATCATTACAGGATGTAACATAAAGCTTAATGCCATCAATGAATGCTTGAACTCTAGTTTATTTCTGTGGTAATCAATGCAGAGTCAACAAAAATATTGACTTTGAAAGTCACAATGCTGTAAACATTAGAAGCTTTAAAAAAATGATTTGCTTAATTATCTCAATTTTCATAAAAATCTCAATGTTGCAGTCCTCCACAACCATGAGAACCACGGACACAAAACAAGCTCAGAGGAAAATAGGCAAGAGGAGACTAACAGCATAGGTATCTTGTTCACTTGTGGGGTTGGGGTTTGTTTATCATTTTATTCAAATTAAAGTTACCAGGGATTTTTTTTTTCCTCAAGAGAAATAACAATGAACAAACGGGTAGAAAGACACTGAAAGTTTGATGTGAGGACTAAAATGTAATTAGGAACTATTCAGAGTGTTTTATTTTTCTTATTTTGTTCTTTGCAATCTTGCTGCGTCAGACACACATGGGCACAACACCCAGGAACACATTAAACCAGCCGGTCACGGGCATGAGGAGCATCCACACAGAACAGCTGAAACCACAGGTATTAGCATGTAATTACAGATTGTTTCGATAAACAGACAACAAAAATGATCATTTGCATGTCCTGTCATTTTGGACAACTTAAATTCCACGGATGTTACTCGTGTGGTATTTTACGTCTGGAATAAAAGGTAACAATTATGCCGTGTGTTGCTAACGATGATGTTTATCAGTCTCCCATACATCTGAGCGACAGTTTCACGGAACGAAAGGTGAGGCAAAACATACAAAAAGAAAAGCCTTCTGTCACTGTGAACGATTCACAGGTAGAAAATCCGTCCTGTAGAAATTTTCTTACATCCCTGTAGTTTCACGTTTTCCATCTTAGTTTGTTTCACACACATACATTCACTTGGAGATCCTAACCTCTGTAGTATCCTGAGAACTCATACTCATTCAGCAATGTTAGCTCCACTCCAATGAAGTAGATGAGAAATGGAAACATAATTCTTCGTTCTTTTTAATGGATGACATTAGAATAATGTGTTGTGTTAGGCCATCACGCATCTGAGGAACAATCGCATGGGACTCTGAAGCATCAAACATCATCTCATCATGGAGAGGGCCACATAGAAACACAAGCTGGAAGGAAAGGTACCCTTATTAGTTGTAGTGGTTGGAAGTGCATTATGTGGGAGAACTGCATCGGGTGGCTTAAGTCGAAATGTGTGTAATGCTTGAAATGCAAGAGATATAAGTCACACATAATGTGTTTTATAAACTGGATCTTTCCTTCCTGACACAATGATTTGTGAGCTCATGCCAATAGCTTTTCCTTTATTTAATAGGAACTGTGATGATTTTCAAGAAAAAAATATTTGACTTGCTCACAAGCAAAAGTACATATACAATCTTCAAAAAATTTGTCCCTGAAAGAGATGGAGGAAAATCACTTTCCTTCCAGGGCTTCAATAGATTTACCTACAAGTTACACCTTGTAGAAATGTATGAAAGTAAAATTAATCTTTTATTATTATTATTTTTGTATTAACACTAAAATTGATGGGCCAGACCAGCACACATCTGAGGAACATGGACATGTAATTCAGAGCCAGACATTATCTCATCATGGAGAGGAGAGAAAAGGTAACACACTTCTATTATTAACAGAATAATAATGTTTTCTGAATGGATGCCCAAAGAAAAAAAAAACATCTTAAATATGTGTATTATTTTCATGATAGCTTTGTCGGCCCCCCACAAATCCGATGGACATGTTCATGAGACTCATGGCCATAAAACAGCAACAGATGAGCGAGGGCACAGTAATACACAAAAAGCAGGTATCTATTCAGTTTGTGATCTTGGCAGTGGTTTCTTTATATTAGAGTGTGTGTCTACTAGAAACAGAAAAAGTGAGTGTGAGTGTTTGCTGCCTATATTAATGAACATTATTGCATCAGTCTCCCAGATGCATGAGACGCTCGCACAAGGCCACAAAACAACATCCTCACCTGGACATGGAGAGGAGGGGCACGGACACAATATAATAGAAAGGACAGGTATACAGTATGGATGTAATAATCTTATGGCAATAATCTGAAGCTGGACTGATGAAAACATCAGAGAGAGAAAACAGCCAGCCACTTTTTTTTTGCTTTTTGCTACATCAGAACCACAAACTTTAACGTTTTTGGGGAGATTTCATGTGATGGTGCAACAGCAATTAGTGTGTAGCTGTGAACTAGAGGGAAAAGGAGACAGGTTTTTTGACAGTTTTTACAAATAAAAATATGAAATGTGCATAATGTGTTATATTTGCCCGTTCTTTGCGAATAAGCTCCGGATCAGCTGGGCTGAGATTTACGTATACTGGGTCACTCGGTATATGTAATGCACACCTTGCCAGACATGCCAGTTTAAGTGGTCAACTATGCATCCTTTTCCTTTCTCTGCATTTGTATGTGCTACTTTATGTAGGTCTGCTATTAAATAAATTCTATTAAATTCTCTAAAATACACAGAAGTTTGTGGTTGTAACAAAGTAAGAAAAAGCAGGAGATGTGTGAATAATTTCTCGAGACACTGCAAGTTTACCAAAATGATCTGAAATCTTAATTAGAAAATAGTAGCATACTTTTTTAAAATTAGGCGCTGTATGATTTTTAAATGATATATCACAATATCAGGAAAATAAATAAACAAAATGATGCCATTGGAACCTTAAAAGTGTAAGAAGGAAACACTTTGTTTATATTCTTAATATTAAATGATTTATTTCAGATCCCCTCAAGCCTAGTGGACACGTACATGATGCTCATGGTCACATACCAGCAACCCCACATGGGCATGGAGAAGAGGGGCATACACACACACACACTGAAAGGACAGGTACATGTTATAGAAAGCAGAGACATTTCAGTTGAAAACTCTAATGTCACTAATACTAAATATGTAAGTTTACAGAAAATAACTGAAATTTAAATGTGCAAAAGGTAGATATTTACTCGAGCATTTACTCGTAAGCTAAACGAAAACATGTATTTCAGATCCTCATGAGTCTCAGACTCACCATGGCCACAAATCCGCTACTTCACACGGAGCGACGGAGCACACACACACAAAAGTGGAAAGTACAGGTAAACTTTTAGAGGGATAGTCAGAAGTTTTTGTAAACTTCTTCAAAACATTGAGGTCATCCACATTTACAAAGCATGCCCCCAAAAGAGTCAAAAGCTGCAAAAAGCAGTTTTTTTTCATCTGGTATTTTATTGACAATTATTATTTCAGATGCTCATGTGTCTCACGCCCATGTACATCACAGTCAGAACCCGCCAGCCTCACAAGGACACGGAAAGACAGAGCACTCCCATAGACAAGTTGAAGTGATTCAAACTGCAGGTATAGTTGTTAGAGGGAGTAGATATTGTTCTCTTAGAATCAAATAATGTTTGATACATAACAGATACGTTTGTAAAATGGGGAGAAAATATAAGGACAATGCTGTGCAGACTTGTCTTTTTTTTTTTTGATAACACTTATTCCAGATCCTTCGGCGTCTCATGGACACGGACATGAGTCGGACACACACAGAAAAGCTCAAGTGACAGGTATATTTACCAGATTTAGTCCAAGATTGGGTCATAGACACATTATGTTGGTACATATGAAAAACAAAATGAAAGCTAACATCAATTAGAAACTGAGGAAAGATATTTTTAGAGTGTTTTCTTAGAGATCTTAATAAATCAAAATGTTAATCCAGGCCATGGCAAGTCCCACGGACATGAGACTCATGGTCACAGTTCAACAGCCTCGCATGGACACAGAGAGGAGGAGCACGCGCCCAGAAATGTTGAAATGACAGGTAGAACTGTCAGATACAGCATAATGCAAACGTATTCAAAGCCTTTGACCTCTTAATATATATTTTTGTAACATCACAACCAGAAACTTCAACATATGTCATTGGAGTTTGATGTGATAAACCAACATTCTGTGTTATTTGTGACGTGTTTGGAAAATAACCTGAAAAAGGTGGAGCAGATTTAGTTTTACGAAAAATGATGTGCGACCAATTGCAATTAGACATTGCATAATTGCTGAGCAGAGTCCACCTGTGAACAAGAAGAAATCTATTGTTGGTCCCTAGTCTCAGGCTTTATTTTAGAGTATCGGATCAAAAGGGGAGGAATGTAAATGTGCGCACATTTTTATTTCTAAAATCATAAATAATCTACTTCACGAGCATGTGCTACTTTTTTCTTGGTTTATCACATAAAATCCAAATGAGACGCATTTACATTTGTAACTGCAAGTTGACAAAATGTTGAAAAAAACCTTGAGACATATGAATACCTTTGCAACACAGTATGTTGTGGTAGTTTCATACAACAAGCACAAAAGTAAAAAAAAAATAAAAATAAAATAAAAAAAGCTACAAAAACGAATGCACAAAAACAACTAGTGATGTACAACAGATGTTTATTTGTAACCTCAATATTGATTCCAGATGCTTCCAAGTCCCATGGACATGGACATGATACTCAAGGCCACAAATCAGAGCATGGAGAGAGACGGCATAGCCCAGGTACCTCTTGGTTGTGTATCAATATTCTAGATAGAGTGTAGCATAGCATAGAATAGAATAATTCCTCATTACTTACATTTGGAATCTCCTAATAATAATAATAATAATAAGTGTTGTTTCTGGTTGTGAAGACCCTCATAAGTCTGAAGGACATGCCCACAAATCCACATCATTTGTACATCAGATGGAAAGTGGAGGGCACAGGGAAACAGGTATCTCTCTTTACATGCTGTGGAAGAGATCTTCCTATAAATCAACGTAAGAGCTTTACTTACATCTCTGCTGATAATGGCATTTCAGTCGCACATGGTTCTGAGGAGCACGCACACAGCACTCACGGCCACAAAGCACCAATCCCATCACGGCATGGGGAGGACAGGGAGGACGCTCACAACCACAGGAGGGCTGAAAATGAAGGTACTTCGATTTTATGCAGTCATTGCGACGCGCTCGTAGATTTACAGTAGCTATGAATACTACATTACATGTGAGGCAGCGCAAGCGGAGTAGATAAACATTTACAACAAATTAGGCTTGGCAGCTCACGCTGAGAGGGAAAATGCATCGAAACTTATCTCTTCAACTGAATAATTACCTGTCAGTCAACATGAGCAATACTGCTAAATCTTGATCTGGTCGTAATAGTAGTGCCATATTATTTTATGAAAGGCTTTTAGTGATGTTGAAGGCAGGAAGTAAGAAAAAAAAACCTGCACGGTATACAAAGTAAAGATCAAATATGCAGTTTCACTCTAATCAGAGTGTTGTAAGCATTTGGTATTGGCTTTTTATTATCATTATTATTGATGTCAATAATTTTTTACTCAAAAATCTGTGAATGATGCTGACTTTGTAGTAGTGTTTGTACTATGGTGTCATGAAAAGTATTTGCCCACTTACAGATTTATTTCAGTTTATATTTTTTCCTCACACTTAAATGTTTGAGATCGACAAACAAAGAAAAAAAGAAAATTGTATAATTATGATTTCATTTATCGTGGTATAAGCTATTCAAACCTACCTTGCCCTTTGTGGGAAGGTATTTGCCTCCGAAACCCAATAGCTACGTTAATTACCAAGGAGTCATTTACTCCACTGTCAAGGAGTTTTGGCTCCCTGCTCTCAGGAAAAATGTTATAATTTAGCCACGTTGCAAGTGTGACCAGTCTATTCAAGTTTATGCTGCAGTCATAGTCTAGACTTTTCAATTTTTATTTTCTAAGTGTTTCAAAGGTGGACTTTATGGTGTGATTCAGATCAATGACCCAGCTTAAAGCCCCAAACTGGACAGACATTTCCCTTCAGGTTTTCTATTGTGGTAGAGAGCAAAAGTCATGGTTACTTATACAGTAAGTCAGCAACATTATGCCAGCATTTAACTCATTTGAATGCTGGTGTGTAATATTTTGCCAAAAGTCCTGGGGGTCATTAGGTGTAACAATTTCCACACTGATGGATGTCAGAGATTTTTTTTTTTTTTCATTTGTTGTTGGATTTATTTAGCTTCAAGCACGATGACTTGCTCAGCAAATTTTTCAGCCTGTTTAATGGTGTCAAATAATTTTTTTTTGAATCTGGCAGTAATAAAGTGTCTGTGTCCCCAATAAAGTTAAAACTTAAAAACTGACAACAACAACAACAAAAAAAAGAAGTAATTAACAAAGGAGCAAATTATTTTCACAGCATTGTATGTCACTTGGTAAACCACTCATTTAAACCATGCTGAGCAAACATAAATTGATTTTTCGAGTTGTGGATCGTTTGTAGAGCACAGTATCATTGCAAACCACGGGAGAGGAGGAGGTGGTCACGGGACCATAAGACATGGTGTTCGGAAAGAAGACGACGAGGACAAAGAAAGAGGGAAAAAGAAAGGTAGAATCCTGCATTGATGTGGTCGCACAGCGGTTCCTAACTGGTTGTACATATTGATTACACAGTTACGCAGCTGAGGCAGGCTTATGGGATTGCCAAAGCAGAGCTTATTGTTTTTCTGCAACTATTTGTTAGCAGTATTTGTGCTGAAGTGAGGCTTGCTGCCCTGCTTACGGTCTCGGAGTTCTGTTTCTTATCGTCCCTTGAATGCGGACGCATAAAAACACATGTAATGAGTTGTTAGCGTGAAGAAATTCTTGAAACATCTCAATCTCAATTTTGATGCCTTCCTGTCAACACCCAAGAAACTTCAAACCAGTTCCACGCTGGTTTCCTACTTTTTAGTTTGTTTCAGAATAACAATTTACACAAATTACCACTTGTGAACACATCGCCTTTTCAGCCACATCAAAACATACTTGTAACTAGAAAACAACACAAAACATTTCTCTGTCAATGAATTTTGTTTCAATTATGTCCAACCAGTAAAGAACTCTGCAGTAGTTGTAGAGTCTATCAGCTTTGCAGAACAATTTCAACCCATTTTCTCACAAAGACTTAGGTTTTAATCCCAGACACCTAATCTATTAGATTCCTCTTTAGACTCCAGTGTTGTTCTGATACTGTCCTCTAGGCTATGCAGACTCCAGCTGTGAGAATGTAAAGTGCAGTAGAAGACTGTGGCATGGTGGATGACATGAATCTTAAACAAAGGTTCCTTGATTTCCCCAAAGGGCTTCTGAAACTCTTGATCTCAGGAGAGCCTCAGGTCAAACAGTTACTCGGGATCGTATATGACAATTTTAAAGGTAAGAGGTCGATTTTTTTGGCAGCGGGTCCAAAGAACCGGACAGAAGGATTGTATCTCAATGCACCTTCTGGATTCTTTGGTGTAAAAGTGGAACATTTGTAGAAAAATTCCTTCGCCTTGCTCCGTCTTTTTCATCTGACCCTCTTTGTTCATTCCTTCCCTCTGCGCCTGCTCCCCTCTCATGGCTGTGTTCATTTTGTGTTCATGATTAAGGTAAGAAGTTGCACTTTGTGTTCCTGCTGCTGTTCAAACACCTGCTGGTTGTTCACGTTTCTTTTTCTCCTCTGAAAAGGACTCTTGTTTGGAAAATATGCAATTGTTGCTATAAACTCACAATAGTCAGTCCGGACGGTTTTCCTCTTTCTCTCACTGTGACCTTTCACTGTTAACCATTCGCAACTGATAAATACCAATAAACCAGCATCTTGACTCATAACACTAATTTGAGGAAGAATGTCCCATTCCCTTTCCAGTCTGGAAAGTAATTGGCCATTTATATTTAATTAGGCAGGTCTCCCCTACTGCTTGCACGATTCCCTCAGTGCTGAGAGAGGCACTTTATGGTTCTCCTTGTGTTGGCTTCCTTAAACCGGCTCATTAATATTTTAGCTGGCATCATCAGCCGAACAATAATAAAATAATAATGTGACGGCTGATTAAACAGCTAAATTCCGACTTTTTAATGTGCATTTAAATGTGTATTTGCATAAACATGCCCGGTAAACGCCTCTTTAGAGGACAGTGATGCCTTGCAGCACACTACTGCAGCCAACTTCTAAAGCTTAATAAAAGCTTAATTAGGAAGCGGCCTCAGCCAAGATAATCAGCGAGAGTGGAGCAACACCGCTGCACCGCCTCTGCACAATGCAGACACCTCTGCACAATGCAGACACCTCTGCTCCTAATATCATTAATCTCTCTCTGAAGAGAAATTATTCCAATCATGGCACAATTTTCCTTTCTTGTTTTGTTGTTGCTGTCGTTTTTTTTGGGGGGGGGGAGGGGTTTCGGCTAGTGTTGCTGGGACAGACTGGCGACCTGCACAGGGTGTACTCTGCCTCTCGCCCAGATACAGCTGCAAATAAGCACTGCGATTGTGACACTGGCGCTACCTCAAAGTCGAGAACCTGCCTCAAAAAGCAGCTGCATAAACACTAACTTTAAATAATCCATAGGCTAATCTACTATTTAATAATAGCATGCTGAATTATAGCAGTGCACAAACACACACAATGTATTTTTACCTATCATTCTATGCAACATGTCTTTATTGCCAAAGTTATAAATGTTGTATTCATATTAGCTCTTCGTTTTTCGACTATTTCACCTCAGCTGCATTGTTCAAACAACTATAGGTTTAGTGAAAGTTGTTGGAGTCATATTGAATTGAAAATGAAGCATCAGATCAGAATACAGTGCTAAAAATAAATAAATAAATAAATATTAGTTTGAACAACAGCTTAATCAATGTGAAGCGGTACATTGCACAGATTCATGCAAATGTTTCAGTGCTCCATAATAAACTCAAGCCAATCATTTACAGGAAGATTTACCATCTGCTGCACATGTGCCGATAATAATACTAAAAAAAAAAACTATTCCAGTTAAATATATATTATATTAACCACACCATGTTTTCATTAAGATGATAATTAATAAAGCCTTAATTTTGATCATTCTCTAGCCTTCATGACCACTGGATCTGTCATATTCCTAAAAGTGATCACAAAGTTGTTATTCCACGCATGAACGACCCATGGGTTTGATTTTAAGGAGAACAGGCTTGCTGAGGAGAACTGCCCCAAATGCATCTTATTTAAATTTCAGCTAGTTTTATCTATCTCGTTTTATTGCTGCGCTCTCAACTGGACCCATCACGCTAATGAGGGTCAGGCTGATTTCGCAAGTTTCTGCTTCAGGTCCAGAAACAGCGACTGTATCCTTCACTTCCGACTCCCCAGTTTATGATTTTGCGGCTTGTAATCGAATCACCTGGTAACGTAATTAAATTCCCTGGCAGAATTAACATGCCTGAACCTACAAGAGATTAAATGCAGGAACACAAACACTCGCCCGCAGAAACACACAGGATGGAGGAATTCCCCTCAGTAATCAGTGCAGCACACCGAAGCCGACTCAGCAAACCTGCGAGTAGTGTGCTAATGGAGAGGGAGTGGTTTGTCTTTATGGAGCCAATATAGAGTGAGAGATGCACCCCATAAAACACAAGCAGAGCAGTTTATTCTTCAAACTGACACCTAACCCTGTCTGATGAATTGGTTAGAGCGGATCAGTTTGCACTTCTTCCTGCCACCCTTGATAAAATCCCTCCTCTCTCCCCATTTTGGTTATTTACACCTTGAAGTCTAAATATGAACCTGTTTTACTTGGGAACTAAACTGAAATGTGTCTCGTTTCATCCAGACTGTGAGTGCTACGGCCACTCCAACCGCTGCAGCTACATCGACTACCTGAACATCGTCACTTGTGTCAGCTGCAAGCACAACACCAGAGGCCAGAACTGCCAACACTGCAGACTGGGCTACTTCCGCAACGCCTCTGCCGAACTGGATGATGAGAACGTCTGCATCGGTCAGTCTGCTGGGAGTTGATGAGAGTGTGCGGAGGGGAGGGGGTCAGATCAACGTGTGTGCGTTGGTGTGTGTGTGTGTGGGGGGGGGGTGGGGTGTGTGTGTGTGTGTGTGTGTCAATATAGCAGCACAGTGGGATTTTTTTTCTCTGTCTAATAGAGGAGCACGTAAAAGGATGCTACTTTGAAAATTAACACAATTACTCATATAATGTGGTTTTAAGCTGAGGAATAACTGAGCATTATTGTGGATGAAGGATTAAATTTGAATGTGCAAGAACAAACAAAAAAAAATAACCATTCATACAATAAAACATATGACATTATCTAAACATATGAAAATGATCTCAAATTGAACTGGACTGTTATGAATGTTGACATTTTTTTTTTTAACTATTTAGCATGACTTTGTACTGGAGTCTAAGTACTGGAGTTGTGCAAGACATGCAGTAAGTTACATTTTGGGTAGCAGTAACTCCCATAGCAAAGGCTCCTGCTGACGTTTGTCATCTGCTGCCAGTAAACTTTACAGAGTCTGTAAATTAATGTCGGCACAAACCCAGCTGTTTTGCGAAGGCCTCAGATCTTTAATGGTAAATGTTTGTGAACGAGCAGCATCTTAAAACAAAGGACCACATCAGGCAGCTCAGGGGTAAAGTTGGGGAAATGTTTCAAGAAGGCCGAGGATACAGAACCGTTAATTTTGTCCAAAAGAACAAATATTCTGAAAAGGGGGAGCATCAATTAGGGGAGAAACCAAGAGACCCACAATGCTGGTGAATTGCTACAGAAAATTTGTAAGCAGTTTTCCACAAGCTATGTAGGAAACACAACTAAAATATGAAAGAAGTTGTTCTAAAAATGCAAACACTTTGACCCATGTGCAAAATGTGATGTGGTGGAGGAAGCTGACATCCTTCCCACAGAATAAAAAAACATGGTGGTGTTGACATTATGCTTTGTGGAAGCTTTCTTTTAGCTAAACATCTAAACATACAGATCTATTATGAAGTAGTTTGGATTAGGGCTGCCAAACTCCAGTCCTCGAGGTTTCCTGCTGTTTCCAGATGCATCTCTCATCCAACATCTGGATCAAGCTGAATTGGCCCTTCAGCATGTAGTCAAGTGCTACAGAGTCCTGCTAATGACCAAATTCTTCCATAGGTGACTGACACCCATGGTTTACATCAAAGCATATTCACGGGTTAAAATGGCCTTGACTTGGAATCTGCCAAAAGACTTGAATATGGATGTTTACATCCAATCTGACTGAGCCTCAGCGACTTTAGAAATGAGGACCATCTTTGATAATCAGGCTCTAAAAGTTCAAACATGGGAGAGGCAGACCCCTAAAGACTTGCAGCTGTACTTTTAGTGAAAGGTGATTCCACACAGTATTGACCATGGGGTGGAGGCTGAGTACAAATACATTTAACGTTTTGCTGATTTCTTTTATAAAGCATTTCAGAAATCCTTCATCCATGTCCTTTCTGCACCACAGTTACTCTACTTGGAATCGGTTTCAATGAAATACACAAATATTTATGGCTGTAATGGAAATAATGTAAAATATTCCCTTTATTTTCCTTTTTTTTTCTTTTTGAAAGGCGCTCTGTTTTCTACAGAACATTGTTTCCAAATTAGCCCTCATTTCCCCTTGGGAAAGTCTTTCTGACCACATTAATATATTTTCTAAGTTACAAATGAATTTAACTCATCTTTTCCATTTCAATTTGAGATATACAGGACATTATAAATAAAATTGATTATTACGGTAATTATTATCTTATTTTATCAAGCAGCTGTTGACTCGACCAATGTGGACTATGCGCCTCAGCGCAGCGTCAGCGCTGTGATTTTAAGTGGCCTACCACTTCAGATCTGATTTGCTCTCATTTCCACTTGCTTCCACTTTGTTTAAATGCCACTATGTTAAATGTTAAATATTTAGTAGCAAAGAAATTTCATGCCTGGACTTATTGCAGAAGAGTAGTTAGGGTAAGTATATGATTAAAAGAGTTGAGAGTTCAGCATGAATTATAGTGAATGTGTGCTGACGCCAGTCGTAGATGTGACATAAAGAATTAAAAGTATATTGAATGCTGAAATCCACGAGTTGTGTAGACTCCAACAGGAAATAAAACAAGCGTGCTTCTCTTCTTTTTATTCTCTTTCAATCAGAGCAGAGCCAGCACAACAATATGTACAGGAACTGACAAGAGATTCCCATGTTCTGGAGATAAAACTTTGTGTTTTAGGCCAGTTGCCTTTGCACCCTGAAGCAAGACGGACTACAATATGAATGGTGCAAACAGCCTCAGGCACCCTTCAAGCTGAAACTCAACATTGTAAATTACCATCATATCTGCTATGCTGAAGAGTGGGACAAGAACAATGAGGGGCATGACCGGTTTAAAACGTGTAAATATTTACTATTGCACATTTGTGTACACTTGCCGTTTATCTGCATACAGCGACGGCTGTTTTTTTGTGAAGCGTTCCTGTTGGGGAACAATCTGTTTGCATAGCTGTGGAGGTGAAATCTGGTGTTGATTTTAAGCCATCTGTAGGTGAACGGCAGGAGGCTGGAGGGTGAACTCACCACAGTCAGAGCACACACAGTTCCTGGCCTTAGAGTCAGCACAAATAAGACCCCATCAGCTCATCTGCCCGCACAGTGGCACACCGAGCACGGCCAAAGACATCCACGGTCTCTAGAGCAAAGAACATCATCTGAAAAGCTTGATTAATATACTCAATAATCACTGCTTACAGAACTGAAATACTGAAATATTAATCACTTTCCTGCTTATTTGTTTGTTTGTTTTTTTCAATATTGACTTTTATGTTTTTTACATTTTTTATAATAACTTCATTTGCAAGTTTAGCTCTGTCCAGCTTATCAATTCAAAGTCTGGAAATGGTCACAGTTTTGAATTCAGGCTCATTAAAGCAGTGCTTGGAACTTTTATTTTGAAAAAAGGAAGGAAGAAGTTATTGAGTCCGTCTGTTGTTTTGATGAGATTGACAATTAAAGATTGTTGGGTGATTGCATTCAGTTACAAGAGCATCAAGGCCTGTTCCCTATTTTAGTTATTAGTGATTAAAATGACCTGAAGTACTGTGAGAGTACTGCAGAAAACTACAAATGATAGTAAAGGAGCTTCCTGTTGGCACCAAAGTAAAATGAGTCTTAGCACTATTTGACAGTTGTATTTCAACAAAATGATTAAGGATTTTTTTTATCTTAGAACAAGGAATTTTTAAGTTTTTGTGGCATTAGAACAAAGTTACAATTAGAGTGATAAGTGTTGGAACGGCAACAGCACACATGAAGATTATTTTTATTCTAATAGCAATATTAGAATAAAAATATTCTTGTGGATATCTAGAGTATCCACTATTTTGTGGATACTCTAGATATCCACAAAATAGTGCTGGATTTTTAGTTAAACAATCATTTTATATCATCTTCATGAACCTATTTCCTATATATTTGTTTCTTAGGTTGTTAATTAATTATCACTCCACTCCTGGGCAGCCATTATTGAATCTGAACCCACGTTATTGAATTGTGGGTCAGGTTGGGACTTCCAATTTTACAAATCAAAGATACGACTTCAGCAGGTGATCGTTTCTGATTTTCCCAGCTTGCAAATTACAAATTCTGACTTTATGATGAAGAAATTGCTTTCACCTTGTGGTCAAGAGATGATTTGTACAGGTGATATATTTAAGGCTCTTTGTATTCCTTTGACTTCTGTCGAAGCTGCAAAACTGTTTTCCTGTTTCTTGCAGCGTATACCGGTTCGTAAGATCTGGCCCATAAGATCTTCAAATTCTGAGAAAGTCAGAATCATATTCTGAACAAACTGGTAAATAATGCAGCATAAAAAGGGGGACTTTTTGCATCTCTGCCAGCTTTTGAAAATAGCACCACATTTCTGACACTTACTTTTGAAATCAGACGTGATCAAAAAGCTTGCGCCTCCGCGTGGCTGAAGGGTTGTCATCAGCGTCTGAAATAAATACTTTCCGACTTAAAAGGACACCTGTCATTTTGATGTTTTTTTTTTTGCTCTGAATGTGAAGAAAGTCAAAGCAAATTCTTCAAGGCGGCGATATCCGTGCTGTTCTCTGGAAGGAAGCATGTGACAAGTTTGCGGAAAGCTCGTTAATTTAACCTCAAGTAGACCTTCAGTCAGTTTGTGTACTCATGCTGTAGACACTAACAGGAAAAAGTTGTTATGAAGCACATGGTTCGGTCCAGAGAGCTAAAAATATCTGCAAATATTACAAAAGAGCTGGTGGATGAGGCTTTTGCATCAGATATCTCGCAGGTGGTAAAAATGGGGTGAAACTGCAATAATTAGCCGAGAGAAAAGGATTACACTTAAGATCTGAATCTCTGCAACACTGCCTGCCATATCTGCACTCTGAAGACGCTCTGCTCTCCCTGCCGGGTTGTGAATCTGATTTGAAATGTGAAATGTATTGATTTATTTGGCAGGGAAAATGCACACACTTTATTCAACATTTTTGTAAGTGCACCAGACTAAGCTTCCCGTTATCCATCTGCTGTCCCTGAACAAATTACGAATTTGTTTTGCTAAGAAAAAAGGTGAAACAAATCAAGGTTAAACTGACTTAACTGTATAAATTCAGTAAAAACAATATAGTAAATATAAAACAATGGAAACTATTATAAAAAGGATGGGAAGTTTTTTTTTGTTTGACTTTTTTACATTTTCTCCACAAACACCCAATGTGTTCTAACTGATGGAGAAACATGAAGTAGAAAAATGTGGTTTCAAATTTAGGAGAAAACCAAGCAGAAGCTGCACAGGAGGAAACATAGAGCAGCGGAGGTTTTCTTAAATAGACCATAGAAATCATTAGGGTATGCTTGGTATATTCTGCAGAGTATGAGAAATATCACGCGTGAAGCAGAATCTCAGCCGGAGGTGACTGCCTGAAACAAGTCAGAGATCGGTGATGCTTAAAGCAGAGTCATGTTATTTAGCAAAGTTCTGATCTTTAACAATCTCAAAATGAAAAAAGTATGGCCCGATTTTAAATTTTGAGGGAAGAGAAGCATCCTAGAGGCTAATGGTAAAACTACAGGAGATGCAAAGCTGTTAGATATGTTGCCTAAAGAACATTATAAATACTTTTCCTTCTACTTCAAAATTGTGCACTACTTTGTTGGACTTTCCCTCAAATTCCTATGAAAACACAATAAAGTTTGTAGTTATACGGTCTAAAATGTTGCAAAACTATGTCATAATGTCAGTGAACAAGGAAGAAAAATGCACGTCCTCTAGTGCGGGGGTGTCAAATTTGTTTTCATTTTGGAATCATAAATGTCCCCAAAGGGCCTGTTGTGGCAGAGATTATTGACAAAACCCATTAGAAAACTGTTAAAATATTAATAAATTGCTGTCTTTTCAATCAATAATTCTTGGATAAATAAATAATATGAAACATTTTCAAACTGATGTTATTTGGCAGCATGCATGCAGATAAAAACCACTTTGATTTGTTTGATGTAAAATCATATTTAAGCGCACAACTGTTTGAAGGTTGTTTTCATGTGTCCTTCAGGAGCCCAGAGGGCCACATGAAAAACCTTGGCGATCGTAGTTAGCCTCCCTGGGCCTTCAGTTTGACACGTTCGGCAAACAAATGCTACCGCTAACAAGTCAAATCTTTATCTCTTAAATTTCCTGTGCCTTTCCTCAGAGTGTAACTGCAACCAGCTGGGCTCCATCCACGACCGGTGTAACGGCACGGGCTTCTGTCAGTGTAAAGACGGCGCGGCGGGGCCCAAGTGTGACGACTGCCTGCCGGGATACTACTGGAAACAAGGATGTTACCGTGAGTGCGAGCAGGACGGGATGGGGGGGCGGCGTGGGATGTTGCAGCCTTTCTGGGACCTTTTCGAGTGCACTGGCCACTTAACTCGTGGCCGCTCCCAATGTTTTCTTTACACACAGGGGAATAGATCATGTAGCTCATTAGAGGCATCAGCTGCTTTTTAAACTGATGACCCTGTCACACCTTAACCCCATTACAGAGAATCGTCTTCCTCTCCCATCTACCATCCAGTCGGGTGCCTCAGTCTTGCATATTTATATACACTAAAAAGACAGACATGGATGCACCCCGCCTTTGGTTTATTAATAATAATAAATGTGAAAATATATACAGTGTATTTACCAGTGTTTGTTTAAAGTTAAATATTAAATACATCAAAGCAAAACTAATTGTTTCTTCTGTAAAGGAAGAAAAAAAAAATCATCTCTGGCCACAGAAGCCAAATCCTCCTTTTCTTTGCGAACATTTTTAGGTCAGGTATTTTTAAATATCCAACTGCTGTTGTCTGTGCTCTCACTAATGCCTTTTATAGCACTTTAATGACGCGCCAAGTCTCTCGGATCATTACTTAACAAATTCCACATGTGCATATTTTATGTGTTTATTTATTTCTTTATTTATTCTGCTGGGTGTGACAAAACAGTTTTGACTCGACCCCGGGAAAGTGCAACCTCAAAGAAAACTGGAAGGGCTGCAAAAACAAGGCGAAAACTAAAAAAGCAGGTGTTACTTTTTCGCGTCCCCAAGGAAAGAACTGGAGCATTTATCTTGCCCTTTTTCCTTCTTTCCTTCCTTCCTTCCTTCCCTCGCCGTCCTTCCCGTTTTGTTCTCTCCGCTCTGAACTCTGCTCTTCCTGTTCTATCCCCTGTTCCCGATCAAACTGACCCTCCTTCCCTTCAACTTTCTTTTTTTTATCTTTACCCCCCTCTCCTCTCCTCACCTCTGCTCACAGCTAACGTTTGCGACGAGGAGATGCTGCTGTGCCAGAACGGAGGAACGTGCTACATGAACCAGAAGTGCGTCTGTCCTCCAGAGTTCAAAGGGGTCTTGTGCCAACAGTCCCGCTGCGAAGCGGGCAAGGACTGCAACGGCACCTCTTCGCCGCGCCTCTCCGCGGCCGCCCTGCTGCTCTGCACTCTAAGCTACCTGCTGGCCACGTTATCACACCACTGAGCCACGAAAAGACGCACCCACCTCCCCGCCTCCTCCTACCTGCCCACCCTTCAGACACTTGGAGTGTGTGCACATGGAAGGGGAACCGGAACATGAGGTGGAGGAGGGCATGTCTGGTCAGGGGCCCCCCCACGCCCAAGCCCTCCTGTAACAGCACTCAAACATGCACACACTCTCACCAAAAACACTACCTAAGCCCTCGCAAAGCACACGTATATACACACACCTCACAGGACTGTTACGACACCGAGTGTGTGTGCTCAGGTGTGGGGAATGGACGAGCAGAGAAACAAACGCCTCAGAAAAGCGATGCAGTCAAAGGGGAAGAAAATGATACCAACCACTGTTCCCTTTATTCCTCAGCTGGAGCAATGTGCATCAAACCAAAAAGCATAAAAAAGTAACACTTAAATCACCACTGTTTCACTTCAAAGGGAATGGCTGTTGTAACCACCGAGGTCTATTTTTTATTTTTTTTTATTCATTTCTTTTTTCCGTTTCCTTCTTCTTGGTTGAGCAAAAGATCTCTCATCTGTTAGACTGACTGACAGAAAATGCGTGCGCGCGTGCACGCGTGTGTGTGCGTGTTTCGTGTGTGTTTTGTGTTTTGTGAAGAGCAGAGTAAATGTGAGCACGTGAAGGGGTGTGTGGGTGTGTGTGTGTGTGTGGTCAGACTCGTCGACTTGACAGACGGGTCAGAATGAGCTTGATTAATTCTGCTGCTGCGGCCTGCATAGTATATTAACCAAGTTTCATTTCTCCTCAGACGATGAGACTTGATTTTACATTTATTCTATTTCTGCTTCATTTTTACTTTGAATTGTACCGTCAGTCATTTTATCTAAACGCGCCCACTAGAAGTCGCTGATATTATACATATTATATGATATCCAGGGATGAGGGGTTATGAGTAAAATACAAAAAAAGAAGAAGAAAGAGAAATTAGTCACTATTATGGTTGTTGTAGGAATGAGTGATTGTTGCCACGCTTAACGAGATTTAATCTTCACACAGTATTCAGGAAGCAGAGTTTACCAACTTTCAACTAATCAGAGGTCTAAAGAAAAGAGGGAAAATGTAAAACCACGTATCAATTATATGACATTATTTGAATATTTTTTGTAGAAATTATTTTTGTTTGAAGTTACAATAAATTATAAAAAAAAATACATTCAAAACTATTCCTAATGTGCATTTTATTACACTGATTGTAAAGCTTACAGTAAATATGACTGTTATTTGCCTTCTTGGTTGTATTTTATTTCTTGGTTGTATTTTATTTTATTTCGTTCACGCCAGAGTTTGTGTTAACAACATGTCTATCCTGTTCTTCAGCCGGATATTTACAGGATCCACACATGAAGTTTATATTTAAAAAAAAAAAAAATCAATGCGAAATCTGTCTCTTAATTCTCTTAAACTAAGATACACCAAAGAGACATATAATGCAGTTCAGCTAGTGTTTGTACACACATCCACTCAGCATGATGCTGCTACAATCCAGGGTGTTCTGAAGATTTACCTATCTGATTACATCACCTCCTTTTACATGCTGTACCTCCTACATGGCATGTGACAGACTTTAAATGCTACTTCTTACGAGAAAAACATTTTTGTTGCCACTCTTTCCCAATAAAAAATCCAATTTGAGGTTTTCAGGATTAATGGGAATCAGAGCCTTCCACATCTGCACCTCCTCCAGAGTTACTAGGGGCCTTTAGCAGCTTCTTTAATTGTCGCCTAGCAGATTTATTTATACTGTAATTACTCCATGTAGTAAATAGGCGATTGCAAATGCAATTTGTTGCACTGAATTTTATTTCGTGCATTAAATGGGACTGACTAGAAATGCTGGCCACTTTTCTGATGTGTTTATCTTTAAAAAGTGCAAAGTCTATGTTTTTCACTACTTCTGTTTTACAGTTATGCGCGGCTGTCTGTTGGGCTATTTCATAAAAATCCTAATGAGATGCATGAAAGACAAAATCAAGAACTATGCGAATTCTAACTTCTGTAAGATGCTGCATAATGGAGGAAATTTTCATAACATAAATCATGGAGATGGTCATCTGACATTAAATTCCTCATAAGGTTGTTGATACATTTTGCAAACAGAAAAAACAGTCAAGTTACAAAGAGCATAGAAAGATATTTATATATAAAATAATTAAGATAAAGCACACATGTTGGAGATAAAGCCAAGACTAAATTTGCAAGAAACAGAGATGTTGGTAGCTCTTATACCTCTCTGTCTGATTGATGTATTTGCAGTTCTGTGTTTCGGCCTTATCTCTTCTGAGCCGCAACGGTCGCATGAACGGACTCATGGAAGCGAACAAGCTTAGCAACCTGGGAATAATCCACATGCACTAAATAAAGGAAGTACAAGGATCTGGTTGATCTTGAACCAATCATTAGGATGGTTCTCAAATTTGAAACTGTAGAGCAAACACGACATTTCAAAATAATTTGAGAAAATCCTACAAAGATTCACCATCCTGCAGCAAACTTTGATCCAGGGTTTTAACCAATACAACTCAGGGTGTGACCTTGACACCAAGTCAGAATTTGCATTTCTACATGTTAAGCTAAATAACTTGGACCGACTGATTGCTGATTTCCTGTTTGTCTGGAAGAAAGTTGATCAAAACCACTTTAAAACATTACAAGAAAATCCTGCTGCTTGGAGCAACAACTTTGGCACAAAACACCACATGGAAAAGATGCACATGAACTGAAATAAAACTAACATGTTTTGTTATTTGTATTTTGAAAATTGGGTAACATAAATCATGAAATAATGTTAGCTGGGTCTTTTTTTGCAATATTAAGGAACACATTGCACACATGATGATGATGATGATGATGATGAATGCCTGTGGTGGTAAAATTAATCACCTGATTTCTTTCTTGTTCAACCACTTGGACTATTTCTCCACTTAGATGTCATCTTTACAGTTTTCACTTCTTTTTACAGCTTATTGTTCTATGTTATGATAACAAAGGTAAACATTAATACATTTATGGTTCATAAGTTTAGAAAATCTGCAGTGAAAATAAGGAAGTAAAATATATTTCACTGCAAATGATTAAATATAACGCAGCAAAGCTGTTTGGAACACTTTGCTAAAAAAATAAGAACTAAAGTGTAAAAACAAATTCAAACTTTATTGACTATAAAACTGACAGCTGTGTCACAGTTTGCAGTACTAAATGAATATTCAGACCCACCTAATTAAAAATGAGGCTACATTTTGTTGCCACTTTAAAGATGAACCATAACATTAAATATGAATGAGAGTAAACTGTAATCCACAGTTACCCATCGCCCCCTCCTTATTCCAGATCAGACTAACTGAGAATATCAAAAGAAGAAAAACATATTTCACTTGTTTATGGAGAGTGACTTTGGGCCAAAATAAACGCAAACAGACTCTCATGCATCCACTGATGTCTATTTAAGTGAAACGATGAGAAACGTGACCAAGGTGCCAACATATTAACATTAACCTGAGTCTATTAAAAGTAGTCGACACAAAGTGCTGCTGACGTTGAAGTCCTGGGAAGAGATATTAGAGCACAGCGACCTAAGTTCGTCTTTGTCTTCCTGCAGCCACCTGACTGTGACTCCAAGTTTGGAAAAATAATGTCTCTATTTGTCCATGTCATCTTTGTACCATTTCCCCAGCTGTGCCCTGGCCTTCTGTTTGGATTATTTGTAGATTTCACATGGGTCCACTAAGCCTCTACATCTGATTGCCCTAAAATGTCCTCCTTTTCTCCCCCCAACACTTCTACCTTCTTTTGTTTTCCAGATGCACTCGCCAGTTACTTCTCTCATATTGTGCCCAGGGGCCTCTGTCAGTCATATTTTGTGCAGTATACCATCTCTGCACATGACCTGATTTCTCTTCCAGGGGTGTGATTTTCTCTGGGTTTTTTTTTTTTTTCATAACTGGTCTTCTGTTTTATCTTCATAAAAAAAGGCAGAGAAAGAAAACCTGTCTTGACATAACGCCTGTGGAAAAAACGCCAGACAGAGCACCTTATGTTTTTTTGGGAAAGGTCGAGTTTTTTCAGTATGAAGTCCTGCCTCGTCTGATCGGCTACAGCTCCCCAGATCAATCATCTCATCCAGCTTGTGTCAGGAAATCACAGCAGGCAAACAGCAATTACTTATCCAATAGCAGGAGTGCATAGACACTTACAAATAGTGTACAATGGAAAAACATCTAATGAGTCCTGTGTGGGAAAGATTTAACATATGCTCCTGTGGATCCATAACTAACTTCAGTCATCACCTTTCTATTACAAAGTACTTCACTGAGAGCAGCATTCGTAACAAAACATGCAATTTGTATATTTTTTATTCAGGTTCATGCAATATTGTTAGTACTGCATAAGAAATGAGTAATTTGAAAAAAAATTTAAAAAGTGTTCTTGTTAGTTTTTTTATGTTTTCCTTGGTCTGTATGCTTAAGTATCAGTTTCTTTGCCCTTGGATATCCCACCTGACATTCATTTTCATTTGAAATACTTATTGCTATGCAGATACCTTCAGCTGTCATTTCAGAGAATATCCAAGTGACATTTTCAATAACTTGTGTAATCTTTGACATTTTTAGCAGGAAAAATGTTTTTTTTTTTTTTTAATGTAATTAACTGGTAAGATCATTAGAAAGAGCTTCAGTGGTGGTGGGGTTCCATCAGATGCTTCATCTGTGAGAGAAACACAGCTAAATACATACCGTAAGCTCTGAGACAACAGCAGTACGCCACAAATAACAGTGAAAAGCACAGCTAAAAGCAAACAATTCCTGCAGTCTCCTTAACTAGACAAGGTGAAATACAGAAGGAGATTAAAGTGCATCATCTATAAAAAGAGAACATAAAGGTCTTGGCTGTGAAACGTGTCACAGGTAGAGAAGGCCAGATACAACATCCATGAAGAGAATACAGATAGAAAGGATAAATCCATGATTGGAGAGCAGTAGGAGAAAGTTTGTCCACCAGCACCTTAGGCCAACATAGCTACAGAAATAGCTCAGGGACATTTTAAGCCTTTCTAAGTTTTTGCCAAAAAGGAAAGTTCTACTCTTTTTGAATTGATAAGAATGAACTCCATAAAATGTTTTCATAGGTTTTCATGAAAAACTGAAAGCTCCTGCAAAGCAGAAGCACATATAGTCTACAAGTGTAGAGTATATCTCTATCTAAAACTCTCCAATAAAATCTTCTTTGTAAAACAAGATAGCATGTGAACATAACTTTCCACGCTATGCCAAAGATTCTCAATTGAGTTTAAGTCTGACCTGCTCATCCTAACACGTAAATGTATGATACCGAAAGCTTAGGATATATATTTTTAAAAATGTACCCACCACCTTAAATTTCTCCAGAACTTTCTCCTGGACCTGTTTGCTATGCTCCCTCGTCTTCAAAATGCTACTTGTTCATTTTCTCTTAAAACATGCTGAGGCCTTCACAGAAGAGCTTGTGGTTAAATTAAACACAGGTTGACTTTATTTACTAAATAAGTGGCTAACAAGGCAATTGATTTCACTGGAGGTATCAGAGTAAATAGACTAAATACCAATGCACTCTACTATTTTTATAATAGTTAAAAGGAAAAGCATCAGAAATGTAATTTAATTTTCCTTCCACTTCACAGTTACACACTCCTTCAATACTACTTTAATAGACCATCTATTACATAAAACCCTTAAAATACAATGACGCCTGTGGTTGTAAAGTGGCAAAATGTAATAATAAAAGCCAGGTTGTTATAAATGCTTGCGGACGGCTGCCACATGCGTCTTTTCTTTTATATTTCCCAAAGGAAAGAGAATAAGAAGTGTGGCAGAGGACTTTGGGCTCACCACATGCAGCGTCGCCTTAGCAATTGTTTCACATTTCTTCCACCCAGCAGCAGTAAACTACTGCAGCTCTGTAGAGTCAGGCCCCCTTCTCATTATCAGTGTCAGTTTCTGTTGGTATCACAGCTAGTTAGCTCACTTCTGTCAATAATGGCTCTTTAAAAAAAACAAAAAAACATTTAATTTAAAACATTTACCAGTGCCTCTTCTTCTGTGTCTTTTTCTTTTTTTTTTTTCATTTGCAGCCTCTGCCTTGATGTCGGATGTTAGAAACTTAAGTGAGTTTATTTGTAAAGTTTTTTTTCTGCTGACTTCTGGCATTACCTTGAACAAATCCACTCAAAGATCTGAAGCTTCCTGTACATCCCATTCCCGACCCAGTTAAAGAAAAAAAGATATTCAGCTTTCTGTTTCTTGTCACATCTCTGGTGGCCTTTTGGCCCGCTGTGCGAATGGCCCATCTGGCATTAAACTGAATTTCCAGATTGCCAATCCGAGTCTGGTAGCGAAGCCTGTGAACTTGTGAAAATCGCTGCTTAAGAGTGTGAGAACATGCATAAATCATTTGCCGATCACTGGGGCGCTACCTATGCGCATGCAACAGTTGGTGTTAAATGTTTGACACTGATTGGTGAGCGCTACATGTATTTTCACAACATGGTGGCTCTCTAAAATGTCCATAAAGGCTCCCAAAAGTGGAAGACACCTCACAATGATCCCAGTAAAAAAGACAAAAATTTGTGGGTTTTATGGGGCGAAACATGAAGAAGTTAAGGGAGACACAGTGTATTCTCAGGAAATTGGAACAAATAGAGGGGAAATTTGTCATGCAGCAAAAAATATATATATATCTTGTAAAACTAGTTCTGCAGTTATTGGGTCAAACAACAAAAAGAACCACAACAAAAAGTGCTGTCACTGAAATATTCATTCAAACCTGGGCATGCGTTGAACTAAAACTCCTGACCCAGAGTATAAAACTCGCAGCCCTTCAGACAAAATAAGTTGTACAAAGTTGCATCAGGCTGTTTGAAGCATTTTATCTTGTGGTGTGGAACAGAGTGATCTAATGTCAGCTTTTCTTAATGCCTGCCCTCTTGACATCTTCTGATGTTGGCCGCAAAATAAATAAATAAATAAATAAAAAAATCAAAGAGATAAACAGTACAACATCTAGGAAATAATATCTGTTGATATTGTAGGTTGGGTTATTAGGCTGAAGACAAGAAGATTATAAGTTGGCTTCAGCAGCTGCAAGATGTTGGTGTTGCAGTTGTACACTTATCGCAGTAATATTATTTTTTGTTCACACATCTAATATCTACTTCATTTCACAGGCTCATTTCAGACAGAGTACCTAAAAGCACACTTAAGAAACTGCCTTTCTTCACTTCATTCCACTAAAAACATTACTTTAGTAAAAGGAAATAACTAATATGAATTTAATTGGGCTTCAATTAGTTTGAAAACTGCTTCTTATATTTTCTAGTTTTAGGACATTGAGATTTGTTTGATGCTCTGATCATTTAGACAAAAAACCGCAAACTAAATACATCAGAAAGGGAGCAAACGCTTTCTCACAGCACTCCTCATTGATTTCATTTCATTTTCATGTTTCATTTATATTACGTCTAACGAAACTTGTTTGCACTGAGCCATTCCGTGGAAATTTTCAGAGTGGGACAGTAATAAGTACAGGTGGCTTTTATACTTGAATTTATTGCATAATATGCTACATTTTTGTCACTTACAATGAACAATAGGCAATGTTCCATTACTAAACAGTCAAACTTTGTAGAATCTGAGTTATAGATGAGATAATCTTCTATACATATATTTATTCAGTAACTTCTGAATAAAGAAACCACTCGATTGTTCTGCATATGTCACATTCTGCTTGAGCATTAAGAGTGACAAGCCTTGAGTTTGCACACTTTGCTGAATACGCGGGTGAAGATGCCTACAATGGAACTGAGTTTGGCTGTGCCCCATTTCCTCTTCCATGTGCCTCGCTGTGCCTTAAGCACACCCTTCTAAAGCACCTGCGCGCCATATTTCAAATACGCTGGCATGTGTCTGAAAAACGGCTGCCGCTATGCAGTATGTAACCCTCAAAATGCCTGCACTCGAGGCACAAAAAAAAAAAAAAAAAGGAACCTGCAACAATTCACATAGGCTGTCGGATGTAGTGCAGCAGAGGGGCTGTGTGATCAGGGGAGCTGGGGCTGCTGCCCTTTCTGTGATGCTCCTGCAAATATACGGCACTGTTTAGATTCAAGATTCCACATAAAATTGGGTACGTAAAACTGATTCTAATGGCAACTTTCTGAGTGCAGCTCTGTCTTACTCCGAGTTTGAATCTTCACATTTTCCAACCACTTTGTGTGCCTCACAGTTGGTCCCCTGAAGGACTTGGTTTGCGCTCTTGCTTTTGCTTTGAAATATTCTACGGTGCTTTTAGGCATGTCGAGGTGCTTTCAGGTGGTAAACTCAGTTTGTTTTGAAGTAATGTCTCTGCCATCTGATCTGTCTAAATATTTCAGACAGGAAGAGAAAGGAGACAATATACTTTTTGTCATATTTAACAATAAGTTTATTTTAGCATTTCATCGGCTCATGCTATTAGCACCATGACACAGCACCACAGTTTTATTCAGTTCGTCTGTTATTGTGTATCTGTTGCTATCAAGAAAAGAAAAGAAAAGAAATTCAGTGCTGTCATAAAATCCGGCCTTGCATGAAAAGTTAAGCATGACTATTTTGCATTATGTCACTGATACATCTGGTGTGTCTGTTAGCCAATGACATGCCAAAATCACAGGTGCGAGGTGAATCCATCTGCAGATTGGACAGTTTTATTCATAGGGAAAAAAAGTCTGACTGTCACTTCTAACAGTCAGTCAGTGCACCTCCAGATGGCTTTCACAAATAGAGCATTTTTGACTCTGAGCTTCCACTTTCAGAATAACATTATGAGAATCTGATCAAGAGGACAGTTCAGTGAACCTAAACAACTAAATACATTCAGAACTCACCTATAAGTGAATAGAAAACGTCTGTATAGTTTAATTTTAGCAGAAATGCAGCTGCTCTACGGAGAGCTCAGAGGTGTCTGTCAAGTAAATTATTCAAACTTTCAACATTTCACAAAGTATTACTCAGTCGATAATCTGAAAAACTAAAACCGCTGCAAACCTATACTGAGATTTTGCCGTCCAACTAAACTGAGAGTATTAATCAGAGAAGCAGTCAAGAGGCCCTTTTTAATTGCGCCCCAACTCTGGCCTTTATAGAAGGGTGGCAAGAAGAAAAACAATGTTGAGAGAAAGCATATGCAGTTTGCCATAAGCCATGTAGTGGTGAAAGAAAATGTGGAACAAGATGCTGTACGTTGATGAAATTAAGAAATCCTGACCTAAATGATATTGGAAGCTTGTGGTGGACTTTGGAAACTTTGAAAATTACAGGTGCTCTTTGCAAAACCTGAACTGTTTTGCAAAGAAGAATGGACAAAGGTGGGAGAGACATAAATTACATGCTGTTTCAACTGTAGGGAAATGTGGTTCTACAAGGTGTGGAGTCATTTATTCATTAGAAAGAAAGAAATAAAAAAATTAAAAAAAACGGAGCACTGCTATTGCAAGGCCTAGCTAACGCCATCTGATGAATTGACATATTAGCAGGTAGAGCCAGCACTGGGTGTTCTGCATGAGAAACGTCGCAGATCATTTTAACCGGCAGCACAATATGGGGTAGTCTTCCTTCTGAGAGAAACATCCAATGATCCATAAAGCCTGTCAAAAGGCCATGAAAATAAATTAACTCACTTATTTGTGGCTGGATTGCATCTTTTGTCATTTACAATATTTAGCAGCCCCCCCCACCCCGCCCGCTCTGCAACCACAGAAAAGATGGGGGGAAAAAAAATGTCCTGGTAAAAAAAAAAGAATGATGTGATTTTGTTTTATTTATTTTGCTTTGAATATTTCAGAAAGCCCCTTCAAGTTGCTCACTTTTTTTTTCTAGCACACTCTGTTAAGCAGCCCATTTCCATCTCTTTTGCAGTCTCCACTCTCGTATGCAGCAGTCAGCTCGCCATTTCTTTGTGGATGGCGGAACACTGTCAGCTTCTGTCATACGTCTAAACGTCCCAATGAAAGCTGCAGTTGTGTATTTGCTGGATGCTGATGCAACATTGGCTCTCAGCATGCCTCCGAGCAGGAAGACCTCTGCTTTGCATTCGAATCTGACTTTGAAATGTTGTTAACCATTGTTCGTTCTGACAAGGACACATGTTTCTGGAACCAATCAGAGGGCAATCCGTCCGAGAGTTCTTCAAACAGTTCGTCCCAAAAGATAAAAACCGAAAGTGTAGTCAAAGCACCACCTCGTTATTGCTTCTCAGTTTGGATTTGACGCACAGTATAAAGATATGATGTGATAAGGACATAATGAAAGGCACACAAATATTGCGTAGCTCAGTATTTCAATATTTGGGTTGAGGAAGTCTTAAAACTTTCAGGACAAGACCCTGTTCATTGCAACCAAAGAAATGCAAGGCCTGCAGGGACATCTGCTATCAGGCTCATTTAGTAGTAATGCCTAGCTTCAACAAAATTTTGCCAAAGGCACTTCAACGCAGAAATGAGACAGAAAAGGAGTCAATAAAGTCGGTTTAGAAAGAGCCAAAAAAAAAAAAAAAAAAAACGTGCTCAACAATTTCCAGGCAGATAGCGCAGCAGGGACTCTGCAGGGGGCTAATACCAGAACGTGCAAGATTCAGTTACATTTTGTTTATTTATCTCTCACCAATTCAAAAGAGAACAAGATGGCCATTTTCAATCCAATCATATGGAATAGAGTTAGTCAAATACACTCTAATAAGATTTTTATGCAGAGTAGAAAGTACAGTTCAGTCCTATTTGTTTAACACAAAACAAATGCATTTAGTTGGTCATATAATGTCAAATGGGGGTCTTTTTATTTAAGGAGCACTTTGTCGTGTAGCCAAAACACAAAGTACTCAAAAAGCAATCGATCAAATGTATGCCAAAAATGCTAAGCTAAGTAAGTAGAGGATATAATATTAATTTAGTTGTTTGTTTGATGGGGATTGATAGAAGAAACATAGATCAAAGCAATCTGAATTTGTCAGAGACAGCAAGATGGACCTAGGGCTAAATGAAAAGTTAAGATCAACAGTTTGATGAAGCACATTTCCCAATGTAAATGCAATGAGAAAAACCTAAAAACTAATAAAATAAAAAAGACACATTGTGGTGTGAAAAGATTATGACAATGTATTGCGCTTTTGTTCTAACATTTAGATATTTTGATATCAATTTCACCAGGGAAATTTTATTACATGGACACCAAACACAGCCTGGAAAAGAACCTCGAATCAACTGTGCAACATGGAGGTGGAGGTGGCATGGTTCGGGAATGCTTTGCTATTGAACAACCTGGCCAGCTCGCCATCATAGAATCCACTATGAATTATTCAGCGTATGAGAAAATGTCAGGTCATCTGCATGTGATTTAAACTGAAGAAGAATTGGGCCTTGCAACATGACAATTACCCAAAACATATTTGTAAATCCACCATGGCCATGAGAATCAGCAAAAGAACGTCCTTGTCCTTGTGAAAGCCTGGACCTTGATCTCATTAAAATGCTGATGGGCGACTTGAAGCCGGGTTTACATGCAGGAAACCCCTCAAACTTATCACAGCTGAAAGCAAGGAGTGAAGCTTTTCTCAGATTCAGGTCAGAGACAGCAAGATGGATCTAACTTAATTTAATTTAAGGCAACATGTTCTATCAAGTCACTGAATCCCATCTAATAAGTGAACATGTCCAACAGTAAGGAAACCATTTCATTTTACCAGTAAGAGACTTTAAGCTGTACAAGCCTCAGTTGCAAAAAACTCTTCCGGAAGGCCTGAGCTGCTGGTGCTTTCCACGGAAAGGAAAAGAAACAGAGAGGACACGAAGTTAATGCTAGACATGGTTTCATCAATGGCTTCATTCAGGGGAAAAAAATGAAGACATTATTCTGGCTCTGAGCCAGAATAATAAAGAACAAGATGCATGGATATCAGAACATTAAAGTGTCACACAGCTCTAATTATATTTGTATTTTCCTTTTATAATAAATGTAAAAAAATAAGCAGAATTTCAAGAAATTTGTGTTGAAGTTTATTCATCTGGTTTTTACTATGCACATCGTTTTTCTTTTTTTGCTTTGTAGTTTTCTTCCTGTAACAACAACTGTAAGGTTTCTTCTGCAATTTCTACAACTGTAGAGTAAAAGCACAACATTTTTTTTTTTTGAAAAAACAAAAAAAAAAAAAAAAAACCAGAATACCCAGCTAGGTGAAGAGCCTGCCAGATACCCAAAGAGAGTATCAGTGATTTCAGTCGAGGACCTGGCGGAAGTGTTTGGTAAGTGTGTCTGAAGCGGAAGCTGAGGATAACAGCGTTTCTTGTGTACCGTGTGTGTCCTGCCAGCAGGCAGCCTCTGGGTTGCCTAAGTGTACCATCTGTGGCCAGGTCTGCCATGCTATCACACCTTGTACCACTGCCACGGATGAGGACGTGTTTGAGCGAATGACTTCATGCTTTCCCTGCCAGAGCGCAGCATAGTCAGAGGAGCCAAGAGGAAGTGGCGTCATTTGTTTTTCTGCATCCAGCTCGTTGCAAGAGGAACGAGGAACAAATGGCTACACTGATGGTTTCATCTGAATTTTTTAAAAACTCTTTGAGGCATGATTTGCAGAAAATTTGTCATCTCCTGCCCCTCCGCCCTGCTGGTCACAGTAAGAATATGAATTCATTTTTGTTTGTGGAACTCAGGCCACACAAATGATCTAAAAAGTCCTGCCAGGTTTTCTGCAACTCTGCCAAAAAAATAAATAAATAAATTAAGACAGTACCAGATTTATGTATTTTCAACTGGAAAAAGAAACCCAGGTGTAACCTTTCTCACATACATCTTGTTGCATTTACACAAAATGGAAATAGAGACAAGCTGCTTCTGCCTCAAACGTCCCACCCTGCTGTGACAGAACCCCCAAAGTAAGAACATTGATGCATCTGATTGTAGATTTAAAATATTTTTAGAGCTTTACAGAGCACCTTTCATGTTCGCATAATTCAAACGATGGATGACCTGATCAGAATTTATTCGTAGCTGATACCGGTTCAGGTTATCCCCAGTTGGACGCCCAGCCTGATGCTGCATTCAAATCAACCTATCCACAGTGTCATGACAAAGTATATGTCCTTTAGATTTTTTATCTTTTTTCTTTTTTTTTTTGTTCTTCATTTTTAAAATGTTCGGGTCAAAATAATTTTAATATCAGAAAAAAGCAACCTGAGTAAAAAAAAAAAAAGTTTCCAATGATTTATCATTTCTGAAGAGAGTGGCTGGATGGTAGCACAGTTGGTGTGCATTTTAAGCATGAAGTCACTGTAGCTCAACTGGATTAAGTTTGGACTTTGCCTAGGCCACTCCAACACTTCCTTTTGAGACATTCTTAAATGTGCCTCAGATCGTTTCCTGCTGAATAATCCAAGTACACTTCGGTTTAATGTCTTGAACTGACAGGCAAGAATTGAAGCTCAGGATTTTCCAACAGAGAGCAGAATTTAAGATTCTGTTGATTACAGTAAGATGTTAAGTTCCTTAAGTAGTAGCTGCAGAACATCACACCACCCCCAACATGTTTATCAATAGCCGTATGTTTATAAAAATAATTATAATTTGAATTTACACATGAAATTAACTTCTTCAGTCATCTCAGAGCTCGCTCCTATAGCTGATGTTTTAGGCAGCATTGCATCCTAAGTGCTATCTGTTTTGAAAAAAACCTTTAGTGCTTTGGAACGTGACGTCATTGCTCTAGACGTCACGTAATGAGCGCCATCTTCAGGGGCCATAAAGGTAACCAACAAAAACGACTGTCTCACAGTTATTTTGAATCTAAGTTACTTAAAATTATTAAGCAATGGTACAAACTTGCTATGTTGTTGGATGTAATGTCAGATCACAGGACCGAAACGGTAAAAAGATGGAAAACGGAATTTCGTTTCACTGTTTTCCTGCCTGTGATCAACACGAGGGGGCTAAGATATCAGAGCTAACAAAAAGGAGTCGAATGGTCTGGGGATCAGTGGCGAGACGTCCTGATATTACGTTCTCCAACATCCCAAGATATCTACAAGTTTGCTCCAGACTTGAGAAACCTCATCAACAGATGTGTTTTTCAACACATTTGTTATATTATAGTTGATGATGAAAAGCTACAATTTTGAAATGTCATAGATTTCTCTATTATGGTCAAAAAACTGAAAATAAATGTTGACAAAAAAAAACATACTAATATGTCATGTCACATTTTCAAAGCTCAATGACTATTAGAAAGGTATGGTAAGGTATTTTTATTTATCTAGTACATTTTCTCCAACAAGGCAATTCAAAGTGCCTTATGTGAGTTAGAAGGAAATGCAACAAAACAACAAATCAAAGAAAACAACAAATCAAAGAAAAGAGCAAAAGAAGAAAAAAGAAAACAAAAAAGTATTGGCTCATCTTTAAAAATAAGTGGTCTGTGACTACTAGGGATTTCTCTGGATTCCTGTTTTGATAAGGTTGCTCTAAGATAATGAGCAGTTTCTCTAGATAGGATATATTTTCTCTGGATTCTAAGTTTGTTCTAGAGAAAAGTAAAAGTATTTTATACTGCATACTGGCTCCCCATGTTTAGTAAGAATTTGAATTTATAAACTAGTAGGGGTTTCTCTGGATTCATGACTTGATAAAACCAAATATGGGTTTTCCATGTTTGGTAAGATCAGTGAGGCATAAAAGTATGTGTTGGTAGATGATCCTAAATGCTGATCTACGGTAATGAGTACTTTCATTTGACGAGAAAGGAGTTAAAATAAAATAAGAAAAAGTCGCTGCAGAGAAGGTTTTTGGTACGAGCCAACATGCATGACACTGTCAGCTGAAGAAATCAGAACTGCATGTGGACTGAGCTATCACAGGGATCAGGGCTGTCCATTGCTGCACACTTTGCACCGTGTTCCATCAACTAAACACAAACCCTGACAAGAAGCGCCGCAGAAAAACGTCACTGTTTAAGCCGGTTACTTGTTCTCTGAAACCGCACGTAATGACAGGAAAAATGTGCTGCAACCACATACTGTGTGAGTATTGTGAACAAGATGTTTTGTAGTCACATCTGGAAAAGTGTGGATTTCTGCATCTACTTGAGACAAAAGCCTTTCCTCAGAACTCGACATTCTTGTTGTCAAAGTGAGAGAGGTCCAAGAACCTTCTTAGCTGGACTACAGAATCTCTTGGCTCTGACAGGGGGTATTTTTTATTTTTCATTTTCTGGAAAGACTACAGTCGGTGAAGCGTTTCACAGATCTCTAATGTGTGGGAGAGTGGCCAGATGGCAGAAGACGGCAGCTTTGAGTTTGCAGAAAGACACCGAGAGGCTCTAAGTGCACGATGCAAAAGACTGTTGTCTGACTGGATGAATGCTGAGGAGCCGCAAGACATTTTTAGAGCATTTTCCTGGAAATTATTATAAAATGAATGATTATTATTATTATTATTATTAAATCACTGAAGCTATGGTAACAAGTTGATGTTCAAAGATCTGCAAAATATATATACATATAAGGAAATTTATTAAAATAACATTAAAATGTCCAGATATTTGTTTTTAAAAGCAACTACACAAAAGTGGCCCTTAGTGCAATCGGATAAGGTTGAAAAATGGACTGTTAAACAAAAATTAAATAGCCAGAGGAGTGGAAAAGAAAAATTAAATATAATTAATAAGTTAATAGACACGGATATGTGTATTTGTGATCTTTTATGGTTTTATCACAGATGTCCAACAACTATTGAAAATCTGGACCCTGTAGACTTACTGTAAGTTTTCCACTGTAATTTATCACACTTGACCTTATAATCAAATATGGCTGCCATGAGTTTAGAATAAATTTTTTGTACTTTTGGATGTTGATCATTTTTTTACCACGCATAAAACGTCGACTGACATTTTTAAGCATGATCCATTAGCATCTGAATTCATAAAATGTATGGAACTATATCACAACTTGCTTTTTGCTGACAGGAACTGGAGCATGGTTAAACTGAGATTGAAACTGCAGACAGCGTTTCTAGGACTTTTAGGCTTCTTTCTTTGCATTAAAGGAGGTTGTCTTTAATTGATGTTAAAACTGTTTTCTAACATTAAAGTTAGAAAACAATTTAAAACAGGAAAATTTGTGCAGAGGAAAGTACTTTTTTCTGTGATATTTTTTCTTAGAACTGCCTATGACTGTGTCAAAAATAACTCAGGTTATTGGTTCAGAAGTCATCAACGTGTTATTAACAAAAAACTGTTTATATGTCTACATTTAGACGTTCAAAGTCTTTTGCTCGAGAGCAAAACAAACTATGAAATGTGGCATCTGAGGGTGAAGCATCGCCATTCCTTTTAAGACTCAACAGATGAACGAACAGGTGACAAAATATGAAAACATTAAGGGGGCTTATAAGCATTTCATTCAGACTGGGAGGATTAGAACGACGAGACAGGCCAGAGAACATCTAGAGATCCGAGCTGTAATCCAGAGCCTGATGTCCTCCTGATTCTAGGTGTCCAAACCAAAAACTACATGTGCAATGAGAGGTTCACTTCACCTGGGGCTTCCTGCAGAGTTTTATTGGGGCCCGCAGAAACATATTGGCCCCTCACAATATATATATCAAAACGTGCGGCTTGATCCCGGCATTGGAGCTATTACTTTTGTTGGCATTTCGAGTAACCGTTAACAAAAAACGAGCCAAAATCAAGTCAAAACAAAACACTAACTGACACAAAACAGTCAGTTTCACTCAAAATAGACACAGATTTTTGTCTCTCCCTCTGAGCTGCTCTTTAGAACTACAGTGATGGCAAAATGTCAGAATTACAAACATGGTGGAGCAACTGCTATAAACTCATTGCATCTCTGAATGGCGCTGTCTATATCATCTAGTGGCGGTAAGAGCAACCACTATCATGCTTTCATCTCGTTTTACACCAGATGTGAGGAAAGGCACACTTTCCATTAAGTCTGCATCACCTTGATGGGGATTTTTGTTGGCATACTTTATGTAATCTTAAACTTTCTATTGATGTGATTTCCTCATCATGGTTTTTTATCCCTGAATAAAATAAATGTTTTTTGTATTAACTCAGGCTATCTACTGTATTTCTTGGTATTAGCATTTGTTTAATGATCAGAATCCTTAAAGTGTGACAGAAAAGCAAAAGCGGATGAAATATGTGGTGTAAAAAAAAAAAACACTATTTCATATGTTAACAATAGAAATGCCTGCATCAAAATATGCCCTCAATTTTCTTTTAGTCTTTTTCGGTAAGAATCAAAACGGAGAGCACAACTGATTCATCAGTATTGCCGTCCTCTCAGCCATAAACCTTCCTCCCTAATGTGCAAGCATTTGTATGTGTAGGTGTTCAGACATCTTTAATCCTCAAACAGGAATTATGCCTCCATTTATATTTATGGACGGATTTGAAGTCTCTGCAGTGTTATTGTAATAAATCTGCGAATGTAATCTTTGACCCGAAAGAAAATTGATAAAGTGGAAATGGAAAACAGGATGTTATGTTTTCTTTTTGATCCTAGTAATATAAATTACAGAAGGAGAAGCAATAGGAAAAACACAGTGACATCATCACCATAGACAAACTTCTATTTTTTTATTTTTTTTTTCATTTTTTATATTTTTTACACGTTTCAGTGGAATTTAAACAATTGTAATTTACATTTCCGAAATCTCTCGCTGGTTCACTTTTCTCATGTGTTACACACAGAATGAAACTCACTAATGTACAAGCATGACGGTGTCATTTTTTATGAAACTAACCTCAAAAGCTTAAGACGTCTTTACAGCTTGAACATAGATTAATATTCCATTGATATTTGATGTTCTCCTCAGTTTGTCTTTGGTGTCTATTGATGTTATTAGACCAATGCAAAAATAATAATATACACATAAGTATGTCTTGCTATGCTTAGGTATTTTTTTGTCTCAGTTGATTATGTATTTGTGACGGTGTGGATAAAGAAGCAGAACTGGTTCATCTAAAGAAAGTCTAAATACATTGTAAGTTATAATTATTGCAGAAATCTTTCCTGATTATTGACTCTTCATAAATAAGTTGTTCATTGCGAACAACTCATTTGTTTGCAATGAACAAATAAGTTCATTGTAAAATAGTTGTCGTTTATTAGTTTTTGAAGGCATCTATTTTAAATTTGTGATAATCAAAGTCATCGCCCAGTCATCAAAGTCAAAGGTCTGGACTTTGCACTAATTGGCTTGACCTCTTGTTGTGTTAGGTCCAGCCTATTGGTTGGACCTAATTGGCCAATCAATTGGTCAATATTCACCCCCAATTTAAAGAAGAAGAATGTTTATGCAAACATTTAATTTATCTTATATATTTGATTATTTTGGAGAAATCAGTTTTCCTTTTGTAATAGCTTTCTGCTGCTTGGTTCAGGTGCAAAAATATGACATAATAAATCTTACAGTGGCTTTTAAAGTGTTGGAGAACCTTAGTTTAGCAAATGATTCTATCATTCAGATGCTTAAAAGTTTGGTGTGTATTCAGCTGTGTTTGCCTTTCTTTTCAAATGCTGTTTGGTCAGGCTTAGACAAGTGGGTGTTAACTTTTGCTTCTATTCACTGTTTGTGTTAGACGAAGACTGGAAAACCACATGTGTGACTTTTCAGAGTTGGTGCAGCCAGATTTTACCAAAAACAAACTACCAAAGAGCTTAAGTCTTCCTCCTCTCGTTCCACCAGTATGAGGGGAGGAAGCCTTTTCATGTCCATGACACCCACATTTGATTTCAGCAAACATGTTTAGTCCCATAATCTGACAAAATACGTTCTGTGTGTTTTATATTTTGTGTCATAACAAACACAAAGTTTGTAGTTTTACTGGAATTTTTTTTTAGGTAATTTAAGGCCAAGTAACGACACATTAACGTTTTAACGGGTAAAGTTCTGAAAAATGTGGCATACAATTGTATTCAGCTGACTTACCCTTTATGTAATAACGTCAAAGTTTGAAAATATATATTAAAAAAAATAGAGACCAGAAAATGAGGTGATGAAAAAGTTACAAAGTTACCATTTTTTACTCTCTTCTGTTTCATATGTCATGAGTTAGAAATAGGTTTGGCGACTGCAGCGGTCCTAAGAATTGCAAAATTGACCAAAATCCCTCTTGGAGGCAAATTTCCAGCTACCGTCAAACTAAATTTCTAGCTTTACTAGGTTTAGAAGCCCAGTGGCTCCTCAACTTATGAGGCAGAAATGCAAATCTGACTGAAAAATCAGAACCCAGTATAAGACAATGTTGTCTTCTGAGTAGTTGCAGGGATTTCCAGGTGTTTAAAACACAGATGTTGCTGTTTGCATTTAAAATATAAATAGTCCCGAGCCAGACAGAACAGTATGAGAGCACTGTTTTTCTATTCCATTACAATATTAAAATTGGCCCAGCACGTGCTGTGTAAAAATAGAAAAAAAAAAGAAAAAACGTTTTCACCAGCTGGTCCAGGTTCAGGACCCAACACTATGTTTTTCTCACAGTTTTTTGTTTGTTTGTGTTTGTTTGTTTCCTTCTGCATCTAAATAAAGACAAAGTCATTTATGAAGGTGAAAGAACTGAAACAAACAACCTCAGAAATCAAAGCTTTTAGATCCAACATTGATTTTTGGATCTGAAAACAGCTTGATGTGGAAAGCAGCTTTAACTGCATTTATCCCCCGAACAGAAGTCAGTTCACAACACAGGACCTAAACTTGGTCAACAATAGCAAATGTAGAAGTAAGTTATATTGTGAATGCGCATCTACGATTGCGTTAGTTTTGTAATCATTCTGTGCATTCAATGTCTCTCCTTTTACATGTGTTTTTTTTTTTGTTTGTTTGTTTTTTAATGAATTCCCACCTCTGGAGTAGATTGGGGGCTGTTTAATTTTCTTATTGGGTTTCTGTTAATAAAAAAAATACTTAACAAAACAAACTTCTGAGCCAGGTAGTGTAGAAAAACTGAAGTGCATACATTATTTCCTTAAAAGTATAATCAAATTAGAAGAAACAAAATAAGACTCCTATTTGCCACAGAGCAAGTTTTGACCTTTAACAGGGATTCCTGTCCTTGAAGCAATGCCTCTAACTTGTGCTGCCAGGTCAGGTTGTGCTGCCCCCAAGTGGAAACACTATGACAAGACAAGGATTACTAAGTGAACACAGTAAGTGTGGTTCCCTCTATTTTTCCATTCAGATTTTACCCAATCAGTTTATTTGGGCAACGTCTCATCTCCTTCTGATTGTCTCAGTATGTGTCATTTATTTAGTCATTTTTTAATCATATGTTTTACACACTGGCAATTATGTAGGCTCCCATTTAGGCATCTTGACTAAATCAGTCGTTGAGACAGAAAATCAGACGTTCCTGAGGTGCAAAACACAAATGGATTATGACAAATCTCATGAGCCCTGATAACTGACAGGTTTACAGCTGACATTACACACATTTCACCATGCATATAATGTAATCCCAAGCACTAATTATGTCATTAAATCAGAATCTGACATTTATCAAGAAACTGTGAGCACACCACAAAAGCAGCCTCTTTCACCTTTTTTCTTTAATAAAAATTAAACACAATCAATAAGTTATATCACTTATTAGCACCCTCGGAGTGTTTTTTTTTTGTTGTTGTTTGTTTTCTACAGTTTTTTGGGACACATTTTCACACTATTTCATGAATTTAAAAGTGTTTCTGTAAAACACATCCAAAGGTGGGCCTTAGATTAACTCAAAGGACGTGATTTAAACCGGAGGCTTACATAATTATCCCATCTGAATAACGTTACTCTAAGTTAACTTCTGAAATCAAAGAATGTGCAAAAAATATATATAGATTTCTCTCATCTGTCATATATGAAATATCTTACAATTTTAGCCTTTGAACAATAGCTAATGCAAAGTTGATGTAAAGCACTGCAAGGTAAAATTTGCTTTGTTATGCTTAGATTCTCTCCTGTCCTTCTGTTCTCAAACTGTGTGAGACGTGAAGGGACACAGTCCTGTGTGTGTTTATTCAAAATGTGAATAACTTACCTGAAGCGCCAGGATCAGACAGACTATTGATCCCACTAATCCACCCATTTATGTACATTATTTATTCACAATGTGAATTTCTTTTGCGTTACTAGTATAAAAGATATTGCAGAACACGATAAGTAAATATGACACGGTGGCTAAGATACTTATCTGAGGATCCTTGTGGTGGTTGGTGTTTTATGTTTCAGCAGACCCAAAAAAAGAAATATGAAGGCGGCTGTTGGAGCACGTATTATGGCACTGCCCATACATTTGTTAAAGCAACAGTACAATCTGTGCAAACATTTTGTTTGGGGTGAAAATTGTGCCTCCACAGCCTCTAATTATAACACGCTACTCAGTGTTTCGAAATCTGTTGGCAGCAAGGATACAAATCACTTCATTAAACATAATTACATAATTGAACTGTTCACACATTTTTTCTTTTTTTTTTTTTACATTTATTTTAATCCTAATTAGTGAATGTATAAACTTTTTTTTTCTTATTTCTCTTCACTTAAGTGTTGGACCTGCTGAGTGAAGATTTAATGCCGTGCTTTCAGTTTTCAGTCAAAGATAAAGGTACTAAATATTTTGTGCTCTCACATCTGTCATGTACAAAATTATGATTCAATAAAACTGACTTGCTATGTTTTCTTCAAAAAGTATTAAAATAATTCTTATTTCTATGCAAATGTACGTGACGCTTCAATGCTGTTTGAAGACATTCAGAAAGAGATAATTATGTTGTTTGTATTTCCATTGGTGATATGCATTGCATTTGGTGACGCGATCACTGACAGTGTGAGATAATCGCGGTACAGGCGCATTAACAGAGATGTGAGAAGGCTGCCATCTAGTGGCCGTCATTAATCCTTACAGACACCGAGTGCTTTCTGGCGTCACATTTTCCCCTGATCTATGATTTAAACGTATCATAAAAAGAATGTATTATTCTATTAATAATATTTTTACGTATGGTCAGAAGCAAAATCTAATTTCTGGGGAAGCAAAGTTTTACAGGGGACTAGTAGACAACAACTATTAACCCCCTGAGCTCCTCATGTATTTCTTGTTAATCTTGAATCATTTCATCAAGTCTGGGTTTTTTTTTTCTGTCATAATTCCTTGGATTCTGTAAACAGTCTGGTGTGCACAACAGAAGAGGTTTTTTTTTTTTTGCTGATCTGACAAACAGGCTGACCTTTCTGTTTGATAAACAGAAGTTGACCTTTTCACTGAGCTAACGCCTGTCGCCATTTTTTGTTGTTGCAGAAACTCCCAATTTAACATTTGCCTGCAAATTGGAAATCAGATGAAAACCCCATTTTTGACTCAAACAATATTCATAGTACGCTAACCACACCATCTGGGTACTGTCACATTGGTGCAACGCAAACAAAAACAGGAACAATATCCATTTTTAGATGATTATGTTTGGAGCCTTTCAGTTTCAAAGTTAAGAGTATACAACTAATCAGATTGCTGTATTCATGGCTTTTCTTGCCAGTGCAGAGCAGCAAACAGTGCAGCATATCTTATAAAGAAATTATCCACAAAGCAGACAATGTGTTTTAGTTACTTCTTGTGGATAAATAATAATACCTTGGGTTACCTCGGTACACGTCTATTGTTTGCTGACATTAGACGGTGCAGTACAGAATAACTCTAAAAGCTACCCAGCCAGCACACCTAGGTGGGCCCCATATGGGATATAAGTGGGCAGGCAATATGGGTCCCAAAAGGGTTTGTCCACGGTTTCCATGGTGGCCCCACATGGGTTTGCCCAAGTAGATTTCAATGGGTGCTAACTGGGTTTTCAGTGGGTCCCACATGGTTAACTTACATGAGGCCCATCTGTGGCCCACTAGGGTGCTGTCAAGAATATTTACGTGGGTCCCTATTGGGTCTGAACTGGGCTAGAATATGGGTACCAAGTGGGTTTGTCCACGGTTTCCATGGTGGCCCCACATGGGTTTGCCCAAGTAAATTTTTATGGGTGCTAACTGGGTTTTCAGTGGGGCCCATGTGGTTAACTCACATGAGGCCCATCTGTGGCCCACTAGGGTGCTGTCAGGAATATTTACCTGGGTCCCAATTGGGTCTGAACTGGGCTAGAATATGGGTACCAAGTGGGTTTGTCCACGGTTTCCATGGTGGCCCCACATGGGTTTGCCCAAGTAGATTTCAATGGGTGCTAACTGGGTTTTCAGTGGGGCCCATGTGGTTAACTCACATGAGGCCCATCTGTGGCCCATTAGGGTGCTGTCAAGAACATTTACGTGGGTCCCTATTGGGTCTGAACTGGGCTAGAATATGGGTACCAAGTGGGTTTGTCCACGGTTTCCATGGTGGCCCCACATGGGTTTGCCCAGGTTGATTTCAATGGGTGCTAACTGGGTTTTCAGTGGGTCCCACATGGTTAACTCACATGAGGCCCATCTGTGGCCCACTAGGGTGCTGTCAAGAACATTTACGTGGGTCCCTATTGGGTCTGAACTGGGCTAGAATATGGGTACCAAGTGGGTTTGTCCACGGTTTCCATGGTGGCCCCACATGGGTTTGCCCAAGTAAATTTTTATGGGTGCTAACTGGGTTTTCAGTGGGGCCCATGTGGTTAACTTACATGAGGCTCATCTGTGGCCCACTAGGGTGCTGTCAAGAATATTTACCTGGGTCCCAATTGGGTCTGAACTGGGCTAGAATATGGGTAACAAGTGGGTTTGTCCACGGTTTCCATGGTGGCCCCACATGGGTTTGCCCAGGTTGATTTCAATGGGTGCTGACTGGGTTTTCAGTGGGGCCCATGTGGTTAACTCACATGGTGGCCCCACATGGGCCCACCCTAGTGGGCCCATCTGTGGCCCACTAGGGTGCTGTCAGGAATATTTACCTGGGTCCCAATTGGGTCTGAACTGGGCTAGAATATGGGTAACAAGTGGGTTTGTCCACGGTTTCCATGGTGGCCCCACATGGGTTTGCCCAGGTTGATTTCAATGGGTGCTAACTGGGCTTTCAGTAGGGCCCATGTGGTTAACTCACATGGTGGCCCCACATGGGCCCACCCTAGTGGGCCCATCTGTGGCCCACTAGGGTGCTGTCAGGAATATTTACCTGGGTCCCAATTGGGTCTGAACTGGGCTAGAATATGGGTAACAAGTGGGTTTGTCCACGGTTTCCATGGTGGCCCCACATGGGTTTGCCCAAGTAGATTTCAATGGGTGCTAACTGGGCTTTCAGCGGGACCCAGATGCCTTAATCCTGTAGGAACAATTCTCATCTAACCTGGATGTGAATTACATTCATAGATATGCAATCTTGATCAACAATCCAAAGTCCAGCTTAAAACGTGTTCAAAAAAAAATAAAAAAAAAGAGATGAAAAATTTATTTTGCTCAAGGCTTTTATTTAGTAATTTAAAATATTGTCAGGAGTTATTTTTTACCTCACTACAGCAATTATTAGAACTTCATTAATACTCAGGGAATGGTGCCACAAAAAGAAATCTGCAATTATTCACGACATCTTTGAAAATAACAGAAGCTAGTTTACTATAACAAACTTATAAACAGATCTATAAATATATATCTATAGATGCACACAAATAAAGACACCTACATATTTTCCTACAGGTCTATAAATGTATACATCTAAATACTATCTATATAACTTTATACACGTATATTCACATTGATACACACAATGTGAATATACACACCTATATAGATCTTTCACAATACATTTTTGTTAAACATTTTTAAAAATAACCTACATGCCATATGCATGCTTAAATTTGAAATCTCTCATACTTTACTGAAACTGTCCATCTTGAAAGACCTCCCCAACCTGAGTTTGAACTGGCAGTCTCTCTAGTCTATTTCCACTTCCACTCGGGCTCCAGTAAACCACTTCGAGAGTCTTTGCTGTATGCTTGTGTGATTCTGTAGATGGATAATTTCTTTTAAGTCCCCTGAAATAACAAGCAAAGGTAGAAATTGTATTAGTGTTTCATTTTAGCACAATGTAACATTCATGAGATTTGCATCTCCCCCTTCATGGGGCAAAAATGCTTGCAGAAATATGCCATAATCAAAAGGACTCTTGAGTCATCATTATTATGTACAGAAACTATATTCTTACTGTAAATTTAAAATATATCCATCTATATAAATCAACTACTAGGTTCTATCGTGGTTTTGTGGTTATTTTAATATTGTTTGAAATGCAAACAATATTACCTTCAAATTTTTAAGTTCTTAACAACAGTGAAAGAATACTGTTCAAATAAAACCAAAAATTGAAGACTCAATTTTTAACCTAAAAACATTACTAAAAATAACAAACAAAAGCATAAAACAACCAAAATAAATTAACATATGTTTAAGAAAGAAAAGTGAAAAAAAAAAGTTACTCTGACAATAAAAACTGATATTTACCATACAAAACATCAAAGAGACGCAGGTCCAAGAGCTTGTTTCCAATGTTGGCCAAAAAGGTTGAACTGGACTTCCAGTTCATGGGACATGAGGAATCGCACAGCTGGTTGTATTGTGTCATCTAAGGATGCTCCTCCAATTTCTGTAGCCATGGCAACCTTAAGTACAATGACAATAACAGGACAACATTTTGTTTTTGTTCATCAGTTTGTCTTTATATCACTCTTATGTGCTTAATTTCACTAACATATTAATCTACCTTTTTCAAATCATTATAAAGTGATCTTCACACGCTGATCCTCTTGAAGCCTGCAAAAATATATATTTTATTAGTGCAATATAACATTTAGACTTTTCAAAAAAATAAAAAATTAAGGCAAAACAGCCTTTGTATGGATTAACTACTGAAGCCTTATATTGTAAACACTGAACAGTTTTGCAATTATCCTAATTTCTTTGTTAACGTGACAGGACTAAGACAGTAGTATTACTCTTAAGAGAAGTTTAGAAAATCACTATAAATGTAACTAATAAAGCCTAAAACATTGCACATATAAAAAAATTAGAGCTACAATTAAATATAAGTACATTTCACATAACTGCTAGCTAAATATTGCAAAAATATCAAAAAGAATTTCTTCATCTTTCAATATTTGTTTCAGGCTTGGCCACTGATTGACATGATGGGTTTCAATTTACGGACCCACATGCAGTAACCACACGTTGGATAGGGATGAGTGAGTGATTTATTTACAACAGGACAAAATAAAATCTATTTCCCGGACATCAGCGGAAGGGTGAGGACCACTCGACCAGGTTGGCCTGAAACGAGAACTTAGTTATGACGGGCTTAGAATGAGTGATCGGAGGGGAAACAGGAACAGGCTTACTTCGGTGCGGGTCTTTCGAGGCGTGGGTGTGAGATGCCAGGTTCCTGAGAGAGGGTGTGCAGCGGTTCCGAAGGTAAATGCGAGGTGGGAATGGAAGAGAGCTGGAAGCTCGAAGGGTGGAGTGGAGGCAGTGGAATCGGCGGAGCGAGCAGGCAGGTATTCACTGGTGAGTTCTCGAATGAGGCGACAAAACCCCTAGGATCGAACAAACACAGAGACCAGGTGACTTCTAGTAGACACAGAAACGTTCTCAGAAAACTGTTCACAACAGGAGAGGCCAGAGTGACTACCGGTGTATGCAACCATCTAGCATACACCAGTAGAATCTTCAGTCAATCTAGCGTAGACTGAAGATTCTGCTGCTCCTCCACCTGTGCCAAGCTCCACGGGCTCCTCACAAAGATCCTCGCTGAAATAAGATGCGACACTCACATACACACACAGGAACCCTGACACTGATGACTACTCTAGACCAACACAATAGCGGCAGATTGAAATAAACTCTGACATAACAAAACGCTTTAAAGTGTCACACAACAATTAAAAAAGAATTTAAAAATATGAACTACAATGCCTTCATCCTATTTACAAAAAACCTTTTAGGCCCAATATACTGAAACCACATGGGCCCCATATAGTGTTCCCATTTCTGTCCCATGCCCAGTTAGCCCACGTTAATGCTGAATTGGGCCCATACATTTAACCCAATTGAGCCAACAATATGAGTCCCATTTCGGTTAACCTTTTGAGCCTCACGCAGTTGGCCCAGATAAAACCCATGCCCTCTTATCATTACCTATATAGGCCAAAGCTAAACGATTCAATGCAGTTTTATTGAAAAAAACGACAATAATAATCTTGCATGGGTCCCAGCCAAACCAGCCTGAATCCATACATGAGACCCACCCATGCATGCTGATGTGACTGTGAGAAAGATTATTAAAAGCCCAAGTACATAGAATGAAAGCACAATAGTTACTCTTTTTAAATCATACAAATGGTTTTATTGTGTCCAGACACCTCTGCTAGCAACATAGATTCTTCAGTGAACCGATTTCATTCTGCCTCGTTGGCGCTCAAATGAACCAATGGCAGCTCAACAAATAGAATGGCGGCGGTATTTGAAAATGGTTTGGCCCACAACGCTGCGTTTGAAATCGGTCTGCACTAAAATCTGCTTATTGTGTGTAGCTGTGTGTGTTAGCAATATCAGAAAAAGTATCACCCTAAAGAAAAGCAAAAATAACAATAACAATTAAGTCTCTTTTGGGATACTGTCGTCCGATTTGTTACGAGCAACAATTTTTTTAAAAGCGATTTAAAATCTCTCCCTAAAATTTGGTACTAGGTAAAACAGAAGAAATGTACTTACAGATTCTTTCGTAGATCAGCCAACAGGCAGACTCCGCGCCAACGGACTGATGAAGAGAACAGGCTTGATTTTGAAACCGCATATCCATCCGCGGGTCATTTTACGTTTTCCAAGAAACACAAGATTAATTTTTGAGAGTGCTACATCGGTTTAACAAATGTAAAACCGATGTAGCAAAAGTTCTCAATGTAAATAAATACATTTCGTTGTCCTCCTTATTCAAATATGTTTTGGAACTATTTTCTTCAGTGGATGTGTAAAGTGCCTACCGGTGCTTCAATTCACCAACCTTTATTGGCAACGGTGCATCAGAGCAAACAATGAACAAAAAGGTAATTGGAACCAAATGAATCATTAACAGAAATGTTACGTTTTTTTATTATTTTTTTTATTTATACTGATGACTTGGAAAATGTTTGCAAATATATGAAAAACAGATGCTCAAAATTTTACTCTTGTCTCTCACTTGCTAATGAGTTTTGTTTATTTTCTAAACATGTGATACTTTTCACAATGGTCTGATCTGAACTATTTGTCCAAATAAAAATTTAAATCTTGCTGCGAACAGGCTGCAGTAAACTCTATGGATGTCTAAACATCCAATTGATAAAAAATAATAATAAAAATAAAAAAAAAAGTTATTATTATTAAAAATAAAACAAGGACTAAAGCTCAACCATGACCACTCTGTGCTTAATTTTGAGTAAGCACCAGAATATGAGTTTACGTATATATTTCAAACAGATTATTTCAAAAAATGTTTTAAGACATTCAGATTGCAATAATAAAATGAAAAAAAAGTTAGGGGTTCAAAGTGTAGCAAGAGCAATACTGAACTGGCTTTTGCTTTGACATACAGTGAAAAGTTTGAAAGTGACAGGGTAACCACATTGTCGATTAAAATGTTCTACAATTTTGTCCCATTTAGACCATGAAAAAAAGTACTAGGGGCTACATTTTCCTGCCCAGGTCCAACCCATGTATGGTTAGCCCATGCTCATGTCATGTTAGTTTAATGTGGACAGCCCACATTGGGCTTCTCATGTGGGGCCCATGATACTGAAACCACATGGGCCCCAAATAGTGTTGCCCATTTCTGTCCCATTTCCAGTTAGCCCACATTGTTGCTGAATAGGGCCCATACATTTAGCCCAAATGGGCCAGCCCATAGGGGTCCCATTTTAGTTAACCATATGTGTCCCATGAGGTTTGCCCAGATAAAACCCATGACCACTCATTACCCATATGGCCTACTACAAACCCAAGGGGGGCCCACTCATGCGTACTGGCTTGGAGACTGGACTGGACTGTTCTAGCATAAAAAATAACATGAAAAATGTTAAGGGTTCAAAGTGTGGCTAGAGCAATACTGAACTGGTTTAAAAAATAAAGCATTGTAGAATTATTTTAAATGTTTTAATATCCTGGTCCTCTGGAAGCCTAGTGTTTGTAAATGAGCCAGGCATAGATATCACACAGTGAACATGTTTTAGGTTCAAAACATTAGGAAGACATGGATGTTCTGTTCTATCAGCAAAATATATCCTTGGGTGATCTCCAAGACGAGGTCACCTTCGTCCCGGAGACCTCGACAATGGTCAAGGTCACCAACCTTTACTATCGTCGAGGTTTCCTACAAGGAAAAAATTAAATTCTACAATTTACCTTACATCAACTCCATTAGAGGCCAGCTGAGTAACAATTGCCTTGGCAAAGACTATAAAGCTGACATCTCGGGTAATTCTTTCCAAGTTTTGAGAATCTTGCTCTTGCAGCTTTTGCTTTGACATACAGTCAAAATTTTGAAAGTGACAGGTTAACTACAGGGGTTGGACAATGAAACTGAAACACCTGGTTTTAGACCACAATAACTTATTAGCGTGGTGTAGGGCCTCCTTTTGAGGCCAATACAGCGTCAATTCGTCTTGGACAAGTATGGGGCCAAGGGAATGCCATGATATGGCAGCCCACACCATCAATGATCCACCCCCATGTTTCACTCTGGCATACAACAGTCTGGCTGGAATGCATCTTTGGGGCTTCTCCACACCGTAACTCTCCCGGATGTGGGGAAAACAGTAAAGGTAGACTCATCAGAGAACAATACATGTTTCACATTGTCCACAGCACAAGATTTTCGCTCCTTGCACCATTGAAACCGACGTTTGGCATTGATACGAGTGACCAAAAGTTTGGCTATAGCAGCCCGGCTGTGTATATTGACCATGTGGAGCCCGACGGACAGTTTTGGTGGAAACAGGAGAGTTGAGGTGCACATTTAATTCTACCGTGATTTGGGCACCGTGGTTTTATGTTTTTGGGATACAATCCGGGTTAGCACCCAAACATCTCTTTAAGACAGCTTCGTCTTGCATCCACAGTTAATCCTGTTAGATGTGGTTCGTCATTCTTGGTGGTATGCTGACATTACCCTGGATACTGTGGCTCTTGATACATCACAAAGACTTGCTGTCTTGGTGAACAATTTGCCCTCTTTTGAACTCCAGTATGTCCCAAATAATGTTATGTGCATTGCAATATTTGAGCAAAACTGTGCTCTTACCCTGCTAATTGGACCTTCACACTCTGCTCTTACTGTTGCAATGTGCAATTCATGAAGATTGGCCACCAGGCTAGTCCAATTCAGGCATGAAACCTCCCACACTAAAATGAGAGGTGTTCAGTTTCATTGTCCAACCCCTGTACATTGTTCTACAATTTTGTCTCATTTAGCCCACTTAAAAAAGGACTGGGGTCTACATATCCACGCCCAGGTCCAACCTGGGCGTGGATATGTACTGACCACACTGAACCCACAGTGGGTTCAGTGTGGTCAGCCCACATGGTCTCCCCATGTTGGGGCCCATGACATGAGCCCATGCTGATGTCATGTGGGTTCAGTGTGGTCTGCCCACATGGTCTCCCCATGTTGGGCCCATGATACTGAAACCACATGGGCCCCACATAGTTTTGCCCAGTTCTATCCATTCCCAGTTAGCCCACTTAAAAAAGGACTGGGGCCTACATATCCACACCCAGGTCTAACCCATATATGGTCAGCCATGCTGATGTCATGTGGGTTCAATGTGGTCTGCCCACATGGGCTTCCATGTTGGCCCATGATACTGAAACCACATGGGCCCCATATACTGTTGCCCAGTACTATCCCATTCCCAGATAGCCCACTTAAAAAAGGACTGGGGCCCACATATCCACACCCAGGTCTAACACATATATGGTCAGCCCATGCTGATGTCATGTGGGTTCAATGTGGTCTGCCCACATGGGCTTCCCATGTTGGGCCCATGATACTGAAACCACATGGGCCCCATATAGTGTTGCCCAGTACTATCCCATTCCCAGATAGCCCACTTAAAAAAGGACTGGGGCCCACATATCCACACCCATGTCTAACCCATATATGGTCAGCCCATGCTGATGTCATGTGGGTTCAATGTGGTCTGCCCACATGGGCTTCCCATGTTGGGCCCATGATACTGAAACCACATGGGCCCCATATAGTGTTGCCCAGTACTATCCCATTCCCAGATAGCCCACCTAGTTGCTGAATAGGGCCCATGCATTTAGCCCATATGGGCCAGCCCATATGGGTCTCATTTTAGGTTAACCATATGTGTCCCATGCAGTTCGCCCAGATAAAACCCATGCCCACTCATTACCCATGTAGCCCACATCAACACAAGTGGGGCCCACTCATGCGTGCTGGGCTGGGTAGTTTCTAATTTACAGAAACTGTATTTTTTTGCCAGTCTTTAAGCGGCAAACAAAACACCAACATACAGCTCAGAGCGCCGTAAAAAATCGGAATTACACATCTACTTGTTAATCAAACTGGGGCAGTGATTTCATTAGCAATTTAATTTGCTCCACAGAGATCTAATTATGGTGAATATCAGAAGGTGAACAGCTTACTTCTCAAACAAAATATTAATCTAGGATTAATTATCCTTTTGGAAGAAAATGGACGTAAACACACCCGACACCCATTTAGTTTTTTTGTCTGACAGGATGACTTTTAGATCAACACTGATTCAGTAAAACAGATCAATATTATGTCTGCGATTCAAGCTAAAATTAATCCACCTTACGTGCATTACATGGGAATAACTGACAACTTTATGAATAAATGAAACCAAGTTCAGAGCTGACTGACAAACGGGGGAAAAAAAGGATAAAGTAGATGGTTTGAAGCACTTTTGAAGCTACAGTAAAAGTGAAAAATCTGCCTTCATGAGGATAAGACCTAAAATCTTCCAGATGTACCTAAATTTCCTTTTGATCTAATTTTCTTGGGCAAAACATACTTGTAGTGATTGGACTAGGACACCAAAACTTGCTTTGACCCATGGACCTACAACCCTTTAAATACAGCCGTGCAATTTTTATTTACCAATTTTCTCACAGAGTTCTAGTAATTTTTTTTTAACAGTATCACAAGCAAATATATTGAAGTCTGACTCAAAAATGTAATATAAGGTTTCAAAATTCTGAAAACATTGGCTTTTAAAAATAGCGCATCCAAGCTAAACGTAGGACAAATATGGATAGGGTAGTAGAAATTAAATGGAAAGAATTTAGAATAGATCAGAAAAATAGAACTGGGTTGGGTTCTGAACAGGCTATGTGACGCCTGTCATATAGTGAAAAAGTGAAATAACAAAGGAAAAGCTAATTTAAATATGGCAGGAGCAGAGGTCCAGTTCAGCACATTTCTCCTAAAAACCATTAATTTACCACATAAATGCACAGTCTTTGAGATACCTTTCTCTTAGGTTTAGTAGCCAGAGGGAAGAAAAAAAATTTAGCCGAAGCAAATACTGCCAAAAGAAGTTGAATGTAGTTCACCATTAATCTCTATGCAAAGTTGTCTGCCACATGCAAACATTTGTGGTTGAGCTGCGACTTGACTGATTCAGTATGGTGTGTTAGAGTAGTCATAGCATTCGTTGAGACTAGTAATTCAATACAAATGCATTGTCATCACCTTTTTATTCATAAAACATTTTTAAAACCATGCATAACTTTTTTTTTCTCCATATCAGAATTAGCATTAAATTGCCTGTTTGTGGCAGAATTTTTCAAAGGACATATTTTCTCCAATACCACAAATTTACAGCAAGAGAGCACCAAAACAGAGATGGAAGTCCTTATTCTTTGACTAGACATTAAAAAAAAAAAAAGTTCTCAATCTTGATGGCTTCTACTGTTCATAGAGTTCAGAGTTCAAATGCTGTTTTAAATTAAAGCTTTTTTTTTTTTTTTTTTTGGCATTTTGGTCCCAATTTTCTTTCAGCAATTTGAAACACAACCTGGTTTTTACTATCCTTGCAGCATGTATTTTTTCCCCCAAATTTATTTATAGTTTTTTATAAATTATACTTTGCAGGTGGGGGAGCAGCACATGCATTATTTCTGCTGTTAAAATCAAACCAACTGCCAATAATATCCATATACAAAAAGTTAAAAAATGTTTGCAAAAGGATAGAAAACTATATCAAAGTAGCACACTGAACTCATCTCTTGTACATAAACACTTTTATTCATCCTGATAGAGGTTACACATGAAAAAAAAAATTCTAAGAGAACTACTTCCCTTTGTGAAGCTAATGATATGACTGTTTTAATCAGCTTCAGATCCCCATTTGACAGCTTTCAACATTAGCTGCCGTAGGCTGTGAGGAAAAAGCATAATCACATGCTACAACTGACCTGAGGCGTGTTTTTAAATCTTTCTTCAAAAAAAAAAAAAGCAAAACATATCCCCCATCATCAGTTATGATTAAACACTAGGTGATAAGGAATGTTATTTTGGAAATGCAGATAAGAAAAATTCTCTGCAGCAGCAGAACACAAGACAAGAAATGGAATATAAAAAAACAGAAAAAAAAAAAAAAGAAAACCGACCCCCTGAACTTTGCTCCCAGGTTGCTACTGTATATGAGGCAAAAAATAAAATAGAAATAAAATTCACTCCAAAGTAGCCTTAACACCAAGATAAACTCAAAACTCGCTGCTGCGATTCAGTCTCACAAACGTCAGACAAAAAAAAAAAAATGCAAACAGAAACTACATTTGTGGTAATCAATATTACAGAAGGTACATCAAGATTTACAGTGCCTGCAGATCAGCTTTGGAGCCTAATATTAGGACTGAGTCAAAGACACAAAGCAAAGACTTGTGAGGAAAAACAAGGGGAGAATCTTAACATTTAACTAGTGTTAGTCCTTAACTTGCAAATTTCACAAAGTGCAAATTTTCATTTATATTACATAATGACCAATTTCAGAAATTGCTCATTTTCTGTTGTAGAAGAATGAAAAATGGTTAATTCCACAAACTACCAATAGAGCTGTAACCAGCCACCCCTCCCCACTTACTAACCCGTTATCCAATGTAAAAGTAAAAAAAAAAAAAAAAAAAATGAATGACTAAATACATGCTGTTATGACGCTCATCAATATGCTTGTAACTTGATCAAAGCCTCCATTTTGGCTCTTCGAATCTCTTATAGTAAACTGTTACTGTCAGCGTGCGTTTCATAGTTAAAATATATTAATCTATCATTAAATAGTATGCCTCTTGCACAGTCTTGCATGCACTGAAGAGCTTTTTGGGCAAGCTGTACAAGAGGGGAAGGCATGTGGACGGACGTGCTCAGGCTCCGGGATCTCTTTCTCTACCTGGTGTACGTTTTTTTTTTTTTTGTTTTTTTTTTGCCCAACATTCCTTGCAGCCAAGTCAGTCCAAAAGATGATTCTCCAGTGTTTTTTGTTGTTGTTTACTTAGCTTCTGTTTGTGTGAGTGTATGAGAATGTCTAATCTGTCTGTGTGTGTGTGTGTTTGTGTGCGTGAAGTGTGGGCCTAAACTGAGGTTTCACAAAGTGCTCTGCAGATCACTGAAGTTTTGTTCCAAGCTTTCGTTGTCTGTTTCTGAAAGAAAAGAAATGAATATAGTTTATGTTTTTATAAGTTTCCAGGTAAATGACGCAGACACATTTTAAGGACAATCATTTTAAATTGCCCGTTTGAAACATGACATCTACTCTGACAGAACCTTACCTTGCCTCTGATCTGGTCACTGTATACTCAAACCATAAGATGTTGGGAATCAAGCTTGTGTCTCGCACCAGGAAGTACTCTGATATCGGCCTGTTGAAGGTAACAAAGTCAAAAGGACATTATATTAAGTGATCAAATGATCCAACTCCTCTTGCAGCTGATTAGTTGATCAAACATGCCATATGAAAGGAGAATTAAAAAATTCACGTACCATGCTGCAATTTTGGGGAATAAAGGTGTCAGCACCTCTTGTGTGAAAAAGAACCAGAAAATGGCCATTGTACTGCCAGTCACTGCCCCATAGAAAACCTGACTCCAGGTGTGATACAACAAGTAAACCCTGGAGATGACAGAAGGAGGGTTTCATAAGAAGAAAAAAAAAATCCTTCTACATTATTAATGTTGTTGGAAAAGAGGCAGTTTGGCTATGAGAAAATGTTACCAGACAGAGATACATTTTAAACCATTTTTTTCCTTGTATACCTCAGTCACTACTGACAGGACACTTACAAACATGATATGCAAATTTGCAGGAATGATCAAATAACACCATTACGTAATCACATGCTACACTATAAAACACTATCTGCTGTAAGATTCACTCAAATTGGGAAGTTTAGCAAAACCAATGCAGCCCGTTTTTATTTATTCAGACATTTTGGTGGACTCATAACTGAGAAGTTGAGGTTGTCAGATGAGTTAGATATGCCACACAATAAAAAGGCACATTGGTTTCAACAAAAGTACGTTTAAAAATAAAAAACATCTACTTTTGAATATTCCATTCTCAGCTGTCCCTTACGCTCATTTTATATTGTGTAAAAAATACTCCAAGTTTGAAATTAAATAATGGATTTCTACAGTTTTCAGGCTTCGAATATGGAACAAGAGGGACAGAAAGGAAGTAGGACACCAAGAATGAGAGTGGATCCCAGGAATATTAAGAAAACTATGTCATACTTTTCTTTTCCTACTCAGTCCATCCCTGAAATACACTGAAATCATGATAAACACATTTATTTATAATGTAACATCAATGATACAACTTTCAACAGTTAAAAGGAAATTCTCACTATACTAAACAGGGAGGCAATCTTTAGCAACATACATACTCCCTCAACATAACGGGACTTTGTTTCACAAAATGTGAAACAATTTGCATAGAAATGTGATTTCCATGCAAATAAACCTAGACAAAAAAAAAAAAAGCTATTACTGTAGGGAAAGTAGTTTGGTGAAAGGGACAGATTTTATAGTAACAACGAACAGAAAAGGTTTGATATATTAAGACTAAAAATAAAAATACTAAAACATGGATGAACAGTATCTAAAAATATTTCTGGAACTAACAGGAGCTATGAAGCATGAAACAAGTGATCACGGTTAGTTTTCTGGCATACATTTACTGTGCAAGGCCGCATGGTCGGTAATTTTTGCGCTGCACATAAACATCTGCTGAGTCCATCCTTAGGGAAATGATGAAATTTATGTCACAGTGACCCATCAGCAGATGTGAAAGCCAAATGATTTGTATCTCGTTTCCTATTTAAAACCCCCTCGTTAGATTTGCTCTTGACTCAATAAACAGAGACTTCAGAGGGACGTTCGATAAACACTTCATATCTTTAAGACAAAAATATTCAACGTCACAAGAAAATACTATGTCAATAATTACAACAATAACTTGTTCATGTTATTCCCTTTTCGCATTAAATATCCTAGAGATTTAGAGGAAGAAGATGACGGGAGAAGATGCTTACCTGCTGTATGAGACGGACGACGCCATGCCCAGCAGGATGATTGACAGGACGTGCCTCCACAGCAGGTCCACACATCGAGCATTGTTTGTCTGATGCATTCTGAAAATGATCACTACACACAATTATATCCTTCCTCTTGTTAAAGTAAACAAATGATTAAAAAAATGTTGTCAGTACTTCAAATAATGACACATACCCTCTCAAATAAACAAAATCAAAAAAGTTCAATAAAAAAACAAAAAAGTGCCAAGGTGAGTAATTGTGCATCATACAATGTTGGTGAATACTGAATTTTAACGATACTGGGTTGACAATTAGATTAATCCTAAATTACTGAGCTCAGTCACATGACCTTTAAACCCAGCCCAAAATGCAGAGACAAACAAACTTACCTTAAATAAAGAAAAAGAAAGAAGTAAACAACGAAGAACCAGATAAGCTGGGAATGATTCGAGGGCATGCCGTACTCGGCATAAACGGTTGTATGAGCTCCTAGAGGAAGAACATAAGAAAAATAATGCAATATTCAAAGTTTCTGCAACCATTGAGCTTCTTGAAAATATATATTACAAAAAGAGTTTTTAACAACATACTATGTATTGCAGATTTATGCAAGATCCCAGAACAAAGCAAGAAGATCTTGGAACAAAAGCTAAAATCTAATCTGAAATATAAAAATAATGTACAGAGTAGCAAATCCCAGAGTAAGCAGCTCATTGAACTTTATGTCTTGGTGAATTCAGCCCCTCACAAAAAAATGCATATTAGTATCACGATGACACCTAAAATCTTTCAAAGCAGGAATGTCTTAAGGCTCAGGGGTTTGTTAAAGAACAACAACAAAAACAGTAGCATGGTGGCAGCATGGTTACGATTAGAGTAGATGGGAAGATTGATGGTGCTAAATAAAGGACAATCCTGTAAGACAACTTGTTGAGACTGGAAACTAGAGCAAAAGTTCAGCTTTCAGAGAGACAATGACTGTAAACACACAACCAGAGTCACAATTGAATGATTTATATTAAACTATGTCAACAAGGTAAAATGTCCCAGTTAAAGTCCTAACCAAATACCAACTGATAATGTCAAAGAAAACCGATTTAGTAAAATATTGAAAACAAAAATAAATCACTTAGTTATTTTTATTTACAAGAAATATTGAAAATGACATTTTCCTTTCACTTAATGTATGCAGTTTTAAGCTCTTTCCCCATTGTTTGTAGTTCTGACAAGATGTGAGAAAAAAATTTTTTGGAATACTTTCCTAAGGCACTGTACACAAATCCTATCCGTTTAATCGCAACAATAAAAAAAAAGAAAACCTGAATACTGCTGGGGGTTAATACTTAAATGTCATCAGAACAAAATCGTCTCATCACGTACATCATTCATAAGTAACATGATGTTTTGCCAGGTCCTGGCAAAGAAAAATAAGAAAAACTTGTTCCCTCACTTACCTGCACAAGGGCGCGGCTCTCTGAGAATGTGCTTGAGAACCCAGTTCACTCCTTCATTTAGAAGGACTCCAGTGAAGAAGGAAATCTGTAAAAAGAGGGGAGAACCCAGTCAGCATATGAGGGCTCTCATACTTCTGCTCTGCTTCTTAACACATCTGTTCAGGTACCTGAGAGACCCATTACCACCTTCACAGCAAATATGAACACTACTTACCGTGTGCAGTTCCCGTTTAAACACTATGAGAGTGACAAAGCCCACAAGAATAGCTACGGGTAGGAGGCTGATGTAGGCCAGCAGTTTTCCCGTGAGATCCCCTGAAACAGAATTAATAAGAACTGATAGTCAGGACAAAAAAAAAAAAAAAAAAAAACACACAATTAAACATTCGTAAGGTCCAGTACTACCTGAACCTGAATAGTGAACAGAGACCAGGTAAGACGCGCATTAAGTTTTTATTAAAGAAACTCGGGGAAATCATTTTAATTCAGGTGAATTGTAGCTGTTTATATCTTTTAATACAAGGCCATGGAGCTTTATACGTTAGCAGCAGTCCTGGTAATAATGCTATACGTGAAAATGGCTAATAGCTCCCAGCATAGCTGTAACTTGTATGCTTAAATCAGAAATATTGTAGTGCTGTCAAACATATGTTACAGAGGACTGCAAATACATTTTAATTTACGAAGGGGAAAGCAAAGCTCATGTTAAGAGAGCTAGCAAGTAAGCTAGCCGTCATTGTGAGCACTGTTACAAACTGCGCATGCGGAGATGTCTCACAATTTCGCAGCCCCCGGTGTGCCGGGTGTTGACCAAAGGCTCACAATCTGACAGCTACTGAAGGCTGTGTCCATTCACTAGCCAACAAACCCGCTCACGCTGCTTGGAAATTTTCAAAAGCGACGAACGTAGTCGATACACAAACACTCTGAGTTTTACGTACCCTCGGGAAACTCTACGTGTGTCACTGATATTGCCTGCCATCGAGGTGGTGCCGAGCACTGCTCTTCCAACGCCATCTTACCCGGACACAACCGGGGCAGTTTAGTGCCACGCCCCAAAAACAGATCCACCCAATGAGGGGACGAGCCGTGTGTTCAAATATATCCCGGCAGCGATGGATCTGTCCAATCACCGCCTCGGTCCGGTTAAGAGAATTATTGAATGGAAAAAAATGTAATGGGGAAAAAAAAAAATCACTTGGCAACTTGGTTCACTCATTCAAAAACTAAAATAATAGAAAAAAAGTATTAGGTATTTTACGACATATAATTTGGAAATTATATGTCGTATAATTGGCTACTGACACATTAAATATTCTTGCAAAAAACAGAATAACTATTCAAAGAATGAAATACATAGGTGTGCATCACTATACGTGAACTAGAAAATCATTGAAGCTGGAAGGGAAATAATACTTGAACTTCAAACTGAGTGTTTTTATCTCATTAAAATAATGTTTTCCAGTGACATTGAATTTGATACAGTTTGTCTTATTTGAGAATCCAGCATAAAAAAAACCTAATAAATCATAGCATTATAACATAAATATATGGCTGGATAAAAAAATTAAATAAACAGAAAGATGAAATTGCACACATGCAGAACAGCTGAGCTTCTTATGCTAAACTACAACCAGAAACAACACAGCTTAAAAATGTTCACCATTGCAAAAAATATTCATCTGCCTTTATAATTAATATTTTGTGAAATATAATACTATAATATTAATATAGTATGAAATAGAGACTTTTCAAGACATCACAAGAACCCAGTAAAAAAAGATGCTGTTGCTCAGCTGAGTACATTTAGTTTTAGGACATCCAGTGGTCTGGCACTTAAGAGTTTAGGATTTACCTTAGAAAAAAAGCATCCATGTGAACATCAAACTTTGGATTAAAGTGTGTATAATGGATAGTAATCACCATCCAAACTTATTAAAACATAAATTTTCAATAAACTCACTTGTATTTGTTGCACTTTTTTAAAATGTAAAGGCAATGTTGCTTCCAACTTTAATGCGAAATGTAACAAGGTATCAAAAGTAAAGCCAAGTAACACCAATTTAATAACAAAAAATAAGTTTTAATACGGAGGATGTAAATCAGTTTACAGACAGTGCAATACAACAATAGAAAAGACAAAAGGCATGAATGTAGACACATGTAATGTAGAATACATTAGTCGGGGTTGGGGGCGTAATAAACATTTTGGCCTTCTGAAACCCTCTTTAAAGTTTAAAATCATCTAAACATTCCAGCCCATGCATAAATTGTAATTCAAATATTTTTTTATTTTTTTTCTAATTAGAACTTAAAATATCCAAGAAATCAGGTTGAGCTTGGGTCTACATGTTCAATGCTATGCTGATGCATTTTAAAGAACTTACACTGTGAACATGCAAAAGCAGTTCATTTGTTCAGAAAAGGGGAAGGGAAAGAAAACTCTCCGTAATGCATACAAGTTATACAATAAAAGCATTTCATCTCAGATCATATCGCGCAAAGCAAAACTAAAACAATTTCAAGATGGGCACTTCAACAAAACCTTGTGATTGTGCAAAATTTTTGTCATAATATACTTTTTTCTTTTAAGATAATTTTGCTAGACTGTACAGCAGCTATATGCTCCATTTTATACATACAAGTCATGTGTTGCAATAAATAATCTGACAATTTGTACATGGGAACTCTCACACAGATGTTTACGAAAAGAAATATTCTCTACCTCATCTTCCTGCTAAAGTGCATATTGGTTAAAAACGCAAAGCTGCAAACCAAAACATTTACTGCAGAAATGCCTCGCCCATTTGGAGCTCTGGTTCAAGTCAGACTGCTGTCCAATAAAAGCAACAGTACAGACGATGCGCAGTCAGAATAGTACAAGAGGATTAACAGCGTTTCTCAGCCATAAATTTAGGAAGTGCATCAGAACAACTGCAGGGTTTGGATCATCACTGCCACAAAACAGAAGTAATAACATCAAAGAGCTATTGGTCTGATAAATTACTGAAATAAAATTGTAACCAGATGGAAACTTAATCGCTGCACTTCCAGCAATTCGAATAAATATAGATATTTGATGATCTATTTAATGAAGTCAATTTAATATCTGAACTATAATGTGCCTCCATTTTTACAATAGTAGCACTAGTAGTAAAGGATTACACAAGAAAGGTTAATTTAGTGAGGCAGTTTGTTGCCCAATTTGGCTTTCTGTGACCCAGAAAACTTTGGGGCTTCCATCAGTGCACTTAGGTAAGCTACAACTCTGTCCTTCACTTACGAGCCTTCATGACACCAGAGTCATTCTACCATTTGGCACCATCTCAGTTTAATGTGTGCGTTGCAGTGATTTGAGGGTGTGTTTGCAGTTAGTATAATTTCTCGGAGGGTTTGAACTTGTAAGATGTTCTTGACTAAATGTAGCACACAAAGAGACAAACATTGATGCAGTTAAACCCAATTGCAGAAAATCTAATTTAGGATTCCAAAAGTATACTTTCCAATACTTGGTGCTATTGTTAAATATTTTAACACTTTAAACTTTGTCTCTTAACATATTCCATTTAGAAGACTAAAGATACTCTCAAGGGGTACTGTTTGATACCAATCGAACACTGACAATGAAATTGCAAAGTTCCACTGTAGGATTTCACAAAACTTTTTTTTAAAGCACATGCAAGAAGATAACTAACTTTGAATTTGTTTTTATGTGGGGACAGTGACATTACAAGAAGCAGAAGAACTGAGTTGATCAATTCTTCTGAAACATTTCAAGTTGCACCGAGCTGCATGGAGTGTTAACTTTGCACATTTGAGTCCAAGTTTGAGAGAAATGACTGATTCTACCATGGGTCTCGCCTGCACCGGTCCTTTTTACAGCTTCCGTGTTTCATTGTTACCAAATTTTCCTGAAATCCATAAAAGCGTTCTGACATAAGGCTCAAACTGTTTTGCTGTAGCTGGATAGAGTGGTAGCATTTACCTTTGAAGAGGGAATTTGATTAAAAACACACCTGAGGTTGAACAGATAAATAGGTGTAAATAAAGGAACTTGGATCAGGCAACTTGAGTGATGTCACTAGGGGCATTATGCATGGGAGCTCGTTTTTGAGAGGGCAGATTTTATCTTAAGTAAAAATCACATAACTAAACAACAAAAATACCCGACACAACACATTCTATAAATGATAAGCTATATCTAAACCGATTTAACAAAAAGCTTGGTCAGCAGCTTTAAAACTGAACATAATCTAAAAATTCAATCATGTTGATTGTACATTTGTCGAAAAATTTGTCACAAATCGTGTTACATGACAAATTTTTTTGGATGCCATTTTCAGTTTTTCTCTGATTTGAAACTTATGCTTTATGCTTGTATTTAGTTGTCATTGTATGGCAGTCCGCAAAAGGAATAATCAATTCAAATTCAAACTAAAAGCCAAATCAGATTGTGAAATACCAGTTTTAGATTATTTGTTCAAAACCCCATCTCAGATATGTCTCAGTGTTATTCAGCTCAATGGAACTCCTGGAATAAAGGATGATTTAGGGACAATTAAGGTGACGGCCATCTTGCCTCAATAACCATAAGCAGCAGCGATTTCATTAAGAAATGACCTTCAATTTTTCACATAAAATACAAAAGCACGTTCTCTCTTTGCTCGTCAGAGTGAAGGCAGGTATTCAGCCCGAACCCACAGGTGATGAACACAGTTCTCAGAAGAATTTCATTTGGGTCACTAGAAGGCAAAGTCCTCTTGTGTTAGAAGTGTTTGTCAGCCGTGTTTTCACCAAGTATCTGAATCACCCCAGGCAGAGGTAGAGGCAGGAACAAGTCCTCACACGTCTGTGATAATTTGATTACAGTCGTCAGTCTGGATACTCAGCAAAGCGGCAACACAAGGGACAGGAGGAATCCAGGACCCAGACGCTCTCCTTCATTAGCAGGAACAAGGAGACCTGGTGAAATAAATCCGATGACATGTAGTTGTGTTTAAGAGCACAGATGGAGAAAGGGATGAATAATTGACTGAATAATGCTGGTTCTCAGTGCATAACAGAACAAGGGCTCGGTGCAGAAATCAACACGGAGTTCAGACTCTTTGTCAAAGCGCTTCATGACACTTTGTTGGTCCCGTAGGAGCCCTCAGCGTCTCTGGGCATAGCTCCGTTGAGCTCCAACAGACTGTCGATTCCCAGATAGCCCAGTAGGATCTCACTTCTGCGGTGGGAAAGTTTCAGGATGTCCTCAGCCAAGCACTGCTCGGAGGTGAAGCGGACCTTATCGTGGTCGAACATATCTTTGAGGTACTGCACTATTTGTTGCTGCAGGTAAAAATGAGAGAAGATGACATACTTTTTATATCATAATAAGAAACTTACACATCAGATTTCTGTAGCTCCTGGGGAGCTGCGAGAAGACAACTCAGTTACTTCAAGAAAATCGAGCTGCACTTTTGTGAAGCAATTCGTCTGATAAAGAACCAAATTTACATGTTTTATTGACATCTAGTGGCAGAAAGGCAAACTGCAACCATCTGAATTACCTTAGGATTTTTGAAGTGAGGTTCGAAACGGTTAATATCTCAGCTGCAGTAAATAACTTTCATCTAGAACTGGGTGAACTCAAAATGGAGGTGATAGTTATATGATTTTCTCTGGTCTATTACAAGTTTGAATCAGTATTTAGTGCCTTGATTTCTTGTTTGGGTGGATTTCTGAATTTAAGACACCAAGAAAGTCTTCTACTTCAGTATAGATATGAACTTTTTGATACTTTTAAAAGGTACAAAAACTTTAAGAATCTTGAACTATCACGTTCAGTGTTAAGGACTGACATTGAAAAGCTGTTGTCTTTATAGGCAAGTATATGTCTGATTTTCAGTTACTCATCATAAATCATAAATTCTAAATACAAAAAGTTTCAAAGTGGGAACTTTGCTTGAAAGTTTCTTTACTTGAAAATTAAATTTCAAAATTTCATTTTGAATTTTTTTTGTCTTGTCTGTGTATGCTCTGCTCTCACCTTGAAAATTGTGCAAACCTCACTCAGGTGCTGCCTTGGTCCCAAAAACCCAAAAGCTAAAACTGGGCTCACGTGTTCTGATATGGCATAAAAGTGGGCGATAAACCCATCGGGAACCTACGGAGTGCAGTTAGGACAAGTATTTAGAAATCTACATCAATAATAAAAAGAAGGCAGCGAAAAGATTTGGATCAGTTAGGCTCACCATAAGAAGTCGCCTTTTAGCTTTCAACACTGACCAGCAGGCGGTCGCCAGAGCCTGAGAGGAAGAAGAAAACATCCCTTAAGAGAAATTGTCAGAAAATGCATGCTGATGGTAAATGTGCTTCAGAATATAAGTGTGGAAATTAACCGTTTCTTTGAAGCTGTCAGACAGCCAGCGGTTCCTCAGAACGGCTAACACAGAGGAGGGCGGGCTCTCCAAGTCCTCGAATGCATCCATCAGAATAAAGTCCAAAACTATGTCAAAAAAGTTCATACACACCACCTGCGGCGACCAAAGAACCCAACGGTATTTAGCTATTTCAGGTAGAACATTTTAAATGATCAGAGTAACATGAGCACTCACCCCTCGACCCTCCAGCTCCATTTTTGTAATGGGCCACGTTTCTTCTCTCTGGGTGTAAAGCAGCATGTCTTCGTAGCTCTCCAGGAAGGCTTTGGGACTCTGGGTCACCACATAAATGTATAAAATATTTAGATCTCTTTAAAAAATAGAAACAAAGCAGGTTAATTTATCCATATCAAAGTTAATTTATTCACTCATACCTTGTTAGCCTTAACCATTAACCCTGCCACCATCTGTTTCCCTGTCTCCATAAAAAACGTGCGGTGAGTTTCATCTAATAACAAGACCTGTACAAAAAAGAAAAACATGAAATATTACAGTTAGTAACTTAGTTGGATGCGATACATAAATATTATCTACATTTTTATGTTGCTGCAATTACAACTGTGCTTGTTGGCCAAAAGGTCTGAACCTGAGCTCCTACTGGGCTCCTTGGTTTTCATGACCATGCAACTGGTTACACTGGATTTGATTTTATTCTGGTGTTCAAAGACATCATTTTTGTGGTTCTGATATATTTTTTCTGTTTAAAAAATTCTATCAGTTTTTTTTTAAACAGAAATTAAAGCAGACATTAATACAATTCTGATGAATGGCTCAAAGTCAAACTGAGATCTAAAATGATTCTAAATTATAAAATTTTCCTCTAGCTACCAGTTTATTAACGTCATCTAAAATTTGGAACATTCAGTCACTGATAGCATTTATCCCACTTTACAATGACATTTTAAATAAATAATGCACTTCAAATAAACACTTCATATCTCTAGCTGTACAGTTGTTCACAAAAAAGTACGTGAAGACTCTTGGTTTTATCTATTTTAGCAAGTAGGACACACTAGGTGATTCTTTTGTCCTGGTAGCTTTAGTCAGGACTTGGCTCAAGGAAAGAAACCTGAGGAGGCTCCTGTCTGCAGGTGCACTAACAGACAAGGAGTAGAATAATTATAATAATGACTCCTGTGCGCAGGAACATACCTGGAATGCTTGTCTCACACAGTGAAGCTTGGAGAGGAAATCCTGGTCACTGTAGCATTCAAGTAATTCAGACCTGGCAAAAAGACAGAGGAAGAGTGAATTTCAGACTGTTGTTTGGAGGAAAACAAGTTACATTTTCCTTTTTTTAACCACTTGAGGGGAGTAGGATGTGACAAAGAAATGAAATATTCAAACGCTCAGCTTATGAAGGAAAGTTTGGAGCTCTTTTAGTGGAAAATCTAAAGTAATTTAACATTTACTGCAGAACAGGTGAGGGTAACTGCATAGGAATAATTTGACGTAATTTATTACAGAAATAGGGACCAAAAATATTCTTACTTCTACAAAATAAATAATCTACAATGGTTACCTTAAAGTCCTGTACTTCACTCTGCCTTCCTGCACCAGAGACAAGGCTTCTTCATACAGAGCCGCTGGCTTCATTGGTGGGTAGATCTCATTTAAAGTTATATTTTCAAACAGCTGCACAGAAAAAATTGTTTATAGAAATTATTTTTTAATTACAAGAATGGAGAACATGACAGCATTTCTTGGTGTCATATACAAACAGCATGTCGTGCTAACAAGAGCTTAAAAAAACTTTTTTTGTCAATTCTTTTTTTAATTACTCTTTATTTTTTTGTATAAAAACAGGTTTAAGTGCAAGTTTGCGTTTCGAGTGCACATGCCGACACACAGACAAGACGACTTTCACTTGTTGAGGAGAGCGGCTCACCTCTGCAGCAGAGAAAAACGAGTCATCAGACGAAACAGAAGCCGCATCCTCGTTTTGCAGCCGGTGGAAACTCTCTACGCGAGGCAAGATCAGAGTTCCTTCGCTCTCTGAAAACGGACAGACAGAGAGCGAAGAACACAACAATATGGGTAACCAAGAATTAAAACTGCAGTTAACTTTTCAGATCCTGATTTCATTGATGATGTCAAACACAGTTATTTTGAATTTTTGAAAAGTACATCTTGAAGCTGGTTACCAAAGTCGGCTAGCACGCTCTCCGCTGGGATGCTGCCGCCAAAATCCTCTTGCAGGTTGTACGCCCTGTGCAGGAGTGTCTCCAGCTTCTCTGCAAACAGTTTATTACGACCTTCGTTCTAGAAGCAAGATGGAAAATAAGATTTTTTTTTTTTTTTTATGGTATCATGAAAAAAGGTTTTATACAATTCATGTTCCACACCAAATCTGGCAATGCTTCACTGAGGAAAGGAAAATATAAAACAATCCAGAAATATAACTAATTCAAAAGAGCCACAAGTGTTTAAAACATGGTTTTCTAGCAGCAATGGTTACCGTGAGAAAGTCTCCACATGCCGCTCCCTGCAGAGCAAGGCTGCTGTTACTGGAGGCCGAGTTGCCCTGGTGACGAATGTTTAAGGCTTGTTCCCACTTTCGCAGTGCTTCATCAAACAGCTCCATCCCTACAGAGCGAGAATCAAAAAAAAAAAAATAAAATCTGTTTTACAACAAAGCATGTTTAAGTATTACCTGCTTCACAGATGCGATACACACATCTAAAGGACAAAACCCGGCACCGCTGTGGACTTTCTTATCCACGACGGATCAAATGAGAAGCGCTTCTAGTGGTAAACTGGGGTACCAGTGCAAACTGGTTATGAACTAATTACTTACATATGCATTACTAATGTCCCTGTAACTCACGATGTCTGTCACGTGACCAGAGTTTGACTTTAAGTTTTCAACAAACCGCATTGGACTGGAGAGGAAATTAGTCACATCATGCAAATAAAAGGTGCCCATTATTCACATTTTGATTTGAACGTGTTGGTTTACAAGAGCTGCGACAGACTGGCGACCTGTCCAGGGTGACCCCGCCTCTCGCCCGGAAAGCAGCTGGAGATAGGCACCAGCAACTCCCAACCCCGCTAGGGATAAGGGTGAACAGAAAATGGATGGATGGGTTTACAAGAGCCAAAAGCCAACATGGTTTTGTCCGGTGAGTCTCTGAGGCCTTAATCAAAAGATGTAGGTGGAATTTCACTGCAGACAAAATGTGCTTGGATCGTTCTGGGTTAACATGTGGTCATTCGTTGGATTTTTACTTTTCATCTGAGTGTCAGCGAAATAATTCTTGAATGAAATTGCGCTGCTGTATTTTTTTATACCCTTGGTGTTTTGAGTTATTAGTCTGCTTTCACTTTTAAGGTTGTTTTCCTGTATGTGTTCTGATACTTTACAATTTTTGTCCACAATTTTACCAATTCCCCACATAAACATAGGCATTTTCCAAACATGTTTGATTCTTTCCACAGAATATCCCAAGTTTCTGAAGACAGTTTTGCAGGAAAGAGAAATGATATTTTAACAGTTTGGTTTCTTATCATTTTGTTTTGTCTCTAGTCAAAAGCAAAACTAACAAGCTCAACACAGAACATTATGTATCCAGTCCCTGAAGACAGTTTTTCTTTGCACAGACTAAGCAATGTCTAGGTGCTAAGACAGCACTTTTTTTCTGTGCTGCAAAGACAAAAAATGGTGACATCCAAGCACTGGTCCTCGTTTAGAGGGAAACATAAAAATATAAATTGAAACATCAGCATAACATCAGCTCTTTACGTTCCTGCCGAGTGGCATAAAGAGTGTTATGTTTCTCCCACTGAAAGGTTATTGTGGCAAGCTCCAACATGGTAGAAGAAAATGATTGAGAAATGAGATGCAAACAGCAAAAAAATAAATAAAGGAAAAAAAAATCAACCCTCAACCCAGTGAATGCATCAACAAATTCTTTGAACCTTCGAGATAATTTTGTTTATATACTAGGAATATAACTTTTTATGACTCTAATCTATCAAAAAACAAAGCAGAGAATAACTTTCAAGGTTCATGAATATCACATGACAACGCACCCATCAAATACAGGTTCTCTGCATTAGCATCCTCCACTGCTCCTGATTCTTCCACCACAGGCTGCGCCTCCCATGGAGTGGAGGGGTTAATCGGCTGATTAGGAGAGTTTGGGACTCGAGTCTGTGTCAGAACAAACCACACAGACATATAGACGTCAAACACACAGGCGAAAAATGGGAGAAAAGAAAAAAAAGACATGCAAACGGTGGAAAAACCATGAAGTATGAAACTAACAGATGCCAAGCTGTGTGAGGAACTTGAGTGTTTACTGGGAGCCAGCGAGGAAATGCCACTCATGGTGTCATTGCTCCGAGAGCTGGGGCTCATCACCTGGCGGCTGGTAATGGGGCCTGTTGCAAACAGGATGTGACAGATGCTGAAAGGACGTTACCAAACAGCTGCAAGTTACAGTTACAAAACTCCCACTATTAGTTTTTGTTGCAAACCTCTCTTCAGAGATGAAGGTCTTCCTGTCTTCAGCAGAGCCTCGGGTATTCCCACGGTCTTCGGGCCCTCCTTCACATGGTCTGCCTGTTTCCTTTTCCTGCCTCTTCTTTTCAGCTGGTGAGCGGTCAGGGCCAGCGCTACGCTTCCGAGTGCCGTCGCAAACAGCACCTTCTTCAGGCTCGGGGAAAGCTTCAGCTGAGAAAAAATTGACTGAAAGCAGGAAGGATGGAGAGAAACGGCAGACTTCAGGAATTGTATTCATTGTCACGACTAAAAAGGAAAAGATTGAAAAATAAAAATCTTGGTTTCAGCCCTTTTATTGTGACAGACATAAATAGAATTAAACACCCAGTGAGTTGCCTTAGGAAATCATCTTATCAGTGAAGACAGTCCAACTGTATGTACGTAATCTCAGCATAAACACAGCTGTATGGTGACGGCCCCAGGCATTTGCTGGATGACATTACTGAACAAGCAGCATCTTAAAGCTAATGCAAAATGTGACAAAAGAAAAATCAAAGTGGCTTGAAAACATCTGTGAGTAAGTGTAACAGTTATCACCAAAGGCATTACCTGTCCAAATGCGGAGTAGAGAAAGACCGGTATCTCTGCCACAGTCATGGCCAAAGCCTGGGCGACAGACATCCCGTCTGGTTGTCTCAGTGACATTTCAAGAGTCCCTCACATCCACCAAATGTACGGTTTCCTTTCTGCTCTCAGACCAGCCAACACTCAGCTCGCTGATCACACTCTCTGCTGTCATCCACCCCTGGATCTGTACCTGACAACAGACACAACAACACGTGAGACACAATTTGTGTTCAAATGGACATGACAGCAGTGGTGTGATACTTTCATAGATCGTAAAATACAGTTTTAAAAAATCTAGAGAACATCGACAGATGCCACTTAAAACTCATTCAAAAATAATCGATAAAAGTTGCATTTGAGCCGACATTTATAGGCGTAACATCATGTGAGCTGAATGACATGTCAATGAGGGATTTGAGCCATTTGACGCAGGAGTTTTGGAGAACGAATGCATTGAGAAGTTCCAAGATAGGAGATCTTGAGGAATGGACTTGGACACTGCTGCAGGTATTGATTAGCATGGCAAAAGCATTAGGGAACCAATTGATTTCCTATTTGGTCAAGAACAACACTTTAAGGCCACAGTAATTATTCTGAGTGATGTTCAGTTTAGAAACAGAGGATAAAAGACAATGTTTATATATGTTTTGCAGATGATACAACCACAACCAGCAAAGCACACGTATGATGTAGAGACCCAGACTAATCTGTGACTTTAAGCAATAGCTGTCAGTTTAGCACTACATATTGTGGATCCTCCTCTATTTGTAGGAGGATTTCCATTTTATTAGGACCTCCACGTATTGATCCATTCTGATGCATGTGAAATGGCTCAATCCATTGCTAAATAATATCAGATACAGGGTACAAATACATACACTTATAACTAGATTCTTTGCTTCATGGCAAACAACAAGTGATTTGATTCAAGCTCAGGAAATCAAGCTTGGATTTAAAAGCAGAGCAACTTGAGAAGAAACGAGCTTCTTCCCCAGCCATCAACACTGATAGTGCAGACAGCGCGACAGCCTGCACTTATTAATCTGGAGCTACTTCCAGTGTCCCCGTCTTCAGATAAAAGCTGCCGTTTTTAACCAAATAGCGAAAAGTATGAACAAATCACAGAACGGTTCCGCATTCGGATGCTTAAAAATGAGATTGAAACTAAAATCAAGACACAAATATCAGAAAACGATACTTAAATATCATCATGAATTTCTACATAAAATACACAACAAGACTAAACTCTGGGTTAAAATAAGAAACTGTTAAACCCAGGGTGAAATCAGTTGGGGACAGCTCTGAAATGTCCACTATGCTAACATTAGCTAGCTCATTTCGCTGGCCTCGACCATCGGTCAGTTCCCCTCACGGCATCAGGGAATGACTCGGTCGATGGAGCTCTGAACTGACACCTCGCAGGTGTCAGCAGCAACCAAAGTACAGTAACACTGACCAACAACTAATAACATAATCCCTCTCCGACACCAACATACCGTCAGCATCCAAGACGTCAGAGAAGGGCATCCCTAAGTCACCGTCAGTGAAGGCAGCACGGCATTGTTTCAGGGCGGGACTCTGACAATACACGGATGTTTGACACGCCCTTCGGCCAATCGGAGGAGGATAGTTGTGGATGCACCTTTACTTAGCGAATAGTAAAAAGGAAGGGAGGGACACAGACTACTGGAGCCAATCAACTTGCAGGTGTTTTGTTGCAAGTCTAACGATGCAGAAAATGATAACAGATCGAATTTTCCTTTACTCTTCCGTACGCAACAGCATTTTTTAAACTTTATTGTCCTGACATTCAACACAAATATTTATTTATTGATAATGTTTTCGTGTGTTTTTTTAACCCATACTTAAACACATTACTTATCTATTGAAATGAAGTCAGTCGAAGTCAAAAATGTTTGTAAAGGTTATTAAAATATATGAGATGCAAAATATAGAATTATTTAAATAAAAACACATGGAACTTTTCATATACTCAATATGCACCGTTTAACAACACAGCTAAGTGACAGAGTAACTAAGTTTGTATATATTTTGAGTATTGACGGTTAAAATAAAGGTGAAAGACCTTCAACCCACCAGACTAGTATTTGAAAAACATTGGCATCAATTTATTCTACACATTTAAATTTTACACACAGTCATTAAAGGTAGCAGAAAGCCACTGCCTGTTAGTGCACGGCCGAAATAAGCGCGGTTGTAACATTTGCTTCCGATTTTGTCAATCATATTTCAGAATAAAAACATGTTTACTTCCCGAAACCGTAGCAGACGTCGTTGGAGTGAAAATTTATGAATATGTATGCATTTCCACACAGATGAAAAACACTTCTGCTAAATATAAAATGAAAATAAATGCAGTATTTACCTTCGAAATCGATTTGAAATTTTTAATTTGAAAAGAAATTCCGGTTGCGGTTTTTTTCGTCTGAAATCACAGCGCTCTTACAAAAGTAGTTGGGCAGATCTTTGCCAGGCCTACACAAGAAGAAAAACTATTATAGGAGAGTTATACATACAAACACAGGTAAATAAGAACAACAAATCTGTTCTCTGCCGGAGGATGAAATGTAAAGTTATGACTACTGGAAAATGAACCTAAACTCCACTGCACGGGCTACAGGAAACTTCCTGATACAAAAATCCCTCATCACCATGATTCCGAGTTGTATTTCTCACCCCTTGGAGTTACGCAAAGTCTGAGCTTTCTGGATGGAGAATGTGTTACGGCTACGGAATAATTTACTCCTGCTTTTGAGACATGTGCACAGAAGAATGTAGGGCAGCAGCTTTCAGACATAAGCTGCTGCTCCTCCATATGCGGCCGAAGCAGATTCTTCGCCTGTGGTTCTCCATGTTCACCCTGACCCTCCTGCTGCTGTTCTGGTTTGGAGTGTCGATCACACGGGACAGTTCTTCACCTGCCACACAAAACTCATCACTCAGGGGCTACAGCAGGGTCAGCCTGCAGAGACAGACCAAGGTGAGGCGGGTGATGATCCAAGACAAGAAGGCCCACATAAAACTCTCATTCATGAGCCTGTTGGGACAAGTTGAACTGATATAATCAGCTAAAAAATTTAAAAAAAAAATTTAACTTTCTGTATATGCTGAAATATCTGTGAAAAAGATATGTTTTGATGCTATGTAGGTAATTGCATTTTGTTTAATTTTTTTTTATAGATTAACTTTTTAATTCGTATACTAAAGTCACTAGTCTTAAAAGTTGAAATGTTTTTTTTTTTTAAAAAAACGCACATGAAAAATGATTTGATGTGCTGCTGAGTGCAAAAACCTCACAATTTCTCCACACTTTTATAACTCATTATTAAGCCTTTATTCAAAGCTTGAGAAAGTTGGCTGTTGGGACCCCACTGGGAGTCGCAGATCAAAAAAATTGTGCAGTTGAGATATACTCTAAAAATCAAAGTAAATAACAAAAATTGTAATGGTAAGAACACATTTTTGCTATAATTGTTGGAAGAGATGCAAAACGTAAGTTTTTGAAATGGATAAAACTGTAATTAATTAGCTCTTTATGTTGTGTTGCCTCTGAGGTTATGCTTGCAAAACAATTGCCAGGGATGAAAAGTTTAATCCACTGTAATGATTAAACTTGATTAAAGTGATTAAATGGTCAAAAATTATTAAGTTATACTGCATTTGAACAATACATTGCTATTTATGAAAACTTGGTCAGTTAACACAGTCATTTCTCACTCTTTTAGACGCTCAGGCTAAGTTATAGTTTAATGCCAAACAGAATTCACTGTGTATATATATGTGAATATATATATATATACAAAATTTTATATATATACACACAGACATAATCTATTGTCTTTTGTTGATTTGATCAGTTGATTCTGGCTGAGGTGTAACAATGTCTAAATCTGTCTTATCTTCTCTCTGCAGTTTCTGGATGTTCACTATAGCCACTGTGCCGTGGTCTCCAGCTCCGGTCAGATGCTCGGCACCGGTGCTGGAGATGAAATTGACCGAACGGGATGTGTGATCCGCATGAACAATGCCCCCACCAGAGGGTACGAGAAAGACGTCGGGAACCGTACCACCATTCGGGTTGTGTCTCACACCAGTGTTCCTCTACTGGTAGAAAACCAGCGGTATTACTTCAAGCAGTCCACCGATACGATTTATGTATTTTGGGGCCCCAAAAGGAACATGAGGCAAGATGGAGGAGGAATTATTTTCAATGTTCTGCTGAAGCTGGCCGTTAAGTACCCGAAATTGAACATGTATGTCATGACCCAAGACAAGATTGAGTACTGTGACAAAGTGTTTCAGAATGAAACTGGAAAAAACAGGTGGGTTTAGTTTCTCAGCTGAGTAAGCAATAAATGTTAAAATTATCAAAATGAATAAAATGTTAAGGATTACAAACCACATTTATCAGAGTTCCTAAAACACTTTTTCATAGATTTAAGTAGCAAAAAAAGAGGGTTTTAATAAACTGAACATTCTAAGTACTGCACACTAAGCAACAACTACTGTAGACTATGACAAAGGTTCAGATATCTAACACATATCTGTTTACTTCACGAGAAGTTTCTCATCTCATTCCCCAACTAACTAGACATAGTTATGAGTTACTTCAGTGCCTAACTAATGATTATTAATTTTTCTCCTTTTGAAAAACATTTGCTCCAGGTGAGGCTCAAATTCAGAACCTCAGCAACGCTTTGCAGTTTACTGTCTTATAGTAAACTGACCATTGCGCCACTGGAGCCTGTGAAAGTTACAGAAAAATGAACAGATTTATGTGACAGAGCATTCTTCGTCCCATTCACCAGGTTTTGTCATCAGGACTTCACAACTATTTCCATTTTGGACAGAGCTCAGCCACGTGCCAAAGAGCCAATATGATAATGTGACTGTTTTCTGACAAAAACAAATACTCCAGGTGAGGCTTGAACTCGCAACCTTTGCATCATTTAGCAGGTCACTGTCTTATAAGTACCGTGCACTGTCCAATTGCACCACTGGAGCCTGCACAAAGTGTTCAAATGTCTGAAAGATATCTGTTCATCTGATAAGCCATTCCTTATGGCATTCGCCATTTTTTATCATCAGATGAATTACTATTGTCATTTTGGACAGAGCTCAGCCATTTGGTAAAGACCCAAAATAAAAAAGTGACTGTTTATATTGTCACTTTACAATGATAATTTTTGCTAAACATTTGCTCCAGGTGAGGTTTGAACTCACAACCTCAGCATTGCTTTTCAGGTTACTGTCTTATAAGTACTGCGCGCTGACCGATTGCGCCACTGGAGCCTGGAAGCATGGTTCAAATCCACAAAATTTACCTCTTTGACCGGCTATTGCTATGGACAAGTCTAGAATAAAACAGAGAGAATTGAAAATAAGATCTATAATTTTCTTTACTTCAGGTTGAATCTTAAATTATATCTATGCTCAACATTAGCTTTTAATGAATTATTAGTAATTTTTTGTAGAGTTTTTTCCAACTATTGAAAAAGATGTGCTCCAGGTGAGGCTTGAACTCACAACCTCAGCATTGCTCTTCAGGTTACTGTCTTATAAGTACTGTGCGCTGACCGATTGCGCCACTGGAGCGTGGAGGTATGGATCAAATCCACAAAATTTACCTCTTTGACCGGCTATTGCTATGGACAAGTCTAGAATAAAACAGAGAGAATTGATAATAATATCTATAATTTGCTTTACTTCAGGTTAAATTATATCTATGCTAAACATTAGCTTTTAATGAATTATTAGTATTTTTTTGTAGAGTTTTTTCTACTATTGAAAAAGATGTGCTCCAGGTGAGGTTTGAACTCACAACCTCAGCATTGCTCTTCAGATTACTGTCTTATAAGTACTGCGCGCTGACCGATTGCGCCACTGGAGCCTGGAAGCATGGTTCAAATACACAAAATTTGCCTCTTTGACCGGCTATTGCTATAGACAAGTCTAGAAAAAAACAGAGAGAATTGATAATAAAATGTAAAATTTTCTTTACTTCAGGTTAAACCCTAACAAATTATTTTTATGCTAAACATTAGCATTTAGTTTTGGATGAATTATTAGTAATTTCTCGTGGAGTTTTTTTTCTCCTGTTGAAAAAGATGTGCTCCAGGTGAGGCTTGAACTCACAACCTCAGCATTGCTTTTCAGATTACTGTTTTATAAGTACTGCGCGCTGACCGATTGCGCCACTAGAGCCTGTGAAGAAGATTTAAATATCGAATACATATCTGTTTATATGTGATGAGAAATTTATCCCATTCAATGTGTTCTTTCATTCAGGCTTCAAAGCTGTTGCCATTATGGACACAGCTCAGCCAAGAATTCACCAACAAAAGTTCACTGGGAACTCCAGTGATCACACCAATCTCTAGCTGACATTGTTATTGCAATTTAAATACTATCACAAAGCAAAATATCTGCTGGTCAGTAATTAATAGGATTTTTCATTTAGGGGCTACTTTTTTGTAACCACCCACAGGTTACTCAGGAGAAAGTTTAGGACAATCTTAATTCAGCTAAAGTTAAAAATTGTGTTTTTGTCTTTTGTAGAACTCAAATGAGTCACAAGTTTAGCATCAACGTTATTGATACTGTATTCAGTCAGTGTACAAACTCTCAATGGCTTTATTGTCTTTATTTCTTTTGTTTAGAATGAAAACTGGAGCATTTCTCAGCACTGGATTTTTCACGATGATCCTTGCTATGGATATGTGTGACAGGATCAGTGTCTATGGAATGATTGATGATAGCTACTGTAGGTAAGTTTGTGATGTTTTTTTAAGTAGTCTGTATAATTTTCATGTTCAGCATCCTCCAAAAATGATTGGCCTGTTTATGATGTATACAAGACCTTAAAAATGGATGTTATGGAGACTATTGCTACCTCTACCCATAGCCCTATCCTGTATTACTTGTGCTAAGTTGTAGATATTAAGATTCCCTTCTGACCAATGGGAGCCAAGAGTGAAGCTGATTATTATTATTATAAATTTTCTTCCATCCAAATAACGCTGCATGACTAAATAACTATTGATGTTCTATTGACGGCGTCATTTTCTGTGCTAAAAATGGAATAAAAATACTAAATGTAACAAAACTGATACAAAAGATATGCTATTCTATGCAGTTGCTTAAAATAGCAAGAATGATATTGAATAGTTATTTTTTGAGGATTTTCTTTTTAACCATCAACATGCATCAAAATGGGCATTACTGTGGTTCTGTTCTTGTACTGTGAGTAACACCACGGTTCTCTTTTGACTTTTTTTCTTGACATGGTGAGAACTAAAAATTCTTTTTTGAAGATTGACTAAGAAAAATTGGTCTTTAAACCATATAAAATTTCTATGATTCATATCATTATGTTTTCCTGGGATACAAACAAGATATTTGCATCCCATAAAAACATAACTGTGGAAAAAAAACAATATCTAATCTGTAGTAACAGATCAGGCTTGAGACTCTGGCAAATGGCAAAGAGCAAAATCTTTCTTTCAGTCGTTTGCAAACGGAGAACACACAGTAACCACAGCACAACAGCTGTACCTACAATGAGTTCTGATTTGGAGCTGCAAGCTCTCACAATATATAGGACTCTCTATACAATGTGGTCACTCACTGGCCCAGAGCCAATTCCAGTCGAACAGGTTAATGCACAGTCACTCTTAACAGGGTATAGAGAGAATGCAACATCCATTCCTAGGGTAAGTTAATTGTTCAGATGATAAACATCTTTGTTCAAAAATAGGTGCATTTCCAAAAATCAGGTTTACTAATGGAACAATTTTGCATAACAAGAACATTATCAGACTTTGTACGTTCACTCAGCACGTAGCCTTAGCTTGTGACATTTTAATGGAGGAATGTGTTAAGCCTTAGGGTTTATTCCATCTCACTACAATTACCTAACCTGTTTATTGTTATCTGTTAAGAAACACTGGCGCCTGATTTTAGTTACTGACAACCTACTGAAACTTTTCCAAGGAGAGGTCAAAAGGAAACCTATCTAACTGATTCTTTAAAGACTCCTTGACCTACATGGTTTAAACAGACTAAACAATACTAGTGTTAAATGACTAAAGAAATAAATAAAATTCTCAAAAGAAACAATAACACAATTTTTACTTCACAATAACATTATGAATTCTTAATTTTAAAAAATCTCCTCTACACCTTGTTGAAGTATGATAAAAGTAATGTTAAGGTGGAACCATCGATTTTCTTAAGTGTGTTCAATTAATTAATGTGTTCAAACTGAAGGATGGATTTTTATGTTTTTCAGCCTTATGTCATGCTTCTACAGTAAATTCTGACCTAAATGTTGAGTTTTTCTCATCCTCACAGCCGAGCCAATCACAGCGACGCTCCTTACCATTACTATGAGCAAAAGGGGTTCAGTGAGTGCAGGATGTATACATACCACGAGTTCACACAGCGTGGAGGACACCGCTTCATCACTGAGAAGGCCATCTATGCCAAATGGGCAACACAGCACAATATACAGTTCAAACATCCTGCATGGAAACTCTGAGAAATGGCGCCCTCATCTCAGATATGTAAGTATCTCAGATATTGATGTTCAAAGACTTTTGTTTTGTTGTTCTTGCTGTAACATTTTTGTGTGCTTGAGTGCACGTGCGTGTGTGAGAAAAAAGTGTTTAGCTGGGCAAAGGGCAGTCATGTCTTTTTCATATATTTGTCACGTGCCTTCATTTTAACACTTACTCTACTTATTTTTTACCTTGAGCTGAAATCTATCAGATTCTTCGAAAGCTACAATAGAGTTTGCAACTTTACGGAGAGGATCTGCAATTGTAATCGTTTCTTTTCAATGTTAGATACGGATGAATTAAGTTTTAATTATTCAAGATATCAAACATTGCGATTACGGAACTCTAGGAAAAAATTACGAGTTTCATTATTGCTTGTCTATTGTTCTTTCTTTGCGCTTGCTCACTACAAGAAACTGTTTTCTTCGCAAACAGTTTCTTGCAAAAGTTTCCATACCAATTGAACTATTTCATAAATTGTCAAATTACAACAACAAACTCCAAAGCTTGTTCTTAGGATTGTATACAGTCAACCAACACAAAGTACTTGAAACTCTGACGTTAAATAAACAGGACCTGCTTTTTTTGTGTGTTTGTTTATTTTCTTTATCAAATAAAAAATATATTTATATAAAACACATTTGTGTTTAAGCAAGTTTACTCTAACAGCCTATATAAAATCCAGTGCAACAAACTTATTTGAAAACTCACATTGATATCTGAAGGATCTGTAGAGACCAACAGCAACCAAAGAGCCAGTAGGAAAGGCTGGAGCAGAAATCCTAGTTTCACTTGTCAGATTGTAATTTGTAAAAATGCTATTACATTCCATTTTTGCTTGGTCATTACTTTGTGTTGATCTATCACTTCTACAACAATACACTGCCCTCTAGGAATGTAAGATGCACAAGTTCATGGAACATGAATGCTTTTATAAGGCTTCCATTTTCTTTTCACAAAAACTTGAGAATAAATCCCGAAATTGTTTTTGCAAAGTTTTATGCACTGTCATCCATTTAATTTTTTTTCTCTCATTGTATCCATTTTTGCAGTTCATCCATATTTCCAATATGCCTGGTTGCAGCCTTTAAATGCTGTTGACGCCCCCATCAGCATGTTACTGAACCCTGAGTTAATGCCTGGCGTGTTGAACGTGTGTAACAGAGCTGGCACTGTTTCAATATATTTTTTCATTTTTTTCAAGCAAGTAAATAAAATTTATGCTGCCTGGTTAAATGAGTAAACTTTATATGGCCACCCTTTCAGGTACATATTGTTTGTGATTAATTCCAAAGACTATTCTAATATTTTCATTGAAAGCATTTTACTTAAAGATACACCAGGAATGTGAATTATTGAAATGATGGTGTCTTGTTTATTGTGTCTGAACTGTTTATCTGCTGCAAAGCAACAAAAAAAAGAAGAACTTGAACAGTTGAAGAATGTTTCATCTTAAATAAATCTCATGTCAAACACACCCAGTTTGTGTTGAGTTTTAATGCTGTACGGATGCTGAAATGATGGTGACTTTTTTTTTTCCACGGAAGTGATAGCCCCAGTTTCCACTGAAATCTGTTTTGTACTTCATTCACCACAAATTAATTTTCCTTGCAAATGTGGGACCATTTATGGCCAGTAAACAGCACGGCATAAAAATAACTATTCCAACACACAAAGAAGAAATCAAATTCAATATCGCTTTGTTGCTGAGCACGAAACTAGGTCCTGTCCTTTTTTTTCCTGCCTTGCACACTCGGTGCTTCAGTTCAGCAAGTAAGACAAATAAACAATTCCCATATATTAAGAATCACATTTTAAGAAAATGCTCTACTTCCAAAAGAGTGTAAGTTTGTTGCTTCGCCGCGTGCTGCAGTGAGGAAGGAAGCCGTGACGTCAGCACGTGGCGCAGGAAAAATGGGGTCCAAGAAGGAGGAGGGAGACATCAAACAGCATGCCGCTATGACAAGGTAAGCCCCGGTTTAACGCTCGAGCATGTTAATAGCATTACACGCTCGTGGGGAGTTAGTGGTCCTCTAAGCTCCACTGTGTGTTTGGGAAGCGAACGGCGAAAGGAACCTTTTTTAAGAGCGGGCGACGAGCGGCTGCGCAAGATGGTGTTTCACTGTCTAAATGTTTACACTGAATGTCCGGTCCGTTAGTCCTGGGTAATGTAAAAAAAAAAACAAAATAAAAAAAACACCAAGCGGTTCTCCGTTGAGAGTCGTGCTGTAAGTCCAAACAGATGACCCACTTTTGCACGAAACGCGCTGCAATTCAATGTGATTTGATGGACGTGCGTCTGTTGCTGGCAGGTATAATGACAGACCGTGACGGGGGCCGCGTCTTCAGTGCTGATCGGAAAACATGGGGCTCAGGATCAGTGCCAAGGTAAGCAGCTGAGGGTGTGGCACCGCACACCTCCAACTCGACATTATCGCCAGGTCGTGGTGACTGAAATATGACAGTCTGGGTAGAGGCTGGTGAATTGTAACAGCAAGTCTTTAGAAATGGTACTTAATGAGCTGAGGTCCCCTCTGCTTTAAGTGCTGGTGAAAAGGTTTTCAGAACAAAATGAACCGATGAAGAAAACTCGGCTAAAAATATCAGCAGGTCAACCTGATACTCAAGTTGAGTTGAGTATCAGGGGGTTTCATTACACTGCATTCAATAGTTACTTAATTAAAATGCCGAAGGTTTTCAATCAGCGTAAAACTAAAGAATTCATTAGTTGTCACACAAACATTTATTGATATTTAGTATATTTGTTATTTAGTATGCCAAACAGGGTGGGCACATGCAGTTAAACAAGAAAGTCGTCATCATTTCCTGTGAAAATAATTAAACTGTCTTTTGGCAGAGTTTGTCAGCTTTGCAGTAACATGTCATGGGCACTTTCTGTTTTATTATGTTTTATCCTTCCAAAAAATGTCTGCGCACATTTCATTAAGATTAATTGTCTAATTTATCTTAATTTATCTTAAATTGTCAAGTACTAACAATATTTTCTGGACAGGCCTCTGCTCAACCCAATCCTATTCAGCCCAATCCTTAATGCACCATAACCACAGACTCAGTTTTAGCTTTGTTTCTGTCCCCAAAGGACAACCGGTTTTACAGTAACTATAAAAGAAAAAGCTGTTTTAAAAAATAGACATATATTTGAAGGCCTAAAATGGAGGGACCATGCAGTGTGTGGAAATGTCTGAAGGAGTCCGAGCAAAGAAGGGAACATGCAGACAGCGTGTAGTCAGTTACTGCAAACATCAACATAAACCGAGTATGACTCCTCCCTCAACCCTGTGCTAAGTCAAACAGGGAAATGGCTGAAAAGAGAGAAAAATGCCAGAGCCAGACCAAAGAAACTGGAACTCAGAGCTTAACGGAAAGAGCGTCCATCATTCCGGTCAACTCTAATGAGAAGAATTTGGAAAAACTCCTTTTCCATGGCACTCACAAAGAGAAAACTTTTTCAGGTAAGCCGTAGATGTACTATTTGAGCTCAATCAGTTAGTCAGAATACAACATTTAGTCATTTTACAGTTGGCAAATGTGACTGGAAACCAACCAACCAAATGGAAGAATTTAAAACAAACAAACAGATTCCTACTCGGTAAACTAGTTAAACAGTAGCTCTCCTCCTTACCGTTTGGTTGAAATCAATCCGTGAAATTACATGTTGGAAAAAAAACTGGTTCAACTTGCAACAACCAGCAATAAAGCAATAAACCGTCTGTTTATTGCTCGCTCATCCTTAATGTGCTTCTTTGGATTTTTACGAGTGGGTTAAAATATTGCAGAAAATTGTTTGTTTTACAGATATCAAATACCTATTGGCTGTTATGTTTCAAGTACTACAAAACTATATTTTGCCTGTTGTATGGAGTGTTGATGCATTGAAAGCCGACACCTGACTCGACTGGTACAGACCAGCATGCTAAAGGTCAAAGAGAGTGTTTAAAGTACGAGAAAAACCAGATGGTTTTAGATAGTAACCAAGGCTGCACAGTTTTAACCCCCGCACCCAGTCCCATGTACTCATGTTTATGAACCAGATATAAGGCATGGCTACAGTGTAAGCCGTCATGTGCTTCTTTTATTAGAAACAAGTATGTGATCCCGCCTCTAAAACAAGTTACAATATTTTCAGAAAGAAAGTGCTATCAATAAGGCATTTATAAAACCTCTAAAATAGCATATCAGGAAGTGGGGGGGGGGGGGGAGAAATAAAAGATAAAAATCCCTTTTGAGTTTGACAACCAAACATGTTTGAAACTGGTATCCAAATGTACCATCTGTTGCTTTTGGATATTTGCAGAAAATGAATCCAATGGCAACTTACTCAATGTGTAATAGAAATAATTATGTGCAAACACGTAGGAGACCCACCAAAAAAGTTACAAAGAAAGGCACTTTGGCGAGATGATGGCAAAGCTGAATTTTGACTTGCATTTGAAAACACAATGTGTATTAAAAGAAACTTTTTCTTTTCTTATTTTCTAGTGTGCCATACTTTTCAGATTTTTGTGACATGTGAAAGTGTACAAAGTGAATTAAAAAAGGAGAGAACGGTGCGTTTGCTGCCTCATATTTATCCTTTCGCTGTTATTTACACTGCAGGGTCAACAGAGCCACATGATGGTGATCTTCTTCGCCGTCTTCATCTTGACCACACTCCTCATCCTCTATGGCTCCAACAACAGCAATGATAACATCTACATCCCCTTTCACGTGGACATCCATCACGCCGTCAAGACTACAGACCTCAAGAAGTTAGCTGGTAGAGATGGCTACATGCCAGTTTTTGGTAACAAGGTAAGCTGCTCAACAGGTTATCAGCTGGGGTTTTAGGGGATTTGTGGAATGCTACAAAGGTTTAGTTTGAGGTCTGATATAAAACAGGGTTAGGGGGTAAAATGATACTGAAACTGGCCATGATTTTCCAAATATTTGTTTTCAACAGTAGAACCAACTGAGAAATAAGAGTAGTGAAAAACTACACATCTTAATACGTTTGCCAAAAGCAGGTGATTCATTTCTATCGGGGTGTGTACAGGTGCTTGAAATCCATAAAAATGTCTGAATTTCAAACAGGTCTTTACAAGGCTCAGAAAGTGCTTAATTTCTATACAAAGTCCTTCAAATTGCTCTATTCAAACGGGCTTTAGTAGTTTTGTACTAAAGTCCAACCTAACATCCGATTAAAAGCCTAAATCTGATGTTTTTTTTTGTTTTTTTTCATACAGTTGAAACCAGATATTTAAAGATGATACTTTTCACTGTCTGAAGGTAAATTAGACCAAATTTCTCTTTAATTTTGGTCAGCGAAAATGACCAAAATGATGTCTATTTATGAATATGCTAAATCCCAGAAATTGTAGAAAATATTTAGATTTTGTTTGTAACTTTCTCAGACCAGTCAGGTGTGTAGGGTGTGTCTAACACACTTCAAAACATCAAATGTTGTTATACTTTAATTTATCTTGTCCCTGCTGTAGGATTTAGAATGGTATCACAAGATGTTGTTTGTCATTAAGGACATCATTGATAGGTATTTTCCCAACCTACACAAAAAGAACCACAGACAACGTTCATTATATGTCAACCAAGCTTTCTCGAAAGGAGAAATCGCAGCGTGCAGCTCCTGCGAGCCATTCAATGCGGGTCCTGAAACTTCCAATTACAGCTTACCTTTTTTTTTTAATACACAAGGGGAGAGATAAACAGGGAAAAGCAAGTTTTGTCTCTGCACACAGGTCATCAAGTCCTTTCTCATGAGAGCGATTTCTCACAAGTGCGGGGGGAAACATTGTGTTGTTAGAGATAATCATGCTTCAGAGACATTCTGTAAATGTGGGTCAAAAAGCTTCAACATAGCATTGCTTCATACACAGTAAAACTAAAAAAAGTTTGAAAGCTTCCCTTTAAAATGCTTGAGTGTCACTATGAGAAAAGTGTACAAACCCTGTTAAATAAATTGTTCTCACCCATTTGACGCGGCCCGTAAAAATGAATTAAATTCACCACTGTTATTGAGGCTAAGATAATTTTGTTAAATTTGCTGCAAAGGTTTTACATCGTCTCTTTCAGACTATGAACCTGCACTGTCGCAACTGTGCACTTGTGACGAGCTCCAGCCATGTCCTTGGTAGCCGGGCGGGGAATGACATTGATCAGACGGAGTGCGTGATCCGCATGAACGACGCCCCCACGTCAAGCTACGAGACGGACGTCGGCAACCGCACCACCCTCAGGGTTGTGGCCCACTCCAGCGTCTTCAGGGTGATGCGGCGGCCCAACGAGTATCTGCGGCGCACGGACAGCAACTCCACAATCATCTTCTGGGGACCCCCGAATAAGATCTGGAAGGATGCTAAGGGAACTTTGTTCAGATTGATCCAGAGGATCGGGATGACCTATAGCAACCTGTCGTTCTTCAGCATTTCACCAAACAAAATGCGAAAATTTGATAATCTGTTCAGCAGAGAGACCGGACGGGACAGGTAAGTGGTTTGGACGTTGATCACATCTTATGTTTACAGGCTCTCATTAAGGAACTGTTGTACTTACTGACTGTTTTTGTTTTTCTTCCTGCAAAGACAAAAGTCCCACTCTTGGTTGAGCACTGGCTGGTTCACAATGGTCATAGCCATTGAGATATGTGATAATATTAAAGTATATGGGATGGTTCCACCAAATTACTGCGGGTGAGTATAAAGAGAAGACTTATTACGTATAAACTTTTCATGACAAATGATTCATCAGGCAGAGATTTTTCCAGCTGATTTCTGATCACGGCTTTTGGAAAGGTCTGGCATGCTGATGCAACGTTTAGCTAATGTCTTTAAGAACAATTACTGCTAAAAAAGGTTTTCTATTTTCTGCATAAAGTCTTAACAGTCTAAAGTGTTTTTTTTTTGTTTGTTAAAGATAGCTTAAGACTACGAAGCAGTATCTCTAAATGAACGGTAATATGCAAATTTAGTAAGATTATGTCACAAACAACAAAGATTAAAACTTTATTTCCTTGAAAATAAAGACTATTGCTCACTGATATTTCTGAACACCTCATAATGGGGAAAAATATATAATTCAAAATAAATTCTACCAGTTGCTAGATCATTGTATCATTCATTCATTTGACGTATACAGATTCTGTTTCTCATATTCAATCGTTAACTTATATTAAAAGCGGAGGTGACGACACACTGTGTGAGGAGTAGCCAGCATTACACAGATCTGCAGATGAAAACAGGCAAAATTATCCCAGAGGTGATAATATAGCATCTTATATTAGCTTATATTGAAATAATATTAATTTAGTTTTAATTCCTATGGTTTTGTTTGTTTTGTAGAGACTGTTGGTATTGATTGTATTTGACAAAATTTGTGTATGCAAGTCATTTTAACCTAGTTTGTATAACCTCTGTATTTAGCGAGACAAATTACTCATCCAGGGACAACAAATGAAAAATAGCCTTTTTGCTAATTCAGGCGCATTTGCAAAAACTTTAATTTATGTACCCATTCTCCCTACCAAAACAATTTCATCGAAAAAACATCCAAATTTTTAGTTTCTGGTCAGTTTGTCAAGTAATTTCGAATCAAAACTCATTTCCTATCAAACGTTTACCTAATTAGTACTTTTATTGCCATCTTTCCAGAAGAAAGCCGGGGTCCAAGAAGATGCCCTACCACTACTACAAACCCAGGGAGTCTGATGAATGTGCAACGTATCTTCAGAACGAAAACAACCGCAGGGGACACCACCATCGTTTCATCACAGAGAAACAGGTGTTTGCCCGCTGGGCCAAGCTGTATAACATCACGTTCACCAGCCCCAAGTGGTGAGATACCAGCTGTTCAGCCAAGAAGCAGACGAGCACAGCGGATTCAAGTTCACAGTGATCTCAAAACGAGGCGTCACAAATGCTTTTATCCGGCAAAGATGGTGAAGATACGGGAAATCTTCAGTTAATGATGATGATGAAGATGTGTGGAAAAGTTTCCATTTCTGATTTCAGGTACTGAACTTGTATGGCTTTTGGAGCACTGTCTATTGTGGTCAGAAAGTTTACACACCAGCGGCATGAATGTCCTCAGCTAGAGGTTTAATTTGGAGCAGATTTTTTTCTCAGGGTGAAAGGATTTCACAACAAACTCCTTCCAAGTTTTCTGGCAAATCTGGGTGCAGGAACACACACAGAGTCAGAATTATACACACAAGCTCAAATGTTTACACCCTCTGTAATAATTGCTTGACGCTCCCATGTCATTATATACGTTCTGTTAACTGTTAACAAGATCCAAGCATAATGCTTCCTGGATATTCACTCTTAATGCAAAACTGCTATAGTTTGCTTGAAAAGGCAGCTCTGTGCACCAATTGCAGTTTTCTGTCTGATCGCCAATCTATTAAAAATCCTGACCTGCTGATTGCGATTTTGGCCGATACCAACTTTTTTTTGTCCAAAATGTAGCAAGAAAGTTAATGAGTTGCCAACAGTGAGATGACATACAGATCTGATCTGATCTGGTGGGCTGGTCTGCTAGTCAAACCTCTGACAGTAGAGCAGAAGGAGATAACAGTTTATATACTCGCCTTTGCCAAGGTAGATAAAATCAGTGGCTAAGATCAGCTTCACATGTAAAAATCGGCTGATCATCAATTTCCCAAAATGGTGCATCCCTATCATATTTACAGATTTAAATAAAGTTTGCACATTTTCATTTCTACTGAGGTCACAGTTTTGGGAAGACTCCTCCAGAAAGTGATGTTAGCAAGTTAGCTATTACCAAGTAGGTTTAGGTTTTGATATGCATTTATTGACTGGTAAAATCCAGGAAAATTGATTCTTCCACTTTGTGTGTTGGCAGCTCAACATTCCCACATCATGACGCTAGACAGCTGGTGCGGTTTAGTTTAAAAGCCTCGCCTTGACTCTTTGTCTCATCTGCCTGTAAAGCTTTCTCCAGAAAACATGTGGCTTCTCTAGGTGTCGATTCTGTTTTGGACCGAGCTCATTGGACTGCGCCATTGTTACCAGTATGATAAACATGTCAATGCTTGAATGTTTAAAACTTACAGCCAATCATGATCACTTACTTAATAGTTTGTAAGATTTATATTTAATAGTCTGTCTCTTGGGAAAACACAAGTTAGATTTATTTTTGTGATCAAATAAATCAGGTTATGTGTTGTAATAATATTCCACCCTGGAAAAAAAAAAGGGTAACCACATTTAAAACCCCAAAATAATGTGTTCATCCCAATGAATGTGTGTGTAAACTTCCTTACTGCATTTGTGTGCAAAATAACTAATTTAAAAGGTTGTACACATCTCTATATTTTTATGTATTTAAATGTTTTCCATGTTGGAGGATTATATCAGCAAGTTCCTTTAATCCAAAAATCACCAATAAGCCTGTTACTGTGGCTTTTCACACAATAATTTAAGTAGTTTTCATAACTGTTGTAAAGAGATCATGTTCTAAAATAGCTGCCAAAGACGGATGTCCAATTCAGCCGACAGGCCAATCATAGCGGAGCCTTATGAGACAACACAGCAGCCCAAGCACTGTGGTTTAGAGCAGGAGCATGTTGAACTGGACAGCATTGTAGTTTTACAATAACCCAGGCCCAACTAACTTCAGTTACATATTTTTGCCAGAAGTGGGAACTAATGCATCCATTGACATTTGAAACTGGCCAAAGTTTTAAGTGCATGCAACCAGAATGTAAAGGTTCATTTCAGTGCTTTATTCAGTTCAAGAAATTAGAAGGGAGGTTTAGTTGGAGGATTTCATTTGACCAGATTGCCTTTTAGGAGTAGTTTAGTTCTTCAAATCCAGTCATGTTTTTTTCGGAAAGTCATTTGTTGGTTATAAAAAGTGATTTTTTTTTTTTTATCTGGTATCAAAATCCAAGTATTAAAATTATGTGATATAAGACACAGAAATAATTGTTTTTAACAACTTTCAGTACAGAGAAGGCAAATATGTTTTTTTGTCTCTCAAATTTGTATGACTGGTAAAGAGCAGCACTTTATACTACTGTAAATTATGTTCGCACCACAGATTATACCCATAATAAAGGAAGAATTTGCTGCAGACTGTATTCAGTTCACTTCAAATGTTCTTTTTAAGATGCATGTCTACCATCCAGACAACCTCCGAATGAGTGTGCAATGACTGTTTAACTGCAGCCTGGAAACATGAGATGCATTCAAGGAGATTCTTGTGCAAGGCACTGAAGCTCAATTTAGAACTGATCATCTTTTCTCGGTGCAGATATATTTTGGGTTGTTCCTCAAAAAATGTAAAACTTCAGTATGTTTTGTTTCAGAACTGTTCATCAAAACATTGTCAAGACAGACAACACATAAACCATGTTCAGTTTCCACCACATAACAAAGACAAAAAAACTTCAGACAGGTCAACTAAGTTGATGTCTATTTACAGAAGGTAATTCACGGATTTGGTACACACAGATATGTTTACAGTATTTTTCACAAACTACTGGAATCTTCTGAAAAAGCAGTTGTGATCTTCTGTCTCAGTGCCGCCATGGAGATTAGAATAGCTTCCTGTTAACAGAAAGATTAAATTACAATTCTGAGCGAAAGTCGAAACTTTATCATTATGTTTACAGTGCAGTTGGCTTCTCTTTTTCCATCTATTTTCGCATTTTTACCTCTGTTCTGATGGTTCTGCTGCCCTGATCTGGACATGTGTTAAGGTAGAGATCAAACAAGATGCTGGGGTCGGTCACATCCAGGTTTTGGTCTGCATCCAGGCTGGCTTCCAAACCCTGAAGACCTCCAAAAACCACCAAAAGGTGCCTACAGAGTGGGTGGGGGGATGTTAATAATTGGCAGCATGTTAACACTAAATACTATAGACGCTTGACGCCTAAATTTGCATGCACGCATGCTAATTTTAAAGCACATGGCCGACTGACCTAACCATTTAATGAGCTTTGAACCTACTTGAATGGTGACAGAGTGACTTGGTCCACGCTGCTGCCTCTCTCTGAGGTGCCCACTGTCAGGTCATACCCTTCTTTAAAAGGACTCTCGGTGAAAACTGAACCTGCATCAGCAAAAACAGTCAACACTGAGATTTTTCTACACGTTTTACAGAATTTAAGTCACAGGGTAAAAAAAAAAAAAGTAAAAAGGTACATACTCAGGCAGGATGCCAGGCGGACCGAGTACCCCCAGTAGAGACCACCTTCTGTTCTGGGAACATGAGGCGCCACGACGATGCCTTTATAAAGTCTGCTTTCTGCGCAAACACACACGGACAAACACTGAACTGATGTTCTCCTTGTGTTATACTGCAATGGATGAATAAAGTACAGCATACTCCAACGGGGAAAACGTACCTTGATTCTGTGTCTTAGTAAGTTTCACTGTAACTCGCAGATCTGGCTGAAGTTGTTTATCAATCCGCACGTCCTGGACATGGAATTTGATAACGCAGTCAGGCCTGTTTAATCTCTCAGTTACCAAATTCAAACTAACACTTGTGTCCAAGTCACCTTCCTCATTCCACAGTTCACCAATGAACCCTTTCCTTGTTTTGGCGGCTTGTTGAGGACTCTTCCTTCCCGGTACGCTGACTCTTCGTCTATCCTCATGTGGTGAGGGCTGTCCAGAGGATTAAGCAAACCTAGTGGGAGGAAACATGGACAGACTTGAAACAATGTTATTTTTGCACCTTTACTATGATTCCAATGCTGTTTTTGCCACTAGTCTTAGAGGTTTAAACAGAAAAACCTGACAGATAATCTAACTACACCTTCATTCCTTGTAGTTCTACAAGCATAAACAACCACACATGCATGTGCGCATTTATGAATCCATCTAACTTGACACGTGTCTCCTTTCATTTATCCGTTTATCCTAGCAAGTAGCTCTGCCTCCATCTTCCATATTTTTTTTCTTCATCTATTCACTTATGAATCTCTCCTTCCTATTCAAGTATTTGTCCTTTGGCTTGCTATCCACTTAGAAATGTACAGGCATCCTAAATAAAGGCTGCCGTTGATATAAATATCTGCAATAAATTCACTGAATGTTTGTATTTATAGTTTAAAATGCCCCACAAACAGACAGTATGGAATTCAAACATGTAAATACTTCATGTTTTTAAACCAGGAGAAAGTTGAAGGCTTTGAAAAAACAACTAGATCAGAGCGCTGTGTTTAGTTGATCCACATCCAGAAGAAATTTTGATAGGTTTTATTGTTGGTAACAGTCAGCATATGTGTAACAAACAGTCTGCTATTGTGCTGTTTGGGTTGTCCACCTCACAAGACCTTCACATATGATAAATTCAAAATAAATCACTTAAAAATGGTGATGGTTTTAAAATTACCTGCATATTGTAAGTCTTTGTGCACTGGGAAGAACCACTTGCGCAAATACCTGGTGGAGAACAGAAGTCACACGTGACAAATCAAAGAGTAAACCGCAACAGTTACTGATCTAACCGTTTGCACACTTACTGCGGACACTCCATGTACTGAAGTATTCTGGCAAGCTGAATACATGCATGGCCCTTCTTTCCAACACCTTTGAATTCTCCTTTGACAGTCCTGGAGCAAAACCAGCATCACTTTGCATCCTGATAGTGTAAATAGTATTTACACTACATTTTTTCCTCCCAGACCACTTACTTGACATCTTCCCCCTGCTCGTCGAACACGACGATCTCGTCGACGTTGAACACTACGCAGGCTCGGGCGATCTGTCCCGCCAGGTACGTCCGGAGCTCAGGGGACTGAGCGTTGTCCAGGATGGAGCCCGGAAGGGCCACACTCACCGTGTAAGCTCGACCTGAAAAACACGTCCCCGTCTGTTTACGGCTACCCGAGCCGATAACGGCTGACAATCAGTAAATGACGACCATTACCTTTTTTACTCTGGCTTTCCTCCTGCTCCGCTCTTTCTGCAGTCTCTTGCTGTTTCTGTTTCTCCAACCGTTTGATGAGTTTAGCATTTTTCCACTGCTTGTGTTTTTCCTTTACTGTTAGGGACAAAAAAACAGTTTACAGGTGCCTTAGAGTTAGAACACAGATCATCTTTAAGAGAATTTATTTCAATGAAATATATTTTGACAGGTTTATGTGGCAAAATTGGGCTTCTTTAAGTCATTGTCTCAGAGGATCCTACACCAACATATGACAGAAGATGTTTTATTCTCTGTAACAAGATAGAAGACAGCACTTTGATTTCTACTAGAATTCTGAGGTGTACAGAATAAAAGGGAATGGTGGGACAACAGCACCTTGTGGCACTCCTCAAGAGCAAACAACCTCACCTGGAAGCTACACGAGGCCAAATGGTAGACTAACATACACATGGAAATGATCTAATAAATCTGACAGCTCCCTAATCTGATTACCATATATTTTCTAATATCAAACTATCACTATAAACACCCATCAAACAAATGCTAAGCTACAAAATAAGTTTAACATTATGCACTTTACATATCGTCTTACCCATCTATGTATGGAATGGATCCTGTTATTTAGATATGAATTGCCTCAGATAGCTATGAACTCATAATCTGCTGTTGTAACAGTTAAAATATTGTACAGAATTCCACTTGTCTTTACTTCCAAGTTTGGGTTCAGATGTAATGGGTGAAACAGCACCCCCTCCTGGTGGTTGGCAACGTTAACTATAGTGAACATAGATATCTCGTTGCCAGTTCATGAGAGATGGGCGCGAGGTAGGTTCACTGGGAACATTGTAACGGTCCTGTGGAATGTTCTGTTAGTTTGTTGCTAACATAAAATACTATTCCTCGTAAGGTGCTGTACTGCCGGTGATGAACCTGGTCCCTGATTATTTTATATCCTGTTTCATCCAGATACACTTCATCTTGTATCATCCTGTCTCCTGGTCCATATTCACACAACGCAGAGTAATGACGAAAAGCCATAATAATTAAAAAGGTTACACTGTTATCTATTTCACTTGACTGACATGAGTTCAAACTTGTGGCGCTTGATGGTGCTGCTTCACGTCACTTGAGCATCTTAAGTCTTGTATAATAAAAGGAGAGCTCTGCGTATTACCGCACCTAGAGTATTCCAGGTTATGCTAAACTAATGTTTTAGCATAACCCACTGGTGAAACCTGGGGAGCATGCAGCTCAGTGTTAGCACAGTTAGCTTCTACTCACGTTCTGCTTTCCTTTTCTTCCAGGGAATCTGGTCCCCGAACTGAAATAAGTGAGGCATACATTATAATACATTAAAACGGCTGGCAATATCAATGACTCACACGAACGTGTTCATTATATCAGTACCTGAGAGGACGCAGGTTCAGGTCTTTTCTCTGCACTATTGGTCGACATTTTTCTACACCGACACGTTGGTTTATTTACTTCCGGGTTGATTTCCGCAATCAGTTCTTCTTCGACGTGTTTTGGTGGTAGGCAAACGACTGGTGTGGAGTGGTGACTACTATTCAAGAATTAAATTCTATAATCTCGAATCAATTCAGTTTAACCTCAGCCGATTAAAGAAAATTACGTTTATTAGCAAATTGACTTTTTTTCTATTGCGATTGGTTGACCAGTTTAGTCAGACTGACATGTTTATGGTTCGCTTCGCGAGCAGCAGTGTGTACAACGATAAATCAGATAAAGACACAGAGTCATACACACATTACGGTGCTTTTAACATCTTTAAGGGGAATAATTATTATTATAGAACATAATTGGAAAAAGGTATTTGTGTAGTTAATAAATTTTCAAAAACTAAGAATACTAAAGAGAATATGCATTCATACAATGAATTGTTACAGATTGTGCCAATATGCAACAATCTGAAAACTAACATTCAATATCCTCTCAAAAAAAAAATGCAAAAAGATCAGCGACAAAAATAACTAGAATCTCCACACAAGTAACTGTCAAAAACATGAAAAAGCATAATGTGAACACAGAACAACTGTTTACTGAATGCATAATTATTAAACTCGTTTATTTTATAGACGAGTGGACAAACACAAACATAAACACAATTTTTGAACAGTTTTCCTGTGGAGGCTCAGTGGGTTGCTCTAGAAAATATGCATGATGGACGGTACATTTTATTCTTTTTGACTCCACTTTCTTAAGATCTCTTCCGCTGCTTCCAGTGTGGAGTCTTCCTGTTTAAAGAAAACACAAACAACAACACAACCAAAATGTTTCCGATTGAGAGGACTGACAAGTGAAAAAGAGCATCAGTTTTGATCAAAGTGGCTGCACTTACCTTAACGAAACAGAAGCGGATGTATTTGTCAAACTCTTTGCTGTGTTCCGGACTGAAGAAAGCAGAGACTGGGATTGTCGCTAAGCCCTTGATGAAAAAGAAATGAAAACATAGGTACTAAAAAATTAGAAAAAAAAAAAAAAAACAAACAAACATGCATCTTTTAAATAATATCTACTAGACTTTACCTTTTCCTTAATCAACCATTTGACAAATCTAAAATCGTAGCTTTCGTTCTTGGTGCTCTCATCGTTTAGATCCACTTCTGTTCAAAGGGAAGAAAAGACTCGGGTAAACATTCATTAGGAAGCCCAAATAAAGGCCCGCCGGATGCAAAGCGTCCAGCTTGGATGTTTGCTCGTGACTCACGGACAGAAGAGATGTCTGTGATCATGAAGTATCCTCCCTCTGGCATGACTGGCTGTAGGCCCACACTACGCAGACAAGAGGCCAGCTTCTGCCTCTTTTGGTGCAGCATGGCAGGCAGCTGCTGGAAGTAGCTCTCTGGAGACCCGAACAGCTCGTACTCGCGGTCGAATCCGTGGGATACGGCTTCCTGGGTGACAACAGGATGAGTCGAGAACTTAGAAAAACACGAGAGATGCAAATGATGCTAGAAAAATTGTGTTAAAAACTTTTTTTTTTAAAGGGACTTTCAGGGGTGGCCCTAAAAACATGCGGGGCCCCGGGCCTCAATTACTAAAACTCAACATTATTGCTTTTAAGAAAGAAGTAAGCTGCTGTATGTCATCATATGGATCAAGGTTTGTCCATGGAGTTACCTGAGCTGCTGTTGCGCAGTGATACACCGAGTTCTGATGGATGATTTTCATGTGTTTGATAAGTTTTCCTGAACTTATAGCCCAGCCAACCTAAAACCAGAGGTAGTATTAATTACAGAACAATAAACAGCAGAAACGCCGTATGAGCACTAAATGATAACAGCCTGTGTATTACCTTCCAGCCAGTCGCACTAAAGGTTTTCCCAGCACTGCCCACTGTTATGGTTCGTTCCCACATCCCAGGAAGGCTGGCTGTCAGAAACACAGCTGATGAATGCGTGTTTGACGAGGTCGCGTCGAAGCCGTGCTCGTGTCTCACCTATCTTTACGTGTTTGGCCCCGTCGTAAGTGAGCCACTCGTACACCTCGTCGCTGAAGCACAGCAGATTGTGTTTGACGCACAAGTCGGCAATCATCTGGAGTTCCTCAACCTTGTACACCTGTGAACCCAGAACTCACCCATTATGTTTATTTTTTCCACCTTCGTTTTGAAAAGGATGTTTGCGAAGAGCTCGGGTTGGGAAGCAGAGTGGGCGTCATAAATCCCACCTTGCCTAAAGGGTTGTTGGGAGTGTTGATGACGATGGCTTTGGTGCGGGGAGTGATTTTGCTGGCGAGCTCCTCAGCAGACAGAACCCAGTCTCCACTTGACAGGACGGTGCCGCCCCCCTTCTGCGGTTAGCGACAAAAAACAAAATGTCTCTCACATGTCAAACACGAGCTCAGAGACATCAGATCCTTCAGATTTAACCGTTTACCGGTCTCAGAGGAACATACACCGCGGTCCCTCCCGCCATCAGAACCATCGGCTGGTAGCAATCGAAGAACGGCTCCACAATTATCACCTGAGGGAGAAAATCCCATCAGTTGTGGTTCATAGCAAAAATGTTTCTGCAGATATTTATTGACAACACAGAGCATAAGTAGATAAAATCTGACAGCTAAAAATCTGATTGATCAGTTCTTCCTACTCAATACTTTGCTCATAATCTGCACAAGCCACACTTTGAGCTTTGGCTTAGTTAGATTGGATGAGGAGTATTTGTGAACATTCATTTTCAGGTCTTCCCAAAGATTCATCAGATTTATGTGTGGACTTTGACTAGACCGTTTTGACACATTGACATGCTTTAATCTTTAATCTTGCTTTAATCTTGTGGTTGTATGTTCAGGGCTGTCACAAGACAACCTTTATGTGATCTTACTGAACAAAAGCATTACTCTGAAAAGAAAAACTCACAATCAGCTGAAAAGCTCAGCCCCCGCCCCCCTCACACACACACACACACAACAGTTTAAAACAATTGTGTATTGAGGATGCAGTTTTAGTTTCCTCAAGGCAGCATTTCATTTGAGGGACAACAAAGTTTAGTTCGAGATATACATATATTTTCAGGGTGTTGTGCATAATAAACCTGAGAGTAATTTAACTATTGAATCATTCAAACATGCAGAAAATGTAAAAGTCATTAAAAGGGGCATACTTCATCTCCATCATCAATCAGAGCCTGAAATGCACAGAAAAGAGCCTGATAAGCTCCGACTGTGACCAAGACGTCTTCGAAGGGGTCGATCTCATGCCCAACGATCCGGCTGAAGAATTTAGCGAGACTCTTCACCAGACGAGGATGGCCCTGTTTGACGGAAAGTGAAACAAATGAAAGTCCCTTCCCCTTTTGACGTGTGACTGGCAGCTGACAATTTCCACACAAATTCCAAGTTATAAGCGACCGAAGCTGACATTTCTACTTACAAAAGCTCTGGTATACTGGTGCATCTGGGGTCCTCCGCTCACAGCCTTACAGAACGCATCCTGGACAAACTGCGGAGGGGAGAAGTCGGGAAATCCCTGTCCGAGGTTCACAGTTTTGTAATCTGCAGCCAGCTGTGTGAATTCAACCCTGTTGATGCAAAACACCAGTGCTCTTTTTTTTCCTTTTTTTACAGATCGTGACGTTTTACAGCGTAATATGTAGAAGATATGTTCATTAATTACAGCCACATCAGTCATGTGTGTTGTCTGTCTTGGTTGTTTAAGTCTGAGAAATTATAAATAAATGCATTTTTTAAAAAAAGGATGAAAACAAAGAGGCAAAATAACAAGTAATTGTCCAAGAATGACTGTATGTTTACCATTAGTCAACACTAAGCACTGATGCCCCAAATCCAATCAAGGTTTGCTTTTAAAAACAATCTGAGATCAGAGTTACAGGAGGAACATGTTTCTTTCTGCTGCAGCTGCTGCCCTGACATTTATATAAGGTGAAGATTTTTCTAATGATCATCTTCGAGGTTGTACATTAACTGGACTTTGACCTTTTCAGTGTTCCGCCTTCTGCTCAGCCAATCAAAAAGTTTCTGAAATCTAACATTGTTCTGAAGTGTATTATTATTTGAACGGTTCTTGCAAACAGGAGCCCATGAACACCTGTTTGCCCAGATCCTTTGTATTTTACATAGTAAGGTATAATTTCACTGTGGAGTGAATAAATTAGAGCTGCACTGAGAGATGCAAGGTGATTTATTATGAGTTACACTGTTGACGTGATCAGGCAAAACGGGATCATAAATTTGTGTTCTTTGAATATCTTTGCTGTTCTTCTTTCATGCATGCAGCAGTTTGATATCAATTATGACTGCGCTCATAATTACTCACCAAACGTTTTTATCCACACCGATTGTTCTGCTCGCATAAAGTCGTCTGGCCATGATCAGCTGAAATAAATGCATTTTTTTTTTAAAAAAAATCCTCCACATAGAAATACGCATAAACATATCGCAACTGCTAACTCTGACAAGAAAAGAAATGCTGACCTTATGATTCTGAACTAAATTAGGACGAATTAAAGTCAAATAAGGAGCCAGAATCCTGATTATCCCCATGGACGGCTGCACATTATTCCAGACATGAAGCTGACGCTGGACCGAAGCTTCAAACTTTCTCAGACGCTCCGGGGCAGACAGGAGGGCAGCTGCATCAGCAACTTCGCCTCGACCTTCTTGTTTTTGCTTCCTTTGTGGGCGGAGACAAACATTGGCACCGCCCACCGAGAGGCGCGCGCAGCCAGGTTCCAGCTGAACTGGCGCTGAGCTGGACTCGAGTTCAGACACGGACCCCAAAATGTCAGAATATTCAGATTCAAAGCATATTTGAATGATCCCAAGGAAAATTAAGTGCATTTATAACTCATTTTTTAAAATAAAGATCTAAAGTCTTCAACTGAAAACTTTGTTGCGGTCTCATAAATTAGATGCTCAAGATTGTCTTTTTATTTTATTTTATGAAGGATCCTTCTTTGCACAATAATCTCCAGAAGTTCAGCAGTAGCTCCCAGAAAGTAAGACTTTTTTTTACCTACACCAACACAACGGAGATGAGATGGTGTAGCATCTCCCCATAGCCACTGACAGCTGGCTATGGGGAGAAATCAACAACAGTTATTTAACCAAGTAAAATGTATTTAACCAAGTAAAAATGTATATAATTATGTAGTAAAGCCTAGTGAAGTTGAAATAGATGCCGGAGATGTTGCTTCTGATTCTGTGTCTGTGTTCAGCCAGGCCTACAACTGGAGGTCTGAGCTGCGACACGCAGGGCCTGCGAGAGAAGGAATGTAGTAGCTGCATACTTTGCAAACTTTGCAGGATGCAGACAGAATGATAAATTAGCCACCTCGGGGGGAATTCAGAGCAAGACCCTCATGAACCCTGCTGGTTCATGAGGGCAGACCAGAGCCACATCTGTTTTTTGTTTTTTTTCTCAGTTTATCGCTCTTTGTCTAAAGAGTAATTACCTTCAGTTATCTGTGAGCGACACACGCTTTAAACACATTTGAAACTCATAGATTTTAGCAGAAATACTTACATTAAGAAACCACAGTCCTTGAGTTGCATTCCAAATGACCAAACTTGTATCACCCATGAATCAAATAATTAAGGAATTGAACATATTTGTTCATATTTTAAAGGTATGTAGTTTTAGGACCGCTATCTACTAAAAAAAAGCTGCATAATCTGGCTAGTTGGCTGTAAACCTCAGTCACCATGTTTCCTCATCTCCTGAAACAACCACCAGGCAGAGAGCAACAGATTGAATCAAACAGGGAATCAAAAGGCTAAGGTGCCAATCAGGTGCAAGTTGGACGGTTTAAAGTAAGAGAAACCAGATACTGCCTTCAGAGCATGCTGAAGATCAACAAGCAAGCAAAACATTCACAAAATGGATGTAGAATATCGGAGTTCAGGAATAGAATTGGAGTACAGGATAGAAGAGTTCACTGAATAAAGACATTGCACAGAAATTCAGACTGGGAAGCTAACTGGCGAATTGCTAGCTAAGTATGTAGAGCAGGAAAATAGGTTGGATTTACTTAAATTTATGCAAAAATTACCAAAATTTATTAAGTGATCTTCAGTTAATAAATACAATGTAATCTTTCAATTCATAGTTGAAGTTCTATTATCTGAATTCTGCAAATTAAATATTTGTCGTATATTTCAATAATTCCTTTCATTCAGTCTAAGCTCCCTGAAAAGGAGAAATTACCTTTCAGATCAATATATTTTTGATTGCTTTGAGTATCATGATATTTACTTCATCTGACTGATATGATCTTGCCTCAAAAGATTCAATTACTGCAACATATAAAATACAAGTGTAGTTACACTGTGTAATTTTGGCAAAGAATATTCTTAAACTCATCCAGAATATTATTCTCTGCAAAACTTCTTTATTTTTACCTACAGCAGCAGCAGCACCAGCAGCAATATATTTGCTACATACAATAAAGATACACGGTCTCATTTTGTATTTTTTTTTGACATAGTTGTCCTGTTCAAAACCTTGTGGTTTGCTTGAGCAGAAATGGTGTGGTGTCTGCTGGGCATGTTAAAACGTTAAACATTTAGCACACAAAATCCTCACTACTTTCACATAGTTCACTTTTTTATTTTTTTTTTTTTTAGTGACTCAATTTAAATAGATTAACTGATAAAGCTTTATTTTTTATTGTTTGTGTGTTTTTATCCAAAGATTCCTGCCAATGGTTTAAGATGAGTATAAACAACTAGTTGATGATAATTAAGTGATGTTCACTTGGACCTTTTTTTTTTTTTTTCAAAGTCTGATGTTTTATTTTACACTGAGAGCGGCCAAAGTCCAGGTTCAGCATAAGCTGAAGGCATCTGATTCAGGCTTCAAACTAAGTACCCGTTTGCTTTACTGCAGAGCTTTGGTAAGGTTAAATTTAATGGGCTAAAGAAAATCAGACAGTTGATTCTCCAATGTGAGAAATCCCTTGAGGTAGTCAAGTTTCTTGTTTGTTCAAATTTTGTTAGTCATTTACATAGTATGATGACTAATTAACAGTTGATTTATTAAGTGATCTTCAGTTAATAAATACAATGTAATCTTTCAATTCATAGTTGAAGTTCTATTATCGGAATTCTGCAAATTAAATATTTTGTCGTATATTTCAATAATTCCTTTCATTCAGTCTAAGCTCCCTGAAAAGGAGAAATTACCTTTCAGATCAATATATTTTTGATTGCTTTGAGTATCATGATATTTTTACTTCATCTGACTGATATGATCTTCTTTAACGCATGCTGATGGTTCATATTGTCCGTTAATAAGCTTATCATTTACAAGAGGTGAACATTAGTGAACAGATAGCATCATGAGAAGCAAGGAACAAAAGCTGTAGATAATTTTAACGGTAAAAAAAAAACAATCACCATGTTGTGACCAGCTCTGGGAGAAGGGGCTGTGTAGTGAGTATGTTTTATTTTTTTAATATTTGTTTTTAGGTAAAGTGCACCATTAGCAAAACTTAGTTAATGTTATTATAACTTGGGGCTAGTTGTCAGAAGATGTGAGAGGGGTTATTTTAAAAAAAAGAAAAAAATCACTGATTGAATGGTTGGTTGATAGCCAGCATATATTTGAAGTTGTGCAACAAAAACCAAACTAAAACAATTATATGAAACCTGAATGGCCATTCAGTTTGATAAATATTTACGCAGACTATTATTCAATAAATCGATAGAAATCCAAGTGCATGCATTAAAACATCCAATCTAAATAATATGAATTGTATTCACTATCTGAATACAGACTGAAAGTTTACATTGATCATTTATAAGCTTCAGTAATGGAAAATTCAACAACTACATTTTGTTACTGAACACACTCAAGTGTGTAAAATGATGGATGGAGGAAAAAAGCATCATTTGGGCCGAGAAACATACAGCATATAAGTTAGAGACAAAAGTAGTGGATAATGATAAAGGTAACAAAATAATTTACCATGTCGGAGCGTAGTTGTGCAGTGTTAAAAAAATAAAGAAAGAAAGAGAGAAAAAAAAACTTTCAACTCTAGGGAAAGCTAAAACTTAAATATGAGTAGTCTCAGTAAGGTCTGTTTAATAAGTGTCACATATTCTTAAGAAATAAATTTACAAATGAGAAACTTTTACTGACATGTTTCACACTAGCGAGTGTTACAGAGAAAAATGTATGAGTTTCAAATGTGTTTATACCGGCGTTTACTATTTTGGAGAAAGCATGAAGCTCTGGGAAGATCAGTGTTGATTCAGCAGCTGGAAAAAAAATTGAACGAAAGTAGCATTTACAATGATGCGAGGATAAATTTTGGAAAATTCTGGACAAATTCTTTAACCAAGGAAAGTTAAAAGTCTAATTTGAATAACCTCCCGTTGGCCTGCTTACAAACAGTCACATATTCTTAAGAAGTACATGTACAAATGAGAAACATTTACTGAAATGTATCACACTAGTGAGTGTTACAGAAAAATCTATGAGTTTCAAATGTGTTTAAAGCGTGTGTCGCTCACAGATAACTGAAGGTAATTACTCTTTAGACAAAGAGCGATAAACTGAGAAAAAAAAAAAAAAACAGATGTGGCTCTGGTCTGCCCTCATGAACCAGCAGGGTTCATGAGGGTCTTGCTCTGAATTCCCCCCGAGGTGGCTAATTTATCATTCTGTCTGCATCCTGCAAAGTTTGCAAAGTATGCAGCTACTACATTCCTTCTCTCGCAGGCCCTGCGTGTCGCAGCTCAGACCTCCAGTTGTAGGCCTGGCTGAACACAGACACAGAATCAGAAGCAACATCTCCGGCATCTATTTCAACTTCACTAGGCTTTACTACATAATTATATACATTTTTACTTGGTTAAATACATTTTACTTGGTTAAATAACTGTTGTTGGGTGCTGTATTACTCTTAAAAAGATAGTCAGATATACAGCATTTTCTGAATTCAGCAGAGAGAAAACAGAAAAACCTAACACACAGACCATATGTCAGTGAGATCTACTGAGAACGACCCCCCGAAGGGATTTCACAGGCCGTACCTATATTTGATCAAGCCCCCCCAGCTCAGACCCCAGTCGTAGGCCAGGCTGAACACAGGCACAGAATCAGAAGTAACATCTCCATTCCAAATCTATTTAAAACTTCAGTAGGCATAGTATATAATTATATACATTTTTCTTGATTAAATAACTGTTGTTGTATTGGTATTACTCTTTAAAAAGAAAAAAATCAATAGGAGGAGGAGAAGGGGGAGGGGGAGGAGGAGGAGGAGGGGGGGGGGGGGGGTTAAATAGAGGTCAAAGGGGCGTGGCACCTGTCAAAATGAGATTTGATGACAACCTACCCCTAATGTCTCTCTCTCCTATACATCTTACCACATAAAAATCTAGACTTTTCAAGACTTAAATTTCCAGAGTTCTGAATGTATTATTTCATAGTCTAAAACACAAAGTTTACATTTAATCATTCTACAGCAGACTGACAAAGCAAAAACAAAAAAACAATTGAGACAACTTAAATAAATGCCACATCAAGTTATTGACTTGTGGTCATTTTGAAAATAATTGGTCAAAGTCTCACTTTTTTAACAGGGACGTTTACACTTTTGAGATTCACTTGTGCACATTTGGTTCAAGGGGAAACTTAATATTTATCACCAACAATGAAACGGTTTAGAAAAGAAGTCTATCGAGCGCCAACTATGTACAAAGCAACTTTACGATTTAAGTTTTGAACATTTTTGAAACCCAAGAACAAAAACCTTTAGGTAAATGTGAAATGCTGTGAAATATTATGCACATATGTATATATAGTATGACAAAACAAAGAGGCTTTATCTCGACAATAACTCCTTTACTTTTGTAAAAATAAACATTTCACTGCAAGATTTCACTCATTTTCATTGCAGTGTATGAAGAGAACATGAACTTCTCTTCCTCTAAACTGCTGCTTTCTTCAGGTCCTCGGGCAGCACTCTGCCCTTCTTCCTCGCTCTGTTCTTCTTCTTCTCCATTTTAACCTGCTTTTGTTTCTGGATGTTCTTCCTCCTCTTGTCCTGTCTTTGCTGCATCTTCTCAATCACATTCTCGCTTCGATTATTCCACTTCTTCTTCCTCTGCTCGCGCCTCTTCTCCTTCCTCTTCAAAGAGGCGCGCAGTTGGTCTTCGTCGTCCTTGATCTTGATGCCCTCGGCTTTGTAGAGCAAGTTGGTCCATTTGATCTTGTTTTCCAACTCAGAAGCCTTCGTCTCGTCCTTCTCTCTCAGCCGCTCCAGCTTCTCCTTGCGAGCCTCCACTCGGCTCAGAAGCTGCTTGTAGTTCTTCCCGGTCAGTGGCGTTATTTTACCTTTTTCGCCCTTTTTTTTATTCATTTTTGCCTGAATTTTGGTTTCATAGCCCTTCTCCACCGTCTCTACTTTGTTAAAGACAACAGCCGAGGTAACCCTTTTTTCCGCGGCAGGAGCGATTGGAGCGATCGGTTCTTCTTTTATCTCCGCAGGCTGTTCCTGGCCGCTTTGTTCTGCAAGTTTCTTCATCAGAAACTCTTTCCTTTTCCTCTTCTTGCGCTCCCGTTCCATCTTTCGCTTTGCGCGCTTTGCCTTGACGGCTTCTGATAATGCATCCTGCGGCGCTCCCTGTTTAAAGGTACAGGCCTGTTATTACTCCAACAACAAGGAAAATAAAGAAGGAAATGCTTTTGTACATATTTTTAACCAGAAAAAAGAAGCATATAAAAGTTTCTGATTATGTAATCTAATATTAATCTGAGTGCTTTACTTTGCATGTGAACAAACTTCTAATTAACTACTACACTGCTTGGCTTAGACTGGAGACTCCATTCAGGACTGCTTACCTGCCCTCTGGACTCCTCAATCTTCTCATGGAGTCTTTTGCGCAATGCATCCACAGTGGAGAAGCTTGCGTCTGCACAACAAAAGAAGATCAAGTGAGGACATTGTTGAAATTGTTATTGAATCTCTCATTAGACCTTCTGTCCCCGCACCTTTAGGTGTGTGCAACGTGCTTCCGTTCAAACTTCCAGTAGTTGACTTTGGCTTCCCAATGCTTTTTGGAGCTGCTGGAGAAGGACTCCGCTTCTGTTGGGGTTTGGGAGACTTATCAGTGCTGTTCTCTTTCACATTCTTCTTCTTTAGTTTCTTTTTCTTCTTGCTTAGAGGATCGGTGTCGCTTTTACCCTTGAAAAAAACTAAACAGAGATAAACAAAAAAAATTATGATGATGTCCTACTTTAACTGGAATTCAAAACATTTCATGTTTACGCCGAAAAACTTCCAAAACGCAAAGCAGTTTCTTTTGGCTGATTATAAGTCACAGGCCGACCACAATGTGGCCAAATAAGCTTAAAGTAATTGGAAAAAATTTGAATAATCAATCATTAAAGTGTGTTTTAACTGTTTAATGCAGATAAATGAATACCAAATTAAGGCATATAATCTTGGTATTTTAAAATTTGTTTCATAGAGCTAAATAACGTCTACACAGCGCCACGTGTGGCATACCATAGTAATGCACCCAAAATTAATGGCACGTTTCGTTCTAAACGAGCTTTTTGAGGCAATTATACACAAGTCATATCAATAGACAGTGGCATTTTAAAATGTCTGTATATACATTAAAGTCTGAATAAGTTTATATGTCTGTATTACCAAACGCCCTGTTCCTTGGCTCCTCTCTCTGAGAAATGACTTTACTTGCAAGTTTCTGAATGTAAGAGTCCTTCGCGGCGAGGTTCATGTCTTCACGTAAACCGAGGTTCCGCACCGAGTCAGAAATAAATGTCTGGATTAAAAAAATATCAGCACATTTCTTTACACACGTGGATTGAAAAACAAACGGGACGAAGTGACGTTGAACCCGGAAGGAGTAACACCAGAAGTCCTCCCCCTACGTGTCCTGAACAGGAAGGGACGAGTCAGTTATGTAGCTCCGTTCTCGTGCTGTAAAAACACTTGTTTTCGTCAATGTTTTGACCCAATATGGCTTCTCTGAAATCCCTGCTGGCTTTTTCCGCCAGGCTTCTCCCGACATTGAGGAAGCAGGTAGGTTTCTGCTTCATATTTATGACTTTATGCTTCAGTGAAAGTGTAAATATCATGCTTTTACCTGTAGAAAAGTGGGCTCAGTCCGGTGTTTTGCGTCCTTGCAGACTCCTGTCGCCAACATCAGGAGGACTTTCCTCCTTCCAGCACGCTTCAGACCCGCAGATGGTGGGTTTTAATTCGACCAGATCATAAACACTTAGTTTTTATTGTTATTTAGAAACTGTGGAGTACTTTTATAAATTTAGAGCACACTTTGAAAGTCCAGAGAATACCTACTTACACTTATCTGGCAACCCAGAACAGGGATTAGAATTTGGGATCCAGAAAAAATACAGTAAAAACTACTTTTTAGACTCCAATTCTTCCAAACTAGAAAAGAAATTAGACCAGAGGATACTTACTTATACTTATCTACCAATCCTGAATAGGACTATCTAGTTTGTACACTTTGGATCAACGTTATTAGCTGTTTTTTTTCTTTTGCTCTTTCCTTTGGTTTGTTATTTTGTTTGCATTTCTTTTTCATTCCCGTAAAGCACTTTGTATTTATTGCCTTGTTGCTGAAAATGTGCTATATAAATAAAATTACCTTTAGTTAACTGTCTCTAGTCTACTCGTTTATTGGTGAACTCGCACAACATGTAGTGAAAACTGAGCGACTCTTAATGATGTTATGCATGTGTTTATTCATAGTATTTAATCAAATATTTACTTTAACTTTTAATTTGCCTGTTTATTAATTTAAATTATTGCATAGTCCTATTTATTCAAACGTCTTCAAACAGCTGTTTATCTGTATTTATCAAACTACAGATTTAATTCTCATCAATTTCTTCTGCTTGTTATACATCTGGTTTTGTATCAGTCCTGTTTAAGCAGTTCAGTTTAATGGAAAAGTGTCTTTGTTGCTGTAAATGCCTAGGCAGGTTTGTCATCTTTGGTCGAAAGTGCAGCTCTACCGCAGCCGATGCAGAGAAAAGCGAGGACGCCATCCTGAAGTGGTTGCTGCTGCTCATCCCTGCGACCACCTTTGGCCTGGGAACATGGCAGGTACAACTTGATCCTAAATTAAGGACGTATTGCTTTGCTTTTCTTTGTTAGTGAAATTAAGGTGTAATTTGTGTTGACTCGGATTGTTTTCTTTTTCGAAAGGTGAAAAGGCGTCAGTGGAAGATGGGATTAATCGATGAACTGAGACGCCTCACCACAGCGGAGCCTATTCCTCTTCCTCCTGAGTTAGTAACTGAACTCACTTTCTTTGCAAACACAAAGGACTGAACTGAAGAAACACTTGATTTTTTTATGCTTTTGCTCAAACCTGAGTTTTATGAAAAAAAAAATAAAAGCACCAATATGCACCCAAAAAAAAAAAAAAAATTACCATCATGCCAAAACACAACTTCTTTTTTACCAAACTGAGGGTAAAGTAACCTTCATCTTTGGGATGTCAACAAAAGTACTCTTCTGCATGAATTGTATTCATTGTTGTGAAGGTATTGTCATTTCAATCTCTGAATCTTAGTCCTCTTGAAGTGAACAAGCTGGAGTACAGAAGGGTGAAAGTTCGCGGGCACTATGATCACTCTCAGGAGCTGTACATCATGCCCCGCTCGCCTGTCGACCCAGAGAAAGAGGCCAGGGAGGCAGGAAGCCTGTCCTCCAGTGGAGAGATTGGAGCAAACGTCATCACCCCGTTTTATTGCTCTGACCTTGGGTAAAAATGATAAGTCAACTAATAAGGTACAACTACATCACGCAGGATCTAACTGATGTTGAATGCTATTCATGCAGGATCAAAATCCTGGTCAACAGAGGATACGTACCAAAGCAGAAAATACGACCGGAGACCAGAATGAAGGGGCAGGTTAGTGTTTTAACTTGGGTTACCAATCAAAGGCCAACGGGGTTTATGCAACTTAACTCTTTCTTGTGATGAGGTTTCATTCACAAAATCCTTGTATCAGAAACTTCAGCCCAGTTTTAATTTTGCTAATTTTCTGTAGGTGGAGGGTGAGATGGAGGTGGTGGGGGTCGTCAGGCTGACAGAAACACGCAAACCTTTTGTACCAAACAACGACGAAGAGAGAAATCGCTGGCATTACCGAGACCTGGAGGCCATGTCTCGCATCACTGGGGCTGCTCCCATCTTGATCGACGCTGACTTCCGTAAGAACTTAAGCTTTAGTGAGAGCAGAGTTCAACCCCTCACACATTAGCAACACTTACTAATTCAAAGGGGTTTGTGTGACAGAAAGCACTATTCCAGGGGGACCAGTCGGAGGACAGACCCGGGTCACACTGAGAAATGAACACATGCAATATATCATAACTTGGTACGTTGGAGCCTCTTCGCTTAGACATGATAACTTGAACTAGTTTGATATCTTATTGAAAATCTTTTTCTTTTCCAGGTATGGTTTGTGTGCAGCCACTTCCTACATGTGGTATGCAAAGTTCATCAAGAAGATTAAAATGTAATCATGTGTTGCTGAAAATGATCTTGGAGAGCAATTCTTGAGGATGTTGATCATCAATGCATTGTTGTCCATGTATCAAAGAATACCTTATGAATATTTATTGTTGCAAAGTTGACATTTGATCTAGCAAATGTACAAGGTAATTACGAGATTCAAATGGTTGGTATAAAAGTGTAGTTTTAAATATCCCCTGTATTGCTCATCAATACTTAGGTATTGAAAGTCTGAACATGTAGGACTGTTGAACATCACAAACCATAAAAACCTGACAAAACCAGTAATTGCAAAGCTTCTAGCTGCAGGACATTCTATTAAAATACTTTAAAATGGAACTTGCTTTAAGAATTACAATTCATTAACTTTTCTCTCCATGGAGTCAACTCAATCACTTTTCAGTGGCTTTGTTACACCAGAAGATGCATCATTTAGGATCCAAACTGCTCATTTGATATTTGCAAAGTTACTTCAAAATTCCTAATTAAATCAACTTTCATGATCTTTTAGGTACTTCTTTAAACATGTAGAAAATATTTTGTTAAAGCTTGATGTTTGGTGCGTATTTTCATTCTAAAACAGCAATGACTGAAAAACTGCCACATTCAGACCAAATAAACACAAAGTCACATGTATTAGAACATAATTTTTTATTCCAAACATTTTAACCAAGCTTGGTTGCCAGTTCCTTGGCCTTAGCCTTCTCCAGCTTAGTGAAGCGTGCTGTGGATTTGGGGCCCAGAATACCACCTCCCCAGTGACGACGGATCTGTAAAAACAATTTAAGTAATTTGAAATAAATTCTCTCTTAGGCGCACATTTTTAATATAAAGAGCGGAAGATGCAGCTTACCTCCTCATATCTGTCATTGTAGTTGGTCTTGATGGCTTCCACAAGCTTAGCCAGGGCACCTTTATCCTCACTGAGAAAGATGGGAGCATGACTCAACACTGACATTTTAAAAGCAAAAACCATGCAGCACCACAGCTGCTACAGTGGTACATACAACCTTGTTAATCATGGTGGTACAAAATACACTTAAGAGTCATTTATCTAGAATGTAAATGGGTAAAACAATTTGAGCTGCTGACACTTACGGGTTAACCTGTGTGAATGCAAATGAGGTACACGTTTTCCTGTGCACCAGTCTTCCCAGTCTGGCCTTGCCCTTCACAATACAGTATGGGACACCCATCTTGCGGCAGAGAGCAGGAAGAAAGACCACAAGCTGGAAAACCAGGACAAATATAATCTGTTAAAAATCCACACAGTACAAGTTGGTGTTTAATCAACACCAACTTGTCCTTTATGGGAGGAGAACAACTCTTTAAACGGTCACTGCTCAGGGTTAAAAAGCTCGTATGATTTGATCCACATAGAGGATTCAGGTGAAGAAATTCAAACATCATTGCCAGTGATCACCTTCATTGTTTAACTAAATTTTCTCGACGTCTTACCTCAATTGGATCCACATCATGAGCAATGACGACCAGCTGAGCCTTCTTGTTCTCCACCAGAGAGGTAACGGTATTCACACCTGGAGAGAAAATGGAAAAGGAGGTTAACTTCTGACATGCCAGCAAACAAAACGGAAAAAATATTCTGTGGCCAATGCTCAGGGTTAAAAAGCTCAAAAAGCATCAAGATTGATTTCAGGTGAAGAAATTCAAGTCATCACAGCATCATGGCCAAGTTAGGATAAAGCTGAATATTGTGAAATGCCCAATATTTTCAAATGACAATCTCATTGTCAAGTTTAACATTTAGCATTATTTTATAGAGTATAAATGCCTCTTTTTAAACAACTCTTGTACGCCTCACCTGCACGGAGAACAGGAGGCCTCTTGGTGGGGGTGTCTCCCTTCCCGGCTGCCTTCTGCTCAGCACGGGCCAACAGCCTCTTCTTCTTCTCCTGCTTGGTCTCTGGTCTGTACTTGTGGGCCAGCTTAAACAGCTGGGTGGCTGGAGCAGGGAACAATACATTCAGTTAAAAAATATAAGGCATAAACACCACAAATTAGAAAGAGTTTCAGCTGAATGCATCAGTGATCTTGGTGGAAATGTCATCACAGTCAGATAGCAAAGATTTCACATCATTTGTAAAGGAACAGTAAAGAATTATAAGCAAACAGCAGAGATGCATCAATTGACCAGTTATACATAAAATGAGGGGTATAGACATCCACTATTATTTTTGTCTGAAAACATGCATGTGCAGCACTTTCAGAAAAAAAGCACACAAAGATGGAAAACAAATTGTTAGATTCATAAAAGGGAATATTTTAAAAATGTGATATTTTGACCCTGATAAAAAAAAAAGAATGAGTTAGGTCAAACCTAAAAGAAAAACGGGCACAAACAACTCAACAATGCATCTCTACAGTATGGTTTCTTTGAATTCCAAGTTTAGACCAAGTACAAATCCAAACGTTTTTAATCTTACCCGTCTGGCGGTCCAGAGCCTGGGTGAACTGGTTGATTGCAGGGGGAACCTTCAGCCGCTTGTACAGAATGGAGCGTTGCCTCTGCAGGCGAACGTAACGAGGCCATTTCACAAAGCGTGTCAGGTCACGCTTTGGCTGAATATCCTGGCCTGTGGACAAGCAAACAAAAAGTTTTACTTCCAACAGTTCAGCGCATCATCTTCGTCGTCGTCATCGACATCAAGCGTGCATCAGCGATCTTGGTGGGAGATTGTCATCATGGATGTTAAGATAGCAAATATTCTTTTACATCATCTGCACCATAAGTGTATCTATTAGCACCAATGAAAAAAAAAAACAATTACAAAGAAGCTGAATACTCACCGATGCCAAAGTTCTTTGGCCTCTTTTCAAAGAGAGGGTTGACTACTTTCTTGGGCTCATGTTTTTTGGCCACAGAAGGGGCAGGCGCCACCTTCTTCCCCTTAGCCTTCTTTCCCTTAGGCTGGCAAGATGGGAAAAAAGAAAGACATGTTGGTGATAAATCTGAAGTATCAAGTTTAGAAGTTTCATGAATTACAAGAAAAGAAGCCTCAGGTGTGCAAATTTGATTCAGCACATCTGAAATAAATTAGACTGTCAACTAGACAGTAGACATAGAGCCTGACTGCAGAGTCTACACTTGTGGATTAGAGTGTGTTGGACTAGGAAAAGCCTTCCCAACACAAGAGTTTAAATCTGCTGCTTCAGAGAACTATAACACGTAATGTTCAGTTATATTTTGAACACTACGGGTTTCATAAGCAATTTTTAAAAAATGGATTAAATTGGCTCAACGCTCAAATCCATTTAGGGGTAAGGAGCTAACCACATTGCCAAAGGACATCACTGCAGTTAAATACATTTATCAAATGATTCATGGGAAACTAAAATTACCAGCTTAAATGTAAGGAATTTTATGAATTCCTCAACTATGTTAAAGTTGAGGAATATATCCTACATTACATTCGTGTTATGGCCCATCATGCACCGCTAGCAACTGCTAGGTCGACGCTAAGGCCCCATTAGCCAATGCTATTAGCTTAACGTAACCGGAGACAGTCGACTTGGATAATAAGTTCATCAGATCTTTTAGTGGTTTTAAGTAACAACTCCTGCATTAAAATAAACGAAAATACCGAATTCCCCGTCCCCGTTTAGCATTAGTTTCTTTGGCCGACACAGCACTGCTCATACCGGCTACACTTATCACTTCAACCCGGTTTAAATCACAAACTGCACCATACAAACCCACAATATCCACACTGTATTAACAACAAGGCTTAAAAGACTTCAAAATAACATTTTGAAATGAAATAAGAATCACATAGACAAGGATGCAAGCAGATACAGCAACTTAAGTATTCTCGCTGAAGAGCCAAACATGTACCTACCATGTCGGTTCAGGCAGAAAGGAAGACCGGAGGTTGTGGGTAAGTAAAATACCGCGAGATTTCCAACGCGACTACGTGTACGCAGAAGCGGCTTTAAGTGGGGCTGATTTGGAGTCAGTTTCTTCTCTTGTGATTGGTTGCAAGTTGCAAATTGAATTTATGAGAAACAGACCCAGAATCAGCTTTTCAGTGTTAAAAATGGCTTTATTTATTTAAATGTGTTTTCATTTACAAATTAGAGAGAGCTTAATTTTACTTAACTTTTAGTTATCAGAAAGTCTCTTGGTCGGGGGAGATATTTTTTTAAAATCATTATTCAGGTCAGGAGGACTTTAATGTATGTCAGTCATTGCATAAGCAGGACCCATTTATGAGACGTACAAAATCACCTAACTTCCGTAAATATATTACGAAGAACTATAATAACGTACATTTTATGAATCTTTTTACATGTCGTTTTCTTTTTTTCCCCTTTCGCTTGTCTTGTAAATACTAATAATTTTAATAATTCATTTTTTTTGGAGTTGAAAGTGTTCAGGCTCTACCCCGACCGCTTGCTCCTGCAGCTTGCGTCATGCCGTGCGATGCGTGCGGTGCCTCGGCTCTGCGGATGGTGAGGGAGGGAGGGGGGCAGTTGGAGGATGGTGGGCCAGGGTACAGCGTCGCTCGATCGGCTCCTCGTCTAGCTAGCACACTCCAATGCGAGCTATTTATTTCTTTTCGGTGTGTGCGGAGATGAGATATAACCATCTTGACAGCGGCAGCTGCTTCTTTTCTGCTATTATGAGGCGTTAATAACAGCTGTCATCGCTGGAGAAAGGAGGTCTTTCTCTTTCGTGAGTAAACACCGGGGCCTGTCACTTTGCTGAGCTGTCAGCCTCTGTATATACGTTTAGGTTTCAACTTAGAATGTATACATATTTTTGAATGTATTTACATTGCGTATGCTTGTGCTGTCAGAGGGAGGGTTTGTGTGATGCCTATGTTCACAGTTAGCTGAGTTGCAACAACCTCTTTGGAAATATGTTTTTTTTTTCCTATGCTGCCGTATCTGTTAGGATACGTCCTGGTGGAGACAACGAGTACAATGGCAGAGCCAGACGTTTGTCCTCACCTGCACTCAATAGGAGAGGTCACCAAAGAGGACCTTCTCCAGAAATCCAAGGTGGGTGTAAATGAATTTATTGGTGCAAGCCACTGGCTGTGTGTGTATCATTGTGCCATAACTAACACACACCCCTTAACGCTCTTGTACAATAAGATCTGCAGTATTTTGTTGCTGCACTTTGTTGATTGGAACCCACCCTGTTGCTGTTGTTTTGCAGGGAACCTGCCAGTCATGTGGAGCAGGAGGTCCCAACTTATGGGCCTGTCTACAGGTAATTTTATGAAATTGTGTCTTTGAGCCTTGTATAACACATGTGTGCTCCAACAGCAGCCAGTGTTGCACTTACTGTACATTATCTTGTATTGGAAAGGCAGAGTAAATAAATAATGATGGAGTGATGCATTAATATAATTGAAAAGTGCTGCTGTTTTCTGGCATAGAAGCTGAAAGATGTAAGTAATTTTGTTATTTGTGTAGCTGTGGGACAAAACAAAAATAAAATCAGAATTCACTTTTGTTTTTTAGAGTGATTGTTCGTACGTTGGTTGTGGCGAGTCCTACGCCGATCACAGCACTCTGCATGCACAGGTGAGAACATCTGATGGAAAATTTTTATGTCTGTAGCACACATGCACGCAATATTTTTTCTTCCAAGCCCCAAATATGCACTACTTTGTGATCGGTCTAATCCATATAATCCAGAAAAAAATCCCATACAGAATAAAATTTTGCATTGTGCACAAATGTGAAATGTTAAATCGTTTCACAAGCCACTGAAGCATTTTGTTTCCGGTGTTTTTCTTTAGGCTATAAAGCACAATCTCACAGTGAACCTAACAACCTTCAGGATCTGGTGTTATGTGTGTGAGAGGGAGGTGTTTTTGGATCATAGGCCGACGCTGGTCCCCGTTCCAGCTGCCTCCCACCACTGCAAAGCTGCAGAGCAGGTGCAAATTGTGGATAAAATACGGAATTACTTTGTTGCTGCTGCAAAAAGAAACTCATGCATTTGTTTTGTTTCCCACAGGAAGCAGCTGCCCAGTCAGCAGGTCACCCTCTGAAAGCAGTACCGATTGCTGTTGCGGAAGAGGATGGCTCAGAATCTGAGGAGGACGAGCTTAAGCCGAGAGGTGCAAAAAATTGTCTTGGCATCAACAGTCCATTCAAATCTTACTAATTTTCAACTAAACTTGCTAAAGTAAATATTGAAGGAAAAAAACAAACAGACGTCTGTGTGTGTACACGTGTTCATAGCTAAGTTAAATATGTTCATGGGTCTTGCCCTTGTTGCCATTAGGCTTGACAGGAATGAAGAATATTGGAAACTCCTGCTACATGAATGCTGCCCTGCAGGCCCTGTCCAACTGGTGGGTTCACCTCTTCTTGCCCTATCATCAGGGATGAGGCTCGCTTTAGAAGCTTGTTTTGTATTTCTTGAGTTAAAGCGGTCCTCCAGAATTTAACATTGCATACTTTTTGTCCTCCAGCCCTCCGCTCACCCAGTTTTTCCTGGACTGCAGCGGCTTGGTCCGGACCGACAAGAAACCGGCTCTGTGTAAGAGCTACCAGAAACTCATCTCAGAGCTCTGGCACAAGAAACGGTACAAAGCCACATCCAACTTATTTGTTTTTGTTTATTCAGATATTTCTCACATGCCTTCTGCATTTTAGGCCCAGTTATGTTGTTCCGACCAGCTTGTCCCACGGCATCAAACTGGTAAACCCCATGTTTCGAGGTTATGCTCAGCAGGTGAGCACGCAGCAAGTAATTGAACTTTGATTTCTATTCCAATGCAGTACCGCAACGCTGGTTTTTGTTAAGTCAAATGATTCTAAAACTCTGGATTTATGTGTTTTTATCTAAAACTATCCTAGTTCAGCTATGATGAACGATCCCAAGAAGGAAGATTGAATAAAAAAAAAAATGTGTTGTATCTTTTAGTTTCAGTTAGCAATTTAACAATTGTGGGCTTTCAAAAGAACCTTTTTTAATGACCTGTTTTTTTTAAGAAACTCATTTCTACCTTTTTCTTTCCTGCAGCTTTAAATGCTTTTTTGTGCAAAATAGAGAAAAAGAGTAAAGCAAATCAGACTGTTGAGTATAAAAATTACAAATGCTTACAATTTCTGTCCTAAGACTCCTAAATGAAATTTATATTTCTCAGGGATTTAAAAAAAACAATGACTTTTTGGTCAAATCTAAGATTTCTTGTCTTATTATTATAAATTTTTTAATGTAGTGCATTTATTTCCAATTGTGTTTCATCAATATTTGTTTCATCATTTGGTTTATTTGTGGCAGTTTTTAGTCCTTAATAGTTTTCAGGGTAGGATAACAAGGTCTTTTCTAATGTCTTGCAAAGGAGCCATTTTCAGTTTATATTTCTTCTCTGCAGAAACCCAGTTCTGCTGAGGAAGTCACATTCATCGTTCTAATATTCCCCTGTCTCTACAGGACACCCAGGAGTTCCTGCGCTGTCTGATGGACCAGTTGCATGAGGAACTGAAGGAGCCGCTGACAGAGTGCAGCATGAGCGGGGAGGGGAGCGACGGGGACGAGAGGCAGGACGGAGACCGCTCCCCGTCCGAAGACGAGTTCCTGTCCTGCGACTCCGGCTCCAGCAGTGACCGGGGAGAGGGCGGGGGCCTCGGGGAGGGCGAGCTCCTCCTGCAGGACGAGTGCGATGGCTTTAGGTCCCCGTCTGCTGGAGTGGGTTTGGGGATGGTGATCTCGGAGAAGGAGAGGTTGAAGGAGAGGAGGGTGTCCGGCTCCCCCCTGCGGGGCGGATCACAGGAGATGGACGAGGACGCAGACGTTGACACGGCGGCGGAGGACGGGGTTCCCGAGAGGGGGGAGGAAGAGCCGCCTGCGCCGACCGCAAACACTGACGTCCAAGAGGACAACCAGACAACTACTGCAGGGCAGGTGCAAATGCAGAGCCACAACACCTCAGGTAGCAGCCAGGATTTAAATTTTGTATTATTTATGTTGACTCATTCCTTCATACTGTAAATAGTTATTTTCGGCCTCCGTGTTGCTGTTTAAGAGCCAGACAACGAAGCATCAATGACCCAGCCGCAGTCAACCCCCTGCAGTCCTGTCCGAACCCTGCAAGAGCTTCATCCCAAGCTGTCGTCCAGTCCGCCACGCTCCAGCCCGCTCCGCTCAGCAGGACCGGCCTACTCCTTCAAGAAAGGTGAAAACAACTCGGAGATTTTAGAACTGAGGACTTCTGTTGCCACATTTAATGGGTTCGATTTGGTGGGATATTTCACAGTAATGGCATCCAAACTTCCACAACCGGAAAATTTAAACTACTGTTGGGCCACAAAAATCATGAAATGAAAAATACAAATATTTTTTCTTTTTTTTTGTTTCAACTGCTCAACCTTTTTTTTTTTTCTAAAATCTTTGCATCATTAAAGATATAAGAAGGGCTTCGGGGTAGCCATATTTTCATACCATTCTTGATACTAGTTAGGGGCAGAACAGAATCATTTCATGGGCTACAAATGGTCCCCGGGCCACACATTGAACACCCCTGAAATCCTACCTTCATTAAGCTCTTTAAAACCGGGGACCATTTTCTGTTAACAGCAACCAACAGCATGTACTAAAATAACATGGGTTTAAACTGGTGAAAGTTTGCAATTTAGTCTGAGCATCTACAAATATTTTTATGCCCATTTAGTCAGCTGAATATATAAATAGTTTAGATTTTTTATTTTTTTTGTGTAGGTCTTCATTGTTGATTGGCACAAAGTACTAAGGATTGATGTGTTTCAGGTTGCTTTAGCAGTGAAGGCTGTCCTTTAAATTAGTTGCTGCTGTGGTTCTTTATGCAGCTCAGCTGCTGCTCACCTCCAGGAAGAAGAAGCAGTCTCACTATCGCAGCGTCATCTCAGACATCTTTGACGGCTCCATCCTCTCCCTGGTGCAGTGTCTGACCTGTGACAGGGTGAGAAGTGCAGCATTTCAACACCAGGGGGTGCTAATCACACATGTTACAAATTTATTTAAAAGTTAAAATGGTTAGAATAAGGCCTGTGTTCATTTAATAGTTAGTCACATTCGGTGCCTTGCAGGATGATTCATGCTCCTAGAACTTGTCCAGTTTTTTATTTTTTTTCAGAATACAAACAGAAGCTTTGATACATTTTACTGGGATTTTATGTGACAGACTAACACAAAGTGGTGCATAATCGTGAAGTGGAAGGAAAATAACACACATTAAACATCTTTTTTGTTTTACAACTAAAGTCTAAAAAGGTAGACGTGGATTTTTGTGCAAGTCCCAGTCTAAGTCCTTTGTAGGACTACCGTTTGCTGCAGCCGCAGCTCCTTTGTGCTAAATTTCCAGTAGCTTTAAAATCTGAAGTAACATTTTTTTTGCCTGTTCTTGCAAAATGGTTCGATCTCAGTCAGACTGGATGAAATTTAATCTGCTTTGATCTATGTTCTCACACTGTAGCTCTGGTTGTATGTTTAGAGCTGTTTTCCTCTTGGATCGTTATCCTGGGTTTCTGACTTTTTAAAATACTCCTGATGTTTGCTGTTGGTGTGTTAATTTTGTTCTTTTACTCCTGTTCTCTAGCAAAAACCCAAGGCCCTCACAGAAGACCTGGGTTGACATTTGGTTGCATTGGATTTTATTTAGGAATGTTTGGTTAAAGAAAGGATGAACACAAACGCATGTTTTCCTCTATTTTACAACCAGGCATTGACTGCACTAGTAGGTCACATACAGTTCCAGGCAGACGCATATAAGACTGTGGTTGTTACATTTATAAATCAGAAGAAGTTAATGGATTGAGAATAAGTGACTCTTCACAATTTAATGCTGTTACTTGTCAGTGTGGTAACTTGAATGATTATTTACATGCCAAATCACTTTTACTTCAGAGTGTAGTGTAATGTGTAGGTGTCTGAATGCTTCCAGGTGTCCACCACAGTAGAGACCTTCCAGGACCTCTCGCTCCCCATCCCTGGGAAGGAGGACCTGGCCAAGCTCCACTCGTCCATCCACCAGAACCTGCCGGTAAAGACCGGCGTGTGTCCCGACACCTACGGCTCGCAGGGCTGGATCTCCTACATCATGGACTCCATACGCCGGTCAGCGAATCACACCGAGTCATTATTTAAGTGGGACAGGCGGGGAGGGGAGAAATGGAAATGCTTTGGTCGGTGAAGGCACAAATTTTTCTTTTGACTAGTTCAGATTCTTTATCTGGGTGAAGATTGGAGAAATTTGACCTGCGGGTGATATGTTCTGCAGACTGCAGGCAAGCCGCATCTTGACTCGTCACGCTCATTTCCATACTTGACTATGGAAAAGGGTTGCCGAAAATCAGCCGTTGCACATTCCAGGAAATGAACTCTGGCTGTTGCATCAAAGGAAGATGCGATATTGGAGTTTTTGTAAGCAAAATGCATGTGAGAGCACGCAGCTGGTAGGAGGCTGAAGTAGCGGCACAGAAAACAAAACCCAAAAGATGCTTTGTCAGCTTCTTTGAAATATGTACAATCAGATCGACCCACCGGGCCTTAATGCTGACACTGCCTGTCGGGTTCCATTGCAACAAGATTCTGCAATCAGCAGTAACTGTTTTACACTTTGAGAGGAGATGTGGAGTGAAAATGGAAAAAGCTTCAGAGATTCGACAACCCACTGATGGGCGTGGAGACGTTCATAAGGCCTGAAAGTTGCTTTTGAGTGCGTTAAAGACTTACTACCTTGTCTGTCACTTTGCTCTGGCAACATGACGTAAAATGAGAAGCATTTTATTTATAAAAAAAAATACAATACGCCGTTTCCTTTTAGTCTGCAACTGTGTGTGTCTTTGTGTTTGCCTGTAACCTAGAATCTTAACAGATATGGAGTAAGGAGAGGAGGCTTTATGGAAAGCTCTTATCCTGAAGCAATAAGTAACCTGAGGCAGAGGAGACATTTTTCTTAATAAATGAAGGGAAACGTGTTTGGCAGAGGGAGGAGTAGGCGGTGTAGCATCAGAGGGAACCTGTCTTTGCAAAGCCGTGTGCATTACGTCACTGTTGTAAATGTGCAATTGAGAAATAGAAGCCTCTGGGAATCGCCCCGCTGGAGCCTCCCGGGGGAAATTCAGGTGGACCTACAGCGAAGTGACAGAATTATTGAAGTGTATTTGTGAGCTTTGGTATTTAGGTAGAAGTAGAGGTAGAAGCTGGAAGATGCACTCTGTGAAGTTTTGATATTCAGCCTTGTATGCTGACATGAATATCGAGATATTGCAATGATATTTCATTGAAAAGTTAAAGGGATGGTGTATTTCCTCTGCATGTGACTGTGTATTGGTACTGTTAAGGAAATGCTTAAGTCTTACCTAAGGTGAAACACTGAGTCAATCAAGAATTAATCAAATGTATTTTGATTACTATTTTATTAAGAAATTAAGCAGAGAATATAGCATTGACTCTAAAATGCAAAGTTGTGGGGAGAAATCCAGCAGAAGGAAAGTTGAATTATTATGGAGTTGAAGTTGGCAGAAAGACATTTCCATCATCTTTTATATGAGCCAGAAAGACGAATCTCGATGAGCATTGCGTAAATTTAGATTTAGTAAACTTAGTAAGCTGGAAGGCACGAGTGCAAATGGACACTAGTACCATTTTCAGATTTTCTTTTGTAAAAACATTTCAAAACCACGTGTCTTGTTCCTTCTGCTTCACTTTGATCTATCATCTGATACTATAAAACCTACGATAAAACTTATGAGAAATTTGTGCTTTCAGCATGAGAAAACATAAAAAGTTTGAATACTTTTCCAAGGTCCTTTATGCTTTAGGTGATGCGTCATCTTTTGGTGTTGCTTTTTTGAATAGATTCGTGGTTTCCTGCATTCCTACCTGGTTTTGGGGTCCCATGGTAACACTTGAGGACTGCCTCGCTGCCTTCTTTGCTGCTGATGAGCTCAAAGGTAGTGAAATTTCCTGCACTGATGTGTCATCGTTTTTAAATGTTAAATGTTTTAGTCTGTTTTTTTTTTTTTTTTTTTTTTACAGGAGATAACATGTACAGCTGTGAGAGATGTAAAAAGTAAGTATATGCTTCAAGTTGAATCTTCCTCATTAGGTTTTCAAATGCATTTACCTTTGTTTTTTTTTTGTTTTGTTATTTTTTGCCACAGATTGCGAAACGGTGTCAAATACTGCAAAGTGCTGAAACTTCCAGAGGTGATAGTTTTTTTTTTTTGTTTGTTTTTTTTTTGCTTTTGATAAGCGGTTTGGTCTTGAGTTGCATAAAGTTCACCTGTAAGTTTTTGTTTATCTTGTAGATCCTTTGCATCCACCTGAAACGTTTCCGTCACGAAGTCATGTATTCGTTCAAGATCAGCAGCCACGTGTCCTTCCCCCTGGAGGGCCTCGACATGCAACCCTTCCTGGCCAAAGAGAGCCCGTCTCAAGTCACCACTTACGATCTGCTGTCAGTCATTTGCCACCATGGCACCGCAGGAAGTACGACAGAGCTTTGCTTCCCTTAGATGAGAGAAATACGCGTTTGCTTTGATTTGAAAAGTGTTCTCATGTCCTCTCATTCATTTCTTTTGTCTTTTTACTGATGCAGGTGGGCATTATATAGCTTACTGTCAGAATGTGATCAACGGCCAATGGTACGAGTTTGATGATCAGTATGTGACAGAGGTCCATGAGACGGTGGTGCAGAACGCCGAGGCCTATGTGCTGTTCTATCGGTGGGTTCAAGGCGGAGTTCACACCGACTGTCTTTTTTTTAAACATTTTTAACGACTGGGGTTTTTCTTGGCTTCACTCAGGAAAAGCAGCGAGGAGTCGGTGCGAGAGAGACAGAAAGTGGTGGCTCTGGCCAACATGAAGGAGCCCAGCCTGCTGCAGTTTTACATCTCCAGAGAATGGCTGAACAAGTTCAACACCTTCGCCGAGCCTGGACCCATCAGCAATCACACCTTTCTTTGTCAGCATGGAGGTGTGTGACCATTCTGTTTTCTCAGAATGGGGAGATAAAAATGCTTTTATGCACTATTGATCATAGAGCTTTACTGTCTTGACAAAAAAATTATCAGCAAGTTAGGTGGCAAGCCACTTAAATCTAAATGTACTCAAATTAGTCAGCAATAACATTTTTAATAATGGAGATAAAAAATCGACTATATTATGGCATTATTTTAAACCAAAATGATACAGTTGACCAAGTTAACAAGTAAACATAAGCAGAGCCAGCTTGTAACCTTTGATAAAACGTTTGTCAATTTAAAGAAGAAAATGTTAGAAAATGTAAGACTTGCGCAACTCAGACACTCCACTTTTTTGTGTAATATGTAAAAATTAAAATAAAAAAAAACATCCATGGTCCACAGTTGAAAAGTATTTTCTGGATACAATCATCTGGATAACCAAACTTTCACCTGGGGGACTGACAGGACGCTGTGTTCCAGGAAAACCACTAATTATTTACAACATGCACTTTAAACATCCTTGAAATTCAGAGAAATCCAACAAGTCCCAATTAGTACTACATCCATTACATTACAAAAAAAAAGGCCATGGGACTCCTCTACAACTGTATGGAAATTACTTCCTTTTTTGAAATTTCTGATTTATTTTTTCCCTTTTCTGCAGCCTTTTTGAACGGTTTCCTCTCTTCACAGGGATCCCGCCTAATAAGTACCAGTACATTGATGATCTGGTAGTGATAGTTCCTCAGAATGTGTGGGAATATCTTTACAACAGGTAAACAATAATAATTATTAACAAATTTCACTCACGGACTCAGACTAAAATGAATCCTTTACTGCCTTCTGAAGTAGAATAGAGATTAGTAATTAAAAGTGTAAATTAAATCCAGCTCGACCTTTTTTTTTTTTAATGTGTGATTTTGCTGATTGTATGTGTATATTTTATACATTAGATTGATAAAAAACTTTTTTTTGATAGATTACTGATGTCTGTGATCATCTTTATGTCTCCACTAACCTTTCACTGCGTATTTGCGTCACTGTGTTCAGTTTCGGAGGCGGCCCTGCAGTCAACCACCTGTACATGTGCGCCATCTGCCAGGTGGAGATCGAAGCTCTGGCCAAGCGCAGGAAAACCGAAATAGACACATTCATCAAGGTGAAATCTGCTTTTCTGAAAGGCTTTTTCTTTCTTTTGTTGTTTTAATGCTATTGTTAGGGCTGAACGATTAGTCGTGACAGAAGGATTATTGACATAATCATCAACTAATTTAGTAATCAATTAATCGCATACTGGAGAACAGCATACTTAGTCGGAATAAAGCCAGAACTGTGCTGTCCAAACTGGTTAATCCAATAGATTTATTTCTAATATTTTATTAAAAAAGCTTGAATGAAAAACCAGCAAAATGTGGCTATGATTTTTTTAGTCGTCAGAATAATAGCTATTCTTAGCTAAAGGAATAGTTAATTTCAGGCCTAATTATTATTAATCCTACTTGTTCCATTTGGGTCTTTTTCTTAATTTTTGTTTTGCCTGTAGCTGAACAAGGAGTTCCAGGCTGAGGAGGCTCCGTCAGTGATCCTGTGTATCAGCATGCAGTGGTTCAGAGAATGGGAGAGCTTTGTGAAGGGCAAAGACAACGGTACAAACCACTCACATACAAATGTACAGTTATGGATGCTGCTTACTTAAAAAAAAAACAGCAAAAAAAACATAAATTGCTTGTTTTGACAGAACCACCTGGTCCCATTGACAACAGTAAAATCGGTGTTATGAAAGGAGGACACATACAGCTGAAGCAAGGTAAACTTTTTTTCGCTCACTAAGATGTAAAGCCTGAAACAGGACACAGAATTTATTTATCTTTTTCATCTCAGGGGCAGATTATGGACAGATCTCCGAAGAGACATGGCAGTATTTGTTGGGGATATACGGCGGGGGTCCTGAGATCGCAGTGAGACAAACGGTGGTCCCCGCTGACCCCGACAGCCTTCATGGAGAGAGAAAGATCGAAGCAGAGACAAGAGCACTTTGAGAGTCACGCTGGTGAGATCCGGCTTCATAAATTCTATTATATTTTCTAAATATTTCTATTTGCTGCACTAGTTTAACTTCGCTTCAACGTTATCCTCAGTACGTAACACTAGAAAATGACCCCAGTTACTTTGTGTTTCTTAACAAAATGAGAAAATTATATTCAAGGAGGCAATTATCTAATTTGACTGGTTTTCAGCTGCTTTGCAAAGATCAGTAGATGTGCAGAGCTGATACTAGTTACATACTCAAAGAGGCAAATAAGCCGAGTGTGGATATAGAAGCAAACATTTTTTTTCATTGAAAAAAAATTGTAGACCGTTCATCACATTGCTTTGAGTTCACTTTTATGCATTCCTTTTTGGTGGGTTGACGTCCTCCAAAAATACACAGATATTTGTGTTTGTTGCTTGAAAAAAGAATGAAATAAATTCAAGGGATATCAATACTTTTGCAAAGTTGTAAATTAAGCTTGGACTCTCTTTGTTTTTTTCAAACTTGTTTTTCTCCATTTTTTTCCTTACAGGTCTGATGATATCTTTCCACTTCTGCCCTCACGTGAAGTTGAGGAATTTGCACGTTGGCGAAGAAGCATTACGAGCACTTTGTAAATGTAGCGACGTCTTATTTTGAAGCTGCAAGAGGTCAAAACGAGACCTAAACATCACCGATTTTAGTCATCGGACAGCTCTGAAGCTCTGTGTTTGTGTCACACCACTGCAGCTGTTTTGGGTCGCCGTTGGCGTCTCTGTGGCCGCCGTAGTGACTAGACGACATGTGCTGCTTCTAAACCGGCCGTGGCAGGCGAACGGCACCTGGCGTCACAAGCCAGAATGTCACCGTGAACGTTGCTGATGCGTGGGAGGAGGGCTCCTCTTTCACACTAGAAGCAATTAAGATGCATTACCAAGCTTTCCGTTGTTTAGCTGTTTACTAGTTTCATAGCAACAAGCAGACAGAAGTGACAGGTCTCAAGTGAATGAAACGTCTGCACCTCAAACGTCAGCGTGCGCCAAGCCCTCAGGAATAGAAACCTTTTCCTTTCTGTTTGTTTTTTGTTGTTGTGTTTTTTTTTGGGGGGGGGGCAATGGGAATAGCCGGAGCAAGTTTGTTTATAACTCCAAAACATGCATGTGTGGGTTGTGCACAATCACTTCTGGGCTCAAACTGCATGCAGCTGTAAGTTTTTTGCTGACTGAGAGGCTCAGTTGTTTTGCTTAAATGATCCGTTTACATGCTCAGAAATACTCACAAGAAGACCTTGCTTTTGTATAGTCAGTGTAAGCTCTGTCAGCAAACAGCCATAGGCATGTATAGATGTGAATGTTAACATTTCATTAGTCAAAGTAGATAAGCAGGAGGGATGCGTACGTATCTGAAGTGATGAAGAGAATCTTGTGCAATAGATTTGTGATTTTACAAGATCAGTGTAAACGTCTTCAGACTTTATCAAGTGCTACTTGAGAGGCATTTAGTTAAAAATAATCATATATATTAAGCAAAACAGTATATAGAGATAAATGTGATTTAGAAAAAAGGGTTTCCTGCTGTCAAACGTTTGGCGAACTTCTATTTTTTATCTGTAACTTCTTATCCTTGCTTTGCAGGAGTTTGAAAACTCAACATTGTTCACGCTACGTTGATGTTTCATCGCAGAAAGAATTTGTCTCATCACGTTTGAAATATGAAGTCATACATGTTTAGAATAGAATGCAAATTTTATTACAAATCTAACCACAAAATTTAAAATACAAATTTAAGCTGTTCACGTGTTAGGAAATACACATTTATAAAATTTCCCCAAAATTTAGGGGACGGGAGCATGAAGCCAGAAGTGCTGAATCTTATCAAAACATTTTCAGCACAACCAACTCTTCCATATGTTTCTGTCTCTCCCACCTTTCATTTTTATAAAACTATGTATTTCTTGCTAAACACCCACAACTGGAGTCACTGTTAATGTTTATTCATCAGACTCCATGCACAGTCATGTTCTGCAAGCTAAAACATTTTGCGACAATGATTCATTTTGGCCAATCCAAAACCATGAAAGTGCAATGAGTCAAGTCGCATTCACTAGAGAAAACATCATTGTGGTTTGAACAAATGGGGGGAAATTTTGGGGTCAAATGTAAAGCTCTCTCCACTTTGTGTGTTGATTTCACAAAGCATTGTGTGACACAATCATCTATTCTCGATTTTTACAGTTTTATTGCAACTATGAAACAACTCGAATCTCATATTTACTCTTAAATTATTTTTATTTTTAAGAGTACTCTTTTATTTGGTGTGTGATGATTGAATTCTCAACAATCACCCACCAGCTGATAAATTGCTGCCTAAGTCTGTTGTTAATTCCCGAAGTCGGAAGAAAAAATGGTTATAAAACAGAAATGACGTTTTTTCAGAGCTAACAGCTACACTATGCTAGTTACTTAAAGCTGTTGCTACAGCTAGCTTAGCAGTTTTTTAGTTAGCTAGCCCCCTGTAACAAACCTGTAGTAGTTCTAAAGCTCACAAAATAAAATTTTAAACCTTTTACTTATTTATTTATTTTTTAAAGTTTTATGCAAACTCAGTAAATAGAAAAAGAGTACTTACTTTGCTTTGCTTAGCTAGGCATGCTAACATTCCAAACTTTTGGCGGGAGTTTTAAAATGGAGTTGCTTTTTGATTACAGTCTTCAAAATAAAAAAACTTCAGACTTCTGTAGCAGGGTTGATCCTTTTTGGATCAACCCTGCTCCAATACTGACAAATACTCTGCCGACATTTAGACGTGTTAATACAAGAGAGTTCACCTAGCTAACTCTTCAGACAAGGCATTAAGCCTAACTTACAGTCATAAAATCAATTTATTGTACATACAATGATTTCTGAATGCAGCTTGTAGATGTATTTGTATGTGAGCAGCACTGCTGGAACTCCTAATGATTAAGGCTCAAAGATAACTTAGAATAAATAAGGAAAATTGGATTTATTCACTTTTAGATTAATGTTTTTAAGTGCGCTTTTTTATGATTCCCACCAATTGTTTTATTTTTTTGTTTTGTTTAGTTTTTTTTGTTGTTTTTTTTTTTGAAGGTGTGAATTTGCAAGTTTTACTTTCTACAAAAACTGGATTTGTGAAATGCTTTCCCACGACAAAAAGTATTTCCCCTCCTGTTTTCTGATCTTTTGTTTGTGGATGTTTTCCATGGATGGCACCCCAAAATGAAAGGAAAAAAAAGAGAGCTTGGGTCCATGAAAAAATGAGGTTTTTATAGAAATGCTTTTCATTTCACCAGTGGCTTATAAAACGAAGAACTTTACTATGTGTATTTAACATTTTAGCTCGCAGTAAGCCATGTTTCTGTTTTGTTGTTAAATTATGATTCAGTTTTCAAAGAAAAACAAATGTCTCTAACGTTGTCTATTTTGTTAATTGAACTAGTTTCTCTTTTCATACAGTTCCAGATTTTATGTACAGCAGATGTTAATATTGTGGCAATATGTTTTCTATAAGTGTGGGGAAGAATGTGCAATCAAACAAACAAAAAACTACTACGGTGCAATCTTAGCTGTATTGTAGAGATGCTAGGACGAATAAATGACACCAGTAGCTTGAACAGCTGAGAGTTCAAACAGCCAGCCGGTGTGACTTGTTACAATACAGTGTTAGGGAGTTTTTTTGTGGTAATTATTACATTAACCCCACCCTGTAAGTGCATCCGTTCATGTTACAGCACGTATATGCGTGTAAGACTTCAATCTACTGGAAGAAAACAAGCATTGCTGTGGTTGGAAAGTATTCATAGGTGTCACGGCACACAGCGGGATTTCATGTTTCCTAGTCGTGGCTCTTGTGGTCATGGCTATGGTGGTCCTACCACAGCCAAAAGGGATGTTTAAATGTCTGTATAACTGATGTAACTACTATGACTGGTCTAATGATTAAAATTTCCTGCTTTTGGATTGGATTTTTTTTTTTGTACCGAGGCAGACGGAGTTAAATGTAAAACACGTGCTGTCAAGTTGGTGTTGGATAAATATTTTACCGATCAATGTGTCATTTAATGTGAGATGGTGGCTGAGTGGTGACATGACTACTTTTTCCCTGTAGTCAGAATCGATGGGGAGGGTTACGGGTGGTCCACCAAACCCGGGCGTCGCAGCACACTGGCCACCCCAAGACAAAATCAGAGGTCGCGATTTCAAAAACTCCAATATGAGTTCATATTTATTTAGCAATTTCTCCAGTCAGAAGGAAGAAAACTGGGGAAATGTTTTCTGAAAGCAGTAGCTTCAAAAATGTAAAATTCTGCTTAATTTTTACTTAATTTCTGATTAACATTGTTTGTCACAGAATGTTTGATATTTGAAGGACTGCCACATCTTATGTCACGCTCACGACACCATCTGTCACAATACTTGAACTTCACGAGTTTGTCTCCAGTTTTGTTTCCTCACAACATCATGTTTGGTTTTGAGTTATTACTTGAAGCTAAAGTGAATGTCCATGTGGTGAATGGGAAGGAAATCAAACAAGTGAAATGAAATACCTTGTCATGTTCATACCTGTTGAAACCAAGATTTCCAATCTTTCATGATCTGTTCAGAGATCATGAAAGATGATCTCTACTACTCTACTCTCCATTGCTGTCGTGTTTTTCAGTCTCTGTTTTTAACTCCTCTCATTGATGCAGTGTCTTTGAAGAATTTGAGATGTAAGGAATCTGTGTAGAAACAAAGACATAGGTTCTCGATAAAGTTAGCCTATGAAAAAACAAAAAGAGAAAATTCTTCACAGGAACTTGTCTGCTGCAAAATTTCTGACCGGGCTTGGGCAGCGCACAGAAGATGCCCGGGTTAATTTTAGAAATACAGCAGCCGTTAAGTGAGGGGCTGTGATGTCATCTCGAGCCCCATGCGTATGCCGAGCTGCATCGAGCTCAGACAGAGACAGACTGAAGACCAAACACGCCGGGCTGCTGAGCGGATCCTGTGCACTGATGACACAATCGACACATCTTCAGGTAAGATCCAGTTTTTGAAAGCTGATTTTTAGGTGCTGTGTTCATACACACACACATATACACACACACACGCCGCTGCAGCTTCATGTTATCACATCTCTTACATGTCTTGATGTGTCTGACCAAGGATGCAGGCATAGCTTTGTCAGCATTTTAAAATGAATGACTGACATGGATCCCAATAATGCAGGGAATCCATGTATGACTCAGCAGACATATTTATGAATAATTCAACGCCCAGTGTTGTAAACTGTGCACTTCCCTCTGTTCACTGAGACAGGATGGGTGTGGCATGATGCAGCCCACCTTTGTCCTCTTTGTCCTCGGGGACGGTGGGTCCTACCTGGGACAGAATTTTTGCTTTTCTCAGAGTCGAACATTAACTGAGATCTCTCCGTGGGAATATTTGCTCCACAAGATGAAAAGTAAAACAAATTCACAGTCACAGAATTGTATTTGTTTTGAAAATGAATTTTATCTTTAAGGTAATTTTACAGTGAGAATAATATGGGGATCAGTTTGTTTTGGATGTTTGAAAAAAAACAGGATTTGGGCTTAGTTCACTCACACATTTTTAATATTTCTGATTATGAACCCAAGAGTTATTATGCCATCTTTCTTCAGTGCTTTTTCTTTTCTTAGGTTAACCCCTAACCACTGCAATACTGCATTCATTTTAGGAAATAGATTGAGCAAAAAGTGTTTTAACTACCAAGTTTAAAAAAAACTAGATAGTTCAGGAAACCTTATTTTATGCCTATTCACATTTATAAAGGTTAGTTATGCTTTCTTAAAAATGTTGAGGAAAAAAAAGAGTACAACAGAGGTTTAAATATATAGATCTGGTCAGAAGTTTACATACACCCATCATAATGATTCATATTGGTAAATGTTAAGTAATTATTCATTTGAGCAGCTGAGTTTACAGCCCACAACTTTAATTATTTGCAACAAGCATGTACAGTATTGTGCATTCTCTCTAATCCACACATTTGAGTGTGTGTGTGTGTGTGTGTGTAAACAAAATTATACATACAGGCTCATGCTAGCACAGAACTCCCATACTATCCGGTTATGTTTTACACACTTACAGTGGTCGTCAACAAGGTCCTGGTGTAATTAACATTTCCTGCAGCAGAAGTGACAGAGCTCATACGACAGGGTAGTTTCCTAACACATACCTGCTATTCAGCGTACTAGTTCAGACATGGAGGCTTTCAAAATGCCTTTTCAGGAGCTTTATTTTAGCTTCTCATCTCCAAAACTGGTTTTCATGATGTGTGACTAGGATTATTGTTCTGTTGAAAAACCAAATGTCTCCAAGTCTTACAAACTTGTTATTCTCAAAAAAAAAAAAAAAAAAGGAGATTTCTTTGGATATTCAAAATCAAAGAACCGCCAAGCCTCAAGTCTGCCATTAGCTGGCAGATGTTTGAACATCACTATCATCGCCTAAGTATTCTAGTATACTACAGCATATTGCAGTATAGACATGAACTGAAGAGATGCAGATGTAAAAGAAAAACCCTGCTCTAATAGGAACACCTTCGAGCCTGCCCACATAAAGCCTCGGGCAGAAATGTTTTATTTTTAGACAGGACAAGATTGAGCTTGAGACAAACTGGTGAGCATGGTGATGGCAGCATCATGCTCTGGATTGTTTTTCACTGCCAGTAGTGTTTGTGTATTTCAGAAAGCAAACAAATAAAAAATAAAAAAGCAAAAATGGAGGACTACTTCTTAAATCTTCAATTAAACTTCAAACACAAGGTCGACATTTAGAACCACTGACAGTCATTTACTGCACGTCAAATAGGCTATAAAAAATACCTACCTTTTCTACCAAATCCACATGTTGCATGTTAATGTAATGCATAATCATTCCATCCTGAAAAACAGAAGAGTGAAACAAATGTCTTATGTCATTTGTGCTTACTTTGCCGTCTACTATGTCCAGAGCTGCCGCTTACTGACCTGACTTCTGTTTCCTTTTCCTCAGGCATCTGTTTTAACTTTGCTGACAGGCTTCTTCCATCAAGCAGAGGAGACTGACGAACACCAGACAGGAAACAATTCATACATGGAGCCTCCATTATAACCTGAACGGTCGGGTGGTTTTGAGAACAGAGAGAAAAGGAGCAACACAACAGCAGTGCTTCATTTTTTTTAAAGCGAAAAACTATTTTCTTGGACGGCTGGTGCTTGGTTCCTCTTTACCTCCCTCAGCTTGCTCAGAAGGGTATTTTCTCTCTCGTTTTTAAAAGTGTTCTGTGTAAATATTTGCAGGCCATGTTTGGGAGATGTGAGAGACAGAGGACACCAGGCAAGTTTAAGCTGTGACCTTTTGATTTGATGGTGAAGGGCCAGCTTTTTGATTTCTGTCAGCAGACAAGTCAAGTCGACGCTGATGTGCTTACTATCTGAGACTTTGTGGTGGACCTTGATTTTCCTTCTCGGCAAGTTATTATTTCCTGCCTTTAAAAGAGAGAAAGTGAGACAAACACTTGCAGGCATTGCAAGTGAAATGAGTTAGCTTCCCTTGCAGTGTGTTTTCACTCTAAACAAGCATGAAAGTGAAGACTTAAGATATTTATAGTCATAGTTTTTTTTAACCAATTGCCAATTGGGTATTTTGTAATATTATGTAATGAGTGTGTGTCAATATAATTACATTTTTACATTTTAGGACTTAAAATGACATTGTCTTAAACAAAAAATAAGCTAAATAGCTGTATCTTATGACTGAGTCAAAAGTACCATCAACTCTGTAATATTCCTTCCTGTCATTGATGTCACTTCCTGACCCCGGCTGAGTCTGCAATGTGACCTGTGTTACTTGTACGCCTGCATCGTCTGTTTATACACACCATGGGCTGCGTTGTGTGTTCCCAGTTGGTTGATATGTGGACCGTGAGGGCATGGGGGCCGGGGCGCCGGGCCGTGGAGCTCACCTCCTGCCCGCAGATGCTCAACGGAGGCTACCACCGAGTGACCGGCCTCCACTACATGTCGTCCTTCTCGGACGCCGAGGACTGCTGCGACGACAGCAGCTCGGCGAGCTCGCTCACGCTGGAGTGGCAGCATCAGGGGGCTGATGGTTGAGGTTCCTCCAGGAGTTTACTGATCTGTGGAAACGAAGGAAGATGTTTTTATTTGATTCTTTTCTTCATTTGTGACGTCTTTATTAACGATATTCAAATATTTAACTTAATCAAATGAATTGACATTAACGGTTTGGAGTCAAATGTAATCTGTTAATGGAACAAATAGTCTATCCAACCTTGACGAACCAGAGCTCTTTGTGAGCGATGAAGCATTGAAGCATTAAGAAACATGCAAATTGCTGGTCAGCAACCATCAGGAGGGCTAATAAATGGATATAGAGAAGAGAATCCAGTATCCAGAAGTAGAATTTCAGTATGCATGAATATAACTGTCATGTACATGCAAGACTATTTACATAACACTGTACTCCACACGGATGATGTCAGAATGCAGAAAGCAGCAGGTTTGTCCACCGGACGCCCCCTGCTCTCGAATCATGACTTCAGTGGAAAACCTTTTCTCTGGATTTTGCAGCCAACCTTGTAGCCCGTATTTTGCCAGCAGTCTCGCGCGTGAAATCATGTTTGGAGTCTGATCTTCACCATGTGCAGAAATGAAGACGTGTTGACTCCTGATCTTGGACTGTGTGTCAGAATTTGTACGGAGCACATTCTCCCACACATATTATCCGCGGTGTGTAATTTTAAAATGATGAAATGGATAAAGTCTCTTGTGTTTTGGCTAGCTGTTAAGGGAGACGCATTCTCAAAATATTGATTTCAGGGAAACTTTTGAAAATGAACAAAAACAACAAATTCCAAAGTTATTTATGAAGTTTTTTTTTTTTTGTCTCTCCCAAATTCAATTGTGTTTTTGATGTGATATCAAAAAATATTTTGTGGCTATTTTTGACAATTTTGCAGGAAATTGGTTGTTTTGGATTGAAGATTGGCATTACTTTGACCTCTTGATCCCCATGTTGGTGTGGCCTTCATGGCAATTCAGGGTGCCCAGATCTCTTTATTTTTCTCTTCCTGTAATTGTGTCTCCTAAAGCAGTACATGAGTCCACTTTTCTACTACAGTTTCTTGTTTAGTGTGCTGAGATGCCTATACAGGTATTTAGTAGATCTGGCTCAGCCAGTTTGCAGGTGATGTGAGTAATGGGGGATATGCTGAATAATTCATAATGGAAAATAATTTGTACACTTTAAAAACCATCTTCTCTGATTTTTAAGGTCTTTTAACCTACTTCATGCAGTCAAACAGGTTCTGTTTGAGTGTTTTGTTGTTTTTTTTACTGTACATGTTCTTTATTAAGCCTTCCTGTCAAGGTGAGTTTAAGTTTTAGTCAACAACCGGTAGTCACGTTATATATGGTTCTCAATTAATAAATGTGATCATTGTTGGAAACCTTATTTATCCACAAAGTGATAGATAACCTAAACACTTTTTTTTCTTCCCCAGTAAAAAAAAAGTCATAATAAATCCACAAGGAGGCAAATATATATGAGACTCGTTTTATTTTTGTCTCAATTCTTAGAAACTTGATGAATTCATCAGAAGAGAGATTTGTGCAGTTTTAAATATATATATAGTCTTCAAAAACAAACAAAAACAAAACAGAACCTGAACTTACCTGTCGTGTCATAAATGAAACATTTCCGTTCGCGTCGTCTTTTGGTTGGTGGGTTGGGTCAGAGCCGCCTGTATTAAGAGCTTCTTCCTTTGGGGCAACTCTCACTTTCCGGCAGCAGCGGGACTGGCGCCGAGCTTTTTCAATCATATGACAGCGATCAGGCCGCAGTCATGATAAGGAACGAGGTTTTCTCCTGCTTCGTCTTCTACGCCGTCCTCCTGGTGATCAAAATGTACACTATCGCGATCATAACGGGGCAAGTCAGGCTGCGGAAAAAGGTGAGAGAATCAAGAGTTTATATATATATATTTATATATTTTAAAATAAAGTTTAGTTTTGAGTCACTTTGGTTTTCTCTCCCTGTTTCTCTGATGCATTTTTTTCTCCTGATTTGAAAAACAATAAATGAATAAAAGGCTTTCGCCAACCCAGAGGACGCGCTGAGACACGGAGGGCTGCAGTTTCACAGAGAGGATCCCTACGTGGAAAGATGCCGAAGGTGAGAGCGCAGAAAGTTTCTGTCACTTTCAGGAGAAGTTTTGCACTCCAAAGCAAACAGGAAGGACGCATTTATACTGCCAAAGGTTTAGAATGGTAAAGTTGTGCGGATGCATTTGCGTGACCAAAGTTTGCAAGAACTAGACACCGACACCCAGGGGGTGGGTGAGTGGGGGGGAGATGTGTCTGTGTGGTGATTCCCGTTTGTTTCTGGTGGAATTTTCCCATCCAAATTGAGATGTGTGCTTCTCCACATGGCAGTGCGAGCATTCCCATCCTGAGCTGTGTGTTATAACATGTTGGGAAAACAGAAATCTCTTAGGAAGGAGGGGGGTAAAAGGAAAAACAGATGTGGCTTTTTTCTTCTTTTTTTTTTTTGCTGCTGCTGATAATAAGCAAAAACAACTCACTAAACTATGTTGAACTCAAGCAGGAAGATATCTTGTTCAAGAGGCAAAGCCTCATGCTGATGGAATGGCAGATTTCCTGACAAAAATGTTTTTACAAGATTCAGGCAAAATGAGAGGAAGGAAAGTGCTCAGAGGGCCTGACCCCTTTTTTAAAGGCCTCTTTTTTAAAGACCTATGTACACACTAGTCTGTCTGCTGATGCTACACGATGAACCGGACGCCGATTTATTCAGGGAAATTACAAAACACTCAAACTTTGAAAAGTGCCATTTCCTTACAAATTGAATCCAAGCCTGAATCACAGCTTGACTTGGAAATGCCACTTTTACTAAGTGAGTGATCATATTTCTACATCATAGCTGAGTCACTAAATCGAAAAGTAAAACCAGAAGGAAACCAGTGGACGTCAGCCAGCGGATGCCGGCTGAAGTCCTGCATTCCTGGAGTTCAGTAATTAACACATTCAGATTTTGGTCTCATGAAGTTTGAGCTTCTTTTGTTGTTGTGCTTCACACTGTGTGATTTCATTTTTTTAAATGAAGAAGCTACTGATTGTATCATCCAAATCAAAGTATCAGATGGGTTTTTTTAAAATTATTTTTTATTTTGCACAGGCTCAATGGGTCAAAATGGACTCACTGCAAAGGACAAGTTATAGCTGAATAAAGAAATTTTTTAAAAAATATTGAATTACTCACCGTCACAGAGAGTATGTTTGTATTTGAAATTCAAATGAAGTTTGTTCTTAGGCTTTTCTCAGGCTAGTCGATTACCCAGCAGTGGGCTTCAGAGGGACTGCTTGGGTTGATCATTAATGGGTGAAAGTCGGTCTGGCATTTGGTTAACTGATTTAACAGGTGTGACACATGAAAAGTAAACATTATTCTATACTTTTACTGTGTTTTTTTTTGTCAAACCCTCACATAAAAGTCTAAAGAATGTTAGAAAAAAATCCAACAACAACAACAAAAAAAACAGTTTTACAGCCATGGTTATGATCAAGTCAAAAGAAGAAGAAGCAAAAAAAGATGTTTCAAAGCTATCAGTGAGTCTTTTGTGTGCAAAACCGGTTGCTCTAGGATTGGTTTGTGGTTTCTCCCAGGAATCCATTGTTGGGAACCTTTGTGTATTGCTTGTCTTGGTTTCAGTGACACCCTAGATGTTCGTTAGGGGTAATCTAACTGGAAGAGCCTGTGAAAAGGAATGGAAGGCCTTGCAAACTAATTCAATTCCAACATGCAAGTAGACTGAGGATGTACAAAGTAGAAATATTCACAGTTGCTTGCTAATGCAATTGGCTGCTTTCTACGAGTTCCCAACACCAGGGAACAGGAGATACAGCCATTCACATTCTAAATCTTTTCATCTCCCCTTCAGGGCTCACCTGAACGACTTAGAGAACATCCTCCCTTTCCTCTTCCTGGGGGCCATCTACTCCCTGACCGGACCTTCGCTAAGTGTGGCTCGCCTTCACTTCCTCGTGTTTTTTCTCGCGCGCGTGCTGCACAGCCTTGCCTACCTGTTGGCCCTGCAAGCACCCACCCGTTCTCTGGCCTACACCGCCGCACAGGTGCCTTGTGTTTCCATGGCTGTGCAGATCCTGATGTCAGTGGCATCCTTCGCCTAGCTTTCAGAGACTTTGGGAGTGAAGAGGAGTCAAAAGATCAATCTTTGGACGCCCATTCATGAGCTGTGTCAGAGGGGGTTAACTATGGGTTCCTGTAGAAAGACAGTGGGAGTGCAATATAAGCCGTTGGATTACGCCTGAGCATTTTTTTTTTTAAAGAAAGATCCTGTCAGTATTTTTATTGTTATGTCTTAAAAAATGTGACAATGTCTCAACAGATTTTGAAGTACAATGTTTGACGCCATGGACTCTACTGATGTATCTAAAATGCAAATGAAGTTTGATACAGATTTCTTTTTGGTTTAAGCAGAAATTTCTTGAAATCTATTCACTTAAAGCCACTTATTTTCCAACTGTAGCCTCTCCCGTGTTTACACTAAACACAGACCACCATTGATGTGGTTTTGTACACTTATGGTGGCTTAGTCTGTTTCCTGCGTAGGTGTGCCAACTGTCGTGTTAAGCCTTGTTTGAATATTGCATTCGCCAGTAATGAAACGGAACCTGACTGATGAGGTGTCGAAATATCGAACGGGACTCACTTGCAGTTGTTCTTGTTTAAGTCAAAGCTATTTTCCTTAAAAGGACTGAAACATGAACGTGTCTTAACAGCCTGCAAGAACATAGAAAAAAATATCTGTGAAAATGTATCCTGAGGTTATCCTTAAGGTTTTGTAACTAATTTATTACTCTTTCTTTAGCTATGCAGGCTCATCAGTGGATATATTTTTTAGGTAATAAAACAGTTCATGCCCTGGGAGGGAAAACCTCCATTGTGTTGTAATTTTAATGATCAGGCTGGCTGTTGTTTTAGCCTAGCACTGCAGAGACTGGTTTGGAATGGGATGGGGCCCCATTTTTTTTTTTTTTTTTTTTTTTTTGTGAGTGAGGTGATCCAGAAGTCCGAGGCAAACCTCCAGCATTCCTGCCTCTATTACGTAAGACTCTGGACCCGGTTGTGCTCACTTTCATTACAAGAGGGGGGTTGGGAAAGAAGTGGGGAAGGATCTTAGATGTATTTATGTTTAAATGGTAAGTCATCCATTCTCACTGAAAAAATATGGGGTGTGTAAAGTTTCGGAAGTTGTTTTTTTCCCCCTCCTCTGTCGACAGTCTTTGTCTCAGTGTTGTATAACCTGAAGCCTCAGTTTTCCACTTCTGTACATCATGTCATTCCAGTAATCCTACTTCTGGTTATTTTCCAAGCCAAGTGGTTGAGATTACTGAATGTTAACATAAAGCTAAAATCTTTTGTGGTCGCAGATTTTTTTCCCCCCTTTACGTTTTTTGTCTTCTTTTTGACGACACAACTGACCCAGTCTGTGGGAGGACTGGAAAATTCCTGCTCTGAAAGACAGAGCTCTCATAATACATATAATCTGGAGGACACATAAAGCTCACCTACAAAGAGCAAGGGTGTGTCTTAACCCTTTCAACCTCTTCGGTTACTTTTTAAAAAAAAGCTAAATTCATTCGATGAACAAGACACTCATTTACCCCTTTTTTGTGTTTATTCGTTTTGTGTAGGACCGGTTAAGACGCTGACAGCGCCTCTGTGATCATTGGTAGCTCTTGAACCAACAACAAAGGTTGTTATTGACTAGATATCCTGACTAGATATCCTGTTGTTCAGGGAGAAAAAAAAAGGGCCAATTTCAGCAAGGAAACACGACAGGCAATAAAGTGAACTATTTGCTTGATTGCTATAATGACGTGGACCCTCGTGAATATTTAGCACCACCTTGTGGTCATGTTGTGAACCTACAGATTTGCCGCACTTCTCTTGTGATTTTAGAATATTATTTTTATCCCCCCCCCACATTTATATTACTAGATAATAAGGAAGCTTTCGATTACTAATTAAAAGTTAGAATTTGGACATTTTGATCGACGTCAAACCTCTAGTAATAAATAAAAACTAATACATTTCAGTTATACTTCTCTTTTAGATACGACTAGGTTTACCATTAAATATAGCAGTCTTATTTTGTAAAAAAAAAAAAGAAAAAGAAAAGAATAAAAATACAACCACTTAAAATGAGATTTTACCCTCTCACAAAATATATATATTCATATTAAAGGGTGGATTTTTCTTCAATACTTTTGCACTTGGGGAAGAAAAATAATTTTGATAATCTTTACTGACCTAAAGCAGAAAAAGTTAATGATCAAACTGTTAAAAGAAAAAAACAAAATGTGTTGTTGGACAGTCTATCCACACATCTGTCATATGATATAGGAGCAATAAAAGTTGATCTCAAAACCAAATCCAGTGAGTCATGCGATTGGAATTCCATAAATATTTATTACATATTAATGAACAGAATCAACTACTTTCACAGCAGTGGTCTACAGCACTTGTTAAAAATAACTGTTTAAATAATAGTCATAATAATAATAATGATATAGTTAAGTTTCATTTGAGGCCACATTTGATGCACAAACATTTACAAGTATTACTTGGCATTAAAAACGATGGCGATACAATATCTTAAGACACTTGGTGTAATTTTTTTTGTACATTTTCTTTTGTTTTGATATCACAGAGAAGTTCAGCGACAATCTAAACAGGAAATATAGATGTTATTACAAAAAGAAAAACAAAAAACTGTGAAAAAGCAGAGGGGAAGTGTAACTTCAGCAAAGTGAGACAAAACAGAACCCACACAAGTTTCCCTTAATCACCTTTAATTCACACATTAAAAAAAATAAAAAAATAAGTACTAGTTTCCCCCCCCCTCCTTTTAAGTTTGGTAACCATTTTGGAGGAATTCATGCTGTAGCAGGCAGAGAAACAGAGGAAAAGCTTGAGGGGAAATAGAGTGAGGATACAGGTTCATGCAACATCTCTCAGCTGTTTTCTTGTGAAGTATATAATAATATCTGTAGACACACTGTCTTACCTGCCTTACAACTCCTAGTGTGAATCTCTTCTACGCTTTCCATTTTGGTCCTACTCTGCTGCTCCTCATGTCTTCGAAGCTGCGTTTGTTTTCAGGAGTGAGACACGAGCCGACTTTATAATGTCCATTAGTTTGCATACAACCTCGTCTTCCGCTTCGGCAAAACTGACGGGAAACGTTTTACCCCACTGCAGAAGTGAACGGAAAAGATAGCTGAAAAACAGATGAATTACAGGCAGAAGTTAAGAAGATCTTGTATTTCAATAAAACCTTCCTAACTGTAGTTTGTTAATGTTGTAAAAAGAAAAACAAAAAAAACAAAACGTGAGGTCAAAAAAGAAATTGGGGAAAGTTTTATTTGAGCTATTTGTTGGTGCTTGACAAGCGTCACAATGAGATGTTTGCATATTGCAGCACTCAGGTTTATGGATAGGACAAAGCAAATTAGCAGATTAGTTGTATTTTTAACAATAGATGTAGGGTTGTGTGTTAATACACATAATCTGTCTGATCTTGAGTTTTGTCTCCTTTCCTTCATATTAGACTATAAGGTTCCCATGCTGAAGATCTAAGAGGTCTATATGATAGCAGGGACACTGAGTCTTAGTTCAGTGTGCATCACCAGATGATTAAATGTGAGTCTGATCAAGAAAGTCTGTCTTTGGCTGCTGTGAGGCCTTTTCGTAAATGTTTTCAGGCACTTATGTCGCTGTAAATGGTCATTTGGATACAAAGAGCGGCCAAGACGTAGCTAGGAAAGAGCCGGTTGAGTTGAATTTAATATGAAATGAATGCAGCTTAAATCCGTATACCATTTACAGTTGTCACATTACAAGCACAAACTTCAAAACATTTTGAAAGAGTTTTACTGATAGACCATCACAAGGCAGCATTTAATCGTAAAAAGAAAAAAGAAAGAAAGTTATAGAAAATGTGCTCTGGTCATGGGAATGGCTTTGCGAGGTGGAAAACTTATCTCTGTGCATTTCCCTGAAGACAACATTACCATATTAAAATATGGTGGTGGCAGCATCATACTGTTGAAATGCCTTTCTTTAGCAAGAACAGGAAAGATGAGTTGATAAGAAGATAAATTAAGCTAAATAGAGAGAGTGGAGCTTCACCGACTAGCAGGAAAATAACCTTAAATGTGCAACTAGAGCAAGCTTCAACAGTTTAGATCAAGATATGTTCATTTGTTGGAATGGCCTAGTCAAAGTTAAAACCTTAATGGTACTGAAAATCCATGACAAGAATTGCTGACTGAGTTTGAACCATTTTCCTAAATCACTAGAGAAAAATCTTGAGATTCAGACATTCAGAGTCAGCGACTTGATGCGATCAGCTGAGTTGCATTAGAAAACGTTTTACTAAATGGGATATTAAACTAAAGTTTGCTGTAATTTATATTACTTGGACAGAGTTTGAACACATGTGAAATTGAATTTGTCTGTGTGGTCAAGATGCTTTCAGACATTTGTTGTCATCCGGCGTAATATAAATGAACCGAACAGATAGACACACGTTGCAACAGAAAACTCACAAACACATTTCCGATCTTCATTTGCTCGCCATTTTGATCACCACGCATAACTTGTCTTTGCATTTCCTAATGATAAGCTATTTTGCATTGGTTTCCTACTTAAAAATTCCAATAAAATAAGTTGAATTTTGTGATTCTAACTTTTAAAAAGTGTAATGGGTAGGAATACTTTTGCAAGTCCCTGTGAATACGCTTCAGGGAGGTGGGAATTCAAGAAGCAGAGGTGGGAGTTGGAAAGAAGGGTCAAATTTGAGGATGAATGTATTTCGCAAATGTCTCTCAGTTGGATTTTAATTCATCTCTCATATCAGGTGGATTGTTTCTATAAATCCAAACGAAAACAAGTGTAGTAATCCTGCATATTGGAGCCTTTTCTGAAAAGCCCAGAAAAGGGTCTCAATGTGGGTCTTCAGCAAGGACAATGTGTTACAGAGATAAACATATATATGGTTTTCACTTGAAATTGGTTAAAAAAAAAGAAAAGAAAAAGTCTCGCCTTATAATTTAAACCTACTTGAATTATGTAATTTTCTTCTGAAGCTTCAATCAAATTTGAACCAACCATGCAGCACGCAGCAGATATGTCTCATTTCTGTTGAGTACTTCTTCAGCACCAGACGTCAGCCATGCCGGCCTTAGTGTCGGGGTTTCTTCAGCAGCAAACAAACTCGTGTGATGTGGACTACAGTGAAGGCTGCGCCACGATCCCCTGGTTGTTGTGAGTGGATCAGTGATGGATGCTGGGAAATGGCACTTAAGGGAGATTTTTACCTCCTGCCCTGTCAACCTGTTTAGTGGTGAGTGAGGATCGGTGCAGAGCAAAAAAAAAAAAAAAAACAACAACAAAAAAACATAATATCACTGAAGGTTGGAGCAAAATAATTTTTTTATATATATATATATATAATATATCTATAAATATGTATAAACAGACCAGACGGGTGTGCCTGGCACTGTATGCATTTCGGTGTATAAACAGATGTACACATACAGAGCGGTATCATACAACATTTGCAAGCAGATCTGAAATAATATACAACACGGAGTCAGCGGCTTTAGAGGGAACTGCGTTCAGATGCACAGATGTTTGCAGATCTACGTTCAGTTTGCCTTTCTCTCAAAGCTACTGTAGATGCTGGAACACACCCGGGCATCTTGCAGAACCTCACAGCCTTTTTTTGGGTTGGGGTTCAGCCGCAGGGCCACACAAACACCCGATGACGCACAGTAAACATGAGCAGAGACATGTTTTCGTCTCTCCACCAATACCCTGATGGATGGAGAGAGCCAGAATAGTAGAAGGCAGGGATATATTTCAAGAAACCAATTTAAAAGGCAAAAAGAAAAAAAAAAGAAGGTGACTGTGACGAAGAGAGAAGTGCACAACGGGATTGTCTTCACTTTAGGTCCAGAACATCGTCTTCAAAGGACGTGGGGAGGGCAAACGCGCTGGCAAGAGGCGGACTGCCCTCCTGCAGCACCACCATCTCCGGATCGGCCTCCAAGGCGGACGAGCAATGCAGCTGGACGTCTAGCTCCGCGTCCACCGAGTCTGAGGCTAACCTGCTGAGCAGAGAGCTGTCGAACTTTACCAAAAAAAAAAAACCCAACAGAAAAACATTTACAATTCTCTCTCTAGAGTTTCAATCCATACCTGTCGCTGTTTGTTGACGTCAGGGCTCTGGCTTTGGGATCCTCGTCAGTGCTCTTTTTGCTCATCTTTCTCTGTTTGACTGATCCGCTGTCCGACTTCCCACTGGGCTCCTCGGTCAGGCCTTGATTGATGTAAAGTATCAGAAAGTTGGTTATTTTCTGATAGGCTGAAACAGGAAGTCAGTGCGGAGCACCAGGACTTGCATTGGTATTCACACACCTTGAGCTTTTTGCTCACTGTGTTATGTTTTAGTGCTGCAAATCGATCAAATTAATCAGCTCTGAGATCCATAAATCAAATGTTAAAATTTGTTGCGAGGGTAACTATTAGCTATACAGTCTAGAAATCCAGCCTTTATAAAAGAGCAACACAAAGAAAATCACTGTTAGAAGAGAAGAATCCATGGAAAGACTTGAAGAAAAAAAAAACCCCAAATTAATTCTTTAAATTTGATGTTTGTGGTAAAATGTAAAAAAAAAAAAGTTCAAGGGTGTGAATCTTTTGTAATTCTCTGTAGTCATTGGTCAGAGTACCCAGCAGCTCCTTCCGCGTGCGGCTGGCTATCTCTTTGATCTCCATGCGGGACAAGGACAGCGAGTGTGTGGCGGAGATAAGTGGAGTGGGCGCCATCATGGCGGGCGCGGGCGCGGTCATCACTTTGTTGACCAGAGGGGACTTCAGGGGCCGTTCGATGCTGCGGCCCACCAGGTTACACAGAGGAATCTTGAAGATTTGCTTACATGTTGCTTCACCTGGTAGGAGAAATCCCACGAGGGAGTGAAAAAAAAAAAAAAAAAAAAGCAAAGTCGATGAAGAAACAGGAAATAAAAGAATATGCAATGACACAATTAAAGAAAAGGTTTTAAAAAATGGTCAGAGGCAGGAGCAGAATGCCAGGAAAATTACACAAAGAGAAAAGTGGACAGTTTATTAAAAACAAACAAAAATAACACATAAAACTCCTGAAACGAGGAACTTCATTGTTGGGCTTGTTGTAGTTTTGCAGCATCTACTGAAAGCATTCCTCATACATTTACACACCTTTGAAAATTTTAACTTAAATTTATGTTTTTTTTTTTTTTTTTCAATTGTTAGAATTTCTTTGTCTGCATGAAGAATAAGAGTTTTAACACCCTGAAGCTAAAAAAACACAGCCATGGAAACGGATCACTGATCGATCATAACCACAGCAATATTGACAAATTAAACAAGAAATACATAAATATATGGAAACAAAGACGTTTGTAGAAGTGAGGAGTCACTTCTACATAGATTTTGCTGGTCGAGTCAGAAGTTTACATGCACTCATCATGGGTGTGAAGGAATTTGAAATCTTTGTTATTTTTTTGTGATGCTTTGTGCAAAGTGGTTGGGATAATAAATCAAATTCATCTCAAACTCAAACTATTTAGTAGAGGGATGAGTCCAAACACTGATTGAAACTGATTTCAGAATAAGTTATTAATCATGTACATCGTCTCTCACCTCAATCCTGTTATGAATTGGTGAACTAATCTGTCTGTATCAGGAAGTTAATCATTTAAAATAACTTCTTCAACATTTCTGCCGAGAGGAGCTGTCAAAAATCCAGCAAGAGGCTGCACAAAGCATGTCATTTCTCTGCAACCTGAACATATTCTCTCAACCAAATATAATTTGTCTTTATGTCGATATTTGAGTCTGTGTGTGTGATTTTATTGGTATTATCTAGGTGAAAATAAATCTAAGCAATTGTTTTAAAATAAAGATTTGCTTTTTTTTTGTTGCTGTATCTCTTTGCTTTGGGAAAAGTTGAAAATGGTTAAATGAACTTCTGATCAGGATCAAAATATGTCAATTAACCTTTTGTGTCATCCTTTATAAACCTAAGCTCTCTTGCTCAGACAGACTGATGATCTAATAAATCTATGAAGCAACTCTGAGATGATTAATAGGCCTGTTTACGGAAACAGCATGCATTCTGGAAATTAATCTTCCTAATGCAATGCTACAGAATCTATTTATGGCGCACGATCTAATATTCAGCACAACGTCCAAAACCTAAAGTCTGTTTGGTAATTATTAAATTATGCTGTTTTTCTTTTTTCAATTTGCACGATCTCGCCACATCGCTGCAGCGTGCAAAGCCCCGCTGTGCCTGCAGGGGGCAGTGTTGGAGTTCAGCAGCCAACCTGCTCTAACGGGCAGGTTCGTGTGAATGAACAGAAGTGATGGTTTCATCTGAAATGTAAGTCTGTGAGTGGAGTAAAGGAAAGATCACTACTCATTTTCGACAGGCACATTGTGTTAGTGCTATTACAGATCGCTGAGCTGTCACACAAGAAGGAAAAAAAAGAGCATACGGTCACTTGGAATACATAATCAGAGAGATCAATATATTCCACATGCATTAGTTTCTGAACCAGGGGGAGCGCTGCTCTCCATCACACTGGCAAATGATTGGCACTTGAATGCCGGGAATGTTCTGGGTGCTAATTGAGAGTCCAATTGTCCTGAGCTGCTCGGCTGCAGGTCCTCTGGTGTGTATGTGTACGTGTGTGTGTGTGTGTTCGAGCCAGTGGAGGTTGAGGGCGGCCAGTGGCCACCTCTGTAGCAGCACCTCGCTCTCATTACTGATGCAATTACATCAAATGCAAACCTCCCCACGGAGCAGCCTTAGGCGGCGAGTGCGCAGGCGGTTAGAGCCTGAGATTTTTGTCAGCGAGCCCCCCTTCTTTCTTTCTTTCTCGCCCCATCTTCATCCCCCCTCATCAGACTGTGGCACCGCTGTTTGGACTCCCACTTTGGATCGAAGAGCGGGCTGACAAAAGTCTCCATGGCGACAGCGCAATCTGTAAATCATGCTGCGACAAACGTGTCTTCTCCTTCCCTCTCTGCCTCCCTCTCCTCCTGGCATACCTTTCCTGCGTCTCCGCCTCTTTTCTCTCCCCGCACTTATAAAGCCCTCCTTCTCGACTGACGTTGCCACCTCTGCTTCACTCCTCTCTCTGCGCTCTATCCTTTCTTTTGCCCTCTCTCGCTCCCTTCTCAAGCTAATGCTTTAATTAGTTGAGACAGAAAGAGAGGGTGGGAGGACGGGGGAAGACATAACGTTCACTTAACATTCAACCAACGTCCAAGTCAACATGCCGCCTTGGAGCAGACAGGGTGATACACTCTGGGAAAGAGCGTGTGTGTGTTAGTGGGGTAGCTTTATGAGGGGGGGGGGGGGGGTTATGAGAATCCTGCAGTACCTTCAGCATCCTTAGACATGTACAGGGAAAGCTTGGTACCATAGGGGATCCGTATTGAATCTGAACCGGGAATGAAGAAGAGGGTTACACAAACTGAGCACACACAGTAACACAGATTTAGGTGCAGAAACACACACACACACACACCACACACACACACACACACACACACACACACACACACACACACACACACACACACACACACACACACACACACACACACACACACACACACACTCGCACGGTCTCAGTTGTCTGGGTGGTGCAGAACGACACACACAACTCAAAACAACAGGGCAGAAAATGAAAATCCCTCTGAGAGAACTGATTACCTGCAGCGGCCTAAGAGCATAAATCCTGCCCTCGGCTAATTGCAGCAGCAACAGCCAAACCTTTCTTCCTGTTAGCCTTAATGGGACCTCTAAATAACTGCTCCCCTCAGTACGGATGAGGCTTAATGGCGCAGGCAACTCATTTAATAACCGTGTTTCTCTGTCTTTGTCCTCAGTCCAAGTCACCAACATCAACAGACGTAAAATCCAATGAACAAGGAGCGGACCTCCTCCTCAATCCATCAGTGCATGGGCTCAGGACGGCTGACAGCACTGAGAGGAAAGGGAGACTGGATGGGGAAATATGGACACCATTAGGGGTTAAAAGTGGGTTAAAATGATCCTAATTATCTATTAAATCAATGCTGTCGATGATGGGGGGGAAGGATGCAGGTATAAATTTTGATATATCCATCCATCCGTCCAGATTATTTTCTAATCTAACCCTAAGTAAAGCTCCTTGCCGAACTGTCTGTTATGTTTTGGTCTTTAACAAACAACAGAAACCTCCACAAAACAGCTGGGATTAAACTCAAACTAAATTACACACAACTGAATTCCAGTCTATCTAATCAATAGATTATCTATTAATTAGATGATCTAAGAAGGTCATTGGTTGGATTTTATTTAGGGATGAAAAGGTCAACGTACATTCTGTACGAACATTACAGTTTTCAGATGTTTTATTTGTAGAAAAAGAAACAACTTTGAAACCTTTTTTGTGCAATTATTCATTTCTACTGTAAGTAAGCAAAAGAAACACAGATATTCTGAGTTGTTGACAAAATGTGAAAAGAAATTCAAGGGGTATGAGTATATTTTTGGCCTGACTGCCGTCAAAAATCCCATCAAAGTTAATCAGATGAATGTTGTCCTGGTTATGTACTGGTTATTTCGATTATCCTGTTCTAATCTACACTTGAAGCATCATATCCATACAGACCCCACAGGATTTAGCTGCATTGTCAGATTCTAAGTGTGAGTAGCAATGACACGACTGGCTCGGCTCGCACCACACTTCGCGCAAAGGTGCTGCCGACAAACAGAAGAAAGAAACTTGGAACCGTAGCAACGCATTCACTCAGCACCTCCACCTGTAGCGAACACGGAGCAGTCGATTACGAACGTTGTCTGTCCTGAACGGAGTCAGAAGAATAGGTCTCAGTCAACGTAAGAGAAAACCTGCACGGGATTAAATTGTGCATAACAAACCCTAACACTGTGGAGTCACAGAGTCGTCCTGCAGAGTTCGCTTTATGCAAATGTCAAACTGAAGCCTGTGAGGTCACCCAAAGTCACAAAGCTCTGCAGTGATCTGAACACCTTCCAGACAACAACTCTCCCCCCTTCTAGCCCCCGGTGCTTTTTATGTGCAGGGCTTTACCATCTCCGAGCGGTGAAGGAAATACGGGCATCTCGTAGCCTGTGGGCGTCTGGGGGGAGCTCTGAGAGCTGGTGTCTCTGGAACTGCAGTTGGAGGCTGAGCTCACCGGCGCCGACGAGACAAAATAGATGTCCGACTGTGGGCGGAATAAAACACAGAAGCACGCAGGGTAAAGTGGAAGCGAGGTGCAGCAGAGAGATGACAGGGGCAGGAGATGAAACAAAGGGAGGAAAGAAAAAAAAAGGAAACAGAAAAGAGACGGAGATTTGTGTTTGATGCCAGGTGCACTCATTTTTCTTTCTTTTTTTTTTTTTTAGATTGGTTCTTTGTAAAATTTATAACAAAGCTCATCTGGGTTTGATTGAAGTGACAGAGCTGAAAGACTGATACCAAGCGACTGCAAACATTCAAACTTGATTCATTACACAAAGAAACTCTTGGAAAGGTTTTGACACATAATTCATACTAGGCTGTGTTTATATCTATCTGCTTGCACATATTTGACTGCCACACCTTTTTCCTTCCAATTAACTTTCCAATAACGTGCATGCATACAACACTCCGTGAACAGCCAGCTTCTTTAATTTCTTAAATTTCTTCTTTAATTTTCCCCTTTGGGGATCAATAAAGTCTATTCTATTCTATTCTATTCTATTCTATTCTATTCTATTCTATAACATTTTGTGGTTTACCCTCCTTAATGAGGGAGTGTATGTCTGCTGGAACTATTATCTGTCTTGTTATTGTGCAGGTTATTGTTTTAAGATCTCCGGATTAAACTTTGCTTTTATTGGCCTAATTTCAGGTCTAAGCCAACCGTATGTCATCAAAACTTTAGTAACTTAATTCCATGTTTTGAATCATGTTATGGACATAAATTTGCTTTTGATAATATTCAATTGGATTAAGATCGACCTGAATGTTCTAGGTGGATATTTCTACATCACTTCACATTGTGCAGTATTTAGCTTTGTGGTTCAAATACAGCCAAGTTATATTATTTTAAGTATGTAATTTGTCTGTCAAGATCTTTGCTGTGTTTTTCTTCAGCAGCTTTGCAAAGCTTATGTTTGCACCTATCTACCTAAAAGCCGCTGCACTTCAGTTAACGTGTGTCATATGAGCGGCCCATTTTGGTTCACTATTACCTTTTATGTCGTCTGTGCTGAGATTTCTGCATGTTTATATCTAGCTAGACTCATTTTTATATCTTCTTTCATGATTGAGTGAAATCGTTATCGTGCATGCAGTTTCAAAAACCGTCTGCTGAAGATTTTTAAATATCTACGAGCCAAAATGTTGGTTTGGATTAGAAAAAAATAACACGGAGCCAACAGTGTAAATGTGCAAGACGTTTTTTGGCTCTGGGCAACAAGCATGCGCTGGCTCAAAGAAAGCCCTGCCCTGGTCGCGTAATTGCATTTAATCATACTGACCCTTGAGGCAGCCAGCTGCAGCTCTGGGACCACTGCTGTGTACACAAGGTTTCCATTGACCACCAGTCGGATCTCAATGGAATCCGTTGTGAAGGCGAGGATATAAGGAAAAGCGCAAACTGCAAACACAAAACGAGCACATGAATAAAGAGAAAAAATCACTATATCAGATCTTTTAAAAATTTTTTCTTTTGTTTGCTTTTATTTGTATGCTTTGATTAATATCTTTTGCAGAATTTTGTTTACGACACAGAGTCATTCAGGGGCAGTGGGTTCAGGAAGCATCACCCTCTCAATAGCATCTCCAAACAAAAACATGCACATAATCTGATATGTCAGCAGGTTGCTTCTGGTCACACATGGTGTTTCCATGGTGACCGCAATGGGCAGGATGGGGAGCTACCTACCTATAGCATTGGGCATCTGGTTCCAGCTGAAGTGGAAATCAGAGGTGTTGGACTGGATCATTGGCGTGGAGCCGTTAAAGGGGCAAACTTTCTTATAGTAACAAATATCTGGAGGAAGAGACAAGTGCAAATTTACATAAAATAAAAGGGGTTCACTTCTTTTTTCTTGCCAGGTTTTTTGTATTCAGAACTACAGAACGCAAGAGTGACATCAATCAATAAGGTTTAAGCTGCTTTTTTGCAAGGTAGATATTAAAAGTAGGTTGAATCATTGAAAAAATGAAGCTAAACAAAGAGAAAAAAGTAAAAAAACAAATAAAATGTCATGGTATTCATTCCCTTTTTGATTTGATACCCCTAAATAGCATCCACTATTACAAAATGTCGTGATGAGTGGTTTATCACGACTACAACATCCACTCTGAAACACGGTAGTGGCAGCAGCATGTTGTGGGGATGCTTTTCCAATAGGATGAAATACAAATGACACACATTTCATCTTGTGGTTTTAACATGACAAACAAGGTTTAGAGCACAGGTGGATGTTCCTTTTTTAAGGTGCAGGAGGAAAAGAAAAAAAAAAAAAAAACATGGTGCAGCTTTGACCTGAATCAAAGAGCATCTAAAATGTGAAAAGTCAAAGGGAGACTCACAGTTGTAACACAAGAGGAGGCCTGCCTCGCCGTCTTCATACACATCAATGGCTGCTACAAAGTTTACCTGCAGGCAAAGCCAAGTCACTTTACAGAAATCAGTCGAACATCTGGAAGAAGTACAAAAGGCTAAATGTGACAGAAGGTCTTTTGGAGAATAATGTCAGGTCACACGAACTCAAGGGAATATAAAAGATCTGCAGCGTATTCCCTTCACATGGCGATTTCTCCTGTCATATCTGAGTCTGTTGCTTTATTATTATTATTATAAATGACCACTCATTTCTGATCTTTTTCAAAAACGAGACTTCAGCGACATTGTGCATGTGCACAAGTTCCTCACCCTGTTGGCGTCGACGTGATGAAGTCGATAGGCATCCCCGGTGCTCTCATTGATCAGGTCGAACTGGTGTTTGTAGGCCACGCATATCATGTTGTCGTTCTCCCCTGTCGGGCCGTCGACCAGCGCCATCACCACAGGCGGGTCACACAGACAGATTTCCTGTGGGTGGGGTTCATTAACGTCATCAATTTCTCATATTTCTATGGGAAAACCCTCAAAGGTGTGAAGGCCTTTTTTTTTTTGGAACATGTCATTCAATATAAAGACTATAATAAGCAGACCTGGTGATATAAAGCTCTTCTCTTTTTAAAAGTTAAGTACCATGGTTATAAAACACAGTGGGAAGCTTAAATACACTAATCACTAGATGGAATGCTGTAGTGATTTGGGATTTTTAAATTATGCTTTTGACCTTTTAAAGACAAAAAAAAAGACAACCTATTACTTCAATAAATTTTAAATTTAATGCAGCTTTACTTTAATCCACACAGAGTAAAATATACATACTAAGATATATGCTGCACTCACTCCAATATTTACAGCAGGTTGCAGAAAAAGTCATGACATGAATATTTTAGCATATGTGGGTTTCATCTGTAAAAATTCATTCCAATGCAAGTAGTAAAGCTTAATTAAATTTGGCTCCCTTAACTAAATGTCATTGCATGGTTATGTATGCATATTTGTGTTTATGTGTAATTTTGATGGAGTTTAGCAAAAAAAAGAAAAACCTGCATCTAATTCAAACTTAATGAAATTCTTGCTTTTAAGTTTCACAGAAGTTGGATGCTGTATAATGCTAACACATTGGAAAAAGGCAAAAATGAAGCATTGTAGATTAGTGACATTCACGCTGTTGCTTTACAATGATAATTTACACAATAGAAGAATAATTTAGTTATCAAGTATTTATATCAGATATATAAGTATTGCAAGTGTTCTTTTCTGATTCATAAAACAATTAAAAAACTGTTTCACTTATTTGTTTTGGAGAAATTAGATCTAAACAACAACATATTGCTCCAGTTTGTGCAAAAATAAACATTCATATAAAATAGCATTCATATATTCTTTTTTTTAACTTGTTTTCTTTACACATCTGTATGTTGGGACTGTCATACCCGTATGTACTGAAACTCCTCCACCGGGGAGTCTGCTCCCGTGGCCACGGCGCTGAAACGCGGATGCTTCCTGGTAATTAGGAGGAGTTTGGTTCTGATGGCTGCTACTATTCTCAGCTCGGAGCCGTGGTGGGTGTTGATAGAGTACAAATGACAACCTGGCCCAAAGAGGAAAGCAGACAAGAAATATTTCAAAAATGTCTCAGTGTCCAAGGGCAGAGATTAGGATGAGTAGATCTCTGGTTATCAAATGTTGATAAAACGTTTTTTTTAAACCTGTGTCATGAATTAACTTCAGCATAAATGCAAAACACCAACTGCAAAATGGCATGAAGGATATTTTTAATTTTCAGACTTTACTATAATAGGTTTTAAAACTTTACAATGAGATTGTATTTTTTGTTTTTTTTTATGCCTGAAACAAGACTGAATAATATCAGTAAACTACGTTATGGCCATATTCTGGCTGGAATTTGCAATTAACACCAAGAGTTCAGCCACTAAAATCACACTTTGTAATCACAATATTGCAAACATTAATATTGTGATGATATATGCCATTGGATTTACTGAGAAGCACTGGCCTAAAATAAAATATTTTTCTGTGTTTCTATGAAAGAAACATCTGGGCTCAAACAACTGGCTCCATAAAACTGCCAGTTCCCAAAGCCAGAGGAACAGTCCAGTATTCGGCAGTAAATCACCAAACAAAATAAGTCATCAGGTACCTAAAGATTTATATAAGGTAACTCTGTGAGTTTATATGAAGGACAGATGGGAGCACCTTACCACTGATGCGTTCAGTGACATAATTTATTGTCAGAAATTTATGATGATTGGGGAAAAGATAATAAAACCTCTGGAAAATACTAGTTTAAGCGCAGTTTATTATTTTTTTTATTCATGCTTCCACTGAATGTTGAATGTTCAGACTGAGCTTCAGTCTTTGACATTTTTTTTTCCCACTTTGCTCTGGATTACTCCAAATCAACGATAAACTGAAAAATAAATTAGTTCTTCCTATTACTTACCTGTATCAACGCCAATAGCTCCAATATTTTTAGTAGAGTGCACTCTGTCACACTTTTCTTTATTTTAAGAATCAGATGAAGGTTAGGAACAAAATGTTTATATCCATAAATGGGAATCACCTTTAATTCCTGAATTTTCTTTTGGATCCTAAACTAAAGAGCTTGAAGCATTTTTTTTCCTCCTTCATGCATTGTTTTCTTTTGCATAAGTATAAATCAGAAGCTCAAAGAAAACCAAAAATTGTCATTGCCCAGGAAGGTTGTAATTGATGGATCTCTGAGGATAACTGATTGGTTTAATACAGAGAGCCCAGCTGTGTTGTCTAATTTGGCACCAATAATGTTCCTCCACTTGCAATTTAATGAGTGATATAAACCAGAAGGTTAAGTCTGTCATATGGCCATCTGTTGTTCTATAAGACTAGAAGTCGACATGATCCAACGTCAGTGTTTGCAGCTCAGAGGAGCTTTTGCTTGAGTGTGGTAGGGATGGGTTTGCGGCCTGTGCAGCAGTCTGCTCACCTTTTGTTTTCTCCAGTTTGTTCTCCCTGCAGTCACACTTGCTTCTGACGAGCTGCCGTTCCTCCAGGCCTCTCTTGATGCCGCTGAGTCTGAAGACGTACAGCCGAGCGTCCTTCCCTGGAAACGAAACGGGGACACTTCTGTTTCACAAATACATTAATTTTTTAAAATTATTATTATTATTCATTGTGCATCAAATTCGACAAGCCAAACTCTTTAAAATAAGGAGTTGCATGTTAGAGGCTGAAAAAGTCTTAAAGCTTTCCAGCAGAACCGTAACTCTAAACATCCAGTCAGATTTACACTAAATCGGTTTAGATCAAAGCATGTTCATGTGTTGGGATCGCTCCAATCGAAAGCAAGATCTGAATCCAATTGATCATGGATTCAGATTTTCATGTCAGAACAAAACATGAAACTTTCTGTTTTGAGACTCCATCTGGTCTGACTGAGCTTAAGTCTTGCAGCTGCAATTCAGGCAAAATGGAGTTGTACAAAGTATTCACTGGGATGAATAAAAATAATATATAGATATTTTTATAATATATAGATATTTTTATATGAGTAATAGCAAAAAAAATGTGTACATCTTTAAATAAAGTTGATGAATATTTGCTAATCTGTGTCGCAGATCTCATCATATCCCGGTGGCGGAAATGTGAGAAAATGTGAACAAGTTCAAAAGGCTGGGATACCTTTGCAATGCGCCGTATGTATGTTTTATTTTTAATGTTGAGGGATCTGATCTTATAGTCTACCCTCCCTGAGCCCTTCAGCACGACAGAGTTTAAGCTCTCTACAGGTCAGATTCCTCAGATCTCAGCATGAGATCAATGCCACTTTGGACCAGCTCAAGTAGAAAGGTTTGGCATGTTTTCAACCAGAGGGAGAGAGAGATGATAGAGATTCATTTAGAGAGGATAATGAGACTAAGCATACGCTGCAGATAGCTGATTCAATAACAGGATGAAAAAGAGTTGATAAAAGGAAATCTACCTCTGATGTGCAAGGAGGAAGTACTAAACAGTATCAGTCTTTTCTTTCCAGCCCACCTTTGTCTGCCCGGGTAATCAGAAGGTCCTGAGGCTCCAGAATGTGCATCTGCTTCACTGCCACGGTTTTGTCAAACACCTGCACTGGGGGAAGCGTCGGCGTCTCTGAAACACAATACAGCGATCCACGTTGTCAAACGAGGAGTGAAAAATGCATCGCACCTGCAGAAGGAAAAGAGTCATTGACTGGATGTCACTCACCAGCACCGGGCAGCGGCGAGTCGGGGCCTAAGGCACAGACAGCATCATCACAGTCAACATCGGAGCAGCAGCTTGATATTGTGCCAGTGATTGTGTAATTATTTCAGAGAGACTGATCTAGAGTTACTCACCATCCAGCATCAAGACCCCCGCTGTGTCGGTGGCCACCAGCAGAGACAGACCCCACGAGTCGGCACATGTGATCTCGTAGGGGAACGTGCTGCAGAAGGACTGAGATTCCCATGGCTGCGGTGTTGGTTTTGAAAAATGAGATGCACAATTAAAAAAAAAGAGCCTTGAAAACCTGAAGACATAATCCCAAATTTGATGTATGGGAGTGGCAACATCATGTTACATAACTATACTTAAAAAAAAAAAGAATAAATAAATGCAATTATGTAAAAAAAAAAAAAAAAAAAAAAACATTATGAAGAAACATTAAAGTAATATATCAGCCAAAGAAGTTTATGCTTGGGCACAAACGGTCTTCCAAGGTAAATATGGACATGGATTGATATCGAGGAATTAGATACAAAATGGATTAACAACAATGTCAATGTTTTAGAGTGTACATCACAAAGCCCTGATGCAGTCCAGGGAAAATCATGCTAGTGGTGTTAGGAGGAATGGCTCAAAATTACAGCAAGCTACTGTGAGAAGCTATCAGAGTACTCAATGAATTTGACCCAAGTAAGTAGAAAAATGTTAATTTTTCCAAATACTAAAGCAAATGTCTGACCTGTAGACATTTTAAGAGAACTAAACTGCATAAAAAAGGTAACATTCTCCATGTAGATTGGCGATCATTTTTGTTTTAAATTGCAGAGTCACGTGGATGTTTGTTCAGCGTTGTGTGTGTTTCTCTGTCACCTCTTTTCTGCAGAGGCCTGTGGTGACAAGGCTTGTAGGTGCATCTCCTCTCACGATGGTCTTCAGCTTCAGAGCCTGGATAAGAGACAGCATCTAATAAACCCGACATGCACACTGAATATTACAGCAAATATTTATCTGGTCTTCTGTCTCTTGATTTTTATTAATTTTTTTCTACATTTTTGGTGCCTTAAAAATTATGGTGAACCCATAGTAAATTTTACACAGCTAAGAAAAATATTTGTAGTAGGAGCTTGCTCATATTTGGTCATGTTACCGCCACAAGTTAATGTATTTTGTCAGAATTTTATACTTGATACCAAGAAAAAGGTCAGGAATAAAAGGGATTTAAGCTTTATTTTTTATTTATATATTTTTTTCACCAGAACCAATCTAGAAAGTGTGGTGTGAATCTGCATTTAGCTCTCAAATCCTGTAGAAACGAGCACAGAACACGATTCGTCCATCTGTTTCTTCAGATCAAATTAACCATCGCAAATTTAAGCAGAAGAAGAAGCAAATAGCATTCAAATGTCTGCTCCTATCTTTGGAGATAATGGAAAAATACCAACTGTACAAAAGGCTTAGCAGCCACGATGGGGTCCAATCATTCGTTAAACGCAAAAAAAAAATTATATTTATACATTCCATGAGACATTTCTCCCTTTTTCTTAAATTTTTCCGCTTTGAGTTACAATCTGGAGATATCCAGGTTTTCTGTTTTTCAGCAGCAAATACAAAATAAATAAATAAAGGGCAGAAGACACTCAAGTGGTCGGTAAAACGAAGAAAACACAGGAACAAAACTACTGAGGCAATCTCTCCGAGGTAGCACCACTTTACGGGTTCATCTAAAAGCAGTTGTTAGCTTGTCAGTGTCACGGTGAGTGATGGGCAGAATGATGGCCAAAACGTGTAGGATTAATGGCTGGGATCGTAGTTTGGGATTTCTTCTTCTTCTAGCTGCAAGGCTGTTTATAGGCACATTAAGTAAAGGGAGGCCTCGAGAGTGACAGCGAGACAAAGACCGCACATATTCGCCTCACTAAAATAAAACACAGAGGTCATGATATCATGGGCTGAATGAAAGTGATTATTCAACCCTGATCTTTTCTTTAGACTGAAGTTCACTCATTTGGCTCAAAAACAACAACAACAACTGTGTGGATTCATTTTATGGTGACAGCTGGTTTAAAAGCAAAAATACCTAAAAAACAGTGTTTCAAATTAAATAAAGCAACTCTTTATACTTTTTAGGTTGTGTATTTGGCTTGTCTCTCTCTGGTCCCTCACACCTGGTTTTATTTACTAATCACACCACCTGTTTCCTGTTTTTTTTTTCCAGACATACACTCCTAGGACTTTGTCACAAAACAACCACAAAGTTCTGAGAATATTAAGAAAAATATAAAAGCAACAAAAATACATTTTGACATTTTTATTGTTTAGCTTTCTGAAGGAGTGGGGGCGGGGTGTTTCCATTTTAAAGAAAAAAATTCAGAAAAACATAAGCAATCCAATTAAATTACTTTTTTTTTGTTTAAAATGTATGTTAAATGTTACAGCTCCTTATAAATATAAATTTAACTTGTGATCTTAAAAGATTCAGATGCAGCAGATTGAACAAATGTACAATTGTTGGAAATGAAAGGAAAAAAAAACACTCTACCCTCTTCCTTTTCTAATATTTGAATTTCATTTGATTTCATTTCCTATCAGCTGTGCTGTTTGGTTTCAATCACTTCCACTTTCTTATAACACCATGGACAGTTCCCTGTATTTTCAAAATGGAAATGAGTTCTGTGATTTGGAGAGATGACCCAATGCTGGCATCTTAATGTTTACCTTTTTAGAGCGTAACCTTAATGTGTGTTGTGCAGCAGGCGTGCACACTTCGGTGCTTTTTGCCGCCTTCTCCAAAAGACTTGCTCATCGTGTTGCTGCGTTCGTAATCTCACCTGCCCTATTCGGACAAACTCGGCCTGCCGGGCCTCCTCCTTCTTACGCGCCGACTTCGGGGACTCGGGCAGCACGTCGCTGAAAGACCTCCGGTTTAACATGTTCTGGGGAGAAAAGGGAACCTAAACGTGGAACACGTAAAGTGTGGCACACACAGGGAAAGAGAAAGGAGAAAGGCGTCTTAGAGACGAACCCTCAGGCGGGAGGAAGGTGTTGAGCGGCAGCAGTGAAAATGCAGTTTGAACCGAGATGCGTTAGGGGCAACGGTGAAGGGAAAGGAGTGGAAAAACCCCAAGAGAAATAAGAACAAAAGTGATATGAGGAGAGGGAGCCCTGCTCAGAAAGTCAGCATTGCAGTGGTACCCAGTCGGTGTGGTGCAGCGTGCGGAGGCAGACTGGGGGCTGCAGTGAGATGTAGCAGAACGCAGCTGAGCAGTGGCCACAGTCGCTGCTGGTGACAGCAGGATTGGGGGAAAAAGAAAACAAAAAACAAACAAAACCGACACCTATCCAGCTCTCTGTGCAGGAGTTATGGTCAGAAATGCTTCGTTACCTTGTGCAGGTCAGGCATGAGGTCTTGGTAGAGTGAGCGGATCAGCATGTCAAGGGTCCGCTGACGTTTCTGGGCAAACGTTGGCGTCTCCAGTGTGGCTTTCTCTCCATTGATTACTGAGCAACAAGAGGGGAGATCAGAGTATTAGAAACAAGTCAGCATAAGCTCCTATCTGTCTGCGCTTTGTTGTTTCCATACATTTGACTAATAAAAAGTCCCTGAATTCGTGGTGGTCAGTAAATACAGGCGGAGATGGGAGAGGGGGCCCAAACAGTGGAACGCTCTCCTCCGAGAAAATCTTCAACCTGTGGCAAAGAGAAGGCTTCCTGAAATATTTCTAAGATCCATTAAAAACGCAAATGAAACAAATGTAGCTCTGTATAAAATAACACTGTGAGAACCGAAGCAACTCACCTGTAACTGTCAGTCTGGCTATTATACCTGACTAAAGCAAAGATATCTGCAAATACAATGTATCGGAAAGCTACATGATGACGGAAGCACATTGCTTTAGCAGATAACTTCAGTGTTCTGCTTTTCACTCTGGCGGTCGGCTGCTCCTGTAGCCGACCGCTTAATTTGCCTGACATCCGTTGTCCGTGTGAAGGATACGGGTGAAGTGTGATCGGATCATAGATGGTTTGAAGGACGACGACGTGTCGTCCCCTTCCTGAAATACGATGGTAACGATGTCGTTTCCAATGTGCCTCTTCCTCTCCACCTTTCAGACGCACAAAGACAAGAGACAGCAGCCTAAACAAAGAATCCCGACGAACCTGGGAAATGTTTTCCCCCTCCTGCATTTATGGGCAAACGTATTAATAACAGCAAAACTTTTTGGCATTTTGTCAAAAATGAACTTCAGTTTTTTGAGATCGGTCAATGTAACCCAATATTTCTAAAGGACAACAGATTTCGGCTTTTTGAAAATACATATTTCTGACACGTGGCATACATTCAACCATATTACTACTTCACGAAATCCAGTGCTATTAGTAACTTCTGAAGTCAAACGCAAAATGATGTTTGGAGGAAATCGAACACTACACCCTGAAAACACCGACACATTGTTAACAACCTTAAACGTACAGTTGGAACAACAATGGAAGTTTTTGTGTCAAAAATGACCAAATCTTTAGACTGGATGATGAACAAGATGAAGAAGTAGTAAATGAAAATGCAAGCAATCACAAAAGAAGAAAAGAAAGTAGACACAAAAGGCATAAGTGAAAAACAAGCAGAGGCCAAAAGCAGCTAAAACTGATTAAAAGTAACACATTTAGAAAATTCAACGTTATGTTAAATTACACACTGAATACTAAGTTGACAACACATTTTTTTCTGAACCAATACAACTACAGCAACTTACAAAAGACCTTTTCCCCTTGAGCATGACTTTTAGATTATTAAATCTGCATTTATTTTGTTTGATAGAACTGACTTCAAAAACAATATACATTTTTTTCAGGTGTACAACATATGTCTAACTTGTAAACCTAGGATCCCCTTTTTTAATTCAAGCAGAATTCCTTCCACCTCCAACGCTCTAGAGCTGCATAATAACCCTCTTTAAGCACCACGACTAAGTCACAATAATAAAATAGTGTCCAGGCAGACGGCTTCTGAAAAGAAACACACAAGTCGACAGGCTGAGGTGAAATATCCTGGTGGATGTGTTTGATCCCCAGCTCCTCTCTGGGATCAGCGAACCCCAGGATGAGCACAGACTGTTCCCTATTACTGACCCCCACAGTGTCTGTCCTTTAAGCAAAATCCAATTATGTGTCAGATGTGCGAGCCAACTACTCGTTTACATCCCATATATTGGCATTAGGTAAAAGAGCAACAATGTATTACGTTTTTTTGTCTCTTATTATATGTCTAAAATTGCTGTACTTATAAGCTGTCTCTATCCTGGGTTCCTCTCAGAGCAGTTTTATTTTCTTCACTGAAATAACCTAGGCATATAACACATTTGAAGGCTCTCCTTTACACATACCTGCTGCTTGTTCTCCTTAGAGTAGGGCAACATGGTGGAGACGTGGAACATGAGCTCATGGCCTTGATACACCGTGTAGATGGACTGAAGTCCTGTAGTGTCATCTGGAGAGACAAAACAGAAATGAAATAAACAAAACCGAGCTTCCGCATCTCTTTTCTCGTAAGCCGATGATGATGCTGTAGGTCTTTTCTTACTCTTGGTGTCGAGCCCTCCTCGATAGCCTGCCCATCCCTGCAGTGCAACAGTATCACCCAGCAAATTGAGGAACTTGTCGAAGTTCTCGCTCCCTGTCTCTAAAACGAACATAGAAGCCCGTCAACATGTACGGCCAAGGCTCTCGTTCATTCTGATGTTCCCCACAAAACAGTGCATGGACTGAGCCCCTAGTAATCTAAAACTCCTGAAAAAACTCAATTGCCTTGAGAAATAAACAAGTAATTAAAGTCATGATTCCACCCGGGTGTAATGTGAATTCAGCTGTGTGACCAAAGAGCACAAATTTTAAAACGGCTTGAATGTTTTTGGCAAGGCACAGAAGCATTATGGGCACAAGATTTAAAGAATTAGTTAAATTTTTTTATAGCTTTTTCTGTAACAAAGCTACTCTAATAAGCCATAGGCTACAGCTATGGTAAGCAGGGCTACAACTAAAAAGACTAAAAATAGAAAACTACTCAAAAAAGATATCAAATGCTTTTTTAAAACCAATATAAATGAGATTTTAAATTTTTTTTATATATATTCATGGTTTTTCTAACCCAAAGTGTTCAGATACAATTTCAATCCAATACTTGTGGGTAAGGACATGATGAAACGTCATTCCTGCCGTTACCAATCAAATAAAGAAAACATCAAAAATATAAACCCAATGTCAAATGATCACATTTATTAAATGAACAAATTACTACCATAAATTGTGTCAGTAAGGTAAACGTTTTACCATTGCTAAACATCTCGTCATCTGTGAGCTGTCCGTCTCTGGCAAACAGTACACCAAATTTAAAATTGACTGAACCCTATAAAAAAAACAAAAACAAAATATGGACATTATAGTACAGAAAAACAAACAAAAAAACAACTAATATGGACATGTTTGCTAAAGTATGCATGAAATATATGACCCAACAAATGTATATCGTCTCCTTCATTAAAGCCTAAGAAAGCATTGATTTTGAATGCAATTATATTAGAGTCAGAGAAATGAATTAAATCAAAAAGTACACTGAATATAGCTTTTTTTGCAAGCAAAAAAAACATAAATACAAGACTGGAAAACATAGGTAACGAAATACTTTGCAGAAAAAAAAAAAGATAAATAACAGTGCGAAAGAGCCAACAGTGCGACATCCTTCCATACCTCCTGTTCCTCCAACACCAGCAGGTCCTGAGGAAAGAGGAAATAAAAAGTGTCATTCATACTAACCAGTACAGTGATGACAGATGACACAGCTAGAGGACATTATAGAGTTTAGGTGTTGCTGATCAGGCGTGGCGTGAAATGAACCGCCGCTCGGTTTTGAACGGGGGGGAGCCGGCTGGCGCTCCGGTGTCACTCTCACCTTCTGAATCTCTGGGTTGAGGATCTCCCTCGGGCCTTTCTCAAACCTGTCCATGTTCATTGCACTGTAATCGAGGAAAGATGAGGAGGAAATGAAATATTGGAAGAAGAGCAGGAGAGGGGTGGGGAAAAAAGAGAGAACAAAAAGCAGGGATTTAGGAATGACTGAAGGCCAGAGGCTCAGAAAGTCATACTGAAAAATGAGAACTGAAACGGGGGATTTCTCATCTTAATTTGAACAATTTGAACTTGTTTCAGTTTCACTGGTGATCCTTCCCAGCCTGAGGAATTTATCATTTCCAATCTCCTCTGTCATGCAGCTTCTTATATCCTATTTCTCGTCTGGCATTTGCTGCCTGAAACACAACATCTTCTGTGCAAATAGCCAAAACATCTATTAAGTAAAGGAAATATATGGGCTAATTTTGTCAAATGTCGTTTTTATTTTTAAGGGCAATAATGTTGAAGGGCACATCTTGTCAATTTTATGCAATTTAATAGTTATCACAGAGTAAAGAGTTTAGATTCTGAATCCTTTAGATTCACATATTTATTTCAGTGACAGACAAAATAAGAATATAATCAAAAATGTCATTTATTTAAGTTAGACATATAAATCAAATGAAGCAGATTCATAACAGACAATGTGATATATTTTTAATATTTGTTTCTGTTAATTTCTTTGCAGAATCCTGTGGAAAGCAGAAGGGCAGTAGGACGATACGTCACAAATTATTATTGGTAATAATGTCGCCTTTTGTGAGTGTTGTGTCCAAAAATCTTGATGGAAAGTTGAGTGGAAGGAAAAAGTGTTGTAGAAAAGAGAAGAAACGCATTAGCAATAACTTTATTCTTAAGAGGCTTATAAACCAAAGCTCATTCAAGAGGTTTGCTTCATTGTTTTTTGTAATTTTGTTTAATGATTTAAAGTAAACGTTGACGTTTTATTTATGCTGCCATCATGAAACTTTTCTTTAAATGTAACTAAACACTGGCTACCAGAGGGATTCCACTGGCTCGCGTGCAGATCATAACCATAATGAAATAGGATTCAGTATGAATTAATCAGAAAATATTACTTATTCAAATGATTTAAGATCAGCACATTAGTTTTCCTTATTTATCTCCATAATGCATTGCTAATTTCTAACAACCAAGAGAACGGATTTGATTCATAGTGTATGGATTCACAGTCTACATAAAGGTTGAAAAGTTGAATATATATCCCCAAACCTGCAAATGCTGCAGGCATACAACCCTTTGTATTTTGGACCTGTTGCATAAAGTCCAATGTGAATAATAAGAAAAACTCTGGTTCCATCTTACCATGCAAGGCTGAGGTCTGATGGCTCAGAAGCGACGTATGTGAAACCAGATCTTGATAAAACGTAAAGTAAAAGTTGTGCTTGTCTCTCACCTTAAGATGGACTTGACTGATAGTGTTTTAGTCGGACTGTACGGTAGGCTGATCTTCAAAGTTCCCTGAGTGAATAAGAGCAACAAACATCCGGAATTAAAAACCACATTAGCCACCTCAGTGTCAATGTCCATGTTTTAAACATGCTTTCCTGCTGCTCCTCGTAGATTTTACGTGCAAATAGGATGCCCTCCACAACTCTACCCTACAGGCTACTATAGCCAGTCGGGCTCCCTTCAATTAAAGACAGAATAATTGCAGAGTTGCTCTGTTGCAGAACACAGACGACACAAACATCCTGCATGAGTTAAAGTCTCGTCAGAAAAGGGACAAATCAATGTGCTCATGCAGCGGAGGTACAACGCCCTAATCAGGTTCCAGATGAGGCTGCAGAGCAAAATTAGATCCCTGCTGTCCTGGTCATGTAACTGAATCACTAAACAGCAAACACACATCGAGGAACTGGCATCCTACACACACTAGGACTCAAAGGTGGACTAGCAAGGTCCCAAAACATAGCAGTCTCAGCATCTTTATATTCCTTCAACAATACATGAAAGAAGAAAATATTTATGCATTTTGTTTGCTGCAGTGCTTAAAAAAACAAACACTCGATTTGTGGAGAATATTGTGAGGCAGTATTGCTGGTAAAGTATGTTTTTTCAAAAGACTCTCCACATTGACATTCATCTTGCTCACCAGATTTAAAAATTCTGGAAGAGGTATTTAGAGTTTAACTCTGTCCATTTTGGTAAATAATCAGGTCAGCTCACCGTTTTTCTCCAGAGAATGGCTCGGTACTGAGGGACCCGCTGGTTGTTCTGGTCAGAGAGGACGACCGACAGGTAGAAAGGGTTTTTCTCGGCATCTGTACCCACGTAGTTCTGGTGGACTGAAGGACGAGAAAGGCGATGCATGGATGCAAGTTTAGTACTGTCTCGCAAATGTACTCATTGCTTTTAGAAGTTTCTTACATGTTGCAGCTGCAAACTTTAAGGTATTTTTCGGGGTGTGTGTGAAGGGAGTCCAAATTTTGAAAAGCGTAGCATGAATTCGTATCTGCTTGCTTTACAGTGTTAGTTTTCAGTTCTCTAACAAACCAAATCACAGAACAGCTGTTATTCACACTCCCACTAAGATACAGACAGGCAGACTATCTTTAGTTGTGTGATTTCTCCAGGTAAATGATTCCACTACATTTTATTTCTGGGTGTCAGAATGAAGTGACCTGAATACAAATGCATGCCCGTGAAAAAAAAAAAAAAAACACTTTGAAAACCATATGTCCTCTTCCTTCCACTTCTCATTGATGGATCTATCAAATAAAATACTAAATGGAAAAATGCTCAAATTGTATTGATGCTTTTGTGAGGCATCGTACACAAAAAATCAAAAGCTATTATAATGGCACCATTACAAACATACACGCAGTTCTTCCTTTCTCGTCTCTGCTGTTTTGCACTGTCTTTATCTATTATGGTATTGTTACTTTGTCATATGTAAGATTTCATTAAGTCGTAACGCGGGTTGTTAAACCTTTGAGTCAGACTATTCATGCCTCCTTCTCTGCAGTTGATCATGTCACATCTTTAGAAGCAACGCTACGCAAATCTCTGAATCTAGTTAGACTCCAATTTAGCCATTTGTTCATTGGCATATTTTATGCCTTAGATAAGCAATGACTGTGCATTGTTTTCTTTTGGTTTTGTTTGGAAAACTCTTTATTTTATGATTTTTAATTCCAGAAAACAGTAGATTTTTTTTTATTCTTTAATTTTATTATTATTATTTTTTTACCAGATCATTAATAAAAGGTGAATTCATGCCACTCTATAAATGCAGGTGCTCCATCACACAGGAAGTGGCCTCTAGTTCATCATGTGTTGTCGGGCGCAGGGAGCTACGCTCAGGCTGTGAGACACAGATGGCTCAGCTGTGGTCCAAACAGGTCGAGCCAACTTTCTTCAGAACCGGCTCATTTTTAAACTCCTTATTCCGCAGCCTCATTAGATCTTGGGTGGATTTTCTTTCGTCGTAGTTTTTTTTATTTATATAACTAACTTTCCCTCAGAAGTGTCTGTATTCACCACAGGTTGTATAATTTATCTCAACCTTTCAGACGGCTGTGCTCTTTCTGGCTTAAATTGCGGTTAAGGAATGCAGACTTTTTATCTTCTGTTGTGCCACTTGTGTCGCCACCTACACCGTGAGTCGCAGAACGGGCAGGTTCTTCAAGTTAATGAGGATGTTGAAATGATGAGAGTCAGAGAGGTGAAGGAATAGGCGACTAATTTAGATGTTTTTCTTTCTTTTTTGACTTTCTCTGTTATTGCAAGCTTGATGCGTGGAAGGTGACATTACTTTGACTACTGAGACTGTGCTGCATTTTCTCCAAGGGTTTTCTCCATAGGCAGTGTGTGAGATTAGCGTTTAGTTGAGCTGGAATACATTTTGATTTCAGTTACAAAATAAGAGTGATGCAGCACAGAGACAAGACTGAATGTTTACCATATGAAGCATTTTGTGCACCGGAGAAAACGTTCAGGGGATGATTTGATTCTGCAGGCCCTGAAAGCCGTCTCACTGTCTTTGTCTCGGTCTCACCCTTTCTGTTTCTTTTCTCAGTCTTTTTTTAAACTGCCTCTTTGAGTAATCTTCTTCTTTTTTTTTCTAAACAGAGCCTCAACGGAGCACCACTGACCTTTTCCCAAGAAGTACTTAAAGTACCATCTGGTGTGGTACTCTGGATTTTCCAGATGGACATCGGTTCTCCTCCATGTTCCTGGAGTGTAGTCTGAAGCCTGCTTATCACACACACGCACGCACGCACGCACGCACGCACGCACGCACGCACGCACGCACGCACGCACGCACGCACACACACACACACACACACACGCACACACACACACACACACACACACACACACACACATGAACGCACACGCTTTATCACTCTGATGGTCATGCCTTGAAAAATAGCAATTCTTTCTCAATACAAGACAGGAAATCAGACATAAAGAACCAACTGTCTGCTATCAAAGTTGAACATTGGTTTGTAGGAGCAAAAAGCGTACCAGTTGAAAGCTACAAAGTTATTCTCTTATTATATAATACAACACCTGAGACAGCAACGACAATAGACAGAAGCATGGGAGCAAATCCTGCCTGTTTTTTTATTCTTTAGGCAATGCTTTCTAGGTGATTGAGCAAATCATTACTGACCACTTGGGGGCACTCATACAGCACTGAACATTTACCCCAAGATGGTCAATTGTCCTTTTTTATCCATAACTATCTACAGCAGTCACTAGGCAAGAGGTGGGCTACAAGCTGGACAGGGCAGTACAGTGACACACAAGACAAACAATCATGCACACACACATGCACACACACCCACACTCATGCCTAAGAGCATGTTAGAGATCATCATGCCACTCGTGATATTTTTATTTGAAGGAGGAAGATGGAGTACCCGGTGTGAACCCACTCACCCACATGGAGAACATGCAAACTCCATGCAGAAACAGCCTTGATCTGGATTTGAACCCCAGACCGTCTTGCTGCCAGGTTACAATCCTAATAATAGCATCACCATGCAGCTGCCAAATGGTCCGTAAGCATGAAAGAGACATAAATACGGACCCAACCTATACAACGTGAGTGCTGGGGGATGTGAGCACACTGAAAGCAACCCACTAAATTCAAAGCCATGGCGACCAGGACTTTATCTGTCGTAACACGTCGTTATTTAAAGCCACATAAAATCATTTTCCTAAAATCAACACACATGGCAAGACTAACGACAACATGTTAGTATTTACAGATGCTTCTGTGCACTTTTTAAAAAAATGTCGGACGAAACTTCAATGACATGTTTCATTTTTCCAGACCTCGTGCCAAGTTAATTGCAACGTTACTACTTACCTTGCAGAACATAAGAGGTGATATATATATATGGATGTATGGATGGATGGAAATGTACAGAGATTTGCACAAGAAGAATGTGATATTATTTGTACCTCATCTAATGAGCCGTTCTCCACCCTGAAGCGTCCCGCCCTGTGAATGGCCCCATCTGCATCACTGGAAATCAGCTGAGAGGGAGACAGAGAAACATGTTTATAATTAAACTTGTGGTCATTTGGGGCTCGTGGCAGGACAATGCAGAGGTCACAAATGTACTGCAAACACGGACAAAAAAGGGAACCACAGCAGACACATCACCACTCTGTGAAAACAGCATCCAGCGTCCAGCTATGCATACAGGAGCAATCCATATTCTATGATGGAAAATCAACATTTTTACTCTGCTAAGTACATCTGTAGTTACTCCATGATAAAACTCAACATTTCAGCCCTATTATCTATCTCTCCCAAACTAACCTGACTGTAGCAGAGAGAGGGCTTTGACTATAAAACTGGTCAGCCAATGAAAGGATGAACAAATAATGTATCTGTGTAGTTATAAGAATAAGCAGGTCTTGTTTTAGATGGAAATATTGTGATAAGGGATTCAAAAAGGAAGGAAAGAAAGGACACAATATGGATGAGAAACAAATTTTGGAATAACAATTTTCTTTAAACATTTTTTCACACTCTTATCAATGCCTTAAAATATTAAAATCAAATTCCATTCTTTCCCAGACTGTGTAGGATCTCTGAATCCAAATTTTAGCATTTTAGGACGTTTGTGTTTATGATTAATTGGAGAAAAGAAGTATGCCGTATTTGAAAGACTAAACATCTCTGAGGGGATGTTTACATGCTGTTAGGACTTATCTCAGTGATTCCATCTGTCTTATTGGAAACAGTTTTTTTTTTCCTTTTCCATTTTTCCTCAGGTAAGAAATACTTGGAATTGCTAATTTCCCCTGACAGACTGAAAGATGTATTAACTGTGCTGCACAGAAGGCTCCCAGCAGCCAGTGTTGATTTAAAACGTTGCTTCTATCAACATCTCATCTAATGGAGGACAAGAAAAGGGGAAGGGACGAATATCAGATGAAAGTGGGGTGAAATATTCATTCATCATCAAAACCTGCTTATCTTTGCAGTGTTACGAAAAGGCTGGAGGAGTTGGCTGTTCCCATATACATGGCTTATCATTTTATGTATCGAATAAGCAAAAACAAAGGAAGTTTTAACTGAATGGTTGTCAGGTATGTTGTTGGATCGAACCAGGCTTTCTTCTTGGTCACCTCACTTGTAGCTTTCTTGTTTTAGATGGAAATGTTGTGATAAGGGATTCAAAAAGGAAAGAAAGAAAGGACACAATATAGATGAGAATCACTCTGATAATTATTAATATATTTTAAATATCAGAAGCAAGATTTATGCACTATTAATAATGCAAAGTATAGAAAAAAAGTTTAAGTGTGTTGATAATATGCATATCGCCTTGCAACAATATCTACTTTTGTTACAGATACAATCTTTATGTCTTTTCGCTGAAGTCCTCACGATTGAACAAAACATGAAACGCTGGATGTGTCGCAAATAGATTTTCACCTTCCGAAGGTGTCATTTTTTTTCTTCGGTTTTGCAAAAATAATTGGATTTTGACCAGCAATTTTCACCTCCCCAAACTTGAACTTCAATTGAGCCAATAAGACACATGACTATAATTTTATTTCAATCAATTATAGCTCTGAATGTATGTTTTGGACATTGATGTGCGGGACGGTGAAACTTCAAACTGGACTTAAACCAGAGAAATAACACATAAACTCATTAGTGCGGACCACATTATTTATTTATTCATTTTTAATTATTTTGATTAAGATTTATATTGTTATATGACCCAGATTTCCATTTCTAGGAACAATAGAGTTTTTCTTGGCTTATCTTACAAATTTGAGCCCATTATTTGCACAATTCAAATTGACTAATTGTGAAAAAGCTTCATATTTTTTCCAAAGCCCTGCAAAAAATAATCTGTAGTACTGTATCTTTAAATAAAAAAATGACTCCATTTAAGTATTCCTTTTGATATTCACATATTAAACTCCACCAGCTCACTGATTGATGCTGGGTTGCTTGGCAACTCTCTAATCCTTTGCTTAGTCCTCTCCTCATGACTTTCTCTTTGCTCTTAGCTCTTTGACCCTTCCGACTGTCGAGCACAATTTCGTTCCCGTCACTGACAGAGGTCGCCGCTGAGCCAGTAAAAAAAAAAAAGACGGAATAAAAAAGCGATGTGATTCTTGCACGCACTGTTTGATGCTCAGATGGCACATCCCTACAGAAAAACGAGAAGGGAGCAGCACTGTAATGTACTATGAAGCTGTCTAAACACCTAATCATGTTCAGTTTATGATCATATGAAAAAAGGAAGATTCAGCAACTCCCTCCCCAGCAAAAACAAAGGTTTTCATTTTAGTCTAAAATTTGGCTAAATGCACTAAAAGAATCAAAACCACAACTGTGACATCTAAAGCAAAATAGCTTAAACAAATATACTCTCTCCTATGTTGCTGATCAGCTTACGTGTGATGTGGCTCTCTCCAGCCCCCAGAAACTGATAAGATTATATGAGAAAGGACAAAGAAGACAAATAGTAATAGTTTGTCTGTTGGTTAAGTGGAGTACTGTGGGATTTCCTCTGACCAGCTTTAATATGTTTGTTTAGGTTATCCATGTATAACTCTATGAAAATGTTTCCCCTCACAGATTTCTTGTGTGGCTTTTGCTAAAATGTTTCAGGTCCTCCAACAACGTCAGTATCAGACAATTATACTCCAAGTAAACACAAAAAGCAGCTTTCAAATGAGGTTTTTATTTAAGGAGAAAAAGCTTCCCAAGCCAACCTGGTTTTATTTCAAAAATAACGTCTCTACCTCCGAAATGATTAATTAATTGGCCAGCCACATTCTTTGTAAAGCAGATTTTGTTTATCCTGCAGGACGATAATTGGAAGCGTGAAATGAAGGCCATTTTGCTATAGGCTCAGTCAAAGTTTTGGTTGAAAACCCTCCAATGCATCTCAAACTGATTATACTTATAATGTACAGATAATTCACACAAACAGACAGAGAAAGATAAAAAAAAGGGAAAATGATAATGACTGAGGTTTCCTGATGTTTATTCGAAAATGTATCAGCTGAATGAGAAAGTGACAAATAGTCCAAGAGGCTTTCTTGCTAAGAAACTATCAGATGTCAAAGTCAACTATAAATGCCGCAATTCCAACTATTAATAATACAAAAACAGAACTGAAACTGTTAGAGACATGTGTGTCTATTTTTCTATGTCTGTTCTGAGAAAGAGGAAACTGAATCATGGTTGTGTCCCTTCACAACCATTTAGCTTGTTGATTTTTGGCAGGGAAATATTTCTTTAGCTCAAAATGGGATTGCAAAAGCAACTAAACAAAGATATAGGTAAAGACATAGCTGCTATAATATTGCACATATGTAAAAAGGAAATTTGTTTGGCTAAACCAAACAAGGATCACTTAGGTAGACCACTAACAACATATACAAGTAGTTGATTCAATTCAGCTAATTGCATTTTGTTAGCAAATTGGCACCTATTCCTCAAGCAAGCACAAGGGAATAGTGGAAAGAAAAACTTCCTTGTAACAGGAAGAGTGAAAAAAAAAATCTATCTTGACAGCCTTTCTGGATTTTTATGTTTATCTTGGAGCGGATCTACCAACTTTCCAGCATTTTTCCCCCCAGATTAGAACTTGAAAATTCCTAATTTCAAGTAGAAATGGACCACATTATTAAAAATCACTGTTCTTCTAAACAAGTAACTTTCAAAAACAGAGAAAATTGCCTTCTCTGACCTGTTTTGACTAGACAGCCTTCACAGTATCTATTGTGCTCAGACACATTTTTGATGATTCTCCTGGAAACGAAAATAAACGCAAACAGAAAACCAACGTTTTCAATAAACTTCATTAATCATAGCAGTCATGAGCCCAACGTCCAAACGTGACTACCAAGAAAGAGCCACTGAGCATGTCGTTAAGGGTAATTAAAAAGGCTAGAAAAACATTTTTTGTTCCACATGCAGGAGCATAAAAATATCCGCCTGAACTCCTCTCTCAACAAACGATCCAAACCCCTCGCTGATATGCATTACTTTAAAGCAGTGTGTTGCAGGACAAAAAGATGGGAGTGTTGTGCTCAAGTGCACGAACAATGACTTATTTTGCATCTATGTGATGTTTTCGCTTTGGGGCCGTGTACACAAGCGAAGCAGTAGCCGCTTTTCCTCCCCGAGGTCTATAATGAGACAATAAAATCCCACAGATTGAGAGCCGAGCCCGCTTACAGCAGGTGTGGAGCTCTGATAAACGACAGAGAGGTTTTCTCTGAAATAATTAGCCGCGTCTTCCAAGAAGCCGCAGAAAACACCGCACTCTCTTGCTGCCGAATGCATATTAATACGGCTGAAAACCAATAAATTCCCAGTGTGGTGGTATGTGACTGTGTTTGCCTGCGTTCACGGGTGGTTCAATGGGCTTTGCTATCAAGATCCAAATGTGTGTGGGCGTGTGTGAGGAAATGGGAAAGTAAATTCTGATGCTGTGGGCCTCCATCTCCTTCCATTTCTCTCGCCTCCTGCAACATGAAGCATCCACTGGCAGCATAATGGAGGGGAACCCGGTGCAGCATTCAGACGAAGCCACGAGCCGCCTCCCCTGCGCCTGTGTGCTAGCCGGCTGCACAAGTGGGGAAAACATTCAGCGTGCATTCGGGCCAGCATGTTGTGAAAGCTGTAGCATTCGCATCGTCCATATAGGGGGAGTTTCAAAAGTGAAAAATGTCAGGAGAAAAGAGGGATTAAGTGCTCTGGGAAGTCTGCGTGGGGGTCTACGCACCCACATGCATCACACACACTCTGCTTCTAAATCTTAACAGAGGAGTTGCCAAGGAGGAGAGAGCTGCACTCCAATGAGTCTCTTTGGGCTGAAGGAGGCAACGAAGAGGCAACAGGGGAGAAGAGGGGGCCCTGTTATGCTTTTACACTTTAGCAAACAGCCTATAAAACACCTCAGTGTATCTGGTGAGAGAAGCAGTAGCAGAAAGAGGCAAGGGGGGAAAAAGTAAGGAAAAGAGTGGATTGCAAAAGGCTATGCGCCCCATTAAAAAATCAAAACTGACTACTTTTAATCATGAATACGTTTAATGTGCAATTTGACAAAAAAAAACTAACAGAAAGATGCAATTTCAGCATTCAGTCTATCAGCAACCAACATCTGCTTCACAAATGTTCAGGTGATTTAGTTTCCTCTCTCAAATGTACGTTTTTCAAGGTGTTGCTAGGACTTGAAGTGATGATGAAGAAAAAAAACAAAACTCCTCTTTCTCAACTCTTTAGTTGACAGCTGAAGGTTTTTTAGTCCAACTGACTTCTAGTTTGACATGATTCTGGTTTTACACGAATCTAAAAATTCAAGCTGGATGCTGCCACCACTAAGAGCATTGTGTTCTTTCCGTTTGTTGACGTCAAACGTCAGCTAAAAGTTTTGTTTTGGTTTCCTCAAACTATGAAACATCCTCACACAAAGACCTCACAGATTTAAGGAAAGCTTAAATGTTTTCTTTGATAGAGAGATAAAGATTCTGTCTAATAACGTCAGTCATTAGACCAAACTCATGGAGAAACATTGTGTCTTTGCTACTTTTAGAATATTGACAAGAAAAGTCTAATGGCGTCCATGGAGATTGTTTCTATCTTGGGTTTTCATCCGTTTTGGAAAAACAGTTGTTCCATCGTTTCTCTTTTCCTGACTGATACCTTTGTACAATAAGACCATTTTAATCTTTCTGCAAAGACTACCAGTAGTTTTAGCTATAAAATGCAAAGTGACAGGAAAATTTTGCAAGAAGAGCCGCATTTAATTTCAAATTATATATATATAAAAAAAAAAAAATAAAAAAAATTATTAATTGAATCTGTGAGCCCTTAATTAATTCAAGGCTATGTAATCTTATATAACCTCAAGAATGCACCTTTTAATTTTCTGGGGTTCTTTTATTTTACCATTTTAACTCATGTGTGTAGACTTTCTGTAGAAAATTTAAAACTTAAACCATCTTAATGGTTTAAGTTTTAGAAGGGCAAAAGTAATTATGACCAAAACTTAAGAAAAAAAACAACAACCCTGCACTAAAGTCAAACTCAATAAAGTAGAATGCACAAACATAGCAGAGACCCTATCCTGTTTAAAGACATACCATATGCTTACTATCACCCATTTAAGCAGCTTCAATTTTGACGTGCAATAGGAACATTTCACAAACAGAATCACATTTAAAACACATTTGGTTATCATGGTTAGGCTATTGAATCAATATTTTTCTATCCTCTGATAGATAATTGGGTCTCCTCATTGGGCTTGTTCATGCAGACTCACAACCCTCATAGAGAGGGAGGCAGCTGAGCAGGAGTGGAAGACGGGGAGGAAATGGAGAGAGGAAGAAGAGAGGCAGGTGCGCAGGCAGAGATGGCAAAAGTAATAATAATAATAATAATAATACGAAAGAAGTTAGGATGAGGATGTGGGAAGAAATTAAAATTAGAAGGGGAATTTAAAATAAATAAACCACTTTGTTGAAAAAGGCATTTAAGAGTAAGAATGAGGAGAAGAAGCATAATAAAAAGTCTTTTTGTCCTTTACGTATCGCAAGTCTCCATTTTAAAATCTTTTTTTTTTTTAAACCTTTTTGTTGTGTTCTAGCTTTTCTACAAATGCAATCCAGATGGGAAGTGGAAGAAGCTACGTTCGACGCCTCTGGCTGAGAAAATGGAAAAAAGAAAAAAGTCCCATTTATTTGTCCCATAGAAAAACTTACATAAGGCACAATTAAGCTCCATCCACAGCACATCTTGTATGAATAACTCTTGCTTCAATCTTCAGTACAATGCAGTGCTTTGGAAAACATGTGGTCTATTAAGAGTATTGGAGTTTTCAGACAGAACAGTGGTGGGCTGATTCTTATGCAACGCTATGATTT